>NC_087551.1:72069474-72726013 GCF_036250125.1 Pseudopipra pipra | reverse complement strand
TGAAAGAAAGAAAGAAAGAAAGAAAGAAAGAAAGAAAGAAAGAAAGAAAGAAAGAAAGAAAGAAAGAAAGAAGAAAGAAAGAAAGAAAGAAAGAAAGAAAGAAAGAAAGAAAGAAAGAAAGAAAGAAAGAAAGAAAAGAAAGAAAGAAAGAAAGAAAGAAAGAAAGAAAGAAAGAAAGAAAGAAAGAAAGAAAGAAAGAAAGAAAGAAGAATCGATGATGTCTAAAAGGGTCCATGAAATATCGCAGGGTTTGTATCTGGACACTCAGTAATACTGGGGCAGTTACAGACCATAATTCAGTTTGACAACTTTTCAGAGGCATGTATGAAATTTCCCATTACAGTTTAGTGTGTCCATCCCCATAGGAGCTAACAACTCCCTGGTCAGTGAGATCTGTATACAGAAGCAGTAAATTGGTGTTACACAGCTGTTTCCCCCCCTCATTAATTACCAGAGCTGATGCTGGGAAGTAAAGCTGTTAATTTTGCCTTCTAAGTGCAATCTATAATCAATCGGGGGTTGAGGGGGAGAGAAAGCGAAGCAAAGAAATTCATTATCTTCACTACATGAGGCTTTCAGCCCCTCAGCTGGAGCAGAGCTGTGCAAACATTTGATTTTACTTTTGAGACAACTGAGGGGCACAAAAGAATGGTTGCCTCCAGGGCAGATCTCCTGCTTAAGGCAAAAATTTTTATTCTGCTGTTGGCAGATCTGCTTTTGTGATATCCTTCCCCACCTCCCGCTGCTCTTTCTCTCCATTCCTTGACTTTCTTTTCCTCTTCTTCATCCCAACAGAGGGTCTGACCCTTCAAAGTGTTTGGAAGACTGAATTGGTTCTTCATCTGGCTGTGATCTGTTGGTACTAAAGAAAGAAATAAATCATCACTCATGAAAATGATAGGTAAGCTGGACTGGTCAACTTTTATCAGTCCTACAGGGAACACACATTGATGCTTAACACACATATCAGCTCTCCACCTCCTTTCTCCAACTATCTTATAAATTCCTCTTGTTCTGCTCACAGTGCAAACGATTTTGTTCAGGTGAACAAACTGGTATTTAATTACCTGTGCTTGGAATCTCATTACCCTGACAAATCCTCCAAAGAGTGTATAAGAACCCACTGTTCACATTTTGTGAACTGTTTTGCCCAAGAAAAAGCCTGTCTCTTGGCTGATATTAGAAAGGACTTCAGAAGGGATTTCTCCAAGTTAGACGTCTTGAACAGGGTTCAGTTGCACAAACATAATGGTCAAGAATAATTTTAGGCATTATAGGGGATCCTGCTTATTCTCCAGCCAGGCCAATGTGGTTCTTCCTTAATGGCATGCTGAAGATAGCTGTCATATGGGGAGGTCTCAGAGACCATATAGGGTCTGAAATTTATGTGTATATGTCAAGAAAACCTATTCATTATATGTATACAGGTGCATATCTGTATAAATATGCTTGATTTCAGTGCTAAACCTTGAGTCATCTTGGGCTATGTCTAAAGAGAGAAACTCTGAAGTCCTGGTTCTCTTGTAGAAATGTGTCTGAATTTTCTGTCTTTCCTCTGGCTCACATATTCAGGTTTTCCTTCTGTGAAAAAGAGTTAATATGTGTTACTGGTCTTGTCCTTATGTGGCTTTGGGAGGCAAACCCAGAGCAGATGGAATTGTCACACCAGCTAGAAGTCTAATATATACTCCCATTCTGCTTTTGGTACAACCAGCACAGCTTATGTTCATTCAGTTACCACAGTGGAAAACTTAACATGAGAGTCAGAGCTTCATCACTTTGCAGTGATTCAGTCTGAAAATGCTTGGTATTTTGTAGCTACCTGAAGAAAACACTGTCATTGCTATCTTCCTCAGTTTACATATGGAAAAAATATTCACCACATTATAGAGTTATACTCTATAAATTAAAAGGACATTCATGATAGAATTAAATGAAGTAATGATACTTTAATTAACTCAAGAATGATATGATAGAAAAACACGGGTTCTAAACTTTTTAGATTAAATATATGGGAACTTTTTACTCTGTTTTCATTGCAATTTTTTTTCAAAGTCCCACTATACAAATGTTGCTTATGACTGCCAACAGGACATGACTTCACAGAGACACTAAATTTCATGTCTCAATTATAAAACACATACATGTAAAATATTTTTGCATTTATTATAGTTCTGAACCATAACTTGCCAAAGCCCTTTCATTCCTGAGGTAGTAGAGAATTAAAACAAGTTTCCTCTTGTTTTGAAAAGACAATATGTAAATTCTGTCTCTATTGAAATTAGTAGTATTTTTGTCAATGGCTTCAAAAGGTTAGGGCCTGGTTGTAGGATAGTATGATCTATTCCATGAAAAAAATGATTGGTCAGTACATGTCAGTTATCAATAAGCTACATGAGGAATGACTAATTAAAGACCCGAAGACTGGACACCATGTGCAAGGCACCTTTACCTGCTCCTCATTTGGGTTAGTTAGCCAATCAGCACATCTTGCCCAGCTTGGTGAGCACTGCTCAGAGCACAGGTGCCACTTGGTGAGCTGCAAGGGAAAGATTGCAGTACAGGTAAATGGTACAGGTCCAGCTCAGATCCATCAAATTAATTAATGCAGTTGCAGCACCAACCAAACATGATTTGCTATGATTTGTGTTCAGAGTTAATTCTTATACTCTTTAGCATACAAGCCTTGGGTCAATGCTGTGACAATGCATAGACTCATGCCTACTAAGGAAGGAATATTACTCTGGGTCAGTGTAGCACATCCTTGTGCTCTTCCATCTCCCAGGCTACAGCAGCCAGCACACCCCTGGTTCTGCTGGACCATTCTGGCTCCTGTTCAGAGCTTGGGCAGTCTCTGCTATGCTCTACAGTGCACAGGTTATTTACTTAAGCTATGTATAAAATAAAATTATCTTGAGTTTGGTGTTCTTCCTAAAGCAATAACCCTCATAGAATATGGAGCATAATTCAGAGGCATTTTCTACATTACCTTCCCAGTGATTACAAGACCATGTGTCAATAGCATTTGACTGGCTCCAGTCCACAGGGCTTATGAGATCTGATTCTGTGCCTTGCTGTAGTGCTTAACAGTACTTAACCTGAACTCACTCTGGAAACGTGCCACTTCATTTGCATTAATCAACTCTGGCAGTCCAAACCTGTATCAACATTTATTATCCTTCTTTTTATATCATGCCTCTTTACCTTTTGGTTTCCCACTTTCCCTTTCCTGTCTCACTTCTCTCACCCCTATGTCACCGCCTTTACTTCCCTACTTTTCCATAATATTATCCCTAATCATTTTTGGAAGCAAAAGGACAGCCAGGCACTCTTGCTCTCTCTGTTGCAGACACCTGAGTTGCTGTCACTGTGCCACAGAAAATAAGCCATGAGGTGAGGCATTTGGCTCTGTGCTTCCAAAAAACAGAGTGGAAGGGCCATTCGAATTATCTGCAGTGTTATCCATCCCTTTCCTCTCTTCTTTCTTTTCTGCCTTTTCCCTTTAATCCTGCAAGAAAGCAGACAATGTAGTCACCCCCGAGTACTGGTCTGGCCCCTCAACAAGTGACTGGTGAAAACCGTAGCCACGGAAGAGTAAATAAGACATCATTTTGGATGGTGCCAATGTCAGCTCCACTAGAGAGCAACTGGCTGGTTGACCCTCTTCTTGCATTTCTTCTGCCTTTCCTAGTATCCTAGTACTGTTAAAATGTTTCAGCTGATAATCAGTTTGCACAGCCCTGAAATTCAGTAAGTCTTATTCTATCCTTGATCTGAAGAGTTGTGCACCGTCATAAATCCAACTACAGTTGGATTTTCATTAAAAGAGCACTAAAAGTAAACTCCAGAGAGAACAGGTTACAGCATTTCACAGCTTCCAAGGATTTTTCTGAATGCATAGTATAAGGTTGTAGTATCACAGCAATGATTTTTCAACAGATTGCAAACTGATCTCTTCAGGGAATTGTTCTTGAAATAAAATTTTTTAAAAAAATAAAAAAGAAAGGGACATAACATGGCTTAAACTGGTTAGTTTGAGGTTGAGAATTCTTGGCAATAATGCAGTAGATCTTAAAAATAATATTACATGGCATATGCATTTCATTATATTGTATGAAATCTACAAACTGATTACTACTAGCTGTGCATCTGTAATTGAGATGCTTTGGGGATTGGATATGGAAGCAAACAGTTCAAATGAATTTCAGTTTCACAGCTTAGAATCTTGTATAGAGCTGTTTCTCTTCATAAAGCTCATCTTCGTATCAAATAGTTTCAATTTTCTGTCTCAGCACAAGGATTTCTGACTTCCAAACTTTAATGGAGCCCCGAAAACCTTGATATTAGCACCAATTTTGTAAAAGTATCTCCTGTAATTACATCACAGCACAGAACCTGCTCAGCAGTGCAAAACAGGTCAGAAGTTCCACATTACTGTGCAACACTTTCCATCTGCAGGGCAGCAGATCAAATAACGAAAGGTCATTACAATTTAAACTTGTGTTGTTACCACTTGTTCAGATGCTGGCACTTTTTTCAGCTACATGCTGGTGAGCATCAGTGGTGTCCTCTTTACTTAGTGGTGCTTTAAATCCAGTGTGTATTTACTATTCAAATGTGTAAGCAGTGATGAAAAACACAAAACAGTACTAGTTCAGAGCCTCTGTCACAAATTCATGATGGTTAATTTCTTCATAAGAAAACAGTCACCAACCACATCCCCAAGCAGTGTTTTATATAAAATGAACACATAATCCTTAGTGTGATGAAAGGTTATTTTTCCAGAGGATTTTTTTTTTTAATTCTTTGGAGATATTTCATATGCGGCTCATAAAGATAAAACTACATGAACTCCATTTCTTAGCTTGCTTTACCCCACCCCACCCCATCAGTAAAAAAAATCCTTTTATGTAAATAATTTCAGTACTGTTTTGTGTTTCAGAAACCAATGCAATTTTGAAACTAATTATGACATTTGCTCTTTCAGGCTTGCCTCTTTTCCCTGAAAGCTGATCTTACAAATCACTTGGCCATTAGCCAAAAAAATTAGGAGCATTATGGATCTGTATGTGTTTCAGAAGCCTTTAAGTACATTTTTGAGGTTTGATGTTGAGCTAATCTCTGAGTAAGATGCTGTGGAATATTAATGGAAGCATTTTGAAATCGTAAATAAATGTGTTTGGAGCAATCTAGATGAAAAGTAGAACGATAAAAATGGTTATAAAAATCTAATTAACATTTCAACAGCATAAAGCTTGCTGATACAAAAGAATAGTCTCAGACAATAGATAAAGTTAAATATTCCCATGTGGGTTTCCAGCAGATGAAACACTGCTATCAATATTTAATGGAATGTGTCAGAATTTACCATAATTTGAAAGAATGCAAATGGAGGTTACCATAGAAATCACCTTGGCAGATTACCACACAAAATGCAACACAAATTACCCCTGAAGCATCCTTGAAGGAGTTAGGAAAATCTTTGTCTTCTACCCTTTCATATTGTCTCTTGAAAGGAAGGAGAAAAGGCCTGTGTGTGTGAGTGTGTGTAAATATACATTATGAAAAGATATTAACTAGCGATGTTAAATAAGAGAAATAATAAACCAAACCTATTCCAAACACTTTCACATTGCAGATACCTGGACTCAATTATGCAGCAGAATAAATAATAGCAGTGAATGGGTTGGTAAAATGTCTCCAAATAATTAAGAAACACTTAATTCTGTAAGCCACATACTAAAATTCTCACATCAATTTTGATATCAATCTTTTCCAAACTTTTTCTCTCAGAAATTACCCATTATCAACTTTCAGGTTATCTTTACGCTGCCTAAATACATGTATGCCCACAGAATATAAATTCAGATAGTTCACAGGATAAATTTTGTTGTTTTCATGTTTTTTCTCTACAAGAAGAATATGTATGTTCTTAAATGTCTATGTCCATACAAAGATATTTTTAGTCAACAAAATTTGTCAGTTCAAGAAGCAGCTATATGCCTAACTATTCTGTCAATTTTACAATGTCTGTAATCTAGAAGATAGAATCCTTCCCAAACTAGAACTTTTTTTTTTTTTGAGACCTTTTCCTCATAGCTCTCGCCAGGCATCCTGAACTGCTACATTTCCACTCAGCTTCTAAGAAACAGCAACGTGTTGAAAGCTGCTAAGTGATCCTGAACTACTGAAGATTAAAAGTTGAACAAAACTTCATGATGAGAAAAAACTCATACGTATAACTTATTTTCTATATAACTGAGTGAGAAAGCTTCAAGCTAATTTGTGATTATAAAAAACTGCCTCTTCTGTAAGTTATTCTGAAATAGTTTAGAAAACATTGGTGTCAAATGCAACTGGAAACATACCTGCTATCACCTCAGAGCCTCATCATCTTGTACCCATTCGTATTTGAAGTAGGCAGTGTATGTTACTACTTAGTAAAGTTAGATGCACAGATTTTGGCAATGTGCAATATTCTTATACTAAAAAATGTCTGAATTCTGATGTTCTCTGCTTGCCTTTTGGAGGTTATAAGGTTATAGGTGCATTCATGCGACACAGTAAAGTGCATTGCATTACAGTTTGGGGTTTTCTTTTAAATTAATTAATATATAACAGTAAACCATACGTAAAATGACATAATTTCCCCTCTATAAAAATATCTGTAGCAATATGTTGTTCATCCTTTTTTGGTACCTCAGCCAAAGGAGAAAATTGTTCAAACTTCATATTGAAGCCTTGAAGGATGTGCTTACCACCAGGCTACACACTTGACTAAAGCGATGATAATCCTCCTACTACAATTGGATCATTGTGTAGCAAGGTCTGGAAATGCATGAGGCTGAGAAGAAAGGCAAGAAAGGGCCTGCTTCTAGGAGGTAGAAAGCATTGAGAAGAGTCCCACTGTTTGAATCTCTGCTGTTTCAAAAAGTGCTCCAAGGAACAGACTATAGTCCCTTCAATTTCATTGTGACAAACATCATGCAAGTATCTAGGTAGGCGATTTTTCCTTCAGAGTTTTCTAAAAATATCCTTCAAGACAGTGGATCTCAATAAAGCCTAGTTAGGCTTTCTGTCTGAATAACTTCAGTGCTTTCTCCCCATATTTTCTTCATTGCATGTCACACACTGCAACAGGAGCTAAACAACTGGAGGACCATTCATGGTGTGACCTCTACAACAGCATATGGCAATAAAGACAGCAAATCCTGGATTGTCACATATCTAAGCTAAATTACCTTATTGCTACTTTTGTTCTTCATGTCTCTGCTCTGTAGTATTTGAGGGAAAGAAATGTCTTGTCTGACTTGACTGACATAAACTGCCTTTCACAAACATTTTGCTATATAAACTCTTATAAAATCCTTGTGACTGGTTAAGGAGCATCCTGTAACTACTGCTGCAGACCACTGAGCTACTAGATGATCCTGCTTATACGGTATTTTCCAAAAAAACAGATGTTCCTTCAGAAAGATGAGTGCTGTTAAGTACCTGACCAACACTACAATTTTGTGTTCCTCAGTTAAATGGAATTACTCAAATCTTTATTTAGTCATGAAACAAGAATCCTTTCACATACTGCTCCTCTGGTCACACTTGGTTCTCAACCTGGCTCAAAGAGCAGAAGTGACACATAGAGGAAAACACCTTTCTTAGTGTCATTGCCCTAAGCAGGAAGAACTTGAAAATTCACAGGAAAGGTTAGTCACAGGAAATCTGACCAATTTTGTATAATTAGGGGTGATTCAAAGACATTTCTAAGTCTGTTTTTCCAGATTGTAACAAACTATTTTATGCGAACACATAGTGGACTGAATGCTTGATACAGATTCTAAAGTGCCAAATGGATGAAAACACATAGATAAAAACTCTTATATCTGCTTTCAACTGGCATGCACAACATATTGCCATACCAACCTCTTTATACATTATGAAAATAAAACATTTTCTTAAGTATTCTGAAATATTTTACCCACTGTTTTCTTTGTCTCACTTAGGTAGATATCACCATTTAGTAGTATTGATGCTTTCTTCTAGCTGTAAGGAAGGACAAAAGGCTCCAGGCTAGTTCTGCAGTCAAGGCTAATGCTGCTCTTTAGACAATTTGAAATAAAACCAGTCTGCTCCTCTGGAGTCAAAGATCCTGGAGTCATAACACTAACATCTCCTAGTACACATCATTCTGCTTTCTTAGCTAAACTTTCAGACTTTTAGAAAAAAACCTTGGGTGCTTTTGTATAATTATACTTTCAGATACAATTGCTTTCAAAGAAACACAATTCAGCTATAGCATGCTACCTAACAGGTTATATGTGTAGGATGTCAAGCAATTTATCTTGTGATTTAAGGAAGAAATAAAATTTACCAAAATAAAAAACACCAGTAAGCCTAGGTTTTGTCCCAAGTGTCTGTTGCAGCTGGAGCAAAGCCGCAAACTAATCTAAACAGGGCCAATCTGAAAGACATCTGGGGAGGTGGAAATGCATTAATTCTCTCCTCCTGTTGCAAACCCTACCAGCATATAGAACTAATGCAGACTAAGAGCTAAATTCAAAGCATGAGGAAGTCAGAGTTCTCTTCAGCTCTCTTCTCAGGAATACATTTATGTTCCAGCATAGACTATACAGCTACAGACCAAATAAAACCTTTCCTATACAAATATATATATCAAATTCATGGCAAATATAGTCACAGTAATACAGTCATTACGTAATAATTTTATATTAATATTGCATCAAAACAAGGTTGACAGAGGTGACACAGGTTCCAAAGATGACTGCTTATGGAGTAGAACCTAGACACCAATAAGAGTTCTCATAAGGGGGTGGACATCTAGTTTTAGGTAACTGAGTCAACTGGCTGTGACAGGTGATCAGACACCTAACTCAAATGAGTAAACCCGTATTCTAAATACCTAAGTCAGGTGTCTCACTGTAGCTGGGACTGACCCTCGTGTCTATGTAGCACTTTTTTCAAACAGAAGCTTCCTTCCAATAGCAGGGAACAAATGTCAGGTGCTGGACATCCTGGCAGTTCTTAAAGAACCAGAGCTCAGAGCAGAGCAGGTCCTTTCCTAATAGTACTGTGTGGTGGAAGACTGCATGGCTGTAAGGTGGGTAAGGTTCCTGTCCTTGCTCTGTCTCCATGTTTCCAAATTTGTACAGTAATTAGATTTGGAAAGAACCACTAGTTCCAACAGCAGTCTCAACAGCATTTATTACCAACTATAGGACCAAAACTACTTTTATAGCAGGTACATCAAGACAACAAGATCCAGTCAAGCTCTGAACACTTCCAAGAATGCAGATCCCAGAATCCCTCTGGGCAACTCATTCCAGTGCTTGAGCATACAAATGGTGATCTTTATTTTATTTCCATATATCTACTTGGAATTTCCTTTGCTGCAGCTTGTGACTATTGCCTCTTGCACTTTTGCTGTAGGAAAGAATACTGGTTCTGTGCTCTGATCCCTCTAGGTAGTTGAAGACAATAATTAGATTCTCCCTTAGCCTTCTCTGTTTTAAACCATTGTGTCAACCTCTCCTTAGACTATAGGAGTTTTCACATCATAAGGAACTTGTACTAAAACCTCCTCCCATTCCTGAGTACCTACTTCTATCAGACTGCTGCTGAACCTAAACAGAAATCACCCGTAAAGTACATATGAATATGAGTGTGCAGTGACACATAAAGGAATGCGTGACATTCTTTCCTCAAGTAACCATGCCAGGAGTTTCTGAGAGTCTTCATTTTTCATGTCTCAAAGAAAGAAATGTTCACTTTTATTTTATTAGAATCAGTAAAATTAAATCCTCTTCAAACTTCATAAGGCTTTGTATTTTAATAGTAAAACTTAGCATAGCAAAAGCATTATTAAATGCATGTGCAGCAAAACAGCACTGTTATTTGTTTGGAGTCCAACCCAATAACAGAGCTTCCCATATCTGCTGAAAGATTTATTTTCAGGCTCATTTACCCTTTGACTGATATAAAAGCTTCGCAGAATTCTCTACCTAAAACAGCTTTGGAATATAAATACAGACTCAAGGGAGTGAAGAAAGAAGAGCAAAATCGGGGCTGAACTGAACCTTCACTTGAGTAGGAGCAGACATTTGAATTAATCTCCTGCTGCTAAGCAAGAACATAAACTAAACTAATCAAGAAAGGATAAAAGGGTTGAGTTTGAAGTTGAACCTTAAATTCTGATGTAATCCAAACACTCTAAAGCCAAAGCAAAACTGATTGCTTGAAATTAAACATAGTGTTCTCTGTGCACGAATTATGAATTGCAGCTGGAAAGACGGGAAATTGCCCCCAAAAGAGCATGAGGGAGGAGGAAAGAAGAGAAAAATGCACTTGAACATAAGAAGCAGCAAACAAAGATATCCTGAGTCACCTCATAATAAATGTCCCATGCCTAACCAATGTAAAGAAGCAGGGTTATTATATTTTTGTAAAAGTCTGGTCCAATGGCAGGTTTAATATCCAAGCCCTTCCAAAGAACACTACATTTGGGTAATTTTGTAGAAAGTTGTAATGACTTTGGTCATGATCAGAAGTGCATGCCATTCTACCTTGAGATCTGAGCAGCTTCTGCTTTATCAGTCACACAAACTGAACACAGAATACAACCAAATAATAGAAAGTCCGAAATCTAGACTATGTGGCAGGTTTCATTCATGTCTGGTTAAAGGTGTCAAGAGACAGAAAGCTGCCCACTTGCCATAACTTTTGCAGTGCAACTGACTTCTGGATCGCTGAATGACCTACTACCTTTCCTGGAAGCGCAAGTATTTGATTTCATCCCTACAGACACAGCTACTGGCTAACTCAGTTTTTAAAAACTTGTATTAGTAACTGTTTCTGCAAGATCAAGCTCATGTTTGACACAAATAATGGAAGTGGACGTATAAATCATTGCTTTGATCTCCCATTGACTATGTCTACCATATCGGCTCCACATCCCTGTTTTTCATGATCTTTATTAAAACTCTGCTCTGCTTGACAAGAACAGAGGTAGTATAGCCATAAGAAAGGACAGTGCTTAAATACAAAGAAGCAGCTCATTGACCCTGCTACAATGGCTTCCCATGCCATTCCCAAACTAAGAAGCAGGGTGAGAAGCCTCAGCATCTAGAAATGGCTTTGTCAGTATGTATGTCACCATGACCCCCCTTTAACATGAGGAGCAGAGCCTGACATCAACTCCAGGCTCTTGAGAGCCTAGCTTGCTTCATCAGCTCCTTTGCACTCATATATACTGGGTCTGATTGAGAGAGAGTGGTTGTAAAACTACTCTGTAAGGCACAACTGAAGATTTCTTTCTTCCCCGTGGCAGCCCTCATAGTGCTGTGCTTCGTATTGGTAGCTAGAAAGGTGTTGATAACACCCCAGGGTTTTGGCTACTGCTGAGAAGCGCTGGCACAGCACCAGCACTGTCCCTCCAACATTCCCCCCCTTGCCAGTAGACTGAGAGCAGGGAAAATCTTGGGAGGACCACAGAGAGGACAGTTGAGCCAAACTGACCAAAGCCTGATTGCTTGCTGATAGGAAGTAAAGAATAAAATCTCTATGCACACATGTAACCTTTCATTTTTGCTTTATTAAACTTTTATTAATCTTGACCTACAAGGATTTTATTTCCATCTTGTTTTCTTCCCCCATCTTGCTGAGGAGGATAGATCAGAAGTGATAGAATGGCTTGGTGGGCATCTGGCATCCAGCACAGGACAATGCATCCCACCATAATTACAGCACACTTAAAGCTTCCTAGTCTTCAGATAAACCATCTTAATGCAAATGCATAATAGTGCCTTTTTCTCCTTTAGAGCAAAAGAGAAATCCCACAGAGATTTTTCTCTCCTGTGTTCTCTCCTCTAGGGTCACTTTCTCTTATGCATTTTCTGATTGATGAGATTAGCTTGTTGCACAAGTTTCAGGGTTATCCTATCTGAAATATTATTGCTAGAACAGTAGGGAATCCACTTTCCCAACATTACTATGATGAAAAATGAGTTTGATTGTTTCTGTTTTCCCAGGCATGCATCATGAATGGAAACAAAATTTCATTTTCTAATGCTAGAGGAAAATTATATTGCATGTCATATGAGAGATTGCCTTCATGACACTAAAACAGAAAAGGAGTATGAATCAGAAGAAAATTAATACTTTACTGAGCATGGTCCATGTTCAGTGTAAGTCCTCTTACCAGGTAGGGAGTACAGAATTTGGGTTTACAGATCATGTTTGAAACCTTGGCTTTGTCTCTACCTGGCATAAAGAGTTCATATTTATAGTCATAACTCAGTGTCTGGCTCACCCTGTGCTATGACAGATATGTCACACTTCTTCCTAAGGGTTGTTGTCAAATAACCAAAAAGAGAGAAAACTGCTTGGGCTTCAGAGGGATTGGGTTTGATATGCAAACTAGAAGGGTCCCAAAAAAAAATTCAAGTGATTAGATCAGAAACTCTAAGGCTTCAAGCCAGCATTCAAGTCTGGCTAAAGAGGAACTCTACTATAATTCTGTCTCTTTGCAGTATCACTGAATGCTTATAAAAAATCTTTTGTAGAACTACAGTCTATGTCTCTGCCAGATTGCACTTTGGGAGCCGTACTCTTCAAAACAGTAACTTCATGTGTTTTGACTGTTCCTTGAATACAAATATTTTGTAATGAGAACATTCACAGAACTTCTACATATCAATTTTTATTCTAAAATGAACTAGAGGCTACTGATTAGCAATATAGTAAAAAAAAAATGTGGACTATAGAAATCAAAATTCTGCTCCCATCTCCTCTTAGAACCTATGGAAATAACCATCTAGCTAACTTGAACATAAATAGTGCATAGAGGGGACTGGTCAACAACACTCCAGAATATTATTTAATTTTAGAAGTTTGTGTGCTATACATTTTCTTAATGATAAACTGCATAATGACTTACAAATTTTGGCAGACAAGAGAGTAAACAGTTCCAGCTTGTAGAGTGAGTATCCTTCTGAGAAAGTACCATTAGCAGTGATTTGTATGATTTAACAAAGTTCAGGCAAAACTTCTGAAAACCCTGAGTTCCAATTAATGATAATTAAATAAACAAATGCACAGAGTGAATAGAAAGCCTCTATTTCATTACGTAGAGTTTTCTCTAGAGTGGTATCACATAAAAAATTACTACTTGTCAAAAACTATTATAAAAATCCCATTCTCAGGGATTCAGCTAGATGAAATAGGTTTTCGGGATTCCGTTCTTACTATTAGACAAATACAATAAAAAGTGCATGAGTTTATTTAAACACTAAGTAATCCATGAAGAGGTCTGCTTTTCTGTTCAAGCCAGTACAGAAAGCTTTTAAATCCATTTCTGCTTCATCCACAGTCTGAATAAAGCATTTTTCTTCATAAATGTGTGCACTGGAAAGAAAGAAGGGTTTTTTCCCTCTTCCTCTGCTTAGGAAGAAATAAGAAAGCTGTTTGGTTTGAAAAGTGCAATTTTTCATTCCAAATATGAAGCATTTGCCTTAAGAAAGTTTTGAACTTTTCAAATTAACTATCTTGACGTTAGGTGCCCAGAAATGTTGATATACTCGGAACATCATGACAACAAGCCCATCCTGCGTTAGTTGTTTCCAGTTATGAACTTTACCCATTTGGAGATAAGTGTTTGATAGTTTTCCATTCCTGGATGGAATTGCTCCAGACAGACTTTTAACTCTAGTAGAGCTAAATGCAAATTTTTGCATAGCAGCTGGCAGTGGTGAGAGCAAAACGTTTCCTATAATTATTTACCATGAAAAAAATTTAGTCTTTTAATGAAAACTATATTCAGTCATGTACTAACTAGAAACCCAAACAATTTCCTGTCTTTTGCAAAAAACTTCTAACAATATTCATTTTTCAGGATTCTTTTTTTGACTCAGTTATTGAAGGAGAGAAAGAAGAAAAAAATTCCAATGAGTTGTGAGGACCTTCATTCTTTATCTATCTAGTTCACCACAGAATTTCTACATATGTTATGATGAGTCCTTGAATGAAACTTATTCAAGCCTACATGGAAAATGAGTATTATAGCAATTTTACACTTGGCAAGAGAGTCAGGGAAATAAAGTACTAAATAAAAAGGAAACATTGTGGGGAAAAGAGTCATCATTGGTGACAGCTTCTTCATTTTATGACAATTAATTATTGTTTGGATGTAAAGCTTTATATACTCTTAGTCTTCTCCAACCCCAGCATAAAAACTAACTCAGAAGTAGATAATTTGACACACATTGAAACACAGTTCAAACAAACTGAACATTTTTTTTCTCTCAATGTTTAAGATATTATTTTCTCAGTTTTGCAGACAATAGGTAAGTGTACAAAGCTACTGGCTGAAACAGCTTGGCTCCATCACCTGGTCCACATGAGAGGCTACTGCAGAGAGGTCACTGTACAGCTGGAAGCAGCACTAGTGGAAGGAGAGCTATAATGGTAGTCCAGACAACTGCCTGTAGCTACCATTTTACAGGACAGCAGATTTCAGTTATTTTACTGCCAAGAGTTAACAGTGGGATATTATTCTCAATGTCTTATTGAAGAGATCTGTATCACTCAAGAGCACAGACTCTAAATTTCAATGAGAATCAGTACAGTAACATTGTCAGCATATTTGAAAAAGAATCTCTAAAATACAAGGAAATGAAAGCAGCTCCACTCTTGGGAATTATCTGCAATTAAAAAATACTAATGTAAAAGAAAAAGTCTAAGAACATTTACAAATTTCTTCAGAAGCAAAAGACCATTGTGGCTCTAGAAAACAGGTCTCAAGCTTCAACATGCATAAATCATTATAAATGGAATTGCAGCTGTGAATATGGGTCTGGTCTGCAAGTGAAGTACTAAGATAATGCTTACTTTGCTGATTTTCTTCTGTGCAAGAGAATACATCTTCAAACTCTGAGTTCAATAAAATATCAAATTACTTTCAGAAAATGTCATACATTTCTGAAACAGTTATGATTAGACAGATTTAAAATAAAGTAATAAAAAAAACCCCAACATAAGTTCTTTTCCCTGACTGGAGAATTACTTTAATACTTCCAGAAGCCAATAAAAGAGAGTCAGCTGAAGTCAGTGAGTTTCTTCCTGGGTGATTACAATGGGCTTTGTATCCTGCATTTTGTTCAAACACTCATATGCGGAAAATTAGGATTGGAGACTGACATATGTTTTCAGTGAATGTTCATTGCCAGTAAATTGGATGCATGACTGTTCATAGAAATTGAAGTCATGTAAGAGTCACAAATATATTTATTCAGAAGTTCAAATGCATATCAAAACTATTTGACCTTCTGATCAGCTGCTGAAGGACAGAAAAGCTTAGTTCTACAGTTTTAGAGGAGAAAGTAACTTCCCTTACTCAGTACAGAGGTTACTGTATGTTTGCACTGATATTTCCTTACACTGAGGTTAGACCAGATGAGCTCCAGAAGTTCTTTTCAACCTAAGCTTTTTTTTGTGGTTTTTAGGTAAACTTAGAATTCTCACCTCTGATAAATACATATAAATTTTTGATTTACACAGACATGATTGTAGGTATTATAATTTCAAATTATAATATTGAAGCATCTAAAATTCACATCAGTAAGATATGAGCAAGATAACATCCCAGATAAATGCGGATACATGCAATTATTTTAAAATAAGTCTTAATTATAATTTAACAGATAAGAGAACATTGCAGTTCTCAAATCAATGATTATTAAGGACAAGCATAACATAATCAAATATTTATATAAGCTACTTAGAGATTACTTACAGATGCATCATAAAATGGACACTAGTGAGTACTTCTTTCAAATCAATACTGTAAGTATGGACCCTGAAGGAATTATAAATAGCACGTGGAGAGATTTCTGTCCAACTAGATCTACTAAAAATAGAGGTATATATTTAAATTTGTAGTGTTTCTGTAGGTCTCTACAGTATTAAGACTTTAACTGTTATTTCTTATCTCAGAGTTGTGGAATTGCTCCAATGACAGAGGTACAACACTTTGGTGTCCTGAAAGGAAAAATTCTTGAAATCTTGGCCAGAAGAGTGGGCACAGTTTCTTAGGGTGCATCTTTCCAGATGCATTCCCTTTTGGAGCTTCTAACCAGTCATTGAATCTCAGAGGAAGGGTGGCATTACGAGCACACCCTCCCAAGTGGAGAATCTCTATTCAATAGTGATTACATTGTTTTTCATAATGGGAGAGGAGAATACATCTGGCCATCAGAGAGCCATTAAATCAAATACATTTTTTCTATTAAGCCACTACAGAGAAGACAGCTAACAGAAATGACTATTGCATAAAGTTATTGTTTTGGTGCATAAATCAATGACTTCTTGGAAAAACACTTGGAACTATCTTGGTGGCCTGATATACTCAATGTAGAAGGAAGATCCCAGCTGCTAGTTAGTTAAGTGCAGGAATCATTCTAACTCTGATGTCAATTTCTGTGTAACAGAGACAGCTCTCGAGCAGGGATGGTTAACAAAATATGGCAGCAAAGCTCAGGATAGGCTTTGATAATGTTTGGTATGGTAACTTGTTGCCACAAACTATAGACAAAATATAATTATAGATATATTTAGGTTTTTAAAAATTAGTTTTGTGGAAGTCTTTTCACATAAAATGTAGTTTGTGCTGCTTTAGGATCAAACATTTACTAGACACAACTGGGACTGAAAAGTCAATAACTCATCAGAGAAAAAGTAAGAATAAAAATCTACTAGGACATCAGATAAGACAACCAAGGAACTGTAACATATTCATGTTATTGGTTACAATTTGCAGATTAGAAATCTTTCTGTTTTGAAGAGCCAGGAAAGAATTTGCAGCAAGGATGTTAGAAGCTATCTTACTAACACACTTTTCCCCTTTGAATACTTTACTACTATAGCATTTTTAGGAGGCATGTAAAATTGTTTTTAACTGAACTTCACAAAATCTTTTTTCACTGAGCATATATCATAAATGTGCGGCATAAAAAAACATAGACCTGTCTACCTATAAGCTTCAACTACTAGTTCTTCCCATAATGAGTCCAGTTCTAGCACTGTGATATCCCCAGCAACCAGTCACAAAGTGTCCCCTATTATTTTGTAGTCTGTTAAAACTTTGTTTTCTGAACCCAAATGAGTATCATGTGCAAACTGCCCCAGGCAAGACAGAAAGAGCCAACACAAAATGTATACTCCTAATATATATGAAACTGTCTGGTAATTATATCAGCGTTCAGATTCATGGCTCCAAAGTCTCCTGGATTTAGTGTAGCAAGATTAGTCAAGGATTAAGCAATGTGTTACTAAGGGAATAGCCATCATATCCTGGAAGAACCACTGAGAATCAGTGCAAGCAGCTTGTGGAGGAACTGGAAAGATAAATGAAAAGATTTGAAGCATAAGTTGTATGCAGAAAAATTACCTGAATCCAAAAAACTCAAATGGAAAATATTCTCATGTAACAAAAATGCACATTAAAGATCTGAACATACAACTCTGCAATATTTACTACAATGTTCCGCTTTGTCCCAAAGCACTAAAAAAAATCTTGAATTAATTAATTGAAACATAATACTAAGTCAAAGGCTAGAGTAGCAAATTTTAAGGAAAATTAACCTATTTGGAATAAGAATAAAAGCAAGTTTTCTCTGAAAATTTTAAATACATAGAAGAAGTTCATACGTTGCTATGAAGAAAACGTTCAGATTAATAACTTCAGTCTTTTTTCCTCTTAACACAACCTTGTGTCAAAATTGTCTAGAAGCAGAAATGTTGTAAAACTCCAAGAAATGAGCATCTCCAGGACCAGGAAGCCATCAAAGTGTCAAACCGTGGAAGTTTCAGATCAGTTCTGAAGTCCTGAATACTAAAAAAAATTGTTTGAGAAGAACAGAAATAGGTATTCATATTTTACAGAATCACAGAATCAATTTTGTTGGAAAAGACCTCTAAGATTATAGAGTCCAATCTTTGACTGATCATCACCTTGTCACCTAGACCATGACACTAAGTGCCACATCCAGTAGTTTTATGAACACTTACAGAGATGGCGACTTGACCACCTACCTGGGCAATCTATTCCAATGCTTAGAAATCCTTTCCATGAAGAAATTGCTCCTGATGTTCAACCTGAACCTCCCCTGGTGCAGCTTAAGGCTATATCCTCTCATCCTTTCACTAGTTGCCTTGGAGAAGATGCCAACTCCCACCTTGCCATAACCTCCTTTCAGGTAGTTTTGGAGAGAGATAGGTCACTCCTGAGCCTACTTTTCTCCAGGCTGAACAATCTCAGCTCCCTCAGCTGCTCCTCATACGACTTAGACCCTTCAACAGCTTCCTTACCCTTCTCTGGACATGCTCCAGCACCTCAATGTGTTTCTTCTAGTGAGGGGCCAAAGAAGTGTGACCTCACCAGTGCCAAGTACAGGGGGATGATCACTGCCCTGCTCCTGTTGATTATTCTCGTACCACATTATTCTTGTACCTTGTACCACATTATTCTTGGTACAAGCCAGAAAGCCAGTGGCCTTCTTGCCTACCTGGGCACGCTGCTGTAGCACTGCACGGGGTTGTTATGGCCAAAATGTACTTGGCTTTGTTGAACTTCTTACCATTGGCCTCAGCCAATCAATCCAACTTCAGAGCCGCCTTATCCTCCAGCAGATCAACACTCCCACCCAATTTAGTGTCATCTAAAAACTTACTGAGGGTACATTCAATCCCTTTATCCAGATCATCAGTAAAGATATCAAACAGAATTAGTTTAAAAAATCTACTACTTTTTACAGCCCACTAAATTAGCAGATGGCCAAAGTGATTTCAAACAGAGTGCAAAAATCTTAAAATCACCTAACAGCTACCAAGACAACCTGTCCAGGATCTAATAAAATGGACTGTGATCTCTTTTGCTTCTTGAACCTTTGAAATACTCCTTACATAAAGGAGTGAATGGGAGTAAATCAGCTTTATTGCTATATCTCAGAAATCATCAGCTGTGTCCTTCAGAATAGTTTTACAGCTACTTCATGCTGTAGAAAAAATTTGCTAATTCTTTCTGATTCCTAAATTGTTTACTGGCAAACATTTCATAAATTTTATTTAAAAGAAAGTTACTGTGTTCATGCTGAAAACTCTGTTCTCTTCAAAAGGTGGAGGACAAAGAGCATTCCATTTCATGAGCAAGTGGAAGTATACGCCATTGGCTTTAGTAGAAAGAAACTACTTCACCTGTAAGGGAAATTTAGGCAAGCCCACTTGACACAGAGCAATGGATGTGACATTTTCTGATCAGATGGTCCTTGAGGACATTTTGTCTCAATTGAGTTTGTCTTGATGTATTTAATATTACAGCAGTTACAATCCATGTACTGGTACATTCTAACCTAGAAAAGCACAGAAAGTATTTACATCAATTCAGAGAAGAAAAGCATACTTCAGTTAAAGATTTCAGGTAGAAAAGTATGTAACAAACCTTTAAAAATACCTTGAGTTTTTTATGTAAAAAGATTGATTTTTGAGGGAATGCCCTCAAGGTTTTTCTTTTGTACAAAACTGGGCAATAAAATTTAGAGGACTAGAGAAAAACATAGCAAAAATACCATAAAAATATTTTTTGTTACCTCATGGGAGGCTTGAGTTCCAGACCTTAATCTCAATTGGCTATAGGAAATCTGCACCTGCATTTCACTGACCCAGTTAAGATTTCAGAAATTTCAAAGATACTATAGAGTTCATTATGATTGTTTAAGAAAAAAAATAAAGTTAGCTTCTCATGGAAAATACTGTTTTCTTTCAGCCTAAAAGAATTCATTTACAATGCTAGAAAACCCTGTAATTTTTTTTGCTTCAAATTAATCTTACCTTTCTCTCTTCTTTATACTCTTCTTAAGGCACTCTTCAGATTTGGAATTTGATGCTTGGTTCAGAAATTTTCCATATTTCCACAATGTGAGGTAGGTAGGCTCTTACCTGTCTCTGCTGTAATGCTTTGAGGACCATCTTTAAATGACTCTATGCTAATGCATGTAGCATGGGGAATAAACAAGAGCTAAGAGACAGGGCAGGGAGATTGGAACTAGATGATCTTTGAGGTCTCTTCCAACTCAAATTTCCAGCTCTTCCAACTCATTCTATCATACTGTGGAGAAGAATCCCATCTACATTCTATATATTGCCAAAATAAAATATGATAAAAGCAAGCAATAGGTTTGAGTTGTCAGCACAGAAATCTCTAAACTTTTTTATGCACAAGACTAAAATTTCACACTTGATTACTGTAGTCAGATAAGACAAATCCCCACAGAATCATACAGTGGTTTGGGTTAGAAGGGACCTCAGAGATCATCTCGTTTCACCTCCCCTGTCACAGGCAGGAATGTCTATCACTAGCCCAGGTTGCTCAAGGCCTGTCCAAGCTCGCTGGGAACACTTCCAGGGACAGCACATCCACCACTTCTCTCAGCAATATGTTCCAGTGCCTCACCACCTGCATAGTAAAGATTTTCTTCCTAACATCTAATCTAAATCTACTTTCTTTCAGTTTAAAGCTATTCTCCCTTGTCACATCAATACATGTCCTTTTAAAAAGTCCCTCTCCAGCTCTTCTGTAGGCTCCCTCAGGTACTGGAAGGTTGCTATATGGTCTGCCTGGAGCTTTTTCTTCTCCAGGCTGAGCAATCCAAATCCTCTCAACCTTTCCTCACAGGAGAGGCACTCCATCCCTCTGATCATCTCTAAACAAATATTGGACTACAATGTATTTTACTTTTGATCTGTGGCTAGATCTCAATGACTGTACTTACAAATTTTTCCAGAGAAGTGAAACCCCCTTATTGTTTCATTGCCAGGTTGGTATAGAGCTACTCTGCTGCTTACTGAAGAATTAGCAAAGAGGTTCTGTGTTCCAGACCTATGCTTGCTGGCTGGTGTTACCTGAGACCTGCAATGGTAGTTTTCAATAGGTAAAAAAGTAGTAGTGGGGAAATTCTGACTTGTGTCCACATCAGAATTCCTGATTTTTCACCCAGGGTGAGCTGTCTGATGTACTCTCCTCTGGAGTAGACCTACAGTGATAACTTAGAGGAACAAATTGTTGTCCTTACGAACAAAAAAACTTCCACATGACCTTGATGGCTATGAATTTCTAAATAATTTTCTCAGTTTTGGAGTAGATTTTTTTCAGTTTGCACATGCCTGGAAGCAAACATACCTTGAGTTTTAATACTTCAACCACTGTTAAGAGAAAGGGAAAACAGAAATTTTTC
Source organism: Pseudopipra pipra (assembly GCF_036250125.1). Taxonomy (NCBI): domain Eukaryota; kingdom Metazoa; phylum Chordata; class Aves; order Passeriformes; family Pipridae; genus Pseudopipra; species Pseudopipra pipra. The sequence goes on along the minus strand of NC_087551.1, from coordinate 72,704,717 downwards.
CAGCCTGCAAAGAAAAGTTTTGCAGCATTTTTTTGTACAGGACTATCAAGAACCACAGGTAAAGCTGCAATTTACTCACTTTTTTTTCCATTTATATTTCAATATCTTTAAAGTGAAGACATTTTTGACTATCTATCCTTTTTGAAGGTATTGATTATTTTTTTTACACAGAACAAAATAAAATAGAAGCAAAGCAGACCATTGAAGGTCATATATTTCTTTGCTATGTATTTTGGGTTTCCCCAGCAGCAAAGAGAGTGCAGGGATGTGTTCTGTTGAGAAGACACCAGGATCTGCCCACCATGTTGGGCAGAGCAAGATTTAACCAGCTCCAAAATGGAAATGCCACGCACTTTTCATTCATCTCATGGGCCCAGTTGTAGTTACAGTCCAAAGCATCGATTAAGTGCTTTAAACATGGTTCAAGATGCAGGATGGCCACCTCAGCCAGATCTGCTGTGCCCAGACAGAGCAAGAGCTGAGAGCTTCACTAGTGGGCTGAGCAAGCTTGGCTGCCTCATACCTTAATGGGGAGTTGGCCTTAGTCTGCTTGCGGGTGAATGTTTGCACATGATTACCGTGCCTGGCAGACATTTGAAGAACTCAGTTCTTCACAAATAGAAGAGTGTACATATATTTGTTGACAACACCCCTGTGGTTCACAAGATAATGTCACTTTTTTGTGTACACAGTCATGTTTTACTCTGGTAGTAAAACAAGGCTTGCTGTATATTGCAGACTGTATCTAAGATGCTTATTTTTTTTTCCATTCTGTGTTAAAAGAGTGCATAGGGATTTTCTTAGCTGGAAGCTATTTGTTTTTTCCTGGTGATGATCTCCACTGAATGAGTACAATGTTACCTTTGAACAACCATTCCATTATCATAGAATCATAGAATAAACCGGGTTGGAAAAGACCTCCAAGATCATCAAGTCTAACCCTTGATCCAACAGCACCGTTGTTACTAGACCATGGCACTGAGTGCCACATCCAGTCTCATCTTAAAAACCTCCAGGGATGGTGAATCCACCACCTCCCTGGGCAGCCCATTCCAATGTCTGATTACTCTCTCTGTAAAAAATTTCTTCCTAATATTCCTAAACCTTCCCTGGCAGAGCTTAAGACCGTATCTGTTGCATAGTTACAATTATCTGTCTTGAAAGATAACAAGTGACATAAAAACTTAACAAAATTATCACTTAGTGGGTAGGGTTGTCCAGACTATCGTTGCCTAAATCTCAGGGGAAAGACAGTTCTTCTGAGGACAAATGTGCCTTTAGAGGTTACATATTCCCTAAATCAAACTGCACAAGAATTTTAAGTATTTTACAGAAGTCTAAATAAATGTGTTTTAATCAAATCAGGCCATTTTCAGAACACTGACTCACTTTTTTTCTACTGTGGGAAGGAAATTCAGGTCAGGATTTGTCTTGGAATAATTTATGTAGATACAGTTGCCCTATGTGTATATAAATATCTCAGTTACACACCCTTTCAGAAATATCCAGATCTATTTTTGTTTAAGGTTGGTGTAGGCAAGATATGAAAAATTGTGGAGAACATTTGCTCTTCAACATAGCCATGCCTGGATGGATCCAAATTGAGATGGAGTCTGTGCTCTGAACATTGAAGAGTTTGAAGACAAGTGGAAGTCATACCAATATCTGAAGCAAATCATGTGTATGAAGACTGAACCTGAACCTATCTGCATTCCTCCTTCAAGTTAGGACACTGTGCAGGCAAGAATAAGGGGACAATGGAGGTAGAAAAGCAACCTGACACCTGATGGTTCAGATTTTGTCAGTGTCAGTTCAGATGTGCTTTACAGTGCCAGAGAAAAATTCTGTTACTGGCAAACTTGTGCTTTTAAATAGAACAAAAACATGTAAACAATTTATTGAAAAAAATAAAAAAAAATTACTTAGGAACTGAGTAAAATTAAACCATTTTCATAAGAAAAAAAGGTAAAAGTCCATCATAGAATACTGTTTGCAAAGTAATGTGATTAGATCGGAAAAATTAAGTACTAGCTGCATATAGTAACACCAAAATTTTTGCAATTACTGGAGAAACAAATAAGTAAAGAAACAGGACAGATTAATTATATAATTGATCTAATGCAACCGTCCAAAGAATAATTGATATGCTCTCATTACCGTAACAAATAATTCACATGACAAAACTGATACACGACACCTTCTCAGAAGCCAGTTAAAAATCATTACTAATCACGTCACTCTGCACTATGGCAAATCGGATGAATAAAAGCCGATTTGTAAAGCATTTAGTATCATCATTTTTCATAGTTCCCTGAATGAAATACTAATGGTCACCACAGCTGAGTGAAATGTCTCCAAAAAGAAGAAAGAACTATGCACTCATAACATAGTACAGGATTCATAACTGTGAAAAATAGAGTCTACAGATATATCAACATGATAGGGTTTTTTTCTAAACTGGAAAGTAATTCATAGTTCTTATTAAAACAAGATGACAACAGGACTTCCATGCCATAGACAGACATTAGCCAGCTTAAATGGAAATTTGAATAATTCTATTTTCAGTGCTTTGCATTTTCATATTTTGAGGTGATTAAAAGCACTAAATGAATTACATTACAATGACTTTAAGTGGGACAAAATTACCATTCACTTCCCAGGAGGGAAGCTGCTTTTGCAATACATTTTTTTCATTTTCACAATCATCCTGAGAAGTTCCTACAGGCATGGAAAGGGCAGCAGCTTTTAAGAAGTCAAGAGAGGGAAAAATACATTAGTTAGTTATCCTTAAGAGGAGGTAAGAAAGGACATTTTTAAAGGTTAAACTGGGCAAATTAATTGGCAGCACCAATGGAAAAATCAGTCCAATTGAACAAATATCACTTTTCTTGCAGTTCCAATGCATTTTGTAACATTTTTTGATTGGCTGTGGTAGCTGCTCCCAGACTTAAAAGCCTCTCTTCTGTCAGGTGAGGAAAAGAGACATAATTTATTCAAATTAAATGTGTCAAAATTATATCAGCTTCTTAGTGTGTAGGAATGTCTGGAGGAACAAGAATGAGGACAGACAACTTTTCTGAACAGAAATTATAAGAGCTTTAGGATATTCAGAACAAAGTGTTGTGGGTTTTCGTAAGATGACAGAAACAATTTTAAAATCTAATTTTGGCACAGCATGACTCAGTGATATGCCTTCCAGGTTTTACACCATCATTTCCACTAAGCCCATTTTCTCTGCTTCTTATGTCATATTCTTTCAAGCAATTTCCCAGCCCTCTTGTTCTGTGGATGAAAGTTAACAAAGGGTAAATCTCTTATCCTGATATGACAGAATATACATATGTAATAGATTTAGTTTCTAAATAACCATATTTGAGCCTGAGACTCCGAAAATGCAACTCATTTATTTTAAGGGAAATGTTTCTATACTTATACTGTGTGTTGTTTATGCAACTAGCATTCCCCCAACTTCAAAGAAATTTCTTTAGAATAAAAATGCAAAGTCTACCCCTAATGCTGAGAAGAAAGCATTTTTCTTCTTTGAATAGCTTTATATGAGAGACACAAAAAAAAAGTTGCCATGTTCTCATATTCAGTATTAAGTGTTGTTCAGTTCAACAGTTTTCCAGAGAAAAGAAAAAAAATGTCCTTATAAAATATAACATACAAAATAGCAATTAAATATGCTATCGCTGGAGTCATCCAGAAAAAAATGCAGTTTTGGGGAAAACCTAGATAGCTGTAGGAAATGTCTTTAGTAATCCAGTCTTTGTCTGGGAGCCAATACCAACCCATTCCACGATCTGGTGCTTCTCATGATTAGAGCCTTCCTGTCATAAGGATGATATGGCACAAGGAATTGCTCTGCTGGAATATTACATGAGTAAAAAAAGATGGTATCCACTCACATGTGACTGCCACTGCTGGCTTGTGCAGAAATGGCTGAAAGCTTTCTCTGATTGTTTTGGATAAGAAAAGTGTATCAGTCATTATAAGATCTGTGTAGAAATTACAGCTGATACCCACCCTCAGTAGACTTCATTGCACTGAGTCCAGGCCCCTACGCCTCATTGATAGCAAAACCCCCCACCATGCTGCTGTCAAACAGGGTCAGTCGCAGTCCAGCAAGTTTGATTTTTACACACCGTCAAAAAATCAAAAATTTTGTTCACATTTTTAAATTATCAAAGGCCTAGGAGATGAAAATTCAGCTTCACTGTCTGAAGCTTTTATACTGCCAAGTTTCAATACCCTAGCAGAAAGGTTCAGCCAAGGGAGAGATGGAAAAAGAATCCAGCGAAAGAAAATAGTATGAGCTTTTAGAAAGAGGGTCCACAGACATGCTATTGTATTCAGTGTTAAATAATTTTGATTTATGATGCTAGAGGGAGATACCACCCTGAAGTCTAATTATCCCCCCTCCTTGCACTTTGTCTGCATGCCAAAAATCTGTACTAAAACATGTGTGGTTTTCATTTATTTGGAATGAGAAGAAGACACAGACAAAGCAAAGTTACGCAGAGGCAGAGGTACTGTTTTACTCTGCTTGCAGAAGCTGGTGGAAAGGTAGGGCTGTCAACAGCCCTGAGTACTAGCCTGCTGAGGCCTCAGGAGAGCAACCTCGAATCCAGTTGGCTTCTTTTCCATGATCCATTTCCAAAAGAAAAAATGCCTTCCTACCCATTTTTTGAATGGCTGAGTGAGCTATGGGGAAGTAATCAGAATTTTTCCTTCAGTTGGAGCTGGATGACAATGTAGTACAGCTTCAACAAGCAACTTTCTTTTTGAATGCCCTAGCAAAGTGAACCTCTCATTCATCAGCAGTAAACTGAGGCTGAGATCAAATCTAAGTCTAACCAATGACATACTGGAACACCAAATTTCACAGTTCCATTAATACCTGAGAAACATAATAGGGCATCTACAGGCAAAATGGAGTTTGGAGAGGGATGTTTGAAGTTACCCCAGGATTGAAGTTACCCCAGCATTCTCAGACAGCGTCAGCACTTGCTCAATGTGCTTTGTCTATGATTCAGTCTTTATTGGCATGTCTTAACAGATTTATATTCCTAGATTGGATAGAAAACCCACTTTGTCTTTTAAGACAAGAATTAGCAAAACCAAGTAGTGCCAGAATTCAGTCATGCATTCCTTAAGGGGCCTTTTCTAAATTTCAGCTTTAACCTAAAAAATATGGAGAGTAGTAGGTTCAGCTAATGCTCTGAGCTATCTGGAGATTTTCAAACCTCCTTAAACTAAAATAGCCTTTGTGACTTTATCACTATACTTTACTATATCATTGTGTTAAGTGTAATTAGAATATGAATATACAGAAACACAAATTTGTGCCTTAGAATACAAACACAGGACCCAAGGACTGAATAATCAAACAATTAATATAAAGTAATCTTGACTGTGTGCTCCTCTTAGAAGATAACTAATAAGATGCTGTGATAGCATTTCCACTTAACCTATTGTATTCCTTTTAAAATATACATTGTATTGGAATTAGCCTCAAGCTGTGAATACTTTCCAAACGAAATAATCAGTGGAGAACACCAAAAGTGTTAAAACCAAAGAAGAAGCTGGGCAAAATCAAGCATAGAAAATTAAATGACCTTGTGCTCCATTTCCACCTCTCTGCCTTTGACCTCCAGTCCTTGAGCCCAGCTGTGAGACAGACAACTTATGATCTAAGAAAAAAGAAAGAATCACTATATTGCCCAATGTTGCTACTTCAAATTACAATGAAATCATGTTTGTTAAAATTAAGCAAAAGTTATTTGTTTTTGTGACCCCACAGTTATTATTATTCTAAGGAATTGTTCCCTTTGCCTTTCGTGAATGACATGATGAACTGGCAATTTTCTGTCATGAGGAGATTAAAAGTAGAGGTGCACCTTGGAAGCAGAGTTTGCAAAAATCCTCTAAATGTCTTTGAGACACTCAGTAACCATCCACACTCTGCAAGGGAGCCCAATGGTCAGAGGTGTAGGTTTGTACACCGTAGGTAAGAGATGAGAAACTCTGGAAGCTATCGAACAGTGAATTTTCACAGCAGACCAGCACAAACACATTTAGCACAGGGCTTTCTGCCACCATGAAGTGTCAAAAGAAATTTGAGAATGTTCAGCAAACTGCTCTGTGGTTTGCTTGTCCTCCTTTCTTCCCCTCAGTTTCTCTTTACTGAATTCTGATGAGCCACATGGCATGAAAAGTATCCTTACATTATACTACAAAGCACTATCCAAAAGTACTTGACCAAACAAAATTTTGCTGACCTGAGTCTTTTACTTTTGTAGCCTTATATAAAAAGTCATTCAGAATAGCAGCCCAAAAGAAATACTGAATAAAATTTCCACTTAGGTAGCTAATCCCCTGAAGATCAATGTGTCAGGCTGTAACATAGAGGGGTCATTGACCTATATCTTCAGCAGTGTTCCTCAGGATGATAAACACTAGAGGAGAGTCAAAACAACAAAGCATAATTAAACAAAATGCCTCATAACAAGCTGTTTTTTGAAGAGTCAGAACATATACGCCGCTGAAAGTTCAGCGTCATCCAAAAATTACAGCCCAGTGGTACAAAGCATATGGGTGCAATTTATTATCTGGGTTAAGGGAAAAGCTTCAAAACACCTGTGATAACAGGTAGTAAATGTTGGCTTTACTATGATATCCACTAAATTTCTCATAATTTCTTTCTCGAGGTTCAGTAATAGTTGCTTTGGATTCATTCCTAGAAATATCAGCTACTGGGGAAGTCAATAAAATATCCAAAATACATTAAGTTTGGAATTGCTTTCATGTAACATTTTCTTATTATACATAGCAAATAAACACTGAAACACCAGATTTGCAAACTCACATCTGCATAAGTCCCAGTCATCAAAAAAAAAAAGGAAATATTGCATTTTTCTCTACAGACATTGCATAAACCCCTAGCCTTTGAACATCAAACAATAGGGTTTGGTCTTGCACCACTAATGTCAGTGGGAATATTGACAAAAGGAAATTTATGAAGAACACTCATATAAAATGCAGATGACTGTATGAAAAACACTCTGAGAATGGTACTAATTAAACAAGAATGAAAAATGCTAGTTTGGAAATTGAAAAGAAACAAATGCAATTTTAAAAAAATCCACTCAAGCTTTTAAAATTGTGTTGCAAATATGTAACAGTGTTTCTTTTTTTTTTTTTTATTAAAAGTATCACAAAGAGGTATCTGTGATAAAGGCACACAAAGATAGTAGTCATATTTTTGCCGATGCTAATATGAAAGACCAGGAAAAATGAAAGACTTGAGTCTTTCCCACCTAGTGCTGGATCTGACTGGCTCTTGTTCATTTTGGAAGCTTTGTTTCTATTTTTGTTTTGTTTTGTTTTCCCCATTTTCAAATTATTCATTGTGTTGTTCCTCCAGTACTTAAAGCATGTCTAGACCATTCCCAAACTAGCATTTAATGAAAGCAGGTTATTCTGATTGAAGGATGGGCGCTGCTTCATACTGTGGTTTGGGGTTTGCCTCTCTGACAGCCATATTAAGGCATCTGTTTTTGTCCTTTCATAAGGCCTTCAACATTATCCAGTATGGGCTGAGAATCATACAGGCCCTCCCTTCTTCAAGGTAAGAAACTGCAAAAGGGGAATATCAGAAAAGCTGGAGCAGATGCAGGAGGCATGATTTATTCTGCCTCCGAGTGAGACTATTACAAAAGAATGTATATTTTATAATGTGTCACAACTAGGTTTGTAACAACATAAACAAAATACACAGCAGCCATGCCAGCAGTGATCATAAATACATGTTTAGCATAGCAGCTATAATAACTTCCATATCATCATACAAGAGCAAATTCTTGTCACACTCTTGTAGGTGGAAAAAATATGCTCTCTAAAATGTTTCACATGAAAATTCAATGCTCCCATTACCGGAGAGTGCAGTTCTCATAGGACAAATAAGACTGCAGTCTGAAAACTATTTTAATAAATCAAAACTAAATACTCTGCTGTCTATATTCTCTTTAAAGGCTTATTTTGACTCTGGCTCAGGGTTTTGTAGAGCAGATGTGGCAGTGAACATGTGCACACGTTCTTTTTTCTTTCTCTGCCTCTTTTTGAACACCATAGAGAGAAAACAAGTAGCACTTGCTCACAGCAGTTCCCAGTCCCAGAGGATCCTCAAAGTACTTTCTAATCCCCACTTTTGCTAATAAATTTAATATGAAGAACAACCAAGTTGAAAGCGCATCCAAAAAAACAAGTGGATGTAATATGAGTTGGGGGTCCATTCCCTTTTCCGCACCAATATCTTCTGGGACTACAAGCACAGAAGTAGCCTCTTAGCCTCCTTTCTCTTGTGTGTCTTCTACCTTATCCTCTCATTTGAGACCACAAGATCTACAACACAGTGAGTTTTGTATTATGAAGGTAACTTTAGCAAAGTCAAACTGATGGAATCATATCTGTTCCAAATATTTGCCCTTTTACCTCATTACATAAAATCAGATAGCTGTGCTTTCACCCTCAGCTTTTATTTTTGCATACCTACACCTCTTGTGCTTAAAACCATCCCTTTTCACTCCTCATCTGCCAAGAAATAGTGAGTAAGAGCAGTTATTTTAGTTACAGCCTCTGAATTTGGGATGCTCAAAAATATATACCATTGCAAGCTATAAAAATGGTATCAAAAAATGGCTGTTCTAATAGCCCATATGCTTCATTGGGCATATCATTGTTTGATAATGTTTTGAGGTATCCATGGCAGAGCCCTGTCAGATCCCTTATTGCTGCCTTTAAGGCTGGAGCCTTGAACTCAGGCCTGCTGGGGGAAATGCAACTCTCATTCTCCACAGTTTCTCCCTAGTATTCTTAATCAGTAATTACTTGCCATGGAAAGGCAAGTTTAAGATCTTCCCAGCTGCATGTCTTTATTACTCCTATATTATTTTCACATCTCAATTCTATTGAATATATGTCTTACTTTTATAAAACTGTCCTAAGGAATATTACTTTCCTAATGTGGTTGTAATCAAGCAGGGAAATGTACTGCTCTTCTGTTCTCTTCAACAGTCAACACTTCAAATATTAAGCATTTATTCAACCTTGTATTTCTGATTGTTCGGTCCATCTATTTAGTCCTTCCCTTTTCTCTTGGTATCCAGGGAGTCAGGGGTACTGGCTTCTGAAGTCAGTTCAGGTGGTTATCTGCAATTTTTCTTTACAGTGCTCTTCGAGGTCAAATCCATTACAGCTTGTGCTCAGACTGACTTTCCACACTTAACTCTGCTGGGCTTACTGTGACACACTCAGCAGGTTCACCTCAGAACCTGTTATCCATAGATACAGTAGATGTTAAATTTGATACAGAAAAAGAACCTGTTTCCTGCCTCCTTTTCATCTTAAAATGTCTTGTGAACAGAGTGGCATTTTTGATGAAAAAAAAAAATAAACATGATACCAGATGCTAATCAGTATCATCACATCCAAAATTAAATACACCTAGAAAAAATACACAACATACAGTACAGCTGCAGTCAGGAAGTTTAATCACACTGGCCATCCCAAGGAGCTTAGAGATTGTGTTTTCTTTCTGTCATATCATATCAACTGGGAAAGAAATGTGCATCAGCAAATAAAGCTCCTTAAATATTTGCAGCTGATTTGTAATGGAAATTACAGAGCAGAGCCAAGATAATGTTATTTTCTTATGCCTCAAAGTCTCAGGTAAACTGGTGTATATAAGGCTTTTTTTTTTAAATACAGGAATAGATTTAAAATCCATTACAGGCATACTACTGATGAAACAGCCAATCTCAGGTACCTGCAATTTACATTCCAATTGTAGATTAATACATCAGCCTTTTGCATCTGAAGGTACGGGATTCTTTTTCCTCAATTTTCAGAGGGTTTTTTCCTAATCTAATTAAAATGGATGTTGTTAGAGAAAAAGCATGAATGAATATGAAAGGAGTGAAGGAATTTTAATCTTTCAAGTGATGTTAATATTATGAATTTGTTGGCATTTCCAGGTTCCCCAGCCTCACAGTGACCAGGATGGCAAGACAGCCCTGATAAGCAGATTGAAAATGGCTCATCTGAACTATTCCAGTACTCATCTGTCCCTTCTATCCAAAACAAACATTAAAAAAAAAAATGGGGAAAGCAGGATGAGGTGGAGAGTCTAAGACTAATACTCTTCATACCAAGCAAGGTTATCTTGCCATGACTGTGGCATCTATATCTTGGAAACAGAAGTGGCTACCTATGAATTCCAAGTACAGTCATAGGACCACTTATCCTAAAGACATCATGTCTCCCCCTACTTTTCGTCACCCACAAGTGCTACAAATTTTGACACCCTTTGAGCATTCATCAGCTTCTTCTTCCAGAGCTTGATGATCCCTTTGCTCTTAAAATGGAGATTCGCTATCATTAATCCAACAGACACTTTTCTAGCAGTAAGAAGGGATGGAAAAAATGGAGAGTTAGGGTTTAAAGATAAGCTCACTTCTACCTTTTTCATTCATTTCACATTGCAAGCTTATCATTCAGAGCTGAGGTGCTCAAATGTGCCTTAGTTGGGCATACTAAAAGTTTCCATGCTAACTCTGTAGCTATTTTGCCAAAAGCCAGCAAAAGCACATGAGAATGTTTCATGACAATAAAAAGAGTAGAAACTCAGCCTTAAGTGTTAGAAAAGGAAAAAGAAAAATATGTGGCCATATCATCAAAGAAACATAAAGTTCTTCTCTTAACTATTCAGAAAAGTGTCTTTGATTTGCAGTAAAAGGAGCTTTATATCTCAGAGGTACAGTACAGTAGCTTGATTACTATCATGTAATGTGACATTTGCTCAGATAACGACTTTTTTGCGAATGGTTGAGTCAATAAGCACATAAAATCCCTGCATTTTGTCAGTGTCTGTGTTATTGCTGCCCTTTGGCTGAAGTAATTATATCTTTTTTCTTTTCTGAAAACTTATGTAGTGTTTTCTCTCTCTTAATTACGTCTGTTCTACTTATATTTAATTACTCAAGGTTTGGCAGTCTTCTTATTTTTTGCACCCTTGTGCTATGAACTGAGCTGCACTGGGCTGGTTAATGTGCTTGGTTAAAAACACTGTATTGGGTAAAATTATCTGGATGAATAAGCAAAAAAAAATTTCACTTTTCCTTTGAAATTCAAATATTATTATGCAAAAAAAACATATTTTACAAGAATATCATACTCGAGTTTCTAAATAAATGTTAGGAAGGAAGACGATATATTACCTTGTCCCCAGCAGGTGAAGTATTAGCTAACTAACTGTGCAGTCCCTTCCACCTTACTCAAGTGTTAGCAGAAGGTCTAAAGGAGGAGATAGGAAGGTTGGAATTTCTATTGGATATACACCAGAGGATTAAAATAGAAAGAACAGAACCTGGAAGACTTGTATCTCTTTCCTGATTTGGCCATCTACTGCTTGTGTGGCCCTGAATAAACCATTACATCCTTATGCCTCACACTGATAAATGGGAGTAGTATTTTGCACACTAAAAAAAGTGGTTTGCACTTTTCTAGGCACTGTGTTTGCAAACTCCATTGAGGCCACAATTCCATACTCTAAAAATGAATAAAAAAACAAATTGACTTCATCTCATAAGAGAAAGTTCCAACTGAGCAAACTGCTGATACATGTATGACTGAAGTCAATGAGGTCACTTAAATTAGGGATATTCTTAAAGAGTTTACTGATTCAGGGCCTTAATCTCTCAGGAACACATCGATTCATAGCTTGAGGTAGTGGTTATTTTGCTGTTTCTTTCAGTGCATGCTTATTTATAAAGATTTTCCTGTCTGAGTAGACCTTATGGCCTTCGCTGTGCTGGGCTTCTTCTCAGTAATCCCAACAGTTTATAAAGATTTCTAAATATGTAATTAAAAACTTTTACATCTAGCAATTGGATCTGTCAAGGGATTGAAATGGGAGGAACACAAACCTTTTTGCTGAGAGTTTAATGGCCTAAAGTACAGCTGCAATATTTGGAAAAATCTGAAAGCTGTTTATGGATTCCATAATGAATATGACAAATTACTGGTTTTTTTCCTGATCTTTTGCTTCCACAATCAGATAAGAACACTAAGAAAGGGGAGAAGAAAAGGTTTCAGGTGGCACTGAAGAAACAGAAGCAGAAGGAACAGAACCTCTTTACATGGAGCATCATGGACAAGGAGACAGCTCAAGTAAACCAGGTTTTTAGCTTGCTGCTGAAAACACTGAGGAACAAGGCATTTTCTATGATGTTCTAGCACTTTGGCAGGCCTGATGAGACAGTTAATTGACAAAGGGCTGGGATGCTTATAAAGATATGAATATCTCCTTGCCTGTACTAAAGTGAGGAGAAGATTAGTAGCAGAAACAGGAAATACACTGGACTGTATGGAGGGAAGAGACTCTTCAGTTGGGAGTGAAGCTCAGAAACAGATTAAAGGAATCCAGCACTGCACACGCACGTGGGCTGGTTTGTTGTTTCAGATAGATGTGCATTCTTCTTGCACAAGGCATAGTACTCAACCTGAAGCAGCTTGCATGTTTCTTCTGTTCCTAATTACCATGTTTGCTTCAAGAGGTGAGCTGAAAACTCAAAATCCTCAGACGCAGGAGCCATGTGGGGCTAAATCTGGTCTGGACTGCCTTGGAGACCAAGGATGGTGGGCTGAAGTATGCTGTTTGTGAATAAGGAATGGGGTTGGCAAGAGGAGGTGGGAGCACACAGGAAGGGGAGAGTTCTGTGGCCTCCTCATGTGGAGCGAAGCATTTGGAAGAGTTGTGCTGCAAACCAAGCATAGGGGATCTGGGGTGCCCAGCAAGCAGGCAGCCAACAGGATGCCAGGGCTCCACAGCACGGGCCCCTTGGCCCTCTTTGGCAATCACCTGGCATTTTCTCATGAGATGAGAGCATTAACACCTTTGCAATACCCTTGCTGAGGAGAATGGAAATGGACTGCGAGGAACCTGTTGTTCTGGCTTTCACCTAATGAGAGTTGAGAAATGCCTGTGTGGATGCTGTGACTTTTGCCAGCACCCACACCGTGTAAATTCCACAGGAAAGCAAAGGACTTAAGTTTCCATTAGTCTCAAGCTGGCATCTTTTACAAGCATAAAAATCCTGTTTTGAAACAATGTTTATTCACCTGTTTTCAAAGAGTGTGAAATGGACGCATTGCAAAGGAGAGACTACATGACTTTCCAAATGAAACTCCTACCATCTGGGAGCAGAGTAATGGTTTTCAGCTTATCAGGCCAGAGGGTTCATAAAGCAGCCCAGGAGCATGACAAGGCATTTCTCCCTTCAGGAGCAACGGAATTTTGTTGGTCAGCTTTGAATGATCTGCTGCTGCATTGTAACACACCTGACAAGAGGTTTAACTAACATTATGCTTTCTGAGCATACTTGTATTGACTTCTCTGATAAGCTTTACCCACAAAATCATGCATGAAAACTCACCAAACATATGCTAAAATTTTTTTCAAATTAATGTTCTGCTCCTTTTCCTGTATCATACATACTAATGTTTGTTGCATATTTAGCAAAAATCTATATAGCTGCATAGCAGATTTTGATAAATGCCCACTGTCAGCATGAAACATGAGCAAGAAAAGACCTAGTATAGGGGTTGTCTCTGGACTGAGGCACATGATAATAGTGGCTTAACAAGTTGTGCATCAGTCTGAGGCATCCATTTGTGTGCACACCTTCCACATGACCACACATGAGATGGTGAGGATGAGATCAGCACGGGGACATTAAGAGCTGTTCGGTAGACATGTAGCAGCTTGTTAAGCTGCCAAAGCATGATTTTGTGTCTGAGTCTGACTACATAACCTGTGCTATGTTAATATACAGAGGTTTCCCATTACCCATCTGTTTATATGGGTATAAGGTGATGTTGTCAGGTATTAAAAATCAGTCAGCAGCTTTAAGAGTTTTTTTTATCCACTCTTCCTATTACAGCTGCATGTAGGATATCCATCTGCAATGATGACTTTGCCATGTTAGACATACAGCAAACCCCGTGGTGGCAGATGACAGTCCCTGGCTTAAGGGCTGAAAATTCTAACAAAAGACATAGATGCAGCAGGCAGAATTGCCTCACCTAACTTCAAACACTTAAAAAACCAGCTTGGAGCCTGAGCTAGTTACTTAGGCTACCTTCAGAGAAAAAGTCATGTACATAGAGGAGGCATTTTTCTCAGCTCTCTTATACACTGCTTTTACCTGAGATGAATCCCTGCTTCTGTAAATATAGGAAGAGCCCAGACAATTAGATTGACACCCAGCCTTTGCAGGACTGAGGGTTAGGAAAGATAACTCTCCCAATCAGAACATGAAACGGACATTACACCCATGCAGCTGACAGAGAGCTGGGGCACAGGGAAAATACTGTCAGTTGCCCGGGAGCTGTGCACTACTCCCAGACCTAAGCGCAAATCCTTTCAGCAACAAAGCTACAGGTCCCTCTTCTAGCCCTTAGGGCATGGGAAAAGGCAGCTCCACAGAGCTGCAGGACCTAGGGTTCCCTGTTGACGTGGTATTTCATCTGCTCAGTCCCAAAGTGGAGTCACAAGAGTCCCCACTGTGCCTGCAGTTCTCCATGAAGGATGTCCTATTTCACACACCAAATGCGTGGTTGGTTCCCCACGAAGCAGAATAATTCATCATGTTTAGTAAACCAGGAGCTCAGATCCATAATGCTAACCACTATTAACCACGGATCAGTTGCTAAAAAACAAGACAGTTGATTTCAAGGAAAGGGAAGAATAATGAGTGACTGCAACATTACCCACAATTAATTATTGTGGTTGTCTGTTACAAACAATTACAAGCCTTTTTTTGGTTGTAATGCCACTGTTGATGCCCACCTTCTGTCTAGCTGAGCTGGGATCTCCCCGAGGTGTGTGCTGCTTCTTTCATTGCTTTGTGGACTCACATTCAGAGAGCCATTTGGCCTGTAAACTTGCTAGATTGTCTGTAAACACGGTGAAAGGAGACAGTTATTGCATGAAACCAGAGAGTGCACCTGCATGCTAATGAGTTAAATATCAGGACAGAAGCGCAAGACCAACACTCCATGCTACCCTTTAGAAAAAAAAAGAGATTTGCTTCTGTCACATTTCAAACAGAAAAATACAGTGTAACTTCTTGTGTCAATACTTAATTTATTTTGCAACAAATAACTAAATGCATATTACTTGCACTTCTATTTTAATCCACTGTTGTGCTTTTCATAGGTTCTCCCTGCCCTAGAGGTACAGATTGGTTACAATATTTGCTATCTGAGGCTGCTGTACACTTAAAACTCTATAACAATGAAAGTGTTTGGACTGCAAAACAGCTTTCATTCACCTCCAAATGCCCCCAAGTTATTTATTTTGCTATTTTAGCTTTATTTTACCTTAAATTTAAGGGATTTCTGGTGCCAATAAAGAGCAAACTGAAGACAGCATGAACTATAATGCATTTAGCTTTTTTTTTCCTCTTTTAATCTGCATTGCACCTGTGCTAAAAATCAACAATATCATTAAAGAGAGGGCTAAGGCTGCAGTCAAACTTTGATACTCCCACAATAGTTAGGAATTACAGCAGCACAGAGCACACAGGACACACATCAGTATAAACAGAGCTGTTGGTTACAGCAAGTGACAATGCAGTGTATTCGCAAGCCAATTTCATATTTTTACAATGCAGACCCTAAGAATCAGAAGAGAAACTTTCTTTTACTCCTATAATGCTTTTGCAGCTAATTCACTTTGGCAGTGATTGAGAGTTATCATAAGATGGCTGTTTGACCATCCATGTAAAATGAGATGGATTTACTTTATTTACGTGGTGGGCCTATCCTTCTTCATAACTGATGAGTGCCTGAAGCACAGAATAACTTTGCACAGATGATATAAACTGGAAGTGATGGGTGAATTTCTAAGTTCTAGTTTTTAGTTTTTATAATACTGTAAAAGAGAGTACTATTCTCCTCAAGCTCCACTCATGCATAGCCTCAGAGAACTTCAGTTATATCTCACCAGCAAATCCCATGGAAACATTACTGTGCCTGTGAAATTAGCCTATCCCAACAAGGCCACACACAAAATGAGGAGAGCAGAGCAGGGAAGAGGAACTACCTAATCTCCCATCCACCTTTATACTTAAGCCACCAAGCCATTCTTCAAACACAACAATGAATGTAAATTCTTACCATAAATTATGCAGTTAAATTTCAAGGATTGGTGCTGTTGAGAAACCACCTCCAGAATTAGGTGTTGCCAAAAAGAGTATTCCATTTTAATTTAAATACTATGTCACTTGTGCCCCATCCCTATGTGGCAGCTGTCTCCTATTGCAAGTTTCAGAAGGGCACATCCAAGCCAGACCTAATGGAGGCAGCAGAACTAAGGTAGCTGAGCAGGTTTTTTCTCTGCTCTTCAATTATCTTACGTCCTTTCCAGCTCACCAGTTCTTCTCCAGGACCACACCAAGCCCTGGATCTTACACAGAAGTGCAGATTTGCTAGATGGCTAAAGGGCCTTTATCCCAGCCCCTCTCCTTATTTCATAGAGGACAAGCCAAGGCCAGTAAGACTCCTTGCAGCCCCACGGAGGCAGTGACTCGAAAGTGCTGTCCAGGCAGAGACAGAGCAGACTGTCCACCAGATCCATACAGGCACCATTACAGGGGGCTGTGCAGGGTTCCTGGAAACCCTGTGGGCTGCCCTGCTCTCAAGACTCTTGTGGGCAAAGGGGGCTTATGAACACTGACCCTACACTAACTGTTCCATAAGAGGTAGAGCCAGGTCATACCAGGTCACTGTGCCTTTGCTGTGCAGACACAACTGTGCTGCTTCCCCTTCCCTCCTGGCAGAATAGGGGAAGGAGTGGTGGGGCTTGTAATTCTGAAAGTATTTTTCCTAAGTCTTTTCACAGTACCATCCATATGACTAATCCATGGCACCCCCATCCATCCTATGCCTCCATGCTGTCTGAAGCACTGCTCTCCTGGAAGGAGATAAGAAGGGGGAAAGTTCTTCAGTATTTCTGAGGTGCAGAAATACTGGAGCTCTTTCTGCTGCAGCCAGTTTCAGGGGAGAGAATATTTCCAGCAAAGGGGGTCCCACTTTTGCTCCCATTGCTGAGGGGGAAACTGTTGAAGGAAGAAAAACCTCATCCCTATTCCTGAGAGCGTACTGACCTCCTCTCCATGGGAAGCACACAATTATTTACAGGCCCTTTACAATGCAAACTCTGGTAATAAACGCACACTGAAGGCTTTTAAGAGTGAGCGTTATTGAACCACTGGGCTGACAACAGCAGTGATAGTCTGTTGTGTAAATACATGCACGGGGACTGTTCCAGGTCCTCCTTCAGCAGTCTCAGCATGCAAACAGAGTGCTTCAACACCCAGTGTGAGATGATCATTTCCGATTCTTCTGTTTAGAGAATTCCCCAAAGGTGGCCCTGGGCCATCTATATTTTGGAACGATGTCAGCATTATGCACACTCAGCCCAGAAGGAGACAAAACTATTTTTACCAGCCAGAAATAAATCTCAAACACCGTAGTCTTATATATCTACTGAAAATACAGACATTGTCTCTGATATGTAATAGCTGTGCAGATGGAGAAATCTCCTTAGTGGTTTTTACCGCTTCTGTGGAAAATGGGGCATGACTGTCCCTCGGCTGAGTTTGCTCACAGGCAGTCCCTGCCTCCCTCCTTTCCCTCCCCTCGTGCACTGTAGTGGCTGGCAGTGCTCCCAGGAGGCACATGTCCTACCGCTTCATTGCATTACCTAAACAATCTCTAGTACAAAAGCCCTGGAAGCAGCTGAGAACCTCAATATTTCTTCTCTTTGCCTCTGTTTACCTCGCAAACCCAGACCTGTTAATTAGGCTTAATGCAAGCTGCACAAGATTGTGGCCCTAGACAGCTCCTACATTCCTGCCTCCTTGCTGCCTAAAAGGGCAGCCTAATTAATTGGCTTTATTGAGTCTCTTTTTGGGTGCAGGGTGTTGATGCATCAGCTAATAAAAACAGAAGAGAAGCTAACACTTACAGAAAATGACAATATCAGGAGTAGGCAGGGTGCTTTGTGTTATATGTCACAGCTCATAATGGAGAGCAGTGGTTGACATCTTTATTAGCTTCTGACTATTAGCTCCTCTGTGTGCACATGTGTGTGCGTCTGACTGTGCCCTGAGGAAAAGAAAGACCAGATGTGTAGAAGGTAAACTTGAACCCTTAATATACCTCAATATACTTCTGTATCCTATTGATTGGAAAATTATTGTAAAATAGATATTGAGAGTTTTAAAACGTATTGCTGTACATGGACAGCAGTGTATAAACAGCCTTGAAAAGAATTATATTTTAATGCTGTTTCACTGAAATTCTTTTTTAAAATTACGTATTTGTAAGTGTTTGGCTTAAAAAAGCTTTGGCAGATTCTGATAATATAATGAGGTCTGCAATCTTGCAGATGAGTACAATGTAAATGAACTTATGAAAACCAATTTCAACTATTTCCTGAAGAGCATAACTGGGAGAATATATCACCTCCAAATGCAAAAAGAAAATGATCAGGAGAGACTTTATTCACCACAGAGCTAAAGAAAAGAGTACATGCAGCTTTTTTAAAATGTCAGAAATCCATTTTGCAGTGTTAAGGATCTCTTAATCCCCACTTCATAATTTATCAGTGAGCTACTAACATTTACTCAAAAAACTAACCTGTCTTTGATTTATATCATATCCATATGTTGTTCAATTGGGTCACAAGTCTAAATGAGAAAATTTTGAAAATCTAAACAATGCGACTACTGAAAGCTAAGCATAAACAGAACTCTTCAGTAGGGTTGAAGAAAAAGTCTAGGGAGTATCTAGCTGTGTCATCTGCTCTGCTGCCATTTTAGCCTGTTATACTGCAAAAGTCTTCCACACATGTATCTCCTCCCATTCTGAATCAGCTTACTAAGGACCTTGGTCCCAACCTTCGTTGATTCCCACAGGAGCAAATTCTCTGCTTTTGAAAGGCTTTCCCTTCTCTTTTATTAATCTATTTGTTTCTGCAAGTGAATTACTGCAAGCCTAGACTAAAACCACACCTGCTTCAGTAGACACTGTGTAAGCAGCTTCTTACAGCTCTGCAAATTTATTTCCATATTGACCTAATTAACATTTCTTCTATTTAACTTTTAAGTGCCCATACAGCAAGATGAAGTTAGCTAAATACCATGAAGCATCCATGGTATTTAAGCCAATACCAGCCAACTCACTTAACCACTGACCTCGAGTAGGCACAGATCTCATATTTTGAAAGCAAAAGACTTAAGGAATTTATGCTTTGCTTTTTTAAAGTATGTGAATTTACTTAACAGCAAGCACTTCAAGAATTTGATAAGACAGTCTTATAAAACCAATGGTTTTAATA
The DNA here is from genome assembly GCF_036250125.1 of Pseudopipra pipra. NCBI lineage: Eukaryota > Metazoa > Chordata > Aves > Passeriformes > Pipridae > Pseudopipra > Pseudopipra pipra. The sequence goes on along the minus strand of NC_087551.1, from coordinate 72,685,252 downwards.
AAATAACACTCTTATTCATACTCTGTTCCCAGAAACGCAGTAGCACTGATACTGTAAGTTTTAATAGCAGTTCAGGATGTGCTTTTCTCTCCCCTTCTTTATTTAAAAAAAATTTGGAGCCTGTTTCAAAAGCTTAAGATTTAATCTGTAAATTATTTTAAAAGATAATTGTGGTGATTGATGCAATATCAGAGACTGCATATTTTTTAGGGTTCTTCTTTTGTTAGACGCTGTCTTAGAGCAACACCTAGTGGCACACTAGCTCTGCGCCCTCCCTCAAAACAACTTGTGATGCAAGAGAACTTCCTATGATAATTACCTGTGACAGGTTTATATACACACACACTCTCTCTGTCGCTCTGTAGGAGGCATTCCCCAGACAGCCTGGGCTACCACTTACAAACCTTTATAGCATTTTCATTCTATTCAGAGTGTAATCATTAAAAAGTCTGAACTTAGACCCTCAAAGTGGCAAGAACCTTACCTTGTTTTCCTCAGCTGCACCCATATTAAAACTCTACTTCTTTTGTCTTAGTTCATTCAGAAGAAGTGTATTTTCTGTATAAATTCCTACATTCAAAAAGAAAAATATACATTAACATTCTTTCCTGATATAACACTCAGATCCTGTATTTGTACAGCTAGAAACTAAGGATTTGCCACCCTGAATCAGGCAGTTAATTTTTACTGTTTTCTATGATCTCTTTGATTTCAATAGGAATCAATCTTATTCAACTCATCATCATGGCTGGGCTTTGCGAACAAAGATTTGGGAAGGACTCTATCCACATTTGCTACAAAGCGCGCTGGTGGCTAAAGAGGCCAATGCAAGATAGACAAGTCCGGTTGCAAAAGGCACAGCAGAAAGACTCCTTGGATGGTATCAGCAAGACACGATTCTTTCTGCATTATCTTTTCTCTTCAAGGGTGATCCTGCATTCCTTCTCAAAGGAAGCAGCAGCATTATGGATAGTGTGTCTCCAGATCTCCCAGTTGGATGCCAGAGTAGACCAGCAATGAAGATCAGTGTGGCCAAGGCTGAGATGTTGCTTCAGGGAGTCCTTGTATCTCCTCTTCAGGGCTCCTCTCTTGCGGCAGCCGGTGGCAAGTTCACCATAAAGCAAGATCTTAGGGAGGCAGTGGTCCTTCATCCTGGAGACGTGTCCTGCCCAACGCAGCTGTGTTCTCAGCAACATGGCCTCAATACTTGTGACTGCTGCTTGTTCTAGAACAGACATATTGGTCACATAATCTGACCAGTGGATGTTTAGGATTGTACAGAGACAGCGTTGATGGAAGCGCTCTAGGAGACACAGGTGGTGGCAGTAAATGACCCATGATTCAGACCCATATAAAAGAGTAGACAGCACTATGGTTCTGTAAACACTGATCTTGGTACTTCTCTTCAGGAGTTTATTTCGCCAAACTCTTTTATGGATCTTTCCGAAGGCACTATATGCCTTTGCTAACCTGTTGTCTATCTTTCCATCAATCTTACCACCTGAGGAGATGATGCTACTTAGGTAATTAAACTGCTGAATTGACTTGAGCTCTGATTGGCCAATGGTGATATGGGGATGATGGAAGACTTCCTGAGGTGCAGGCTGATAGACAACTTCTATCTTCAAGCTGACTTCCAGTCCAAAAAGCTCAGCAGCCTCAGCAAAACAGGATGTTAAACTCTGCAGCGCTACTTCTCTTTGAGATGCTTTTCAAGCATCCTCAGAACAAAACTCACCCTGTAAGTTATTCAGGTTGAGCCTATACTCTCTAAAGAAGAAGAAAATTATTCTGGTTTTAGATACATTCAAGTACTGGTCGTGAACTAATATATAAGAGAATGTTATTTAAACACAAGGATTGAAATAACTTAAAAAATAAACAAAGATTTCCAAACTTAAATTTGCAATAATGGTTAAGCTTAGTTCTCCTAAAATGTTATAAAAACATTTTTAAGTAGTTGAAATCAGCATACAAGTAGTACAATTTCGTAACCAAGTTTTTCCAATAGGTAAAACTAGGAAACTGACGGGGAACATTAGGTGAGATCATGTGTAAAACTCTGACTGGAGTGTTTAGCTGTTTTAGCAGCAATTTTTCAAGAACTGAAAGATTTTTTTCCTCCTTTATTGTGGTTAAGCAGTTTTGTACAATATTTAGTTCATTAAAAGTATAAAACTGAGTGAGATTGAAAGGTAATACTTTGTCTTCCACATCCAATCTGCAAACAAAAACAAGCCATGCAAGAGTTAAACCTAATTATTTTAACATCTTGGGGAAAATGTAATCACAAAAAAACTTGTTTAATTCACTAGTTACAATAAATACTTTCTCATTAATAAATCAATTAGCTCAAACCACTAAGTGTTTTAATTTAAAAATATGGCACTGGCTATTAAAAGTCATTTTATTTCATTAACAAATAGAAAAAAAAGATGCATTTTCTGCAATTAAATAGAACTCCAATTTAATAATATTTCCTTTTCCATTTACAGTAGTTTGACACAGAGAAAAAGTAAAAGTACATGACAATAAACAAGAAATATCATCTAACATTATATTAAAAAAATTTTAAATTAAGGAGTAGCAGTGTGTAGATTTAATGTGTCATTTACATTTAGTCACAAATCAACATCTCTATAATTAACAACAAATAACAATCAAGTATTTCTGAAGAAAATAATTTGAAGGGAAAATCAATGAAAGTCTAAAACCAGTAATTAGTTCAACAGAAATTTTTTGCGCTCTGTTAGAAATCATGGCTGAAAACACTTTGTGTATAAATTCTTGCCAACATCTGCTACAAGGACTATTTTTAAGCAACAGTATTACTTTTTTTGTTGCTTTTCAAGTTTCTTCAGCTCAAATTGAGCCCAAAAGTCAAATTTTTAACAGTGTGTCTATGTGTTTGATGCAAACTAAACAATCCATGACAAACTTCACACTGACTCAATGGCTGAGAAACATTGGATGGTGCCTATAGGGAAAAAAAGGGGGGGAAAGGGTACCAAAGCCAAAGAAACCCTCAAAATAAAGAGAAGGCTGCAGTGAGCAATTCAGTGACAGGCAATATGCTGAGTGAAGGAGAGCTGAGCTCAATTGCTTCACTGATAAGCCCAGCTTTGATGGGAACTCCTCAGGAATAAACAAGACCTGCTTTCTTTGTAAAGGTATCAGAATAGTTGAACAACATTTTTAAACCACAATATATTGTCGAATCAAGCACATTCTAAATGATAAGCTCTGGGTCCTCCACATCATTCTGGCATGCTACATGATTTCTGTGAAACCTTGGAAAAAGATGACCAGGTCCACTTCATGCACATATTAGGGCACATCTTTAAAGACTGGCAATAACCTGTCCTGCGATGAAGAGGTTATTCATACCACACATCTTTAAGTCATATAATTTAAACACGTGTTCTCTCTAGGTTGTGGTCAATAGCCAGTGGCAAGAGAAACTGGTTTTCTTCTGGAGGTGACTCAGATTATGCAAATCAGAGCTCTCTGAAGAGCTTGACAATAGGAAGAGTTTGGATAATAGGGTGATAGTATCTGCTGCCTAAGATTGGATCATGTGAACACTTCCTTAATTTCTTTTTTCATACTGATTCAGCTGTTCATTATGAGCTATTGTACAATTTGCAGAGTAAAACTTGGCTTGAAACATTTCCTTTTCCTCCTATCTGGACAAAAAAGTTGTATTGGCTTCATATATTTAAATAGGATTCTTTTATAACCCTAAGGCAGCTGAAGGGATTCTGCTGAATCCAAATAGTCTCTCCAGCATGGAAAGCTATGTCATAAAGGTCAATGTTACAGGATTTAATGAAAGTACAATAACAGAATTTTTGTAACAGAAATTGATCTGAAGCCTCCTGATGACTTTCCTATAAAGCATTAGGTTGAAGACCTTTTCAGATATACCTTTATTTAAATACATACTGAGTGTAAGCATCATTGGAAGTTGAATTATTGGGTCTGACAAATTTGTAGATTATAAGCTTATGCATTAAGACAACTTGAGAATATGTAACTACTACAGCTAAGAGCATTCAGAAGTCTTTGTGCCAACTATTATATTACAATTCCTTCACCTTTTCAATCACTTATTGTAAGAGGTAAGAGTATTTAATCATTTTCAGTGTTCATTGTATGAGAGAATTCACTAAATTGCAACCTTAACATTATAAATTTAGTATTGCATCATTCTTCTTAAGATCACTGCCATTAGCTTAGTTTTGTTTGTGTTATCTTTGGTCCTCAAGTCAGTACCACAGGAAAGAGATTTAAAAAGTCTGAAGTCCCCTGGACCATGTGGACGAAGAATTAGATTCTCTATCTTATCCTGTGTTACAAAGTTTAGTACCCTGACAATACTATTTTCCAATAGATATGTTTTGTTAGATTTTGACCCAATGAAATAAATAAATTATAAAAATCGTATATTTTTGATTTTAAGATTTTGATGGTTCTCAGAAGAACTATATTACATCAAAGCCATTCATAGTCTAGGAATATTGTTATGTATTTAGTGGCAATTATCATGTAGCAAAGCGTTCTTCTAAATGAAAAATAGCCCCAATTTACTGAGTTAGTTAAGACTTAGTATGGAAGATATTGAGATACTCCCATTGACTTCCAAATACACTTTACACTATGAAAAAGCACCTATTGATACTCTTGCAAGCTTTGCATAATGTGGCAAAACACTATAATTACACGTGTTGCCTCTTAGTATTTCATATTTCTTCATAAAAGTCCAATAAACTACACCATGACAAGACCAAACAACTCCCATGACTTTGGTTACAAGTCATTGTAAGACCAGTTGATCCGAATTGCAGATTTCAATCACATATGGAAAACAGGGTAGCAGAAGTTCTTGTTGACTGAAGGGTTAATGGAGAAAAAAATAAAATCTGAAATTTTATAATACATGAGATAAAATTTCTGATGGCTGAACTATTTCGAGAATTAAACTAAGCAGACCTTAAAGTCATATGGCATTTCTAATTCACTACATCCACCAATTTGAAAGAAGCTATTCTTATCCATAGAACTGAAAATCTGTGAACTTCCAAGTGTTGTCCTAAGCAACTAAAACAACCACACTCTCAAAAAGGGTCGTTGCTTTATTTATGCTCTGCAGGAATACCAAGAAAAAGTAAATCTTTATCAAAAATATTTTAGACTTGAGAATAAAGTCATGCCAACATGGCATTTTTCTCTTATGATTCTCAGAAATATAATGTTTGCCCATTGGAAGGACAGAAATAGGACAGGGGCAGGAGGGGATCATCTGACACCAGCCAGTAAAAATAAAAAAAGGGAGGACAAGAAATCATCTAAAAACACCAAAATCAAATAAAAAATCTGAAGTGGTTGTTATGATAAACAATACAGATGAAGAACAGTGAAAAGGATCACTGTGGGTATGGGAAAGGGGGGTGTGGGTATATATTTGTATGTGTAGATAATTTGTGCTAAAATCTAATTTTCTCTAATCCAAAATGACTAAAATTTCTCAAACCCCAGCATGTTTCAATCCAGATTCATTTAAAATAAAGTTCAGAAGGTTTAGAACAGCTTTTCCAAATGCACAGGTCTTCTCAAAGAAGCACTTCCAGATTTGAGGGGCTCATTTCTGCTGCATGTCACACACTCAGTAGCTCCTTAGTCCACAGCTGATGGTAATGTTTGGCCAACTATGTGCAGAAAGAGAACTGTGTCTTCTCTCAGACTTCAGTTTTGGAAATAACTGACACACAGGGCACTTTCAGGGCACAGCTTGAGATGCCTTAAAAATGTCTAATTTTCAAAAAGCACTATTTTTCTGCTTTTTTGGATGCCCCACAACTACACACTTAAAATCATGAAGCATATTTGGTATCTTGTTCTACAGCCCCGCTCAAATAGGTCATCATGAGCTTGCATCACACCCTACATCCTGAAGCTTAACCAAGCACTCACCATGAATTATGGAGTCCTCCTGAACCAAAACTTCACTCAGCACTTTATCAGGAGAGAGAGAGTCTCAGGGATGAGTACTGAAAGAAAAAAACAGTTACGATATTTGCAAGACGTGATCATAAGGTGCTTTAATAAGCATGGAGCTTTTACTACTTATGGCAGATAGGTGATGAAATTCGCATGCACTAAGACAAAGTTTATGTCACCATCTGATGCTATCTGAATGCTATCTGAATTTATGTCACCATCTGATGCTATTTGGAAAACTCTACTAAAATAATATGGATCAATTAACTGTAAATAGTTATTCATCATGTGATCTCATTTAAAACTGCACACTATATAAAATCTATTGGTTATGCCCAGTAGAGTACACAAATATAGTCACCTGACAGCTCTTAAATGCAAAGTTTGTTTGCATGCATATATATACATAAAGAAGTGAGAGAGAGAAGCTAGAAAAAGTATGTCACACATCCATTTTATTATAAAAAGAATGTTTTATTATTTGGTTTGATTGGGTTATTTGTGTTGAACAGACTCAGTCAGGCTAATATTCTGCATTTGTAGAAATCCTAGCAGTGTAAAGTGACATTGAATAGGTCTGAAAGCCATCTACTCAGTTCCTACTGTCATGGCAATGCTTTATAAAATGTTGAGTTTCATCGGCTCCTGAATTGAAAAGATTGATTTGCTTGTCGTGTTGAACAGAGTCTAAAAGAAGTTTAAGGAGCAATTGACCCTGAGAAGAGTTGCAGTAAAGTCTTCTGGGCATCAAGCAGAAGGCAGTTCAAGATTTCCAAGATAACTCAAATGATCTCAGTTATGAAAAACAGCAACACAACTCACTGTGGACTGACTCAAGAGGATTTTTCATAATTAAGACTTAGAGAAAAGCTTCTTTAAAAGCTGCATTTGCATAAATACAGTAAAATCTCTAGTTGCATATGCTCAGCAGAAAAAAAAAGTCAATATAGATTTGGTTTTGTATTATTTTCATTCTTATTTTCACTTTTAAATACAGTTGTTCTACTTAATTCACACTGGGATTCTTGCTGAATGAAGGAAAAAAAAAATTGAATTTGTGTTGGCATCCCAGGGCAGATGTGCATGATGGCTATGCACATCCCAGGGCAGATGTGCACCCCTGCCAGCATTTAATGATGCACAGTCACACATCTCAGGTTGGCAGGGGTGGGAGCAGGGTGTCCCTAGGGGACACAGTTAGAGCCTACAACACTCAGAGGAATTAAGCTTCTGCTGTCTGCTTGCACCTCTCTGTCCATGAACATCTATAAATCACAAGTCTAGAACAACTTCCTCCCAAAAAAGAAATCCTCAGTTAAGTCAGTACCTAAACACAATAGCAGGTTTAAAAGTCTTTTTCTGACCACCCACTTTCCAGTGGTCTGAGGCAGTCTCAATTTATTAATTCCTGGACACACAGAGACCCCATCCTATGTATCTGTGCTGAATACACTCAGATATCATCCCAGACATTTACAGTTTTTAAAAGCAATTAGGGCTAGAAAAAAACCTCACAGTTCACATATAGTCCTCACTCTTCTGTAACGTATTTCTTTCAAGGGTCTTTGCTAGGGATCCCTGAAAGGATTACAATTGGATTTTTGTACACTTGGATTGGAGAGACCTGATTTTTTTTTTTCAGATCAAAATACATAGTTAAACTGAAATTTGAGGGCATGTCCGTTACTCTGAGATTTTCATGAAGAGTAAAGTCAAAGGAAAGTCGTATCAATAAAGTTGAAACTGGTGCACTTAAGTTTGCTCATTATATAACACTTGTTTTATACTATGTGTATATAAATACATAAAAATATATATAAAAACAATCATGCCATATGTGTTCTGTTTATATTTATGTAGATTATACATTTACGTAATTTTTTTTTATTTTAATCATTTCATACTGTGCTATCATATCAACATATTTCATTTTATAGAAAGAAGCATGCCAATGGTCTCAATCCAATGTTTTCTTTTTCACATGAAGGGCAAAATATTCTTGAAACCAGCTGAATTGCCTGCAGACTTGAAATTCCAGCTTCTGGTGATTTTAGGCCAGGGAGAAATCCAATAGCTAAAGAAATGTCATTTGATTACTATTGTATTTATTGCATCGCAAATTGTTTAAATCGCAGGTTGTTTAAATCTGATGGTTCAGTAAAATGGAGCTAGCTGAAGAGCACTGCCTGAGCTATAAAAGGCAGTTGCTCCTGCAGGCCAGGCTCTGCTGCACATGGGTCACTATGAAGTAGACATTGCCAACTGCAGCTGTTGACTGACATTGCAGATGCCCATCACAGACTGCCTAAAACACTTCAGTTGCTCATTAAATCCATTTAAGTCTGGAGGTGAGGTGGCAGTTATAGATATGCAGCAACAGTGTAAATGCAACATGCAAGTCACATGCTTCTATTTTCAGGCCATTATTTCAAATTTGGCTAATGAAGAACGAGTGTTTTTACATCAATGGATTCCAAGTTTGAGCTGCATTATAGCATGCAAATCCAATCACCTCTACTGGCTGTGTTCCCACTGGCAAGATGAAAAGTTGTCCATTAAATTGCTATATAAAGTGATAGTGTGACTATTGGCAATGTTCAAGTTAAGGTTGTATCAGCAATAGCCTTTTCATTACAAACTCACATTTTTCAGGGGTTTTATGCCTTGAGGTAAAATCCAATTGTAATTCTTCATTCAGTGCCTCAATTCGGCTGTGAGGTTTTTGCATCCATCATGTTGCACCCATGGTATTTTTGTCTCATTGATTCATTTTCAGCACTAAACACAAAATATTACAAAATGGACACATATAAGAAATTATAGCAAAGGGGAATGAGCAGAGCTTCTGCCATTTTTCAGAAAAAAGAAACAGGAAAGAGGCTTCCAACTCCCTGCCCACAAAACTTCCCTTTTCACCTCAGGGTATCATCTAACATGCATCAGGTATTCCAAGCTAAAATCACATCGGAGGTAAAATCTGCACCCTTGTGCACAGTTACCTTGTGTATTGCTTTTGCTTGTATTTTTACCTCAGGATACCTGAAATACATAGTACCCTGAGGTAAAACACAACTATTGCAGTAATAAAGGCAAGCCCTAGCAAGGATCCCAATCCTGCCAACAGTAAAGATAGGTTTATTCTCAACGAGGCATTGATAGCCCGACATCAGGAGCCTCACATGCAGAAAATATCCCACTCCCTAGGATGAATGGAATATACTGTGGCATTTTTCCTTATACCCAATGTTAGAGATGCCAGACACTTCTTTGCTTTCAGAGCAGCCACTTGTGAAAATCTGGCTGGTGTGAAAGGCACCTGGAACAGCACCGTTTTGGTTTCTTGTTTCAACTTAGATGATTCTTAATCTGGTCTGAGCAGGCATTGTAATGTTCTTAGATGATGATTAATTAAACATCAGTTCTGGAGATGATAAATAAGATGCCTTTTATATAAGAACAGGTAAATTGAAACAAAAAAAAGTTAGTTGAAAAAGACTGATGAGAGGAGAGAAAAATCTGTCTTCTCTCCCTGCCATTTCCCATCTGTCTAACCAGCTTCACTGCAGCACCCATGGTGCTTCCTTAGCTGTCACACTTCAACACAAAGCTGACAGGGACAGGTAAAAAAAAGCCACATGGGTTGTCTTTGTCACCTTGCACCTATAGCTGAGATAATCAGTCTGCTCTGCCCTAAAGAGAGTCATCCAAACACAGGTTTCTTGTGTGGGGTGGTGAGGGCATGGTGTGGTGTACACAGCATACTCCCCATGGTCACGAACATAACTGGTTATGAAGGCAGGAGGTCAACAGTATCAGAGGCATTGCTCTGAGTCTGAAGTTATAGTCCTTTCAAGAGTTTATGTTTTGCCTATTCAAACCAATTTTTCAAAGTTATAGAAAAAATACTGAAGAAATTTACTCTGCATTTTTTTAATGAGAAATTTAATGTGAAGATTTCCTGTAAATGATATTTTAAATTTGACAACATTATTTGCTTTTTTCTTTTTTAATTAAAAAAAAACAAAACAAAACAAAACAAAACTAACCCATATTTTGCTTTGTGTTGAAATTACTTCAATAAAAACACTTCATTTCTCTTTTGAAGCTGAGGCTCAGCATGTATATACAGCTTCATACAGCCAAGTTCTACCACACCTTATATACTGGTGCAAGTCTCAGTTTTCTCGTTAAAATCTTTTCATTTTCTACAAATAAATGTTTCTGGAACAAAGACTTGAAAGTCTGGCCCAGTGAGTTTGAAGAATTTATTCAGAGAGAAACAAGTCTAACAGACAAGAAAGAGACTGAATCTGTAGCTGAGGTCTGCACTGAGAAGGAATTGAAAAGAAGAAAGCAGAGCCCGAGCAGATCAGTTCAAAATTTTTCTGTGCAGACTGTTGCTGAACTTTGACAGTACAGTTAGCATTGCCCACTGTGAGAAGAAAGACACCCTGAAGTCACTTATAAATTAAAGACTTGACCCTTCCAGCATGTATTCTTGTATTCTGTATATACCCATTGCCTTAAGTCTTTAAGAGCTTGTGGCATTCTTTGCCATTCTGAAAGATGTTATGCAGTGCTGCTTCCTGCTTTAATTACTTCAATTATTTAAGGGTAGCATGAGCAACATTCAAGACATGTTTAAATAAGAATTCTCACTGTGAACAGGACTAAGTATTTAATGGAAACACCATCAGCACAACAAACAAATACTCTGACCTTGAAAACTTTCAAAGCCGATGGATACAAGATCAAATACAAATATTTATTTAGATGAAAATTTGCTGCATTTGGTTTTATCATTCCGAGTTATCCCCATTTCAATTTTCCTAAATATGCTCAGAAACCATGGTTTGTGACAGAAAGGAGACGAGCGGATATTGTCGTCATGGAAACAAAAACATTTTTCTTCTGCTCTTAAAATGTTGCCTATTAGGGACCAGAGAGGGAAAAAATAATATGTGTATATAATTATTTTACTCTCTGTCATGTTTTTCAGATTGTCAAAGATCGTTTCTATTACAATTTTCAGAAACATAGATACTTAACCACAGTAGGAATCTTTACAGGCAATGGGGTGCTCCTTTGCTAACGTAGTGAAGCAAAGGTGTATTTCTCCTTGCTATCCCCATGCTTCGGTAGGAATTTTATTTCCTCACTTGCTGTTCAGTTGGATAGGACATTCAGACAGAAGTTAGATCTGCATTTTATGTTTGGGACTTGGAGCTATTGCCTCTTGATATATTGCTGTTAACAGGCTAAATAAAAATGAGAGATATTTTTTATGAGCTGACAGTTTGTTAAAATGCGGGTGATCATTGTTTATTCCATAAAAGCTTTTGCCAGCTTATTCTTTCTCAGACTGAGCTCCTTCCTTTGTTCTACATACAAATGGACCCTGGACTTTAATCCCAGTGGTAAAGCTCTAATTTACTTCAAAACTGCTGTGAGTTCTGGCATTCAACAAGATTAGTGTTTTGCCCTTAGTCTGGTCGCAACTACAATCCCCTTCATATATTCTATATGCAAAGAGCACTTAAGCATCATCTCCACTTAGATGCCATTTTAGTCAGCTTGATTTTTGTGCAAGGGAAGAACTAAAATTATTTTTTTTTAATTAACAAATATACATATTCTTATGAAACTTTCAACTTTGTCCTCACATCCATGTAAAAGATACACTTCTTTTGATGGGGAAGCACACTGGAATACTCAAAAAAATTCCACTGTTTCAGTTCCCTCTGTTTTGGAAGTAGTAAATACTTGGTACTCCTCTTGTCTTTCAGAGTACATTGTAGAGAGAATTATGTGATTACTTCTTAGCTTTTTGTTGATTTGAGCTTATTTGGTGCAGTCACTTGTGATTCTGCAACACATACTCCATTATCTCTTTGATTTTTTCCTAATTAATTGAAGGATCTGATCACCCACTTCCAACAGTTTTAAAGCACCCTCAATTATTTTTTGTTTGGGAATTGATTTAGACTTGAAACACGTCTCAACCTAATTGCAAGACATTATACCACAAATCTGTATGAATTAACAAATATTAATGTGTACTTAACATCTATCCTAGATACCAATATTTATACACACACTCAGAGGATGCTGCCACAGGCTAAAATGAGAAGACAACAATAATGTAGCTTATCCAAGGTCTGTATTTCTCTAGTAAAATTTAAATCAGCATGAGGAACATACCCCGTTCAGACTAGTTTTTCAGCATCTTATGCAATAAGAGGACTTTCTAGATGACCCTTATGCTAGCAGAGGTTGTGCTTCTAGCTAGTATTACTCAATTAACATTCAGTGTCAGGTATTACTCCAAATGCTTTGACTGTTGTTTCCATGAAAAAAAAAAAAAAAAAAAAAACAACTCCTGTTTGTCACTAAAATGATGCATTATAAATTTGGTAAATCATGTGAACCATTACCATTTCATATTCTGGGAAAACCATGAATTTTCACAGGAAGAAAAGTGTTTGGAATCAGTAGAGTTGTTTGAACATTATGTGGTGTTATTTTTAAGTACCTTCCATGCATGAAATTTAGCCTTCTTGTAGTAACACAAATTCAGTTGTACAGGCATAAGGAAACAAACAAAAAGATGGGTGAGCAGAAGGGAAGAGAAGAAATCCATATGTAACCTCTGGCAGTTTTAAGACCTACTCAGAATATTGTACCTTCATCAATGATTAAAAGTCTCTCCATTTTAAAACATATCAAACTCTCATTTTTGTATGGATGGTTATTACCATACTAGAAAATCAACCTCTCACTGAGGAAAAGGTTGATCATAAGGATGGGAAGGCCATTCAAACGAGTAAAACCAGTGCATGTGCAAATGTTTTGACAACTCCTTGAAAGAGATTGACAACCTGAAGAAGTGTAAACACATGGGACCTACATTTCCCAAAATAACAAGTGTCGGCAGATGCGCAGCTGGCACTGACACATCAGGTAACCATCGCTTTGAGAGGACAGGTGCTTTCTGAAAACTGGGTACTTTTAAAAAAAGATTGCAAAGAAAGCATTCAAGCACTGAGATGCCCAAAAAATTTAATTTGGTTTGCAAATAGAGATTTTACCTCTTTCTCAAGTCTTTCATTCTTTCTTCTTTGTGTGTGTCTTTTCTTCCTTGCTCTATCTGAAAACAGAAAATGGGGTATGAAAGTATGTGTCCTAGTTAGAACAGCTGGGACCAGTTCATCACTGTATGGGTGTAACCCAAAACTGTGTATTCTATAGCCTTCCATGCCATTTCCCAGAAACTGTTATCATTAGACTGTGGCAATGGATTTACCATATGTAGGATGGAAAAAATCCTGTCAAAGATGGACTGGTGAAGAAAAAGAAGAAAACAGCTCAAATGTTATAGAAACAGAAGTTTTTAATGTTGTTTAAACATGTCTTAAAATGGCTTTTTGCATTTCTGCAAAGTCACTGCTCCTTCTTCCCGACACCCTCTGTGAAGGACTCTTATCTCCCATGCAGGAGTGTCCTGGCAAGATGTCCTGAGGTCTTCTCATTGTCCTTTGTTAACCCCTTCCTATTGGCTGTTAACTCTTTACCTGATTGGTTTTTCTGTAAGACCCTGAACCTGTAATTGGTCCCCTTTTAACCCTCCTAAAAGCCTTATAAACCCCTATCCCCACAATAAACTTCCTCTTTCGTCCATCCCTCCCTGGTGGTCTGTGTGAGCTCCTTACGGGGTCGCCAGGCCACGTGGCGGGGGCAGGGGGAAGAGCATTCACCTCCAGGTAATGGGCTGGCACCCAGGGCCTGAAGGTTCCCCCTCCAACTAATCCACCGTACTAGACCATTTACACCCTCTGCCCAGAGCAGCCTGACTCCTCAGGCTATAACTGGGTGTTAAGAGGCCTGAAAGATAGGAGGATACTCCTGTCCTCACACCCATTGTGGAACTCCCTGCCCTGAGGGAGGTACTGGGCATTCCTGCCTGAACTGGAGGATATATAATTGTAGCACTAAACCTGCATTAGATGGGAAAACTGTTGTTTAAACATGTCTTAAAATGGCTCTTTGTGGTCTCTTTGCAAACACGTGTTTCTTCTTCCCAACACCCCCCACGACAAGTGTTATCTCAGGAATGTCCTGGGAAGGTGTCCTGAGGTGTTTCTTATTGGACCTTGTTAACCCCTTCCTGTGATTGGGTGTTCCCATAAGCCCCTTGAGACTTCTAATTGATTAACCTGTGATTCTCCCTAACCCTATAAATGTAACATCCCCAACAATAAATGCTCTCTTGCCTCCTCTCCACGCCCGGTGTGCTGTCTCTGTGCCTGCCATGGGGCCATGTGCGTGGGAGGAGGGGGGGCACCTCTCCCCTCCAGGCTCAGGACCTGAAACCCCTGAAGAAACCCCTGGAGTTCCCTTTTCCCATCCCTCAAGATGTCAGAATGGTTCTTCAGATGGAGATGGAACTAGAACTGGGCTCCCCCATGTCATGGGTGGGGAAAGGGATCCAGATATAATCTTGGGGTCTTGGGACTTTTTTAACCACTCGTGGGATCCAGAAGAAGACTGCAGACCACTACTCTCAACCCGACTGCAACCACCACTCTCGACTGGACTGCAATCACCACTTTTCAACCAGACTGCAACCACCACTTTTCAACCAGACTGCAACCACCGCTCTCGACCAGACTGCAATTACCACTCTTGATCAGACTGCAACAGCACTCTCACCAACAGGTTTTCCCCTCTCCTTTTACTTTGGACTCAGGGTGCCCAATGAACACCACTCTGTTCGTGACCCAGAGTGCTGGGTTATACATTTGGGTTTTGTGGGTTAAAACCAATTGTTTGTCTGTATAATCGTACTTATTGTATTATTTTATTAAATTGTTATTCTAATTTATAATCTCTCTTTTGAGTTGGGTTCATTTCCCTTGCCGGTTTACCTTTAAACCAGCACAGTATGGGACTAGAATAATGGGTATATATACACAGATAAATTGTATACAACCATATTGGTCAACATATTAATTTTTAGGTGCTATTTTGAACATATCTTTCCTTTTTTTTGACTTTTTTTTTTTGGTTAAGGATCTTCAAGAGGTTCTCATTATATACATTTACACAAAGCAGAGACACTACAAATGGAAAATATAACTTTGATCCTATTTATTTAACTGAGTTCTGACCACATACCAACTGGCTTTATTTTGGTCTGGTGAGGAGAGACAGGACTGAAATGAAGGGCAAACATGCTTTTCAATGGAGAAATCCATAACTCTGTTTCTGGTCCACATGCTCAAACATGTGGCTCTGGGAAGGCTGCAAGAGAAGTGTAGGAAGCCTGATAGCTCCGGGTCACTCAAGGGGTATTAACAATGGCCAAGAAGATCCTGGATGAGAACATCTTGGAAACAGAGGATTTTATACCATAGTTCCTGCAACTTTTACCTTGTCCTGTTCTTTCCAGTAGCAGAGAGGGAGTCATGCAGACAGCTGATTGAAAAGCCTGTGATGATTTTCCTTAACTGTCACAGTCTCCAAAAACTCAAACTTTAAATGAGATAGAAAGTAGAATGCAACCAAGGTATAAGAGCTTCCATGGGCCTGCATTGGAAGGCACATTAAAGCAGCTGGGTTTCACATTGCAGAAAGGGATCTTTGACAACATTTTCATACTGTACTAAGCTGCATCAGTGAGACATTTAGAGCAGTCTAAGGCCATTTCGAGCCTGCTCATACCGAGTGGATTGCTGGGCGCCCAAGGCTTTACTGATGCATCAGCCTGGTGCCTGACACAGGGAGGGCACTTAGACCAAGTGGTAACACTGCCAACAGGATTGCTGTTACCAGAGCTTAGCTCTACTTTCACTGAAATTGAAATTTGAGAGCATTGTTGACTTTATGTAGAAACACTTTGCATAGAAACATGTAAGATCTCAGGTTGACTGTCTCCCAGCCATGATCACATGGGCTGCAGGAAGCTGTGAAAACAGGGAAAGTTACTCATTGGGAGAGCTGGTGATGCTAACCATGTGCATGCCTTACTTCTGTGTACAGTTTAAGCACCTTCAAATCTTACTGTAATGAAGAGCAGGGATTGCATTTGTGTTTTATTCACAGGAACAATATTGTCAGTCTATGGGAAAGCACTACAGACTGAAAAATACATTAGGCTGTAGAAATTTCTGATCTAACTTTAAACAAGCAATTTGGGTATCAGAAGCAGCTGGTGTGGCTACCCAGAGCTCAGTGCAGCCTAATTTAATCTGTTTAATTGTGTGTAGCTGGCAAAAAAAGCAAACCTAGATTTTATTAGATATATCTGAATGCTTCTTAATAACCTGTGCTTTCATCAGTGTTTTCTCTATGCCTTTTTCTTTGTGAGAAGTACTTAGTAGTTATATAGTCCTTCAGAGAGAGGCTGGCAGCAGCTAAGAAGTAATCCTAGAGAGTAGTGACACAGATATCATTCACTTTAGATATTCAGGGCCAAATGCCACACATTCATGAAAGAATATACTTATACTAAGGTACAACATTATAGGAAAAATCAGTCTAATTTTTGTATTTTAAAAAATAAAAGGAAAATTGCCCATCTTGTCGACAACTTCATCTGTGTTTCACTGTGGTCTGTGCAGGAAAGGTGAGCCTGTTTGGCTCACTTGGCTTGCACCCCACTGCTTGCCTGCTACAGCTGTAACCAAATTGGCTCCTTCATGCCCAAACACGTGCATACTCTTTGCAGTAGCCATGTTCTTGGGTGTATGTTTTTTGGGAAGCATCTGGAAGCAGGGTGGCAGTGAACTTCTCAAAGTGGTGGTGATGTCACATGGAATGCTTTCCTGTAAGCTGTTGACAGTCAGGGCTGGGAGCCAGGCACTGCTCCCAGTGCCTGGGGACCACCCTTATTCCGCAAGCAGAGTGGCCAACAGGAAAGCTGGAAAGGGACTTCTTAAAAGGGCAAGTAGTGATAGGATAAGGATAAATGGCTTTAAACTTAGAGAGGGTAAGTTAAGAACAGATATTAGGAAGAAATTCTTGATTTGAGGGTGGTAAGGCAGTGGTACAAGTTGCCCAGAGCAGCTGTGTATGCCCCATCCCTGGATGTGTTCCAAGTTTGGACAGGGATTTGAGCAAGCTGGCCCAGGGCAAGGTGTCCCTGCCCATGGTGCCCATGTCACGGGGGTTGGAACTAGATGATCTTTAAGTCCCTTCCAACCCAAACCATTCTGTGGTTCTATGAGTCTATGGTGCTCCTCCCACTCACCATCCCTGTGCTACTCCCCCTCTGCTCAGAGGCAAAAGTGCCTGGGGACCCAGAACCAGCCTCCTTCTGACATCAGCCCTGGTGGCCTGGCACTCTCCCCAAAGTTAGACAGAAGGGACACAGCAGCACTTCAACACCTCTCCAGAGGCAAAGTCAAGCCCTAGGGAAGGGGGTGACCCTCAGGCAGAGGAGAACTGAAACAAGCTGCTGGGTGCTCATTCTTTTCTGTGCTCACAGCTCAAAGACAAAGCAATGTCATGCAGGAGGCCAAGGTCCACCTTATCTGTGTCCATCCCTGCAACAGAAGCCAGTGCTTGGTAAGAGAGGAGGGTGCTCCCAGCCACCATGGGATGGAGAAGACTTGTGCATCAAGGTTGATGCACAGACACCTTGAAGGGTATGCATTAAGGAACACAAACTGGTGATTAGGGCCTGGCATAAGCCTTAGCTAAAGGAACAGACCTGGGAAACTCTTGAGCATAACAAGTGAAATTGTGGACCATCACAGAGAGAATGAGAAGCTGACAGGAGTCCCAGGGCCCTGAGGCAGAGACAGATTTCATGGGTAGCAAAGGGGGATTGATGTGCAAGGTGGTCATGCTTCACAGATACTCAAGGGAAGAGTTGGGGTCATTTTAGAGAGAAGAACCTGATATGAACTAAAGGACCCAGGAATCCACAACAGTAATGCCATGAAAGACCAAGGTGAGCTAGGTAAGAGCACCTGCAACACCAAGACTGTTCACAGCCGGGGCAAACCTGGGAGTCAGGCAGAAAAAATAACGAGGTTGCCCCTTGTTTGGGAGGAGACAAGGGTGGAGAAAGGGAGGAGTCAAGGAAGATGAGGGGGATGTATAGCATGGCAGATGGAGAGATAGGGGGATCAAGGAACCAATTAAACAGACACAAAATACTAGTTGGCTTGCTTATTTGAATGAGCCCTGCACCTAATCACCACAGGATGGGAAAGAAACTTCTATGCCCTAAGTTTTGTGTAATAGAGCCTTAGATGTCCAGTTCCCAGAGAACAGCATGTAGAATGGTATGTTGAGCTGAGAGCAGGAGCATTCTTCTCTGTCTACAGCTTCCAATTGCTGCACATCCCCAGCCATGCACACCAGGTGTCACAACTGCCCTTGTCGATGTGGGCCCAGAACATCAACATAGCACAGACAGAAAGGACGTGGACCCTGCCAGAGGCTGTGTCTGACATGGTCAGCGTGGACTGTGCTGCATTTTGCTGTGCTTTGTGCAGGAAGGATGATCCTACTTGGGTATGCTTGGCTTACTTGGCTTGCAGTTCACTGCTTGCCCACTGTGGCTGTAACCAGGTAGGCTCCCCCACACCCAAACACGCACATACTGCCTGCAGTAGCCATGTTCTCAGGTGAACGTTTTTTGGTAAGGAGCTGGTGGGAAAAGTAATATCACTGACAGTCACAAAGGGAGTGAGAATCTGTGGGAGTTGAGGGTAAGGTTGCCTTCATCTTATCAAGATCCTGAAGGCATGCAAAATTGAGTGGCTTGAGATAATCATCAGATCTGTAACTTTACTACAGAGACTATGCCAGTACTGCTTCTGGGTTCCTATAGCCAGCCTGCCATTGGTCTAACAGCATCATCACCTGTTAGGAAGACTGTACTCTGCACCTTTCCAAAGGGTTCATTTGAGGCTGTGCACGTAGGTTCCCTGAGAGCACCAGGGAAGAACTGAGGTCAGAGGGGACCTGCAGGCACACTGGGAACAAACACTTCAGAGGAAGCAGAAGGTTCATTGTGTTTTCTGCATGAGTATTCCTGGTGTCAAAAAAAAGGCTTTATACCTTTCCCTACTCCCTATCCAGCACCAATACAAAGTTAATAGAGCTTTGTCCTTCATTTACATCTGTCAGCCTCCTTCCTTTGTGTAGAAGCTCCCCTTTACATTGAAGACATAGGGGTATATAACTGGAACCAGCCTGCCCAGAAATTAAAAAGCATGTAAAATATATCAAAGAGAAAATGGAACAGGGAAGGATATCTGCAGACATGCCCTGTTAAGCCCTCTCTGGACAGAAGAATCACGTATTTTTCAGGAGACAGAACAAATCTGGAATAAAGCTCTGGGCTAATTTCTAAGGTGTAGATCCAAGCACAGAAAAGAAAATGGTATTTATAATCAAATAGAGGAGAAAAAAACAGAAAATTCTTAAATATATGTGTTAACCAAAGATAATGTGACTATGCACTGTAGACAAAAAAACTCCTTGGACATCCATACCAAAAATCCAGTTTTCATGGGACCTGGCCACAGCTGAGGCTGTAATGACAATAGCTGTATTATATCCCCAGCTGGCACATCTGGAAACAAATCTGTGAAAACACTGAAACACACACAAAAGAGCATAAAGCCTTCCTAACCTTCTTCCTAGTTCCTGTATTTGATCATGTTATTACAACCCCTCCTTTCTGCTAATAGGGGACAGTCTAGACACAGAAATACTTCATTTGCTACTGCAAATTGCGGAGTACTAATGGTTGAAGAGACCATGTTATTCCATCTGTAATTACTATATAATTTGCAGCATTACAAGAAGACTGTAGTGTAGAAGACAGAAATTAGTGTCTCATGGTTATTCTGTTGTAACATGGAAGTTACCATGTAGAGTCTCAGTCAAATTTTAGCCTGCAATTATACAGCATTTTACATAGCAGCTTGTTTGCACTCAGTAACATAAAAAAGAAATGATAGTAAGGACTGATACAGGTATATTTGAAGCACAAGCTTCCCAAAATCTCTTCTCTTGCTTTCTGGTAAATTTCTAACACTTTTGAAACTATTTGTTACATTTTGCATATTTTAAAAATAATCACATAATGTCTGAAGATTTAGAGGGAATTGACCTAGATGGGCCTGAGCCTCTTTCTGTTCTAAAGTTTCTTAAAAGGATAATAGTGCTATTCTGAGAGCCAGAAAATGTATCGGTCTCATAGCCTGTGAAGAAAAATGCCTGAACTAAGTATCTTGTCTACTTTTATTTCCTTGTTTTCTCAATATATCTTATCAGGAAGACTGCTTCAAAACAGGCATTGTAAATTCTGTGGATGCCCGAATAAAATACTTGGGGTCCATAGTTCACTCTCAGAAGATGAAAGAGCCCAAAGAATGGAAAGTCCATGCTGCATTTTCAATAGGCACCTCAGGAACAAAAGCAGCTCCGTTCTGAAACGTGACAACCTTGCCCACGCACTGTGGATTTATGGTTTTGTTTGCACAGTGAAGTTTACTGATCATGAATATCTGAAACCCTCAGCTCATCTTAAGGCACTCGATGGACCCAAGTGCCACAAAGGTGGCAAGCAAAATTGTCAGGGAGATCATGGGCTTTTGGAGGAGATGGAGGAGAAGTGATGAAATGAGAGAAAACCATTCAGTAGGGAGCAGCTGTGAGATGTCAAACAACAGGGAACCAGTCTTCATTCTACACTGAATTTGAAGCATCACTTTCATGGTTTTCGTCCCGCAGTACGGATGGGACCTTGGCCTCAGAAGTGATATCTGAATCTCCCAGAGGACAGGTGACACCTCTGTGCATCTCAAACTGCAGATAAGGCAACATGCTGCAGCCACAGAAGCAACCTCTACCATTACTTTACCAGTAGAGGGGGAAGAGTCAAGTATCAATAATAATCAGGGATTTGTGGTAGAAATCTAAAGACCTTCATTTGGTTTATAACCACACTTAAAATGTTACTGTCTCTCCATAAACTCTTGCAAAGGTTTGTCTTAAAAAAAAAAAAAAGCAAACATATTTGTCAAAAAAAAAGTCTTACTATAATTTCAGAGCAATGTCAAATGGTATTGATCTGCTGCAAAGTCCTGTCCCAGCAGATCACAATTCATCTTAAAAAGGGAAGGAATACCATTGTAGTTTTACGTTTTACTCAAAGATATTTGAGTTGAAATGAAACAAGGCTTTCCACTCTATTTTCTCCACGTCAAAAAAAAAAAAAAAAAAAGAGGCCAGCACTAAATTAGTCTTTCAACAGCCTAGTTATCTGAAGCTAGGTGAATACAATAAGTAAGGATTACCAGACATGTGCTTCAGTCTCATGCTGTCCCTCAATTGCCTGCTAGTGGTTTCCATGCAACCAGCAGACTGGGTTCAGATTCTCATGGGGTTTATGGCATAATTATTCCCTGTTTGTGAGCTAAGAAATGGGGTGGTACCTCCCAGAGAGCTAGGTATAGAGCCTCACAGGGCTGTACTCAAGGTTTTACCACATCAAGCCATAGAGAGAAATGAATGACACAGCTGCCATCTTCCATTCCAGATCCCATGCCAGTGAGAGAGAGGAGCTGTTTCTTTGCTGTTCCTGGGCAGATACCCTGTTGTAACAAATACACTGTGCTATCTGTCTGGTATTTGCAGATCTTGTCATGGTTAAAGGAAAGTAGGATATACCATCTCCCAGATACTTGCAGCTGTGCCGAAATTTCAGTACAACTGTAGCCTCTTCTAATACGCACCTGTAAAGGGCCAAATTTTCCCTCCCAAAGTGAAGGTGGGAGAGGTGCAATCTAATCGAATCTTTGGTCAAGACTTTTGCCTTCATAGAGCAATAGGGATTTTTCATTTCTAGTGTTCTTCCAGCTACTCAGACAAGATACTAAATCCAAGTGTTAAGTACTGTGGCTGACACAAATTTATTTAGAAATTTTATGTTGTTTTCCTCATGAAGAAGATTTAGCTCTGATGACTTACCAAAGTCTACTTAGAAGAATGCTGTATCCTAATCATGCAGGAAATCTGTATGAAAAGCATGAAAACAACATGATCTGGAAAGTTTTCAGTTGTTTGTAAGTTTAATTTCTGTTTCAAGTGCACATGTGAGTGTTTTATAGAATAAAGCATGAACGAGGAAGTTCTTTGCATGTATGGGGGTAGGACACCAGTGAAGCAAGGAGCAATGATATTGTCTGTGTTCCTGCAATGAGGTGATCCACCCCAGTGCTGCACCTGAAACCATATCCATCCCAGAGCCAATGCACAAGTCACAGACACTTGTTACAGCTCAGGAAGATGAGTCCTGCACATTCATATCATGAATGTGCTACCTCAGCCTTGCGCTCTAACTCCCTTGGTAAAGAAATCCAGATGAAACTCAGGAGACAATTCTTTCTGGGGACTAGTTTCTATACAGTATGCACACAACTGCACCTCATGCTGCCTCCCAGTTCTATCTGGTCACAAACTTCCCCACTCTCCTTATACCACAGCTGAGGGTGTGCAACACTTCTGGGAGATCACACTACAGAAAAAATACTAATGCTGTTACATAGCCTTCTCACTAGTTGCTTGTAACTGAAAACAACAAAAACCCACTAATCATTATTTTTACTTGTTAACTAGTAATTAATTTTATTAATTATAATTAATAATTACTATTACAACTTCTCAAAGCCCAAAGGGCTGCATAACCAGAGTCCAAATGCTAGGCAGCATTGAGGTATCCCATTCGTTGCAGAGAAGAATAGTTTTGACCAATGTGAACATGAGCCTTTCAGTATCACTTGGCATGCAAGTGGTCATTAAAATGGATGCTATCAGCACAACCACATTTACAACATAGATATGACCATAATCTTCGCTTTGTGTTCCTCCAATCCTTTCCATGAACAAGCACTACCTCAGAGAGATGGACTAGCCTGACAATAGATGTAATCTCAATCCCAATGTTGTTCATCTGAGCAGGAGATGAAATGATAACATACTGAGTCAGTATGTATGATGTCAGAGACTTGCTGACATCATTTCCCATAGGAAACTCGGCCGTGCAGCCACTTTACAGGTTGGACCTGGTTACAGTTTGGTTTTGATATGAAGAGAAGTAACTAGCAACAGACAATATAGAGGGCACCATTTCCTCAAGGCAAATTTATGGCAATGCCATACAGTGAAGGACTGGAGGAAAGAAGGGTAACTGCCTCTTCAGGGACAGCCAGCAGCCTGGTTTTCACACTGTGCAACCACCGCAGTGTATCTCCGTAGCTACAGTGTTTGATGGGAAGAGCTGAAAGAAGCTCTTGAGATAAACCAAGCATACAAAAATAAATGCCATGTGTGCAAATAAATATAAAACTGACTGAAGGCTCAAAGGAATGACCTGAGGTCAAATTAGCAAAATTCTGAAGGTCATTTAATTTCGTTAACTCATATGCAGCAGCTTCAAGTAATTTTTAAGTGTGTTTTGCCTATAAAATGTATGTTTTCATTAAACGCATCATTACTTTTATGGCCTCTGCAATCAATCTCCCTTTTCCTCCCTTTTAAACATGAGAAACTGATCAGACATAGACACAAACATTTATATTGATGAGTTTCTTTCTAAGTGTGTGTGATAGCTTAGAGGCAAGAGAATGAGCTATCATTTCATGACATATGATAAAAGAGATGTTTTTGACTACTAGGGGAGAAACACACCTCTGAAAACAAGGCCTGACACCAGAGATGGGGAACACATCTGTAGCAGGTAAAAGAATACAAAACTATTTTTCTTGCTCATATTTTTTTTTTAGCACATATCACTCAGTATAGGGCTGAGTACCCCCAAATGTTTCTCTTTTTCTATAGTACTTATACAAAATGCACAGCCTTGTATACAATGCACAGGTCCCACATTTCAATTCCTCTCTCTGTTTCTACCCAAAATCATGAAACACACCATCATTTTATCTCTAACTATGTAATCATCATTTCATCAAACTTCTTCAATCGCTGCCAGCATTCTAAGGACTTTTTACAAAGAAATGCAATCAGGAAAGTGCTTGGTATCAGCGTAAGATGCCATTTACCCCTAACCTTACTCCGTGAAACAGAGAAATAATTTTTGGTCAACTTATCAAAAAATTCAATTTATGATACAGAAGTAATAGGGAAATTTTTCACAGAATAGAAAAACTATTTCCTATTCAGATCTGTAGCATATGCTACATTATCAGAGAGGACAGATGGTTGGAATATTCTGGGAAATGGAGGAAAAGGTAGAAAGCGTAGGCTCAAGGGAAGCTCTGAAGAACACAGTTCAGCAAGAGCTCAGGGTCTCTCAAGTCCAGCAGAATTTATTAGCAGCAACCCAGTCCCAGCTGATTTCTTCTTCTTGTACTGACAGTCTCTGCAGTTTATCTGTATAAAGTGTTTCCAGGGTTGTGAGGTATGGGAATGATTCATCAGCCCGTGCGCAAGCTCCGGGCGAGCTTGCTTGGCACAGACAGTCACCAGCTTGGCAGGTGAGCTGGGGAAAGACTGCTGCCACAGCCAGCGCAGCGGGGAGCCCACAGTCACATCAGGAGCCCATCGGTCACCTCTACCTGCATCCCTGGCACAACAACCTCAGCCAGCCCTGTACGCAGCATGGCCACGTTTGGGCAGTGTTGCACCCCACTCTGAAACAGAAATCCCTGGGCTATGGCTGGCTCTGCACACAGTTAGTCAGCATGTTGCCCCATGTGTGATACAGTAAATCCACCAATAAAATAAATCCTGTATGGATAATTGTGTCGACTGTATTTGTAACAAGAAGTGGAAATCAGCAGCTTGCAATGTTAACTTTTAATAGAAACTGCAACAAAGAAAAAAACCATGTGTCAAGTACAATTATGTGAAGATAGTGAATACAAGTACGATTTTCTCCAAAGAATAAATTTTAACTTTGCCGTTACTGAACTGTGTAGAAGCTAAACTGCAGCAACTGTCTGTCTCTTATTATACGCTAGCAGTATCTGACACAGTGGGGCTCTGCTTTCAATAATCTAAATAACAATAATTAAATGAATGAATGAAATCACTGCCCTCATCACTACATTCCTTTTTCCCCCTTTCTCATCCCTGTGATAAAATCTGTATACCTCACATCAAGCTTAAAAATAAATTATTCAGAACCAGCTTATCACAAACAAACAGTATCTCCTTGCTTACAGTGGAAATATTTGCTTGTGCATTTTTGTCTAGACACCCTATACTTCAGGAATTCAGTGTCCTTCTGGCCTCTGAGTGACTCATTAAACAGCAGATCTATACAGCATAAGCAACCAAGGGGAGGCAATGAAAATAATTAGCCAGTCCTGTGGTTTTAGAAAACTCAAACAGTAATTAAAGTAGATGGCTCTGCAGAATAAATCATTTTTTGAAGAGTGAATTAGCAAGTGAATTCCTGCTGATTTGGAAAGTAAATGCACTAGTCAGTGCAGTGGTGGATGCTTGGACTGGATTTTTCACTCTCCTGAGAGACGAAGAAGGGATAGAAAACTCAGATCATTCATGAAACATCACTATTGTACACTGGACCTACAAAATGCTTTAAGGGTACTTACTCTAAGGGTTAAGGGGAGCACCTGAGAGTTTCATACCTCAGACAGAGATTAAAACATCTGAATCCAAGCCTCTCCCTCATGTCAGCTTTCTTAGTCTTTGGATTTGTGTTTTTTTCAATGGAATAAGGAAAACTATATTGAATTTATTTACAAAGTACATTGTTCTGCTTCTGCAACCTGTAAAATCTCAAAATGCCTTTTCTTTTGTAAGGTATTCAGAATAGAGTGCTCAAATTTTTAAAATTACAGCTCCTAGCATTTTATCAGTGAAAATCTGCTATTTTCTGTTTTAAAAGGAATCAGGAACATGGAGGTAATTGCTGAATACGGGGGCAGGAGGGGCCTTACAAACATACATGAGAAAAGTCTTGAAAATACAGACAAGTGACTCATGTTTGAGAGAGAAGGGATGGCAACTGAGGAACTGAAAGAGACAGTTGATTTCAAATTAGTAGAGAAATTATCTTTGCAGCAACATTTTGAGTGGATGTGAGTAAGGCAAGACAGCAGGTGTCAAAGGAAAGGATTCCAGAAATTAAGATGTGAAGAGAACCTGCACTATGCATGGATGGATAGGAGAGACTGTGTCAGAGGCTTTGTATGCAACAAATCCCTAAGATGCAAACAT
Source organism: Pseudopipra pipra (assembly GCF_036250125.1). Classification (NCBI taxonomy): domain Eukaryota; kingdom Metazoa; phylum Chordata; class Aves; order Passeriformes; family Pipridae; genus Pseudopipra; species Pseudopipra pipra. Next base: position 72,659,023 of record NC_087551.1, on the reverse strand, counting down.
AACTGAAAAGTGAGGACTTAAAGAAAAACCTCAACAGGTTACAGAAAAAATGAGTGACAGCTGCTGATCAGCAAAAGCACTCAAAGGGAGAGAAGTGTGTAAGAAAGAATCCTGCCCACACACAGCCCATGTATTTTCCTTTCCACAGTCACTGCCACTGATAAGAACTGGGTTTGTCTCCTCTGTTGCTGGAACTCAAAAGATACTTGTGCCCAAAGAGACAGCATTGTGTGATGCCTGGTCCAGTCTGTGTCAGATTAAGCATGTACATCTTTAAAAAATGAAGAAGACCTGAGCTGGAACTTATTAATGTGTATACACATAAGTAGTGTTTAACAGAGTTACAAATAAGCTATGAAATTAGACATCACTCCATCCATGTGTTGAAAGCTTGACTCTTTCAGATGACTTTTATATATAACCAAATTAAGAACACCTTAAAGCAGAATTGTCCTTGTTAATGATCCCTAGTTCATGTAAATATCCTGAGATGGTAATTAAATGGTCTCTCTGCAAAGCCAAGAACAATACTAGAATTTGGTCTTGCACTAACACAATTGCCCTGTGAGATAGGTGAGTTTGAAAGTCAGCTAAGTAATCAAAAATAGCTGAGATTTCATTAACTCATTGCTGAATTTGTGTCAAATACTTTTTGTTTAATTTAATTGATTTTTTTTTTTTTTGCTGCAGATGAGCTTCAAGTCTTTGTGACAATCTGCTTAAGAAATGAATATAGATTGGAGCTTTCCATGACAAATTTTAGCTTTTTAACTTTCTGTCATTTCATCTCAAGGGTGCGTGGGAGATGGGAAAATTTACTTTTAATTAAAGAAGTGTGGTTATTTTGATTTCCTTGCAGAACACTTTTTCTTCAAACTGGAGACCAAAGCAGGAATATTTTTACAGTTAAAATTAATTCCCATTTACTTGAAAAGAGGAACTACTGCAGAAATCAGTATATAGTGCCAGTTGTATCAGTAAACAAATGTTAGAATACTCAACCGAAAGTTTCATAATAAACTTTCACTATTGTTAATACAGTGAAATACCAACTGCAAGAAGATTTTATAATATAATTTTATCCAGGGTTTTTCTCCTTAACAAATCTGTGTGATGAGAATTTTCGGGGGGTTTTCAATATTCCATTTTAGTTCAATGGAAGTATGTGCTATAAAGACCAGTGAAATAGCATGTATGCATATACTTTTAAGTTAGTATAAAATACTAAATGGAGAAATTTAATTTTATCAGGGCCATATTTCAAAATCTGTGAATTTTGGTCTAACTCTAGGATTTCTCATTAGGGATGGGACTCTTAATTTTGGCACATCATTTCTGCCTGCAGAGCCTGTGATCAAGCCTCCACCAAAAGCAGCCATTCAGCTGCCCTGTGAAAGGCACACATCCTGGTCCCCAGCAGCACTCAGCATCATCAGCATCAGCTGCATCATCTTTCCATGACACAAAACCGACAACCTGCACTAAGCCATCACAAAAAACAGCTTTTCAATTATTAAAATAGTTCAATGGCAGAGAATGATGAACAATCTGAAACCTCACCCTGACAGCAAACACCTTCACCCTTGGTGCATAAGAAAAACGTCAAAGATCTTAGGCTGGCCCTGACAGCAAAGCAGTCTCCCCAATACTATCTATGTCCAAGTGAGGGGGACCAGTCAAACATTAACGTGAAGTCATGTTCCTACCTGGCCTCTGAAATGCAAAAGATTGTATTTGCTCGGTTTTCAGATTATTTACTGTAAGTTAATGTTTGTTTTTAAAAAACAATGGAAATTAATTCATTAGGAGTAATTACAAGGACTATCTCCAGATCTCTGCAGTGTTCTTTGGGTGACCCAACCTTAGCAGCCAAGGGCAGTTGTAATCTCTCACACTAACATGAATGATGAGTCGCTGTCTCTAAGGTAGATGAAGCTCCTAACAGGACACAAACTGACAGAGAAAGAGCATCTCCAGTCTTGTTCCTCTTTACATCATATAATTCTTTGCATGAGCTCAAAAAGAGTTACCCAGTTTGCTGGGAAGCATTTGCTGTTCATATAGCCCCTGGTGGTAGTTCAGAGATCGAAAAACGTCTCATGACCTTGCAGAAACAATCAATACAGCCATGGTGCAAGCCAGCATCCTCCCTGGCTTCCTCAACTCTACTTCTAGTACTAATGGTACAGTTCTGATAGACTTTACTAAAAGTGTTACAAGCAAGAGAGCCCAGAGAAGTAGGGCAGATCAGCATCTTCCAAGCAGATTCTCCTACAGCTCCTCCATGGCCTGGAGTGTTGCTTTAACAGAAGAGTTATTCCAACTTATTTGAATATAGCAAAAAATAATATTCAGGAAAACAAACATGCTACTCAAAATCCAGATCCAGATGCCCTATGGCTACCTACAAGAGCACAACACTGTAAAGCCTGAAGTTACCTCTTTGTCCAGCTTACAGCAAAAGGGTGTCTGTTGTTATCTCCATGTCAATCCTTAGCAGCCCCAATGGAGAGCAAAGCAGAAAGAGTTTTATTATCAAGCATATGAGACATTTCCCACCTGGCCCTTACACGTGACCACAAAAGGATGAGTACCTGAAATAACTGGAGGATTCCTGGTGTTCCAATTTCTCCATACTACTATGCATGCTCTAAAAGCACAGATCAAAATATCTTGGGCACCACCTGAGAAATCAGAATATTTTTGTGCCCTCTAAAATCTCAGCAGATATTTATGCAAGGAAAAGCTTTACACAAAGCAAGTGTTGCTGGAACAAATCTAAACCTAATTGAAGCAAACTGCAGGGTATTGCTGTGACACCAGAAATTTCCTCTAAACAAGCCACAAACACCCTAAGTGTCTTACTCAGAGGACAGCTCTCTGCAATTTAAAATCAGCCATAACAAAATTTATCCAAGAGCTCCTCTACCTGCTTCAGCTGTTGATGATGAAAAAAGAGAATTTTGGAGGTCAGTTCAGGATAAGAAAAATACTACATGAACCCTCCTTTTTATTCTCCACTCTCCAGGGAGAAGCTGGTGAGGCACTGGCAAGCAGCACTAAGCAAGTGGAACAAAAAAAAAAAAAAAAAAAAAAAAAACAAAACAAAACAGGAAACAAAATCAACAGTTTCTGGGCATTTGTTCTGGAGCATTGTTTCAATTTTAAGTGCTTTTGGCAAAGCACAAAAATTCATGAGCAAGCTAGCCAAGCATTTTATTGTTCACAGTGAATGCAGAACTCCCACTAAGATTTGCAAAGGTGTAAATGGAGTTTACAAAACACGTTAGTAGAGATATCCAAGCCCTAATATTTGATTTTAAAAGTGTGGATATTAACCTACAATCAAATTTAGCTTCTAAAAACTGCTAAAAGCCAAGCACAGAGGCAGAGCTGTTTCCCCTGCTGAGATCCAAGGCTCCTACCCCAGGTTTTGATCCAGTAAAGTGCCTACATGCAGGCAAAAAGCCCAGTGCACTCAGCTGGAGCCACCAGCTGACTTCCCAGACTTTGACTTACTGCCCTATTTGTGTGACACTGCTCTATATGTCTGACCACAGGCTAGAGAAGAAAATTCAGTTAGCCAGCTGAAGATTTCACTCACTGTTGCACTTCTTGGGTGAAGCTATTAGCAAAACAAATGAAAAGAAATATAAGGAAGACTTAAAAAAAACTATTTTGATTTGCAATGTGTCACTGCAGAGAAATGTTAATGATCTTTTCTCAAAAAAAACCCAGAACATATTGTCATCCCAGACATTGAAGTCATTCTAGAGAAATTGTATGTGGGTGTGATTAGCCATTCCATGATCTCCATAGAGAATATGATAAACCCCTTGCTCCCATAGTTATGTGGGAAACAGTGGATCTTGCATGCTGTGGCTTTTAACATCCCTTAAGTGCAGTACCAGAGACAGGACAATCTTGAACAACAGGGCATATGCAGAGAAGCCGTGAGTATTGCAGAAGTAAGGATAGTACTGCGCTGTGATGGTGATCAACAGAAGCTGCATTACCTGGCTTAACCTGCATGAACCTGGGAATGATAGATGCAAAGAAAAAGCCTAATTTATACCTTAATGTTAAGACAAAGGTGACATGCCTCTCATATGTCAACATAAAAGAGGAAATGACCAAGAATGTAAGCAGAGATAAAATTGAAATGCATACGCAACATAAACATGTCATTAACTGTGATGGAGAAAAGCTGCTTCTGTTCACATTCATGCTACTACTGCAAAACTGGGAAATTGCTTTTTTTTCAGCTCTCCTTTGAAGAAAGAGAAAATATATGTACACAGTAGTTCATGAGCCTAGTAAAACCATTTAAGAAGAGCATCACAAAGCAGAGTTTCTCTACACATAAGAATCAACAAAAGAAAAACATATTTTATTGACATTCTCATTTGTAGGAATAGCAATGTAGTATGCATTCCCATTACAGTAACTATGTAAATGTTAAGGAAACTTTCCTATCTAACCATCCAGGAACCACTCTGACAGTCACCAGGAACCACTCTGGCAGTCACACACTCACACCACCTGAGCTAGGACCAAAGCCCCTTTGCAGTGGGAGGCTCCAGTGAGCTGATGGGTGCCCTTCCTGACTATCTACACAACCCACACTCTCACAGACAGGGTTTCTTTACTGACCCAACCCTCAGTTTCCCATAGCAGAGTCTCAGACATCTGGATCCTTGAAAGAACTTAAGTGTGGTGCAACAGAATAACAGCTTAAGCTGGTGCCTTCCAGAAGGGACAGTGAACCAAGGAATCCCTGGGCTTTTATACCCTCACAGTCTATGTATGCCATAGTCTGGGGTCATCAGCTCCTGCTGTGTCTCCAAGTGTCCTATCACCTGGCCAGTGCCACAGGTCCCCATGCCTTTTGTTGTGCAAAGGGTGAGCACCAGTTCCAAGCCTCTTGCCTGGGGCTCCTGCCAATTCCTTCCTCAAAGAGCTCAACCTGCAACTGGCACTGCAGCTGCACCCCTAGCTACTGGACTAATTGTATTACTCAACATAATTTTATATTGACACCAAAACTATTCAAAAATCTGCAATGGATCCAACAGATAATTCAACGTTAAATGCTAGAGAGACGCAAATGAATTTTGTCCATAGTAACAAAAACTTCATTGAAGAAAACCAAAAACAAGCTAAAGCAACCAAGCCAACCAGTAATTGCTTCAGTCCAGGAAACTGCTGTAAAACATTCAAAAAGACTTGAAAAAAAGAAGGAATAGGCTTGCCTTGTGGACAAACAGACTTCAACTCGATTCTCTCAGTTCTGAGCTCTGCAAGAATATTTCCTCCACTGGCTATATACAATTCATTTCAATTGCCATCTCCATTCAGCTCAAGTCTCCCATTTCCATCTGCTCTTCTGGTATCTTCTGATATCACTTTTTCCATATCCTTCCTCATTTTTCCCCAGACTCATCCTCTATTTATTTTCATTCTCTCTCCAAAAGTCTGCATTCCAGCTGCACTTCTTTCCCTTTCTCTCTTCTTCCTCTGAGGGCAGCAGTAGGAGCAGCTAAGAGCAACAGCACATTCCTGACTTCACTGCCCAGCCAGTGTACCAGTCACTGCAGTATTTCAGTGTTTCTAAGAGAAACAATTTCAGGGAAGGTCTTTCTCACTTCTTCCCAACGGGTGTTGGCTATGCCACAGTTAAAGTAGGACAGAACAGGCTATGATTATTCTTTGAAAAATTTCAGCTTATGAAATTAACAGTCTTCCACTTCTTCTTTCTTTCTTTCTTTCTTTCTTTCTTTCTTTTGTGCATGTGTGTGTGTGGCTGTTCAGATTTAGAATTTTGTTTCAAGAGATTACAAAAAAAATATTTTAGGTTATTTCTCCTCCTCATTACTTAATGTCACATTCCTAAATGCTGAAGTATACAGAATTTTCAAATTTTCTAGAATGGACAGAATAGCATGTTTCCCTAATTTTATATTATGAAAGAGGAAAATTGGTGACATGAATAGCCTTCATGTAAAGATTGAGCCCAAGTGCCTGTGATGAGGTCTAAGCTATTCAGATCAGTATCTTCTAGTAGTGTCTGTTGAACTAAGTGAAGGGCTCACCACTTGCTCTGTCTGTAAAAAAGAGAAAAAGATATGAAAACCAGCAAGAGATAAGCTAAAAGTCTATTTGCAAATAATAAGGCTCATTGGCCAATTAATTTCATAAAGACAGTTCAGAAATTTCAATCTTAAAAGCAGCCATCTTGGCCAGATAGGAAAATGCTAGAGGTGTTTGCATATTTGAAGAAAACTGAAGGAAGTTTGAGGAGACTATGATGTACTTTCTATAATTAATACACATTTCACAAGCTTATGCACAGCCTTTCACAAGACCTTTAAGCACTGGGGGTTTTATCTGGCACTGTTCAGAGAATGGCAGGAAGCTGATAAAACACTCAGTGGAATTTGCCATTCATTTATCTGTCCTTCTGTGGCCTCCAGAATTTACAATTTTCATTTTTGGGGGGCTTTCAACAATATAATTATATATGAAAAGGCTTCTCATACCACACAAGCTTCCATTATGGCATATTAGAATTAAATGAGAGGAAAAACTTTTCATTATACGGTTTTCATTGTTATTCATTCATGCATTCATGTAACAATACTGACTCAGACTTCTGTGGTGTACTCTTAAGCCTCACCAAATAGTTTATCTCTTAGTGCTTCACCCATCAGCCAATGCTAATTAAAAGGAAAGAATAGTCCTTATTCCTGTTATTCTAAATAGCAATTGATGAACTTCAAAGGTTCCGATTTTTATCAGAGCCCTTGACAAACTTTCACATGCACTCTTAGAAGCTTTTGCTCTCTGTACAAGCCTGGAAAAGCAGCTTGGTCTTAATACAAGGCCTGTTACATTCAGAAAGGAATAATCTCAGTTGCTTGTGCTAGATCATACATATTCTGCAAGTGGACTACAGGACAACAGATTCTTCAGAGATGTTAAGAACTGAAAATTACACATTATCATGTCAAAGTAGACCCCATTATAAGCACACATGGTATAGAACTGTATGTGATATCATCTAGATAACATGTAGAATACACGGTTTACAAGCTTATTCATACAGCCTGCAAGCACCAGTGAACTGGAACAATCTCATCCTAGTTTTCCATATCTGACTTGAGGAATAGAAACCAAATCTGAAGACCTTTGCACAAAATGGGACTTGTTTCTATTTTTGAACCAAAACAGAAGAGCATCAAAATTAAGGCTTCAAAGTAATGAACACTGCAGCTGTCTAAAATGATGAAAAAACTTTGGTGGTCTATTTTTAGTTTAATCACACACATATATATGTACGTATGTATTTACATCCATTTATTTACTGCTATTTAGGCATGTAACTTTCTTCATTCATTTGCAAGTTATGGCTCTGGTAAGACCAAAATTCACATCTCAATTCCTGTAATACACATACAGGTCCATGCTTCTCAGTTAATGCTGGTCTAAGAAAACCATACATAAAAAGAAAAATCAGCCAAAAGAAGTTGGTTGCTAAAAATATTATGGAATGGGGTGTAACAGAATTCTAGAGGACAGGACATTTTTTAGTGAAGCAATCCAGTCTCCAATGGTAGCCTTGCATTGTAAAGATTTGTGGCCATCCTTGTAGAAAGTTTCATTGGTCATTTTGCCTTATGATAGGCATTACTCTTACCTTTCTAATTTCTTTTACAGATACTTCTGATCACAGCACATTTTTCCAAAAAGCATATTGAATAATGACTACATTCCAAAAATACAACAGCTTGCCAGATTTAGGAAAAGCTTATTTACACAGTCACAAGTGGGAAAGAGACCTACCTCAGCATCATCAGTACCTGACCCAAGATATAAACAGTAGTACGAATCAGGATAGAAACCTTATTTGTCAATAAACAAAGTAATCAGGGAAAACATTGGAAAAAATAAACTTTGGTCCAAATTCTGGACACTGACATTGCTACCTGACCCATGTTTGCTGAACCCATGGAATGGGGAGGGAACAAGACATTCTTACGACTTTGTTCATAATAAGGTGGATTGTCATCCATGCTAAACCCTTCTGGAAAATTTTTATCTTAAAATTCAGTAACATTATTTTCAAGGACATGATCTTATAAATCTTTGTTTTGGATTATGTCAAGATCCCTTTTTACAGAAGACAAGTTTGATGCCTGTTCTGACATTTTACTTTTCTAGATTTATCTACTGACCTTACATTATGTGAAAGGACAGCATGAAACACCCTAGAAATTATAGATCTAACTTGATTATGCTGTGAGTTATTTCCTTTCTTCAGGGTATATATTACACAGAGAAAGTAGAGGCCAGCACAGGTCTCCACATACTGCAGTTTTTGACAGTCTCTTTATGAAGGGGTCATTTGAACATCATGCTGTGCTGGAATTCAATTTAAGGGTAAGATAGTAGCTCAGATATGTTGATGAGATTTTGTCAGGGTTTCTTTGCTTTCTCCCATTCTTCCAGCATCTCAGTATTCGATGTTGGACATTAAATTTATTGATATGATCAGAATTTGAAGAAAGGACAACAGTTCTGGTTATTCTAGCTGCTGCCAAGCTTTCATTTCTTTTACTTTTTCAGTGGCTTGGTCGTGATCCTTTGGATTTTTACTGATGCTTCTCTTCAGAATTTTAAGCAGAACTCTACCTGGGCCCACTGTATTTTCTTAAGCAAAATATTTTTATAATTCTTATTAATCTGAACAACTTCCTTCAAATGTGAAATTCTCATTTTGTTATTAATTTACCATGATAGCAGACAAGAGGTCCTCTTGTGAATCCTTTCCCATCGTGCTAGTTACCACTCAAGTATGCACAAAGTCCCTCTCTTAAAGTTTACGGGCAACACACAAAGGAAGATGAAGTCCTCTGAGGCTAACTTTCATATATTTTACCTTATCCAGCTAGTCTTATAGGATTTTTTTAAGCCAGTGTAGAGGGACAGACTCTTCCATGAAGCAATTCAGAGCAAAAGCTAATTTAGGGTCTTTGAGTCAGCCTCTTTGCTCAATATCAAAGGACTAGAAACACGAGCCAGCTATGTCTGTTACTCATACTTGGATTATTTCCTGAGTCAGATTAAAAATAACTATTAAAAGAGCATGGGAAGTCCCTTTGGTTTAGTTTCTGCCCAGAACATGGCAGTGACTCAGTTTGGAAATGGCTGTCCTGTCGAAACTGAAGAGGGCCTAGCTTGAAGGCAGGAGTACAGAGCAACAGCTGACAAATAAGTCTACTTCAATATCAAAAACATGAAAGACAATTAGAATTTAGGATAATAAATCACCTCCTGGTGGAAGAAAAGGGGAGATTTGGTGATCTAAATATTTATATTATTCAAATAAAATCATTCAAATTCAAATATTCACTTTCACATATTCCAATAGGCAATTTTTTTCAAAAGGTTCATGCTTCAAAATTTCATTCCTTAAACATTGTTTATCCTCATAAATTCATTGAGTCCTACATGAAATAGCTAATTTCAGGTAAGACAGACGGCATTCAAAGGATTTTTTTTCAGCTTTTGAAATAACCTTATTTTGGTTTGGTTTATTTATTTATTTTCTATTGACTTGAAATCAGATCTTGAATTCTGAGAAATCAATCCAAAATTTAAAAAATATTCTTTACCAAACTCTGGTTAGGCTTTCTGAATGCTATAGTAGTATAAGTAGACAACCATCCTCCTAGCTCATCATGATCTTTTTCTGCTGGTATTCTTTTCCTGTTACCAGAAAATATGAATAGCAATATAATATGGAGACATTAAAAGAAAACTGGAGGGGAAATGATAATTAAGAAACATCATCATTTCCCTAAAAACTTAGTATGTGTAGAAGTTAGAGGAATTAGACACAATTTAATTTTTCATATAATTTATTTCATAAATCTTCTATGATTTCAGGTATCATCAAAAAAATGGAAGTAAGAGGAATATAAAAACAGAAAATATATTATAAATGTACTACACAGTCATCATAAGGCAATCATTTATGTTTCAAGGCTGAAGTGAATTTTCCAGTGTAAATGAGCCTAGTACAAACTTTTTTCCTGAAGATCCAGGGGAAAAAAGGAAACCCACAAAACTATTTTTCTTTTTTAAAAAACTTTTCTTTGCAAGCTAAGCAAAGCATAACTGTCTCTGCTCAGTTCCTAAAAAAGGTATCTTGCCACGGTCCCAGGGGGGATGAGGCCGTGACACAGCACGGACGACTCCGGAGTAAAGGCAGATGGAAGGCTTTATTGAGGTGTGCACGGGATTTTTATGAGTTCAGGTGGGGAAAGGGCTAGAACATGGGGTGGAGCATGAGACAGACTAACGGAGGGACAAATCGGGGTAGGGACACAGGCAAAAGGGGGAGGAACGTGGGAGGAACCGGGTAAGGAAAGGGCGAATGGTGGCTGTCTCCTCTCTGCAGCTTCTTCAGCCTATCAGAGAGGGAAGTAGAGAAGCAGAGAAGTGAGCGTACCTGGGCATGCCCGGGAAATACAAATCCTGGGGAAACATACAATGTGTATATTTATAAACACATAAGAACTGTAAAGTCCGTATCATAAAGTCCTTTCAATCGCTGTACATCTTTTTCCACTCCTGAAATCGTTCCCATTCTGATTCCTGGTCCTCAACAGTATCTCCAACCTTACAGCATTGCTCCTTTGTTCGAAAGGCTGCAGAGTTTCTTTTATATTTCTGAAACTTTTCACTATATCTTCTTAGCAGGTTTTGCCATGTCAAGAGGTGCAAAAAGGGAACATATCCACTTGCTCTGGAAAACATGTAAAAATCAAAACCAACCCTAGAAAAGGATAGAGTAGAACATGAATAAACAGCACTAAGCATCCAATCTTCTTAAACAAGTAGGTAAACAAGCTCAGGGAATTAGCAAGCTTGGCAACAGTGTTTGTTGTGCTTTTAGAACTAACCTGTTATGAATAACAATGATTAGGACCACCAAAGTTGTTCGGTTTCACAGAAAATTTTTCCAGCCTCCTGTCATTAATCTTACCTGGGTTTATGACTAGCTATGTTACTTGCAGTTTGGGTAGCTAAAATCCTTAATATGCAATCTGTATGGCCAGCTTATGATTTGTTTCCCACAGCAGAATGCATAGATGAGCATGCTGTATCTCATGTGGGTTTGTTTAAAGAGAAAGAAGGAGAGATTGTGAACTGTAAGTGTCCTAGACAGTAACCTCATATTTAATATTCCCCAAGGAAAGTGTTTTCTAACCATTGCACATGTAACAGCGCTGCTCTGTCGAATACCTGTGTAGAAATATGAATAGACTCATGTGCCACTATAAACAATTGCTTTGAATATAATACTACTATAATAACTGTTTACAATCACATATTTTTTGTATGTACCAAAATAATTCTATAAAGCCCTTTGCATATTATTCTGAAATTATTTCTATACTGTCTTTCACAGACTTCATAACCATTAAATATCCTATAAGACACAGCAAACAAGGTTTTTTGTCTCTAAGATGAAAAAGCTTTTCTTTTCACTTTGCAGGCAGCACTCACTAGCTCAAAGGAAAAAAGACATTTCTCTCTGCAGCCTCAAAGGAAGAGAGCAACATGCCTGATCAATAGTAATAACTAAGAAAATAAATTATCTGTTTCATAATATTAGGCCACAGGAAGAACAGAGACGAGCACTGGGAGGGTCTCCAGTGGTGAGAAGCAGATGTGAGGTGCACAGAGTCAGGATCTGCCCATGGGGCCGTTCACTCTACTTCCCCTTTGAGCTCAGTGAAGGGTCCTGGATCATTCCCCTCTAACACAGGCAGTTAAAATACATCTAATTAATTGCATCTTTAAGTAATGATAATTAAAAAGAGTGTGTAATAAGGCTGGGACAAGTAAAAATATAAACACCCTTGAGATTTACATTTGGTAGGGTCCTTTGTCTTCATCTCACTACCCCAGTTATAGGCACTGAGGGTTCTTGTACCTACCTGTGAGATGCAGTAGTGTCCCAAATGAATATGTGTATGCACAGTATGTTTGAAAGGATTATATTGTCTATTCATCTCAGTTCTCTCCCTGCCCTTGCATACACATTCACACACAAACACAAGCAGGCAAGTCATGGTAATAAAAAAGAAACAGAAAACAAACAAAAAATCCCACAAGATTCCTACCATAAATACATACACAGATAGGCATGATTTTACCTATCTAGATATCTATATCTATATATAGATATAGATGTGTAGATATATAGATATATATCTACCTATTTTCTTGGCTGGCAAATTACTTTGTTGTCTTTAAAGGCAGACAAACCAAAAGCCTAAGAGACCACCATGAAAATAGTAAATTGATCTCCCAGTCCGAAGAGTGAGCAATAGGCCAGCAACTTGTCCAAAATATCAACATGTGTAAAAGCAATATAGTCGCTTTGGTAAAAAGTATAATAGACAGAAACATAGACTTTTTTTTTGAGATATTACAAGACCTAAAATATTCAAATTCAGTTTTCCTTTCAAAATAGTCAATAAAATCCGTGGCTTCAAAAGGGATTTGGATTATTTCAATTAATTTATACTTGAATATCAACTATAAAGTTTTTTATTTAGGTGGTCATTTGTTATACTGAATTATAAATTGAAATTTCAAACGTAGTGAAATTGATGTGGCTTATTGTACATTAAAATATAGGCAAACAAATCTATGATGAAATAATTAAGTTTTCATTGTTAAGGCACATTTGCCAGCCACCTTGAGGTACAGGTTCGCAAAGGGCTGGAAAGGCAAAGCTAACCTCCTTTTCCTTGCCTGAGAGGTCAGCTACAGAGAGATTGGCTGGAGTTCTGCACTGACTTATGATTTTTGTGTTAGGGAAACTTTCATGTCTGACCATCCAGGAGCCACTCTGGTAGTCACACAATCGCAACACCTGAGCTGGCACCAAGGCCCCTTCACAACAGGCAGCTCCAGTGAGCTGATGGGTGCCCCCTTGACTCTCTACACACCCCACTATGTATGCACTGTGCAATAAAATGGCAGGTGAAATTTGACAGAGCTAAACTTAAAGCTATGAATCTATGGAAAAATATGTCATAATTTCACATATATAATGAAGGACTCTAGAGAAAAAGAGAGAGAGAAGCCAGATCACCACCTTATGTATCCATAGCTTGCCCACACTTTGAATATTATGAATTGTTCTGATCACTTCATCTCAAAGAAGATCTAGTTGGAGAAATCTCTGAAGATAGCAACAGCAATGAAGGAGAGCTTTGCAGTGAGGAATGAGGAACTGCTGCTTAGTGTAGGATTCTTCAGCCTGGAACAGAAACAAACCGGTTTATGGCAGAGGTTTGCAGAGCCAGGAGTGGCATGGAGAGAGCAGGAGGGACTAGTTGCTCAGTGTCTCTCCTTGTACAAGAACCAGGGGCCATATCAGAAGAAGCTGGCAGGAGCCAGGGTGAACAAAGGGAAAGGTTTCTTCCTACAGTGGATAGAATTACCTCACAGTATAGTGGGTGTGTGAGGTGTTTTACCAAATAGATAAAACCCAGCAAAATCAAAAGACTTTCTAAACAGAAAATAGTTGAAATATAGGAATCTATCAAAGGGAGCTATCATATATACATATATATACGTATATGCTGCTTTTATTTCGTACACGGGCCATTCCTGAAGCCCAGATTCTGGGGTAGATGTACCTTTGGTCCAAACTGGTACAGTGACTCTTATATTCTGCATACATCTTTATTTACTTAGTGAGGGTATTACGTAACTCTACTGCCAGCCCACAGGACAACACAATGTGACATTGGATACACCAGGTCCACCAAACCCAAAATGCTGCCTCCAGCCTGTGTTAGACAATCTTGATTGGGGTGACTGCTTCCCTACAAAGGGAACAGCATAAGAACAGAGTAAGCACAGCACCATTTTACCCAAAATAGTGTCCAGCAAATTGTAATTCCCTGTCTTTCCACTCACCGTTGGTATTGTTGTTACTGTTGATTCATTGGGTTGTTTTTCCATTGACTTGCTCAGCCATTAAAAAGCAGCTAGGAATACTCTTAACAGCTATTATTTCATTTGATTTTGAACATTCAAAACTTCTCAGGGAATAACACACAGTTATCACTCAGTCACTTTAAAAACAGTGTCTCTATGCCTAGGTGGTCATGTACTAAAGATAAAAATTGACTATTAAACATTTTACTTTGCACAGGGGAAAGAAAGGCAGAATTTCTATGTTCTTTTGACATTTGCTTTAGTTCAAGACTGGAACAATTGTGTTTTATTTGCACAAAAAGCACATCTTACACTAGTTTTTGTAAATGTTCACACTGGCATACTGCAGGCTTCATAGTGCTTATTCTTTCAGGTTCTTCTCTGCACCCAGCCAAGCAGGAAACAGAAATATTTCCTCTAAATTCATGACCAGTCACAAACACAGGAGAGCATTTATTGGTCTTGGTTTTCACTGGCCACCGCAAAACATTTTCCTGCCATAGCATAACAGAAACTGGTGCTCACAAAGCAGTACACAGCAGCTCTGCCTGGCAGAAGCCAGCAGCTGCCTGACAGCTGGCTATATTCAGTGGTGGCAGCTAATTTTGTCATATGCATTATTCTCTGTGAGCTACTACCAGTTTATTTGGTTACGTCAACAGCGGTTAAGTTCTGCCATCAGACAAACTTTAAACAAGGTTTTCTTAGAACCAGTTCCCTTTGCAATTGGATTGGAAAGAATACCTGATAGATAGAAGTACAGTAGCTGTCACAATCAGTTAAGGCACTGGCCCATCTGGGTCAGGGGCCTGATGGTAACTATTCCCCAGGGCAGAGATTTATATCCATCATCATAAATAAGTTTGGTTTAAGTTACACGGTTTAAATGTCTAAGGCAGCAAGACTTCAGGTTGCCTTAAAAGCATGAATCAGAATCTCTGCAGAGGTAAGCTTGTCAGCCAGCCTACATCACTAACATGAAGTCTCCAGGGGCTTTAAGCTTTAACAGTGCTTTTCCACAGTATTATTATTAGCAACACAGTAACTCCAGCAGATCTCAAATAGGGCTAAATCTTATTGCCCTAACACTGTACAAAATTGTTTAAAAGGCACTCTGCACCCAGAAGCTCTTATGTCATAAATTGGTTAGAAAGACAATAAAGAGGAAGGTGGCAGCATTCCAGATGCTTATCTGAAAGCACTTCCATTTTCACAAAAAAAAAAAAAATAAATCACAATAAAACAAAATTCACTTGGTGCAGGGGCTGAGATTGAGTGTTGCTGTGCACAGTTTTTTGCACTCCAGACCAAAGGGCAATATTTCACACTACACATTTTTATTGGGCTTTTTAAAAACTTTTTTACCTCAAGGTCCTCTTGTAACAATAAAACAAAAACAAAACTAATTCTTTAATATGCACAAATCAAATAGCCTTGGATAATCTTATTGCTTTAATGGAATGAATTGGATTAGTAAACACAAAGCATCTTTAAATTTGCTGAGCAATACCTCCATGGAGGTAAGAACTTTTTCCAGTGCATCATACCAGAATAATTTTTTCACTTCTAATGAGTCATTTTCACAAGCATATATGATTCAAAACCGACAGGCACTTTTGCCCTGCCACAAGTTGAATTATGGCAAAGCATGGCAGCAGAAAAGGAGCAATTTATCCTAACACCCTCGTAGATGCAAGTTGAAGGAGTTGAAGGAAGAATGACAGACCTAATATCTGCCATGGATGACCAAAGCCACTCTACAGAGATTCTGAAGATATAAATATACATCAGAAAGAGCATTAAGTAACATTTAGAGAGCAGATTTGAGCTTCAAGGAATTGATGATAAAAGCCAGGGTTTTACAGATCAGTTCCAAGTGAAAAAAAAACCAAAACAAGAGATGGATACTGATTGCTGTTCCCATTAAGGTTTTGAATGGCATTTGGCAAGGATCTCAATTTGATTGCAATAGTCAACAGTTAAAACACACAGAAAGCTTTGTTTACCATGTACCAAAGAAGGTTATTATGAGAGGTAAGATTTTCCTCCAGATTCAGAGTATTTTGTGCTAAAGTGACACCAACATGACTTCCCTCTGTGAATGTTCCCATACCTGAATGTTCCCATAACAAATACTTTACAAAAGCGATTTCCCTTTGCTAAGATGACAGTTATATTTTCCGTTATGTCACCAAGCATAAGACTAATTTAGGATACAAAAAATCATCCTCTGGTGGTGTGTCTCTCTACTGCTGTGGAGGGAGACTGGATGACCTAAGACTAAATAAGATCATAGAATGGTTTGGGTTGAAAGGTATCTCTAAAGATCACCTGGTCCACTCTCCCTTCTATGGACAGGGACATCTTTCACTAGACTGGCATTCAGGATATGAGAGTGGCTGAATATAAAATTATTGTTTCTAAAAAAAAAATAGACTCAAAAAATGCATTCTCCCCATGATATTTTTTTATGACAGTCCAAAGCACTAAATTGACTATTAAACATTGCCTACTGTTTGTTTGGCTTTGACAAATAATTATTGTGCCTATACATCCATGCACTTTTTTACCAGCTTTTTCAAGGAATGGGTGGCAACATAGAAATCAAATGTGCAAAACAATCCAGGATGTACCCTGTGTCTCATAAAAGAATGCTGCATGAGATTACAAATTATATCACAGTTAACTGGTAACAGTGAAGTAGTTTACCTGCATTTCTAAATGCTCTCCCAGTTTTTAAGATCCTGAAAAGAAGGAACAGATGCTGAATATATACATGCCAATGCAAAAAAAAAAAAAAAAAAAAAAAAGCTAAAAAATGAAGTACCAAAAAAGTTCTGTGAAACAGAACTGTAGCAGCACTACAGAAGGGCTCCTGACATATCTGTTATGCTAGGTGTTGTGCAAAGGCACAGTCTTACAAATTCTTGGTTCAGGCAACAAAACTACAGAGCTGCAACATTCACAGAATAAAATTCATACCCTATTGCTACTTTCTCTCCCTCCACCTGATCAAGGCAGTTCTTTTTCAAACATTCAGATAGATGCTCATGAAGTCCAATCTTGATTTATTCAAATATGTCTAGGGGTATGGCAGATGCATAAACAAATAAGCTGTGCACATTCAAAGAATGCCACTGAAGAGAGCAGTCAGTTTTCTTTTTAACCTGAGTTATGCAGTGATGAAAAGAACCGAACCAGCTCAAAATGCTGGAGATAAAATGCTCAAAAATAAAGATTCAGTTCACACAGAAAAGCTACAATACTTTCAGATTTGCCATTTCATGAGAAAGAGTAAGATTTCCTTTCTTGTTTTGCCACAGCAAGACATTAGTGACATTTAGAAAAAATGATCATTCTTGAACAGGGCAGTTATGTTGCAATACAGTTTACAACACTGAGATTTATTTTGGCTTGAGGCAAAGTTAAGATTAAAGAGATGGTGCCGCTCAGAATACAAAGGCTCATAAAACACTAAGCCATTATCTTGACCTTAATATAGAATTTAGGATTCAAGACATCAGTAGTCATAATAGTCTTATACTAATTTAAAATTCAGCTGCATTTTGTCACAGTCCTCTTTTAGTTTTGATCTAAACTACCCTGAACTTAAGCTGCACAAAGTATTTATTATTTCTTTATTAGCTGCAAAATTCACAAGGTCCAAAGGTGGGAACCACCAAGTCCCTGAGAAATCCAAGAAGCAACTGCAGTATTATCCAGGCTCTCCTCTTGTGCTGCCTTTTTATTGTAGAAGGTCAATTTACAACATAATAGAAAACAGTATTACTACAATTTCAGGCTTGTCATGCAGAAATATATTTGCAGTATGTTGAAGACTGAGACAAATTTTAACACCACAACCTTGTAGTCATTAATAAAGAAGATTGCGGTCTCTGTTTGTCAATATATGTTGCTCTCACAAAGTATCAAATCAGCTTTTCCTTGAAGATGGAGGGAGCAAAATGAGTTTGCAGTGAATGCTCTTGGCTTCAAGTCTGTAAAAAACTTGCTAGAAAACTGAAACTTTTGCACCTTCTGTTTGAAGGTTACCCTCAGTCTGGCAATTTTTAAATTGCAGTGATTCAAATGTGCCAGTCAGAACCCTCGATTCACCTGTTGTAAAATTCCAGCCCCTGGAGGTGGCTCACGGGATTGGCTACGAATTTTACTTTAATATAGACATAAGGTTCTTTAACCTCAAGATAGCATCAAGAGAATAAGCCACAGGCTTGTTCCCAAGGAAAATCTTTTTTATTTTGGGGAAGTAAATAAGGGGACTTGGCCAAAGTTCAAAAAGACACCATACAAGCTAGACAAAATGTTCCACCACAATACCGATTCTGCATATACTATTAATCCACAACACCTACCTCAAAATCCAGTAAACCAACACTTAAGGTAAAATCCAACCAATTCCACAATACTTAAATCAAAATCCAATCCCTCCAGCTCCAAATCACCCCAAGCATCAAGAAAGAAGCAAGGAAAGAGAAGCAGAGGGAGCAAGAAGAGAGAAGGAGAAAGAGGGAGAGACAGATTATATAGCTACCATTGAAATCTTGTAGAAGACCAGCTCTCACACGTCCAAGTGTCAGGGCCATGACATGAGGCAAACATATGCCTGTGGTTTTATCAGCTCTGGTCCCTATGACCAACCTCTCCAGGTGGGGTCTCTGACCAACAAGCCACTCTGGGGTTCGAGCCCAGGGTGAAGGGCAGTGTCCTCACTGTCCCTGCCAGTCTGAGCAGGGTGAGGGTCTCCAGGAGGTGTGGTGTGTTACAGTTTTCCCAGGCTATTTGTGACTGACAGCTACTCTAGGGCTTCCCCATGTGGGCTCCAGGGGCCTGCCATGAGGGATATGACATCAGCCCACCTCTGTGAGGTTCAATCCATCCATTCCCCATCCACACAAATATACACACAATACACACACACACTCTCCCCACAAGTTGGTTCTGACCCAATAATAACTGGTCCTGTAGTCTCACAAAAGTAAGGATTGGGTTTTGTGGGGTAAAACTGCATAGGCAAAAGATAGTCCAGGCTTCTGAAAGAAGGAAAGATAAAAAGTAGAAAAAAGTATGTAAAGTTTTCAGTAATGCAAATGTAATCAACAACAAAAGCTTGGTGAAAAAGCAAACACTTACTGGGTAGTAACTCTGTTGGAGGGAAGGGACAGGGGTACATCAACCTGGAAAACCCAAGGCATCAGGATCAACAAATATTTATTCTTTTTACTTTTCCTCTGGCAGGCAAACAGTGGAAGCATTAGCACATATCTGAAATACAGACCATAGGTGACAAGCAAAAAACCTTTACGATGCAACTCTCATGTCATGAGATTTGGGTTTCTAACCATAGTTGCAAGTAATAGGAATTTTGTAAGCAGGTTTTTGCTTCTTCAAGAGAAATTATGAAATTATGAAACAGAATCCCATCCACTATTGAAAGATGCCCATATTCCTACCCTTATTCTAATAGATACAAAGCAGATGTTTCCAATAGGAATAGGAGACACTATAGTAAAGGTTTCCCAGAAGTATGTTGCTGAGAAAAAGGAGACCACTGAATCCAGTAGCACCCAACTGCTGGTCCTTCTGGCTGATAACAATACTAATTTTCTCTTTCTCCCTTGTCTGATTGCTAGCATGATTTTGCTTTGTTGTAGTCTCATAATGTGCTCTCCCCTCACAAATACGATCTTTTCAGGATAATGCAGTGGATCTTCAGCTTAGGGGTAACTTCTTCATCCTAAACCAAACCTTCTCAAAATATAGCCAGTGCATGTCTGTAGGGTTCAGCAACTAGAGATCCCTCTACAGCCACAGCTTCCACCCAGGGGGCAAAAAGTCAAGTCTCCCACAGGAAGGAGAAACAGATCTGGATCATACTTTTTATTCAGCTTTAAAAACCAGCAAGCTTTCAAATGTAGGAGGATATAGTTCACCCTGTTCTTCAACAGATGCATTTGCCAAATATGAGTTAGAGCAAAAGGTGTTTCTTCACTCAAGTGGTCAAGTCCAGTTCTATCTTTTTCTAGTTTTACCTTTTTATTTATGCCAATTTTTATTCACGTCATTTTTTATTCCCCTCACTACCTCTCCCACTCTATTTGTTGCAGTGCATACTTACATACAGGAATGAAAAATTGAAGTAATTAAAGGGTCATCCAAGGATCAAAAACCCTAAGCTGCTGTTTTCAAGTTTTATTTATGTTTATTAAACTTTCTCAACTCATTTCATTATTCTTCTGCTTACCCACCCTGCCAAACACTTCTTAGATGAATAATGAAATAATTCAAATAAAAGAAAACCAGACATCTGATCCAATTTCTCTTGGCAGGCAAATAAGAAAGAGAAATATCAGCTAATTATGAGAAAAAAAAAAAAAAGATAGACTATTGCACATCCACAAGTATTTTATAAACCTAAAGACATCACAATCTAATGACCTCTATTTCCTTCTAGATGTTCCCAGTCTTCAGGAAACTATGTGATGTATAGGTATCAGGGCATAAAATCTTATTCTCCATGTGCCTTTGAGTACCTGTTCATGTAAGCCTACTACAATTGATCAAATTTTAAAGACTTTGTTTTTAAATGGCCTATAAAGAACAAAGATGGAAAGTGTCAAAATTGATATCAGTAAATATTCTTCACAAAGGAAGGGAGGGAAAGTCACTATGCCTGGTTATGATGCTATTAATAAGAGATGAATACAAGAATTTCAGTATCTTTTCACAGTTTATTAGCAGACTGGTGTCTGTGACAATGTTCACTCATACTTGCTGCACTGTTTCATCCAAACAAACATCAGTTTTAATAAAAATGAATCTGTCTGATCTCGTCCAGTCACCTTGCCATATTTGTGGTACATAATTTTCCACACTCACCTTACAATGATATCTCTGTTTCCTGGCAGAAACGAGTGTTGTCTTAGCACAGAGAGTAACAACATGCTTGGAGAGCTGGACTTTGGTCACTGAAGGGAGACAAGTATTTGGTAAATCCACTATCTCCTCTGAGATTAGAGTTGCATTTCTTGACCAAGGCTATGCCTCTTGACCCAGGCTATGATCTGCAAATCATGATTAGGCTAATGAGGTTGCACACACCATTTTTATTCTATGGCAGTTGGATAGCCCACAGGAGGGAATATCAGGCTGCGCAGCTTCAGTCAGGTAACTTGAGACAGATTACTTTATCTCTATTCAAAGGTACATTGGAGATGTGTTTATTCCATTTTTCCCCCGAGACCCTGTCAGAGCACAGCCCCTATGGGCAATACAGATGGTTTCACAGAGGCTCCCAGCCACAGCCCCTTGCAGAGTAAATCCTTTGCACTCTGCTCAAAGGAGCAGTGCTGTTGGAATCTTTCAGGCACATCTTCTAATTCTGTTGGCCTCTAATTAACATCTCCATCACCATTCACCCAAATTGCTGTTATAAGCAAACTGAGAAACATACTGGAGGGAAATGTACATTCCTGCTTGGGTAGATCAGAGTAACAGAATCACAGAATGGGCAAGGTTGGAAAGGACCACGGTGGGTCATCTGGTCCAGCCTCTCTGCTCAAGAGGGGTCATCCTGGAGCACATTGCACAGAATTGCATCCAGACAGAATCAGTGGAATATTAGAAAAAACCCTCCCCCTTTATCTGCCTGTCTGAGTAATGAAGTCACTGTAGAGCTTGTGAGACAAAAACAATTCTTTCTTCTCTCAGCAACTCTTTCAGACATGATTTTTTTCAATGCCCAAGTATAATATAACTTTTTAGTTGATTATACCATGTTTACATCCAAGAAGGGTTGGTTTTAGTGCATTGTATTAGGATTGGGGGGAAAAAAAACACCATGAAACATATACAATCATGTTAAATTGATTACAGTATCATAAACTGTGAAGTGTATTTCTGGCATTTCACTGATATAAACAACTGGGCTTTGGCTATACATATATCAGCATACTCCTGAAAAAGCTGGCAGCCCACGGCTTGGACAGGGGCTCTCTCTGCTGGGTTAGGAACCGGCTGGAGGGCCGAGCTCAGAGGGTGGTGGTGAACAGTGCTGCATCCAGTTGGCGACCAGTCACTAGTGGTGTCCCCCAGGGATGAGTGTTGGGCCCAGTTCTGTTTAATATCTTTACTGATTGTTTAGATGAGGGGATTGAGTGTACCATTAGCAAATTTGCAGATGACACTAAGTTGGGGGGGAGTGTCGATCAGCTGGAAGGCAGGAGGGCTCTTCAGAGGGACCTAGACAGGCTGGAGAGTTGGGCTGATTCCAACGGGATGAGGTTCAACAAGGCCAAGTGCCGGGTCCTGCACTTTGGCCACAACAACCCCATGCAGCCCTACAGACTGGGGACAGAGTGGCTGGAGAGCAGCCAGGTAGAGAGAGACCTGGGATTTTGGATTGACAGGAAGCTGAACATGAGCCAGCAGTGTGCCCAGGTGGCCAAGAAGGCCAATGGCATCCTGGCCTGGATCAGGAACAGTGTGACCAGCTGGACCAGGGAAGTGATTCTTCCCCTGTACTCAGTGCTGGTGAGGCCACACCTGGAGTACTGTGTCTGGTTCTGGGTCCTTCAGTTCAGGAAGGATATTGAGGTGCTGGAGCAGGTCCAGAGGAGAGCAACAAGGCTGGTGAAGGGACTTGAGCACAAGTTCTATGAAAGGCTGAGGGAGCTGAGATTGTTCAGCCTGGAGAAGAGGAGGCTCAGGGGAGACCTCATCACTCTCTACAACTCCCTGAAAGGAGGTTGTAGCCACGTGGGGGTTGGTCTCTTCTCCCAGGCAACTATCAGCAAGACAAGAGGGCATGGTCTTAAGCTGTGCCGGGGAGGTTTAGGTTGGATATTAGGAAGAAATTCTTTATAGAGAGGGTAATCAGACATTAGAATGGGCTGCCCAGGGAAGTGGTGGATTCTCCGTCCCCGGAGGTTTTTAAGATGAGACTGGATGTGGCACTTAGTGCCATGGTCTAGTAACCACGGCGGTGGTGGATCAAGGGTTGGACTTGATGATCTCAGAGGTCCCTTCCAACTCAGCTGATTCTATGATTCTATGATCTCTAATCTCCAGTCTTTTAACCACCATTAAAATTACCTGTCCAAAAATTGTAGGTTTTCACACATTAGCACTTTCAAAAGCTTTATAGTCATTCTGTAGGTTGAAATTTGGATAAACAGATTGACTTGGAATTTTGGAGCATCCCAGCTGCATGACACAAACATAACTTTTGCTTCAGCTTAAACAATGGAAAACTGCCTGTGGGTTAGATCACAAGCAAACATTGACCATGAAGAGTTTGTAACAAATGCAAGGGCAGGAGATTCAATCAAATACAACTCTTCCCTTGCAAAAAATGGGATTTTACCTCCAATTGGCCTGAACAAAGGGAGGCTAACAAAAGCAGCAGTCTTCAAGCCACCTATGCAAGTTTTATTCTTTCATCTACTCGTATAGGCTATATAATCTAAATGCTTACACACTCCTTAAGTGGAGTGTGTAAGACAAAGAACAGGCAGGTGGGTGTACTATAAGCAAAAAGGAACAATCTTCTGCCATCTCTAAAGAGAGAAGCTGAACTTTCACCAACAGGTTCTATAAGTACATGGGGTTTTTAGTATTTCTTGTCATCACCATTGGTTTTTCAACTCCTAAGAAAGTCAACCTTCAAACCTCTGACTATTATAGCAATGATAAAGTATTATTCAGAGTTCTTTATCACAAGGAGCCGAGCAAGATTTTAATGATCTTGCATAACCTCCTATTTCCACTATCACCATGTAAATACTCAGGCATGGGGGATTTGGTTTACACCATCAGGTTCTGTTTCTCTCATCCCTCCAAGTACTGACAGCTGAGAGGCAAAAGAAATAAGCTATTTACTTTAGAAAGGGCTCCTAAGCAGGGTATATGACCAAGTTTATATTTTCCCATTCCAAAATTTTCTATCCTAATATAAGATTTGTCAGTATTTCAGAAACTATGGTATGGCTGCTCTGTGATTACAGTCACTGAGGGAACAGAATAAAGCAATGCAGTAATGTGTCAGCTGTGAAATGAAAATTGTTAAACAAAGAGCTTTCAACTTTGAAATTATCCCAGAAAAAGTGTCATAAGGCATGATATTCCATTGCTTTTTTAAAAAGTACAAAAAACGGTGGCCAGCCAAGCTAATCATTGCCAAATCCTATGGAAATTCAACCATCTAATATATTCTTAAAAGTAAAAAATGTTTATGCGACAGAGGGAAGATAAATTTTGGTGGATGTTTTTCCTAGAAAGGACCATGGAGTTTTTACTGGCATAATGTTGGTCTTTCATCCAGCAGCAATATCAAAAATATCTCCAAGAATGCTGTATTGCACCCATTTTCTAATATTTGATATTTCTAGAGAATAAATCTTGGGCTTGTAAGCTGATTTTTTCCATCCTAATGAGTGGGTTAGCATGCTCATTCATTATATTTAGCCATTTTACAAAACTCCAGGACAGCATCATTCCTCTGAAGCTACAGTGTGTAAGTTCTGTGCAGCTGTGTAATTACAGGTAATGATTCTTCTGGAAGCAATCAATTAATTGTTCAAGTGCTAGAACTTCTAACTACACATCAGTAACTAAGCATTGGAGGTGATTCTTGAGAATTCAGGGAACTCAAGGAAAACACTACCTGAGAACAAGGCTGCAACACAGACCTTCACAGCTCTTAGTATCATGATTTGAACCTAAATGAGTAAGCAGTGAAAGTCCTAATTATCTACATACTTATATCTGGAATGAGGTAACTTTAGCCAGGCAAGTCATGGAGGAGTTTTTGAAAATCTACTCACTCTCAAAATTCACCATCATTTGGATTTCAAGCTCAATATTTTTCATGTATTCCTATATCTCAGAAATATTGAGAAGCTTCACAGCTCTCTAATCAAATGAATATAGTATAAAAATCAGTTACAATAAGAGTCTGGTGCAATTCTCAGTATGCAAAACTTCTCAACGGATATCAGTAACAGAAGTAAATAACAAAACGATAAATGTAGTTCTAAACATAAAACTTTGCAGTCCAGCTGTAAGGCTTGCTATCATTTTACATTGATACCCAACTTTCAAGAAACACTATTGAAAAGGAATTGCAGCTCTACCAGCATGGTTGGCAAAATGATAAATCAGGCCAGTGAAACCATCACTGCCAGAGGCACTTTATTTAAAACATATGTAGTTGTGCAAAAATAAGCAGCTTTGTAGTCTGCATTAACAAGATGTCATCAGCCTTTTGGGCACATATCTGGGGAGTATTGGGAACCTGGACATAGTATATGTGAGAAATCCATGCAGATTCAGTTTCTTTACATTCAAAATGATCACAGGGTCTTCGTTGCTGTCATCTTTTACAGTATCTAGATTTTTGAGTCTGGTAACACTTGCAGTTACCTCAGAAGTTGCTTTTTCTACCTCAGCTGCAACATTCTTACTTTTATCTTTCCAAAGACACTTTTCTTGGCTTCATTTATCTCCTCCTGCTCTGCTTAGGGAGTTTTAAATCACACTGTGGTAGCTATTCTTTGCATTACTTTTTATGGTTCGGTCATTGGTTCCTCATGCAAATGTGCTGCCAGTGACAGACTACTTGGCCTAAAATCCTCTCTCTAATGGCCTTCTTAGAATAAAAGTGATTTGCAGACCATCCAAGTCAAGGTCTGACATGGTAAGTGCCTCTACCACTCAGCATCTCCAGGGATTTAGCCAATAACAGAGCTAAAAACTCTTTCTGGTGTGTGCCCTTGATCAACACAAGAAAAAGCCACACAGTCTTAGTACTTTGGACAGGTCATCACGGTGGCACTTTACATCATTCAGCCAGCAATGACATTATGAGTCACTGACGTGATGTTTCCTCCATTTGCATTAGCAATGTCACTACCCAACTGGACATTTCAGAAGCAAAACATTCCCTGGGAATTGTTTCTTGGCTAGTACAGCCTGATAGAAATCCACAAAGAAAGAGATCCACATTTAGAGACTTAAGTATCATCTTAGAGGAAAACCAGGAACATTTTGATGAATTGATGCTTTAGAACCCTTTTTTTTTAGTAAAAAAGCTTTTTGGAATGAGCCCTTGGAATAAATAGTTCTGACAACACTCATCCCACTTCAGCCTATTCACTCAGTTACTCAAATTATGAATCAATTCTTACACTTTCTCATTCATTCTCCTGAGGAACAAACTAAGAATATATTAGTAGGCATCACTCATGAAAATATGACACTACTGGAAATGGTCTGAGAGCAAGTGCTGTTTATAAACACTACAGTTATTTTAATGTCCCCTAAACAATAGCTGACATGAACAATAAAAATAGATGTTCCTATTGATTTCCTATCTGGCATTATTTTTCACTCTCAAGGTATATTATTCAAAATATATCAGCACAGATACTCTGTGAAGAAAGAGACAATGATTCACATCAAAATATTAGTCACTAATGGAAAGAGGATTTAACCTCATGAAATCATGTTATCGTGTTTTTCTTCACTTGTTGCTTCAATATGTATAACTCAATTCTCCTCAAAAATCAACTAATATATTTATTATTGTCACATTTTATCAAGTACTAAGCATTTCTTAAAGAGTTTAGACATCCATAGGGCCCTGCATGAAAGAATATTTTTTCATCATACATCAAAGAATATTTTTTCCTTAAATACCCACTGAAGAATGGCTTTCCACTAAGCAAACACCATGTTACTTGCTTTTGACATGCAACTCATACTGTGTGAATTCAGTTCCTGCTGTATCTTCTCTCTTTGCTGTCTCCTATTGCCCAGGAGGAGCTACAGCAAAACCCCATAAGGGTAGACAGGAGCAAGGAGCTCCCAAGGGGCTGTGGTCAGCACACAAGTGGAGCAGGAGCAACCATAGATCCAGTGTGGTCTGACATCATCCTGAGTAACAACTAAAAAGTGAAAGAGGTCCAATATATGACAAAATTTTAACTAATCTGTCCGTAGAGTGAAGGAATAAATGGAACAAATGTTAAAAGGCAACAATCCAAGACAGATGTCTAGAATTCTATATCAAGATCCATTTTTAAAGGTATCAAAATAAAGTGCTTCAGTATCACAGATTAGGTACAATGCATCAAAGATTTACCATCTTGTTCTCCATCCCAAAATATATCATGTAGCTCAGGAGGTTTCCCATTTCCTTCGGGAGCACACTGGTTGCTTTCCAGATCTATAAGATTTTATGCTCCAAAATGAGAACAGCTGCTGCTCAGCTACAGCAACCCAGCGCTGCAGTATTCCGTCTGCGCCATCTTTCATTTCCTTGAGAATTACCTCGGTACCAAACCAAATTGTGGATTCTAATCCCACAGTTTGGGCAAGAACGATACAAGAGGCAAAGTAAGGAACTTAATGTTTCATGTTTGAATGCTTCCCTACAATTAAAATTATTTTTGTGCATGAAATCTAACTACTGGTCATGACTTCTGCTCTGAATCAGTAGAGAATAGAACCATAGAATGGTTTGGGTTGGCAGGGACCTTTAAAGGTTATCTAGTCCTGCAAGGAGTAGGGACATTTTCAATTAGATTAGGTTTCTCAAAGCTCTATACCTGACTTTGAATATTCCCATAGATGGGGCATCTGCAGCTTCTCTGGGCTACCTGGTCCAGTGTTCCACCACCCTTACTTAAAAAAATTCCTTTCTCATATATGGTCTGAATTTATCCTCTTTTAGTATAAAACCCTTTATGTGTTGTACTATTACAACAGGCCCTGCTAAAAAGTTTGTCCCCATTTTGGTTACAGGTCCTGCTTAGGTACTGGAAGTCTGCTCAAAGGTCTCCCCAGAGCCTTCTCTTCAGGCAAACAACCCCAGCTCTCTCAGCCTGTCTTCACAGGAGAGGTGCTCCAGCCTTCCTATCATCTTCATTTCACTCCTCTGGACCTCCATCGGGTCCATGTCTGTCCTGCATTGAGGGGTCCAGATCTGAATGCACTAGTCTACGCTCCAGTTCTCATTGCCTTTAACTTTAGCCATCTAAGAATTAAAAATACCATTTAAAAATGCCTGTATCACATTATAAATAATTTTAGGATATATTAGTCATTAATCTAATTTTACTTTACAACTACAACCACCATGAAACACTAAAACTAATATATTTAATATCTGACTACAAAATTCTGATTTATTACTATAATTTTATCTGATTAAAATCTTTTTTAAAACTGTCAAAATTATAGTTAAGTAAGTTTAACTTAACACGTCCCTCTTGCCACTAACATGTAAATTCCTCATCCAGAGGAGGCAAAACCTGGACTCCTTTACCAGCAAATCCACCCTTTTCCACCAAGCCTTGACACCAAGGATTAACAATTAGATTAGCTAAGACCTGTGAAGCCCCTTTAAGACTCTATCTAGTCTAGGTAGCCCCAAATCCAGTGATTCACTTCTGAGCCTTCCATTTTCTGAAACCCTGATTGACATTAGAATAAAGGAGTTTCTTTTCTCTGCTTACTTTTTACTAGTATCAGTTGTTTTTAAAAAAGCTATTATCTCTTGCTATAAACTCTGTCTTTTTTACACCCTTAAACTATAACAGCTGTACCATTATCACAACCTTTTCCCTTTGCCAGGGCATCGCAGCCCCTCAGCCATGCAGCAGAGATGATCAGATTTCAGTATGGCTGTATCCAGCATTCCAGGATCACCAGATGATGCCGTAAGGTATCAAGACAAGGAGGCCTCTCTCACTGCCTAATAATCATATACACTGATGTGTTCTTATCCTCCTATCAACATTAGGCCCCAGAACTGTTTTTCTAAGAACCTGGATTCTGCCCTAGCTAAAGCAGTGAGCTTGCACACAAAACTATAAAAGCTTTTAGAAAGCTTTTCATTTCCAGTGTATGCATATACGTGTGGCATTCTTCTGCACTGACTGATTTTTTTTTAAAGCCCAGTTTCTGGCAGATGGAAGTCTTAAGCAGCTACATTCTTCTTTTTTATGTGCAAAGATCCTCTGTGGAGATAGACAAAGATTCATTTGTACTCCTGGAAAAAAAAGTCTTCTAAATAAGGAGTAGGAATGCATTGCATACATTCAACCTTTTCCAAGTTTAATTCATCTACTCATTATCTTGAAGATTTTCTCAAGCTTTTGATAAAGAAAGACATAGCACTTTCATTTACTAGAACTTCATTTCCAGGAAGCATTTTATGGCTATTACATGTGCAATAAACTGCTTCATTTTGTAGAGTTCAGTGGGAATTTCCAAAAACACCCAAGTGATTTAGGGTGCCTTGACTTTAAATTTCTAAAAGCAACCAACTCCAGGTGATTAGGGGTCCTTAATCTTAACAGCATCTGTCTTCTGTTTTCTCATGTGTCCACATCTACTGCTCCCATGGGTGTTCACCACTTTGTACATCTCTCCCAAGCTCTAGGTCAGGTACAGAAAACCAGAGGACCCCATTTGTACATTGCTTTGTAAATGTGGGCTCAGAAACTTGCTCAGGCACAGGCAGTGGGGTTCAAAGCAGGATGAACAATACAATTGAAGGAGCCCTTGTTTAAATCTGTAAACCATGCAGCCAACAATCAGTTGAATGAAGCTCAGGTGAGGTCATGATAATGAATAAAAATGCCTGTTTAAGTGAGGGAAGCTATTCTCTCACTTATTGGACCTTTTTTTGATTTGAGTAAGTTTAGCAATAAAATTACCTTTCATTTTTGTCATATATTTTTCCATGAGCTATATTGTCTGCTTTCAAATTTTATTGTTAAACTTATGCTGATGATAATTTAAAAAGTCCTAAATCTCAGTCTTTCCAGCCATAGTTGCTATGGTTACATATATGCCAATATATACCTGAGTAAAAGGAGGAAAAATATCTGACTGTTTGCCTTTTAAAAGGAGAGCATTATGATCCACAGCTAAAAGCATGACTGAACATCATTTCACTTGCTCTGCTTTGTCACTGGAAGCAGAGCTGAGCTCCATGTCATCTTCTCTCCATCTCCCGTGGACCTCTGACCAGTGTGAAGATTGACTACCCTGCCTGCAAAAGCACCACTGCTACCTTTGCATGAGCCATCATACCCAGCAGGGAGGCAGGATTCACCAGGTGCATTGCTTCAGAGCGGAGCACTGCTTCCTCACACAAAGAACCTCGGCCATCGTTCCCATTTTGCTCCCTATCACACTTTCACCGCATAGTCTTCTGGTATGCACGCTGTGTTATCTCTGGTTTTGCTTTATTTTGCAAATGAAGAAGAGGTTATTTCCCCTCCTTTCCTCACCTTTGTAATTGAGATTTGTCTTCTGGTTATTGACTTGGACAGGCTTCAGTTTTAAGAAACACCCAAGCCAGGTCAAGCAAGCTATTATTCAGTCTCAGGATCACCAGTGAATAGCAGGACCAGTCAGGTAGGCCATAATTTGGAGCAACCAAGGAAAAAAGTTCTAAAGGGATTTGTGACACTGTTTCTTTACAGCTGTTTTGGTTTAACCCCAGTAGTCAGCTAAGCCACTCATTCACTCCTCCACTGTGAGATGGGAGAGAGAATCAAAAGATCAAAGGGTAGAAGACTCATGGGCTGAGGTAGACAGTTTAATAAGAAAAAGGAAGAAAATGGGAGGGGTGGAGGGAGGGGCAGGAAGTGATGGGGAAAAAAAACCAATTGCTTAACACCGGCCAAGCCCAGACAGTCCCTGAGCAGCAGCAGCCCAGAAAAACTTCTCCTGGAGATTTCATAGCTGAACAGAATGCTGTATGGTATGGAATGTCCCTCTGGTCAGTTGGGTTCAGCTGTCTCAGCTGTGTCCCCTCCCAACATCTCGTGTGCCCTCAGCTCCCTCACTTGTGGGGTGGGAGGCAGAAAAGGCCCTGACTCTGTGCAAGCACTGCTCAGCAATAGTGAAAACATCCTTGTTGTTATTGACTTTGTTTCCAGCACAAAGCCAGAACACGCCCCCAGAACAGCTACTCTATCCTAATCCAAACCAACACAACAGCATTTTGCCATTTCCATGTTCCTGAATATCACAATAATTCAAGTCTGCAGTCATTATTTGAAGATTAATACTTTTGTTAGTATAGAGGAAAAGCAGTTACCCCTCAATTCCATCTACATTCCAGGATCAAATTCTGTAGCATTAGTGCAAGGCATTGATCCTGGGACAAAGAGCTTAAGTGCATGTGAATTGGTATCAAATCTCCCAAGAGGGAACATGATTCCTCTGGTTGTCTTGCAAAATTATGGGACTTTTTTTATAAATGAGCATAGTTCTTACCAGAGCACAAATCAATTGTAAGTAGACTCTAACTTGAGTGGTTTCAGAGAAAAACATTACAGTAATTTGTCCATCAAAATTATTGAAGCTGCTCCCTATTGCATACGCAGATGTAGCCCTGGACAAGCCTCAGAGCAGCGAAGCTCCACAAATAAACTATTTCTACCCATGAGCCAGAATCCATGGCAAGTATACAAACAGAGCCTTAAAGCTGGTCTGATCAGACAGAGCAAGAAAAACTGCTTCTTACTAACAATTACAGTAAAGGTAAATTATGAATATGCATGTGCTGCCTCTTATCATCAGCTGGAGTGTAACAGTGAATAGGAACTAAATTTTGAAAATCCCTATCCCTTGGGAAATCTCCACTCTACTTGTGTTTATGCTCTATTGAAGTGTCATGAAAATTAGTATTAAGATTACACTGTATTAACACATTTTCACAAAGACTGAACAAGAAGGAGATAGTCATTACTGATATTAAGCTGCTGATATTTAAGTAATTGCTTTTCTTTATCAGCCTTATTATCAAATGATCTTGTTACAGCTATAGAATTACCTATAATCACTTGCACAGAGAGGATTTTAAGCCTGATCAGAAAAGAATCATTAAACATTAATTAAAATACTGCATGTGCACTTTGTATTTGGCTTGACAGTTTGCAGGAGCAGCCTGTTAAACAATCCCTGCTAAGCACAGAGATAAAGCAAGGTGTGTCTGCACTGAGTGCACCACTGGGAGCTGGAAACATGACTTCAGTCCATTTATAAAGTTTTCTCATTAGGTTTCAATTCAGGAGCAATGCCACAATGGTATTTAAAGGATATTCAATCACTCATGACAGAAAAGCTAGACTGACATTGCACAAATGGTGTTTGATTATTACCAATCTATCATGTCAGTTAGCAGGAGGAAAAGATACATTTCAATTGATTTCAAAGGACTGCTGTGACAAATGTATTCCGGGAAGCTGGGCAGCGACAGATTTCAGGTCTTGATTAATCTGGTATACACAAAACTGTATACCCTGGTCTTTTTTAAGCACACAATACACTCTTCAACAGAAAATTTGAGCAGCTACATGACCAAACACTGGCTTATTTTCTTTCCAGTCTTTTGTTTGATTAGTCTGTTCAGCTCTCCAAGAGGTAGTCTTTGCAACATTCTTGAAAAAATCTGAACTTCTACTCATTTGTTATGTCGTCACCACAAGTAAGAATTAAAACAGTATCTTTGAGAAAATGAACCAAAATATCTGAGGGTCATGTCACTTGGATCATATAGGAGGAAGAAACTATATCAGCCAGGCTATGATCCAAACATGGTGAAAGGGAATGTTATCCACTGCCAATGCATGGCACAGTCTGCTACCTGAAACTGCTCTGAGTGGTACCATGGTCTATGGAGGGATCTCCCTTTAATAAGTAGGCACGTTTGTCAGAGAAGGATCTTCAGTGAGTTATTTTTTTCCTTGCTGTGGACACTAATAGTGACACCTGGTGTGTGGTGCTTTCCAGAAACACATGCAGGTTTTTCCATGTCTCTGAGTTCCCAGATTTTCATGTCAAGTAAACAGAGAAGAGCTATTGACCTTCCAAACACAAAGGAAACAAGAAGTAAAAATAGTATGTTCAAATTCAACACTTCCCAAGCAGAGAGTACTTATACCAGCATATGTGATTTCTGACAAATTGTTCCATTACAAGGGGGAAACCCACAGAAGTAGGTTTATTTGTTAGATTATCTGTTGATAAAGACAAAGAATTGTCCTTGAAGGAATTCCCTTTCCTTTCCATATGGGTAGGATAGCCAGGCATTTTTCCAGATCTTCACTCAGGTTACCACAGAGACAGAGAATCTAATTTATTTTTTTTTTTAAAAGTCCTTTAAAAATATATTCTCAAGGGTGTGGAAAGGAGGGGACAAGGGAGAATTTCTTCCATGCCTATCTAGTTAGAACCATGTGATTGGGGAATATTACTGTATGTCATAGAAGACTAAGCACAAGAACTTGTGAAATACACGAGCTCTTTCATCACACTCCTTTCACATTAACACTGGTGGTCTGAGCAATCAACAGAAAGAGAAGTGTTACCCCTTTTGCAATGTGACCAATGATTAACTAAGACTGTTTAGCACTGAGGGAAATATTCCAAAAATTAATGGGGAAAGTGTGAAATGTAATTTACTGGCTTCTTCGTTAGCTGAGGAACTTGAGAAAAGAATTAAATCTAACAGTAATTGATGTGGGCTGATGTAGTGAAAAAACAGGAGAATTAATCCTATGGTTCAAAGTCGTGTTCTCTGATGCACCAATGCAATTATAGAAAAACAACTTTTGCCTTCATGCTGGGAAAATAAACCTGAATGTGAATCAATGCAAGTCTGTCTTTCGTTGGAATGACTGTGCATAGAGACCTTTTCAGCACTTTTACCGCGTTTCCTCCTTCTGGCGACTGGCAAGAAGCATAACACTGTTGTATGACTCCAAATAAACTAAAGGCTTTGGAAAACATCCTGAATTCCAGATAGGGCTTCTGAATTCTCTATTTTAAAGCAAAAAGTAAAGCAGGTAACCAGGTTCCTTCCATATATGTCTATAGTTGCTGCTTTCTCACTGAGATTACAACTATGTTTGAATGTTTGGAAGTTTGATTTTATGTCTTCTTAAGGTCATCTTCTTGGTATAGACATCTTGTCGTGGGTTGACCTTAGCTGGATTCTAGGCACCCACTAAAGTCGCTCTGAGCTAGGAGAGGTCACACAGGCAAAAGAGACTCAACATGGGGTTAATACTAAAATTTGTTACTAACAGGATAAGATCTAAAGAGTGAGAAATAAAACAGTTTTAAACACACTGTCCACCCACCCCTCCTTCCTTCCATGTCCTACCTCCTCCCCCTACAGCAGTGCAGGGAGACAAGTCCACCCCTCAGGCAAAAGGTCTTCCAAATTTGCTATCCCGTAGGTCACTCTTCCACAGGCTGCAGGGGGACAGCCTGCTCTACTATGGTCCTCACCACAGGTTACAGGGGGGGCCACAGCTCTGGCCCTGAGTCCTTCCCCTGCTCCGTGGGGTCCCTCCCACAGGTAGCAGTCCTTGATGGACCTCTCCAACATGGGTCCACCCCTCAGGCAGTAGTTCTTTCATATCTACTGTCCGAAGGGTCACTTCTCCATGGGGTGCAGGGCGGGGTCTCTGCACCCCGATGGTCCTTCCTAGGATGCAGTCCTTTGTATGGTGAGCTGTACCGATGTGGATCCCCCACAGGGCCACGAGTCCTACCCAGGAATAACCTGCTCCGGCGTGGATTTTCCTCTCCACGGGCTACAAGTCTCTTGAAGGACTCTACTCCATCCTGGGCCTTCCACGGGGGTAATGGCCTTCCTCCATGCATCCATCTGCTCCAGCATGGGCTCGGCGGCACCACAGAGGGCTGCCCCAGCCCAGCCCGGCTTGACTCGGCTGAGGGGGGGAGGGCAGTGCCCGCCAGCAGCGGCCACTCTGCCGCCCTGTCCTACCCACAGGGAACCACCCCCACCCCTCGCAGTTCACCTTGGGGGCTTTGGTGCTGTCAGTGCTGTTCAGCTCCTCGGGCAGGACAGGCTACTGAAGCCACCCTATGTAGCCCCCCCTGCTACCAAAAGACCCAGCCACCTCAACCCACAACATGTCTTTATTTCCAGCTGTAATGGCTACAATTTCCAAAAAAAGAAATCACAATTTTGCCTCACAGTGACACTGAGCTACAAGGTCTAATCATGATTAGCTAACAGGATGCTGAACACAGTTTCTCCTGGTGTAGTAAGGCTATAAAATCACCATCAGAAGCACAGCAGCCATTTATTCTTCAGAACAAATTTTGCACTTCAATAAGCTTTTACTGATGTTTTCAGTTACACTGTTCATAAAGTGAAGGGCTGCTCAGCGAGAGTAAAGGAAGCAGAAATGAGATTTGTGATTGGCACTGTCCTTGTAGTCATATCAATCACAGAAAGGCATCTCTCTCTGGTCGGGTCCTATGGGGTATTCTGTAAAAACATGTTCATGTAAAAACAAAACCGCTGAACTAATTATAAGAACAAAAATCAAATCTACTCTTGGGTCTGAAGTCTTGTGTGACAAGTTCCAGTCTATTTACTAAAAACCCTTGTCATATGGAATTCATAACCACTGTGACAGCTTTAGTTAAAAGTGTATCATTATAATCTGTCATACAACATAACTATTACCCAAAAATGATGTTCCTGTATATTCTCTTTGTGAAACAAAGGCAGGTAGGGAAAGAAGTAGGGAACTGGCATAGGGCAGCACAGCACCTGAAGTGGGCTTTGCTGTCTCAGGCCATTTGTTGAAAAATGCACTTTGAAGTTAATCACATTGCTTTCACCTCAATAACCAGTGTAGACCCTGAATGTTTAATTATGCTACTGGTTTTATACCTAATCAATCTTTTTCATTAAAATCCGGTGAAGCAGACAACTGAGATAATTACTGAAGAATCATCTTAATTAAAAATTTTAGCTTCTAATTAAGAGTCATTGTTTACCTCATCAGAAAGCCATTAGGATTCAGGACAAGGTTGCCCTGTTCATTATGTTTGTACTTTTTTTTTTTAAAGCTTTGAGCAAAGAGAATGATATGGGATTTTATGTTAAAAAAGGAGTTATTACAGTTGTCGCATGAAAAGAGAGAATATATACAAGCCAGGGTCACCATTTGTCAGAAGCTCCATAGCATATTTCCATCCTGAGTAATTGCAGAATATGTTTGCATACAAATTCACACTGCCTTGGTTTTTGAAGATAAAGCAGTGTCTATACTTAAAATGGACATGACCTCCTAAATTATTTCTTTTTTGCTTTCCAGATACAAGGAAATCCCCCAATACTCCTATCCCGCAATCGGCAAACTTTCTGCTTTTCACTGTTGTTTTCACAAATGCCTGACACTGATTGAAGTCTGCTTCGATATCAGAAAAGTCCAATCAGACACTTCAACTAGGAAAGTAGAACTGCATAGCAGTTGAATGCCACTGAGGATGTGAAGCTTCACCACGCTTTCACTCATTGCAAGGCACCAGCACCAGCTGTACCGAGGCAATGATGCTTCAACTGACAAAATTAATCAGTAAAAATTATTATCAGTCTTAACACTTGCGGGTTTCCTCTCTCTATATATTCCAATACAGAAGGAAAAAAACAAAGACATCTCCACATGGGAGTTT
The DNA here is from genome assembly GCF_036250125.1 of Pseudopipra pipra. Taxonomy (NCBI): domain Eukaryota; kingdom Metazoa; phylum Chordata; class Aves; order Passeriformes; family Pipridae; genus Pseudopipra; species Pseudopipra pipra. The sequence goes on along the minus strand of NC_087551.1, from coordinate 72,622,453 downwards.
TTTTCCACCTTCACCCCAGCAAGGAAATTTGTAAAAATCATTTGTAAAAATCTTAGTCATGTCAGACTAAGAGAGTGAGTTCAGACATAAAAAACACAAAGCTAAACATCTATAGCTGAAATGGTTGCTAATAAGCACTGACCATCTGCTATAGACAAAGCAAAGTATATTAGGATCAGCACTAAACCAAAACCAAACCTATTTTATAGAAACATCTTGTCTGTATGTATTTATTTATTTACTTACTTTTAGTGACATCCTGTAGGACATGGTATAAGGAGCAATACAAATCCCCAGTTACCAGTATTTCTCACACTTTGGAAAGCTACCGACTCACACTTTCCACGAGGAATTGAGAAGATATTATTAAGAGTATGAAGAATTTTTTTTCATGCAAGTTCTTTGTAACCCTTTCAACAGGTAAGGGTAGAATGAATATCCATCAGGAAATTCATGTTAAACTTCCAGATACCACTGGGATGTTATTAATTTAAGTAACAATTGCCTATATGAGTAGGAATGACATTTGCCAATAATAGAAGGCAACCAACTGTGGTTAAGAAGAAAGTATCAGATTATAGGTTTGTTTAAAGGGAGAGAGGGAGACAGAGAAAACAAAAGACATTTAAAAGAAACTACACAGAAGAATAAATAGCAGCAATTCCTAGCTGGTTTCAGACAAGAACTCAGTTGTTCTAGCTAGTGCCAGCACTTCTCTAAGCAGACATACTTGCTCTAATCTTATTAAAAAGTCTGATTCCAGAGGCTGAAACAGTTTGCGCTCTGCTCAACAAGTAATTTGAGCCTGTACACCTGAGTGGTAGGCAACACTACTGGCACACCAAGACAGAGAAACTTTAGGGATCCGAAATGCCAGTAGGCATACATTTGCCTGGGAAACACACAGAGAAGAGGCAAGATAAAAAGTTAAGTCTACAGATGCAGCTGGATGACCTCACTGAAGTTTCAGGTGACCTAATCTAAAACTTAATCTTCAACAAATTATCAGATGCTGACTGTACAATTTCCAGTGCACAGATTACACTGTCACTGAAATGACAAAAATCTCTTGTACAGTAGTCTCAAGTCTTCAGGGAAGACCCGTCCTGTAAGAGTGTTCAGACATTGGAGATCAAGTCCAAAACATCACTCCCTCTGACTCAGATGAGTAAGCAAGGGAAGACCCACGCCGTAGCCTAGCCATTAGGGAATTCAGATCCAACACAACATTTCACATTTCTGCTCCAAAGTAAATATGAGATCTCATCACTGGAATCTTGGATGTAGGGGAAGGAGAACAAAGAGTGAAAACAAATCAGTCGTTTCAAGAACAAATCAAGTCCCCTAACTAAGGAAACAGGCTTGTGACCTCTCATCTGAAAGGAAGAGCAAAGCATTTCTTTCCAGTCAAGTTTTGGGTGCTTTCCTATCCATGCTAGAGAATAGGAAGCTTTTCAGTACCGTCTCTTTGGGAGCACAGAAACCTCTTCACTCGATTCTTTGAATCTTCAATTGTCTGCAGTTCTGCCTCCCTGTGCACTACAGGGGAGCCTATCTAGCCTGATTATACTGCAGAAATTCTCGAGTTACCAAGCTGACAAGACCAGTCCTTGAAAGGCTAAGCCCAGCGACCGTTGTGGAATTGGCTGTGAGTCACCTTTACTGGACACTTTAATATTGTTCAGCTACAAAGCCTTTACTGTAGTTACTAATGGAAAACACATGCCAAACTAGTTACTTATTGCAGCTGTAGGAAAGTGACATAAAACAGGCACAGTGTCTTGCCACTGACCCCTTATCAAATTTCAGGACATCATTTTAATTGGTGGAACTAAATTAATTTATCACTTAATTATGTGTCAATTTATGAAGAAAAGTTATTTTTTATTTGTTACTGATCAGGGTTACAGTGGCTAGAAAGTCAGAGATTTAAACATAAAAACTCTTGTCTTTGGTGTATCCACACACTGTAACAACAGCTGTAAAAAAAAGAATTATCTGTTTACCCAAGGAACCAAATTTCAGAGGTTCTGAAATGCAACAGTAGCAAAGAGCATTTGTAAGTAGTCATAAGGTAAATGTGAAGATTTTCTAGGCTAGGGAAATATATTCACAGTTAGGGCAGATGAGCAAACATTCTCCATCTCAGTCTTCTGCTATTCGGGAAATCCTGAGACAAAAAGCAGAATTAAAAACTCAGTATTTTAAGTATTGGACCTACTTGGGCATATGTAGCTGCAGATCCTCATGTCCACCCACTGCAAGTAATCTGAACTTGCAATGGGATTTAAGAAACTCTGAATAACAATTAAAATTGTATCTATGTGACACACGGGAACTGAAAATGCCCATGTTTGCTCTGTTTCTGGGGCTGATTTGCTTGGTTAGTGACAGGCCCTTGTCTCTGGGACAGCAGTTCCCACAGCACAAGCAGGCAGTTTTCCTTATAGGAGCACAAGGTCTGGCAGAATAAGAACCACCAGGAACTGCTAGCCAGCAGCTGGCTCTGCTGCTATGTGAATAAAAAGTTAGTAGTAAAGAAACATCTCCTCAAAGGAAATCTAGTACAAGTCAATATGCTCTTAAGACCATTGTAAGAGCAGTGCCCACTTAGTTTGAGGAAGGGAAAGCAGAGAGAGGCCTCTGACTACAGAAAATAGGCTGTAGTTATCCTTTCTGTGGAAAGCTGGTGGACTTTCCATTCAAGGGGCATTATCACCCACCTGCAACACTGATGGCAGCCTGGGGAGGGACAATGCATCAAAACCAGTCTATGTATGACCACCCTTGCCTTCAAAGCTGAGTGGCTGCGAAGCCATGAAACAGAGTAAGAAAAAAGATAATAAAGGGCTATGGCTAAATAAGCACTTTAATGTATGGAGAAAAGCTGTTACCCACACTCAAAACTTCCAGAAAGGCATTAGTAAACTGTATCCTGGAAAGAGAATGAAAAACTTAAGCTCTAGACCCAAGTACTGCATGGCAACAGCCATGTGAATGGCAAGAGCAGGATACGGGAGTCATTTGCTATACACATAGTGTGGGAATATAGCGTTAAAGGAAAACTGTCAAGTGTCTAGATTTCACTCAGATTAGCACAATAGGAAGAAGAGAAACAAAAAAAGAAACCAACCAACCAACCAAAAAAAAAAAAAAAATAGCCGCAGGACTGGAAGCTGCAAAAATCAATAATCTTGGCAATATACAGTGTGGAATCCACATAAGGACAGCTCAAGGCAGAGGAAATTAAGAGATTTACTGACATGTTGGAAGGCATGGGACATTTGCTAAGACAATGAAGAACTCAAGCTATCACTGAACGCAGTGTTAGTGGTGCATGCACAGCAGCTCATGTCAGTAGCATTATGGCCAAAGTGGGAGAGCAGCTCCAGCACACAACATAGTTAAGTGTAATTGGAAAGGTGAAGGAATCCTCAGAATGGGTTAGCTTGATTGCTACAAGTAATAAAAAACCAAACACATGCTGGGCCAATCTGAATGTGCAAAGGCTTTTGGGACTCACACACAGCTAAAATGGGGAAAATTGTACCACAGCCACTCTCCCAGATGTAACTTGCAAGAATTCCACAAAGGCTGGGTTCAGTGCACAGGAACAGGTACAGTCTACTCTCATCTGCTGCGGGAAGCAGAGAGATCATTACTTCCATTACTGCATTAGAAGGAAAGCATTTCTATACATTAGAAGCACTTTGTGTCTTAGAAAAGATGATAAGATTAGGAGATGGGGAGTGTTTTGATCTAATCGCCCAAGGAGAAAACATGCAAGGATTTAAAGCACCAACATCCACAGAAGAACTGAGCCACACTGAGACTGTGGAATCCCCGTTAGTATTTACACAAAGATAAACATCAGCATTTTCATGAGGTCTGAGGAATAGAAGAAACTGGTAGTGAAGGAGATGGACAAGAGTATCCGAAATACAAAAGGTGACAATCACACCCAAATGACTTAAAAGAATTAAAAATCAAAGAAATAGAAAAAAATCCTGTAGCAGCTGTCCTCTCATGCAGCAGGATGATGGCATACAAAAAAGAAGGGACAGATGTTCACTCACACATGATCTGCCAACAGAAATGGGGAAATGGGAAATTGGGAAGAGAAGCACAGTGTGTAGATGCCATTGATTTCTTTTTAATACAGCCATTGAGGCCTGGATATCAGGCATCAGAGATGTTTGGATTAAAAAAAATTTCAGGCTCTGCATTGGGATATGAACAAGTCCAAAGTGGTTTAAAGAAAAAAAAACAACAAGGGATTCTACAGGATATTTCCTCCAGACATTTGGAAGAGAGCCTGTGAGGGACGCTAAGCTGTGGCACTGTTCAAAAGGCAAAGAAGTGCACAAGAACTTTCCAGAAACGCATCACAGGTAACATAATTTCTCCTAGACTGTTTTATTTCTGTAAAGTATCTGAAAAAAAAGCCAGCAAGGAAGCACTGATAGTTCATGATGCACCTAATAGAGGCTTGGCAGCAATTGGTGTCTGATTTATATAAGCATAGGCAGAACCACTGCCTGCTGACACTTGATTATTACAGTCGTTTTGTCAAAGTAACTCAACTTAGAAACACATTATACAGCACTGCAATGAGTCAGGCCACAGCAATATTCAGCAGGCATAGTATTTACAGCAAGCTAATTTGGAATAATGGCTTGCAAGGAATTCTGAAAATTTGCAAAGGGCAGTATTTCATACACACAACAAGCGGTTTGTATTAGCTGCAGTCCAATAGAATGGTTGAAAACATACATTACTCAACAGTAACTGAGTTGACGTTACTCAAGACAAATGAAGAGGGATTGAAATCCATACTTCAGTTTAGTACACTACCCAAAACACTTTGTGGAGTTTTATCAGTACCGACGCTAAAAATGCAAGAAGCACCATCTAAGAGAAGGTGTAACACTTAGAGGTGCAAATTACTGGATACAACAGAGCATGGTGGAAAAAAGATAGTGGAAATTTCACTGTGAAATGTCAGGCTGCTAAAACCATCACAAGAAACATCAGTGTCATAATATCACATCCAGGCAATAAGGTCCAGTAACAGGAGGATAAGACTATTTCAGGTTCTTCTGCAATATAAAATACTGTAATAGATATAGATATATACTATAATGTAGAACACTAGCTCATCTGCAGTAAATAGCAGCTCTTAGTCAGATGCACCCCACAAAGAATCTACCAAAGCCACCAACCAGGCTGATCAGTGAGAAATTTTCACTCTCCCTAATGCACCTGCACAGTTTCCTCTGGTTACATATTTCACACTTGTAACTGAGGAGTCTTCTGTTATCTGATCAAATCTGCTTTACAAAGCCTGCTGATATCCCCAGACAAATGCCACACTCTAACATATAGTGGCCAGATTAACAGAAAATTAAACATAAAATAACACAGGAGTGAATCTTAAGAGCCTTAAGTACATCAATTTTCAAGCATTCAGTAGTTAAGAGAATACCAAGGTAACATTAATTCATGCATGCCTCATTCTGTCCCAGCAGGTACAAGCGTCTTGAAAAACTTAAAAGTGTTTCTTTTATTCCACACAAAAGTGGTAAAACCAGGGCTGCAGAAAGGGATTGGACCCAGAGGTGCTGTACAAACCACACGGTTATGAGGCACTATAAAAGATTTAGAGTTTAAAGTGACCAAACTAATAAGAACAGAAGGTAAAACAAAGGCAGAAGAAACTTACTTGTGGTCCTACAGCATGTCAGTATTCAAACTGGGACCAACACTAGTCCTCCTGAACACCAGTTGAGAGTTTATTCTTTAGGTTTTGCATCATAAGAAAAGTCAACCACTGACCAATAGCTTGGGCACACTATAGGATGCCATGAAGCCACTGATGAGGTTATGAGTTTGACTGCAAGAACACCGGCATAGACAATAAAACCTTCCTTCCAAGGTCACAAGTCTTGCAAACTTAGTGGTAAAGCAAACTAGACCTGCTGGGAAGAAACAGGCCTTGGGCTTATAGCTATGTAACAGAAATATAAACATTATTCAAATCTTGAAATAATGAGGACTTAGTTTTTAATATCTAAATAATGCAAAGACTAGGAGATGATGCCTCTCCCTGGACAGTTATAAGCAATGACATATTTCCCATAATACCCTAAAGCAGACTGAATATGTAATAGATTAAAAGTACATTGAAAGAGATGATTAACACACAGTCCATTATGAGCTCCCTAAAGTAACATTTTCTGAAATATTAATATTTAATTATGGAGGTGGCAGCAGGCTGCAGGGTTTTCCTTCTTTCTTTTCAGTGTTGTCCTTATCTGTCTCTAAAATATTAGATAAAACGAGAAATCATGTACCTGTGTAAACTCTAATAGGAGTAATATGGCAAAGCAGAACAGAAAAAGAAAAAAATAGGCCTCAGGCTGTTCATTGGGTCTCTGGTAATTGGAAGAGTCAATGGCTATATGATTCAAGAAAATACCTTCCCTGGAGAAGGAGACTGATCATCCCGCATTTATACAGCAGCTAACCAACACTAAGCAGGCTTTCCTTTGCATATTATTGGTGCCAGCCCAATGAGGCAGAAAATTGCATCGTGTCATTTAATTTCCCAATCTTTGTTTTCATTGTATTAATCTTTTGGCTTTACTTCACTTTATAATTTGAAGGCTCAGCAAGAAGCAAACCAAATGGAAATTCAGCTTACTTTCATGTCTAGCTGAATGTTCATTGCAGTTTTGGAAAGTTTAATTCTGCGTAATCTCATCCATGAATAATAATTATCTGGTTTTGTATGCAAACATATTAGTGGTTGTTAAAGACTGCCTTAAAAATTCCTGGGATTGTGCCCGAAAGTCAATCACCAAAACATGATTAACAAATAGGTTACAGGAAGAGAGCAGATAGGTTTTTTCAGCAGAACCTTTTCCCCTCAGGGTTATAGAAGAAAGTAAAGAAGTTGGCAGACTTCATGAACTTGACTAATGATTTTAAAGTTTACAATTCCCAAACTGAAAAATCAAATAGTGAGGATGTTAAGAGAGAGAGATTATCTTAGAAAAAACACAGGACATAAATATGGAGGTCTCTTAGGTAAATGGAAGTGGAAGAAAAAAAAGAAAAAAAACTCTGACTCTCTTCTTGTGCTTTGAGTTAGTTGGCTTGCCAAGGGCTGGGCTGTGCTGGGCACTGCTCAGACAGCAGAGCCTTACCAAGATCTGTTCAGAAGCAGGAACAGATTAGCGGAATTATCTCCACCCCGTCTTCCATACCAGGGCAAAGTAAGGAATAAATCCCAAATCCAGGCCTTCACTTGACTCTTGTCCCCTCCAGAAGCATGTTGAATCATTGTAAAATGTCTGAAGGCTGATCCAATTGCTGTTGGGTATCTTATGTGCATTAATCTTGTTGTCATTTATTGTACTATGATGAAGACACGCTGCAAATTTATACAACACGTCTAATATATATTTCATGCTGTGGTTATATAATTCCCAGTTCATGCGAATAGGATTCATGAGCCATATCTGATGAATAAAGCTATTTTTAAAATGAGATGTCTTTTTCATGATTCTGTCTCTGTTTTGTCAAAAAACGGATATTTTTCTTTCAACCAGAATCACTTGTAACCATGATGAAGAGCTTAAGACTTCCCCTGCTCAGATCTCCAAGGACATGTTTTACCCATAAAAGTTTAGGGGTTTGCCTATTATCTTTCAGTTGTGGGAAGTTGCCACCCTTGCGTGCACTTTAGTCATATTAGAAGAACATATAGCAAATAATGCTTTCACTGTCACAAGACCAAAACTATGAAGACTTAAACAAAATGAAGTTTATGTTAAAAAAAAAAAGAAAAAAAAATAAAGGGTATCCTTTAAACATTCATAACCCAGAAGAAAAGGGAAGAGCACCATCAACCAGACCTTACAGTTTAGTACAGCTCTTCACTTCTTAGTAAGAGAGAGAAAAAATCTGACCTGCTGCTGACTAACTGATGGTGAGTAAAAGGCCCTGAAAGAAACCACTATCTAACTCATGAGAGCCAAGCTTTGTTACAGAAGTTTAGCCAATGTGTTTCATGCCTGTCAGGGTGAGTAGTCCTGCCCAGTCACTTTTCTCTGTTTCCCAAAAAGAAATCTGTCCTTGCGGAACCCTTCGGAAAGTGAATTGCAGTTAAAAGACTGCAAACTTGCTCTGCTGCTGTCACTTGCTCTATTTGTGTCCCTTGAATGCACAAATCATGTAGGGGTGCTCTTGCTTCCTGCTACGATTAAACGTGTTGAAGTACTCGATTATCATCAGGAAGATGTTTTAATGCCTCTTGGGAGATGGTCATCAGTCAGCGAGGTGTGTTTTGTAGTTTAAAATTAGATTCTTAAGTTCAGATTTTGAAATAGACTTTTGAAAAGATTAGGAAAACTTTACTAGAGTCACCCATGCCCCAAATGCACCAGAAGTTACTGGACTGTAGGATAAAATATGTCAGGAAATTCTGTATCTGTAGTATTCTAGCTATGCAATCAGATAGTCATAATGTTCCCTGTAGCTCCCAAATTTTCACAGGAAAAGATGAGCAGCAACTCAGAGCTCCATTAGTCTTATTGAAATCCTAGAAATACTGTCCCCTTTCATCTGAATTAATCTAGCCTCAAGCAAACTCAGCATACAGGGCTGCTTCAGTCTGCACATTGAAATAATCATTCTTCTTCCCTTGCAGACTCCCTAAACAGACCAGAGGTACCCAAAATAGTTTCACAGACCTCAAAACTCCCTGACATAAATTCAAATACTCCACTGATTAAGCTCAATGAAGTTTTCAAAGATCATTAGCACCAAGAACTGGATTTAGTTGCATATATCTAGAATAAAACAACTTCCAGTAACAAAAAGAACTTACTTTCTTTTTTTACATTGTGTCTCAAATTGCCAAGAAATGTAATCTGCTTCATGAAATTGTAATTGAGGCAATAGATGGACAATTTTCAAATACTGTGACATGGAATAGATTAAAAGAGTCTTTCTGCATAAAGGTTGCTGTGTCTGTGAAAGTCGATTATCAGTATTTTGTGCAAACTGTCATGCAGTTTTCATAGCCAGGACCTGACATGAATATATTGTTGATATTTAATTGCAGAATTGAGAGAAATAATACATATATCAAGACAATCAAATTATAAAAGACGGTTATAAATTCTGAAGTTCGTAATTTATGGGGGGGTTTTCCTACACTTGCTATTACTTTTTAGTGGAATTCATGAGTTCTGTAAGAACATTTTTCTGTTCAACTTGTTTTTTCTAAACACTTGCTTTTTCTTCTTGATGCAGAAAGGATGAACCTTCTGCAAATTTTGGTGCAGAAGTAGCATGGATATACTGGACCTGCATTACTGCAGGAGAAGAAATAATGCACATCACCTCCTTTTCTTCCCACTACACTTGAGAAGGCCTCAGAACAAACTTATGAATCTGATGAGGACAAGGCAGATGGTCCAGGGCCTTGCAAGAAGCCAAGGAGAGAGGGCACAAGTCTAGGGCTGCAGCACAGGCATGTCTGTAGGATAAAAGAATGTGAGATAAGCCTGGTATGAAATGCTTTTGGCTGTGACATCAGTCTAGATGCTAATAAGAAAAGTGCAAAAAATTAAGTGCTAGCCTTCCCAGAAGTCTTTCTCAAAATCCGCACTTGACAGTTAATTTATATCTTCATGAAATCTGTATGTGTGTAGACACATTTATCAATAATTTAAGGTAACAGTGAATACATAACTATAACTGGAATAATAATGAAGTAAACAGAATTATAACACTAAGAAGGTTGTGGACATCTTTAGTAAAAGAATAAAAGGACTGCGCAAAATGTTAAATATACTAAATACAGACACAGGTGCTGACATATCGCTCAATAGATTAACCTCCATGAGAAAATACACATAGTGGAACAGCTTAATAAGTAGATTTATTATATTTTTTAAAAAAGTGGATGTTGTTACTTCATTAGAAGTATCACTAACATTATAATTATGGAATAGTTTTATTTTTCATTATGACAATTATTCTTATTATCCAGATTACATCAAGTGAAAAAAAAGAAAGTAGACCTGGTCACCTTAGTCTTCTAATCTAAACAAACTAGTAAAGACCTGTTTGAAGCCAGAATGAAGTGCTATCTTTAGCTTCTTCCAAGCCCAATTCCATGAAACATTTGCAAATCATTGATCGGTCATTTAAATCCTAAACAGTTAACAGATGTTCTTCTTAATGCACTATAAGTCACAGAATGTTGCTAACAAACCATAACTTGTGCCACAAAAAAAAAGGGGGGGGACAAGAAGTCCCAATCAAAAAACCAAAACCAAAACAAACAAACAAACCTTGCAATAAACTACAAGGGACCAAAGCAAGGCAAGATTGCAGGTGTCACCAATTTTTAGGTCCCCATAATAGCAGGATATTCATTAAGAAGTAAAATCCTATTCCACCCTAGAAATTGAGCAAGCAACAAGGAGATGTTCACACTGGCAAAGAAAGTACAAGAGGAGTGATGTTAGGAAACTATTTACATAAAAAATTATGGTAGTATTTTTAATTCTTTTAGTTGACAGAGTTTCAGTTTGGTCTCTCCAACTCACTGACAGTGTGCTTTATATATATATGTCAACATATACTTGTTTTTTGCCTATCTGAAGACAAAGGTTCAAAAGACCTGATATTATAGAAACAATTCCCAGTTTCAGAAAGCAGCTCTCAAAATGTTGGCAATGGAAATTGCAGCACTGCTTCCAGAATTTGTATCTAATTGCTTTTCCAAAAAAAAAATTCTCAGACTTTCTACATCTATCTTCTGGATGGACTATAATTTTCTTTTACAATTTAAAAGAAAGGGGGAAAGACTATGAAAATTTTAATTTGGGATGTAGAGTGGGGGACAGTGTGTACCTTCTGTGTGAGCCACAAGAAACAGATGTTACAGCTAACAGCAACAAAAATAGTATTTTATGGTTTCTTGTGTTTTCAGAGCTTTGTATGGTGACATCAGGGACAGTAGGCTGCTTCATTTTAAATTTCCACAGACTGCAGAATATTTCTGTACTTTTCTATCACTATAATACTCTGCCTTAAACAGCATGGCAAAATACCTTTAAGCTTTAAAATATTGAAGAAATTTGAAGAACAGTTTTAGATTCCTCAACACTATGCTCTTGAGACTGCTGCAGCCTGCTAGTGCCAATACAAATGGTCTTTTGACTTTTCTGGGCTTTCAATAAGACCTTAAAAATACAGTTTCAGTTCCAAACAATTGGCTCAGATGAAAGGAAATGGTGATAACCATTGCCTGAAGCAGTGGACATTGCCATATGCACTTCCATGAGGTCTAGAAATTAGTGCAGAAAGCCTATACTCCCTGTGGCTCTGGCCTCTGACACCGCCTTTTTGGACAACTGTCACATTCAACAGCACTGGCAAACTCTAAACAATAAGGAATTTCTGATGGGAGTGAGGAGAAGAGATACTGAAGCTATGGCTACAGGTAAGAACAATTTTATTACTCCTTAAATACCTGAATTTTGGAGCCTCAGTCTGCAGCCAGTATCCTTCCAGAGATTCTGTCGTTGCTTGCCTGTCATACCTTGCAGGTGACTACTGCTGTATTTACACTGGCGCATCCTGCAGCCTTTCAGTGTCCCACGACCATCCTGAGACTTGTAGCTTCTTAGTTCTGCTCTATTTGGGAACAGTGGATCTCTTAAAAAGTGAAAAAAGACTAAGAACAACAACAAAAAGAAAAAAGAGAAGTTCTGGTAATAAGCATTTTAGTCTCCATTTCACGCAAGGGGAAACTAGGGCAGAGAGATTGATTTGCCTGAAATTGTGGAAAAAGTCAATGCCAGAACTAAAAACTGGAACCAGGCTCTGTGCTTTGACCATAACCAGCCTATCCTCGGTTAGATGTTACCTGCATCCTGTGGGATGCTTTCAGTTACTTACCAAATTAACTGTGATACCAGAGACAGCATCAGGAACAGTGATGGCACCATGTGAAAATCCTCAATCCAGCACCATCAGGGTGGGTTTCATTTTCTCTGAAAGATAAGTATCACCCTGTGGCAGAGTTGGAGTGGGAACACTAAGACCATATGCTCACCTCAGCAGGGGGGGGACCAGCATGGGGGGAACAATGAGGTGTGCACTTTCAGGGAGATGAGCATATCAGTAGGAATAAGAGGCAGCCTTGCCCTGTCAAGCACTCCTGAGACCTATGGCCCTCAGACAGGGAGGAAAGGAGAAGCAAAAGGTGGAACTTCTTGCTGGAGCTATAATGAAATTAATGAAAGTGCAATTGGAAAAGGTAATCTCTCAATCAGAAAAAATTCAGTAGTTGGGAAATGGGAACAGGTCCCCACTCAACAGTTTATGCAAAGAATTTTGACAACCATTTGGAACAAACATTTTGAGTTTGCATTTAAAGTTAAATTGCGAGAGACAGCAAATAATAAGAAACAATGCAGACAGATAAAGAAGGTCTTAGAATAGATATTTTAAATACCAACACAGCTAATAAATGCAAATGAAGTTCAGTGCAGATAAGCACAGAATTATGAGACTGAAAGCAAAGAATAAAAAGGAGGAACTATCTGCTTAGAGGCAATCAGCCACACTGTAATGGCCAAGAATGAGATCTGGGGAATTATTGTAAAAAAAATCCCTAAAGCTTTCAGCCCAGTGAGAAAATGATTGAAATAAACAAGATGATAGGCTTTATTAAACCACCAGAGTATAATGTTTAGCTTCCACACCCTGCAAAGGGTAGGAGTGAAATGCACCAAAGCAAAAGGATTAAAACCAAAAAAGCAGCACTAACCTCATAGAGTAAGATGGATTTTTGTCCTTGGCTTTTGTCTGGAGTCTGAATCTTCTCGATTGAGATGCTCCTTTGTTACTATAATGTCCTTCTTTATTATTTCTCTTCCTTTTATTATTTTTTAACCTGTCACATAAAACTTTATGAGAACTTACCCAGGAAAGGACAACATCTCCTTCACAATCACAGTAATCTATTGTTCAGGTCAGGCAGATTTTTTAAGCATAAATCCAAATTCTATATCAGATGCCTGCCTGGGTTAACAAATTACCTCAGAACCATGTACAGGAACAAAATTAAAAGCAGTATTATTGCAGTATAGCAATGTTCAGAGGGAGTGTCAGTAGAGCCTGGGATATGGCAAAGAGAAAGCATGTTGGACAGGAGAGAAGAACTTGCACTAAAGAAGGTCTGGTGTGGACTTCATACGAGAACTATATGCAGAGGAAACTTATCACTCCATCAAGTCAGTTTGCCCAGCTGTCTCTCAGCACAGGTCCTCCAGAACTAGCTGGGTAGTTCCTGGCAGCCATTAACATCTTCAGGTATAACCTTCAACCACTGCAGACTCCAAGAACACAGCAGAACAGAAGAATGGACATAGTATGGCAACCTGGAAGGTCATTTAGCTCAGACTTGCTGAAGGTTTAAGCACAGAGCAAACACATAGTAATATTTTCCAAGGATTTATTCAAGACCCCAAATAAAATGTTGGTTTTTGAACAGGAAATATTGTTAACATTTAGTTCATCAGGTTATCTTTTAAACTCATGTAAACTTTTACTACCCACACAATTTGGCAAGAAATTTCATGGGTCCATTCAAAATAAGACCAATATTTTAGCTGAGGTCTTTCTAGTGATGAACAGAACAGGGAATAAAGTTTTTCTGCCTTTTATACAACTCCCTATGTTGCCTAAAGAACATTCAGCTTGTAATCCACAAGAGTCTTAGGGTTTTTTCACAGAACTGATTCCCAGCCAGTTGTTCCTAATCCTGGTTTTGGCAGCAGTAAACAACTGCACGAAATGTGGAGTCCTGCCTTTGCCATTTTTTTTTTTGTCTTTGAACTGTTTCTGTGGGTTGTCAACACCATTTAACCTGTCCTTCACCTTGTGGCTGCTCTCCCCTCCTCATTTTGTTTCAACTCGAAATTTAATAGGATATTTCCTATCCCTCACATAGAACATTAATAACAGCATTGACTTGCACCTGAACAAGAACAGACCCCTGCAGATACCCCTCCATTCTGTCAGTGAAATATTGTCTGATGACTTTTTTAAGGAGTTTTGCCTCTACCCTTCATGATTCTCAGTGTGCTTCCACAAATGCTGTAAAGACAGACACAGAAGCCTCAAAAACTTCAAGGGTTTTTTTTGTTTGATTTGTTTTTTTTTCCTGTAGGTACTTGTATGTAGTTCATCTACTCCTGTGTTTTCCTACAATTTAATTCAAACTGGCTGGCCTTCAGTAGTTCTTCCATCCATTTTATCCTTCATGAAAAGAGACTACCTGCCCTTCTCCCAGAACCTCACCTACACTCTCTGAGCTTGCAGAGAAAAAATCCTATGGCTCAAGGATCATTTTGGGCTCTAAACACCACAGTGCTAAACTTCCTACTGCCCAGCAGGAGCAGCGAATTCAAAAGCTTGAACTTCAGGTAGCTATTCTCCACCTTCCCAAACTTGATTAGGATATACCTGAACCTGCAATAAAAATGAAAATGTGAAAGACTTTAGGCATTTTTTCAATGACATTTTTGGTCCACATTTTTCCTGCTCTGTTGAGCAACAAATAAACCCTTTCCTTGGCCATAATCTCATTCAGGAAGTATGGCTGAAGACTGATTTTTTGCTGTTTCTTGTGTCTCCTGATAGTCAAGTTGATTCTTTTCATGCAGAAGAGTAACGAGCAACTAAAACGACAGTGACATGGGTGCTGATGTGATCACGGGTCAAACTGCTGAGCCACAGGTGCAGCTCCCCCATTTCCTGGTGATATATTAAAAATGCCTCCTCTGGTCTATTCCTGTGGATGGCTGTTTTCAGATGGATTTCCGCATAATTGCACTTTCCAGGGCACATTGCTTCTCATTCTGCTCTAATCCTTCTATTTTGGTCAGTCCAGTGTACAAAAGCTTAAATCAAACATTTTCAGGCTGTCACAAAGGTTAAAAAGCCTATATACCACAAAATTAGACTCTCACTTGCAGGAGATGCCAAACTCCTCTGAATTCAGTAAGACTCTAGTCCTTATTAGGATCTCTGAAAACATCCATGATCCTACTCAGGACCTCTCAAGAATGGGTCGTTTTGTCTCAGCAAGGCTACTTTAGACTCCTCTGCTGTTACAGCTGAGCCCAAAACCAGGGGTAAGCGGTGACCAGGCGTTTCTAGAGGGCAAAAAGTCTCCATAAACAACTCTGGCACTTTGCCTAGATGTTCCCAACACAGTAGTATAGAGTTGCTTTCTTTATCCCTTTGACTCCTTGCATATTTAGAGGCAGCTCCCAAAGGGTCTTCACTACCAAACCACCTAAACATCTGTAAAATGTGCCTGGCTCAGGGTCAGCTGTGGCTCAGCAGCCCTACAGGGAGGTGGCACATGTCAGAGCAAAGCCAGAAGTGTGGGGGGGTGACTGTTGGAGGAGGAGAAGCCTAATATCTAATCTTTAGCACATTTTGAGCATAGCTTTGACATTGGGTCATTGACTTTGTGACTTTCTTTGCACTGAAAGAAAAAAAAAATATAGAAGAAAGACATGGTAAAACATATGCATTTGAAAAGTACATCTTTAATAGCCTCTTCTGGGCAGAATCAGCTGAGCTCAGATGCAAAACTGTTTTTTGCCAAACTGTGTAAAAGCATCTTAAGATCTCATTTATTCTCTGTTCTCTAGATTTATTAAAGTGGTGCCCTCTCACAATTCCACTCCAAAAAGCATTCCAATTATAAACCTCCTCCCTTTTTCAAAGATTTTAACTCATCTCTGTATGTGCATGATGCTGAACCTTGGCATCCAAAGTCCTTAGTTCAGATGTGGATTTTTTTTTAAAGAGGTTGGAATGTGTTCTGCAGTTTTTGATTTACAGACACATAAAAAATCTAAGGTTTACACTTTTAAGAGCTAGGAAGGGTACCTGAAAAACAGAAATGATTGAAACCAGGGGAAAAATGAACTATTCCAGATTTTAATCCTAAAATCATTTATTTCAAAGGTAAAATATTTTTTCTCAGACTTCATCTCCTAGGCATCTACCTTTTTTAAATATAGCAAGGGCTCAATCCGTTCCACCTGCAATAAAGGTGCTGGAGGGGAATATAGGAGGAACAGAGAATTTTGCCCATGACATGTGGTATCAGGGAACAATTTTGGTATTTGTAGTTATGACTCAAGGGCTTACAAGGCATGACCAAAAGAACCAGCGTCGTGTCGCCAGACACAGATAACAGTGAAACGGGATGCTAGCAAAGCTGGCACTGCAGCAAAAGGTAACAACTTCTGAGAAGTAAAGGACATGGTGGCTGATCCCTTAGAAATACAGCTGCTAAAAAATTTTCCACACATCCCCATAAGGCAGCTTTCTGCATGTGATCTGAGCCTACTGCAGTGTTACAGGTAGCCCTAATAAAGTCAATTCAATTTTGCTGAGAAGTAAAATCTGCCCCACACTAATACCCAAGACACTCCAAAGGCAGCAGTAGGTGTCACAAAGCAAAGAACGGCCCACCTCTGCTTTCCTGCATTATTGCCTGAGTCCATACTTGTAACTGTTGAAACAAACAGGTATAAAAGTGTTAAAAGCTATTTTCCAGCAAAAAAGAACAAGACTGTGATGTCAAAGGACCTCAAAAAACCATATTCCTACATTAGCTGTTGGAAATCTCTTGCATAATTTTATAACCCATATGATGCCTTCGATATTCAGAAAAGGAAACCACCAACAGTAGCATCTTTTCAACCATCCTGCTAATAAGTTAGAGAGAGTAACACAAGAGATCTGCTGGGCAGATGTTCAAGGCCAGAACAAATCATTGGTCTCATTTACTGTCTCAAACAGGTGAGTATACAATGCTGCACTCCATATCTCGTGCCTCAGCTCAGCAAAAGCAAGCAGAGCCTAAACTCTCCAGTGGGCTGAGTACATGTTTCATTTGCTGGTCAGTGTCACTGCAACTGCTGCCACAACCCAGTCTGACTGCTGCTCTCCCTGTGCAATAGCCCATGTATTGCATGGGCCAGGCAGACATACTGTTAGGAGGCTCAGCCAACAGTTCAAAAAGTTGCATTAGCTCCTTGGTAGATAATTGGTTGACATAATTAACTAGGGTTGGTGCTGCCTTACAACAGAGGGAGGTCCTTTGCATGTGTTTAGCCTCCATGTATTTGAAAGACATCCCAAGTGCTGAGACAAAAGGTGAAACTGAGGCTGTGTCACATATGTCACATTCTCTGAATTCCTTTGGCTTTGCTATTCTTCAATCTCACCATAACACATGCTTTGAAACAGTTTTTCAGCTATTTCAAGAGCTACAGTTAAAAAAAAATGGTATTTTATTAAGGCTGTGTGCTGTACAACTACAGACTTTGCCTCACATACTTGGAAGTGAACCGAACAAGTAAGAATTTGTCTTAACACACTTAAATTACACAAGTTCAGAAGTCAGATCACTGAAGGTATTTCAGCAGCAAACCAAAAATGGGGCAAGACACTTATTATGGCCTTATTGTTTCTTGTCAATTGAGTAATAGAAGAGAAAAAATAATGACTGTTTCATTGTGTTCCTTTTCGATACATTGCCTGAAAAACCTGACATATTTTTAAAAGACACTAACTGAACATTTTAGATTTCCCATGGCATTATTTTACTATATATTCTAGAAAATATTTAGCTTATTGAGACATAAAAGAAGTGAACAAGGAGGCGGGAAAATGAAAGTGACATCACACTTTTCTTTCTAAGGTGATTCATGAACCAACGTCTTGGTAACTGCTGACTAAGATGTTTCATTATGAATTTCAGGTGATTCAGAATGAAATTTCCCCAGCATGTTCTGCAATGAGCAAGGAACATGGGAACAGGATATTAACGAAGCTGCAGCTTTCTGATAATCCATTAAACCAATAACTTACACTGCTTTTACAAAAAAAAAAAGAAATGCATTTGCTCTCATGTTCCGGTTATATTTTCTCTTTAAATTTATTTGTAAATGCCTTTTAGATTTGGTAGTATCACTACTTATCCTGCAGCTGTGGAGGTTTTGTTTTTCTAGATGGTGAGTAAAATGATCCCCTAATATATGCCCTAATGGAAAGACATGAGATTTAAGTTGGTTTCCTTTAAGAAAACTCTAGAAAAGAAAGTGTTGTGGCATTGCAGTGCAAAACAATAGCCTTGGTTTTGCAGTTTCACTTTTCAGAAAATAAAAATCAAACTATTTGAAAAAAGAATAATTTAAAATTAAGGCAGTGAGTTCAGTATTTTTGGTTGTGCTTGTTCCACCAAACGAGCACAGTTGTGAGCAGGGACATTTCCTCCAGAGCAACAAATCCTGCAATAACACACAAGCATAAAGCATTTACTTTCCCTCATAAATTGTCACACTTGAAAACATTAAAAAATGTTTCTGTATTCTATTTAATCAAAATCAGTTCTATAAAAGCACAATACAGATTTAAAGAAGGCCTCAAATAATACATTACCATGACACTATAAAGAATGGTGTACATGAGGTATGCTACACTGGCGTTGTTACTGAGCTGGAGATCTGCAATGCAGTAAATGTTTGATAGGAAATGAAAGGCTAGGAAGGTTTGTTTACATTTCCTTTACATGCACTCAAAGCATTTAACATTTCAACATACTTATATAAACATGGCCTTGTTTCAGGCTTTTAAGGGAAAAAACCAAGCACAGTTTACTACTAAATGACTACTATCTGCAAGTGGCAATTCCAGTTAGCAGCCTGTAATTTGTCAAGGACAGATAACAGAATGCTGTTACACTGCACCTGGTTAATCCCAGCCCAGATTATCCTGCGTGTGTGTCTGCACAGCCCAGCGATGTCACTGGTAACAAATCTCATGGCATAGGCACAGATCCTGTTGTCTTGTTCATCAAATTTTATTGTCTTTTTTTTTAAGCTGCATGTAAAATATTCTTCTAAGGTTTGCTAACTATGGAATGTGCATTCGAACTCCAGGACAACTGAAACTTTATGGGAACCTCAACTCTCATTCAGCTGTTTTGAGAGGGGTAATGAGAGAGGGAGAGAGATTTTTCTAAACAAATGAGTTTTCACATTGGAAATAGTCTACTTTATGTTTTAATGCACCATGGCAAAACATTTAAGTGTGATGTGAAGGCTTTTAAAAGAGAGAATATTACCGTTTGTGGTTAGTCACCATCCATAGCCCATTATTTGAAGGAAAATATTATGCACTAATGGCAGCACACAGGAAATTGCTCCCTTGATAGAAATGCTTTGCAACAAGCAGGAAACAACTTTGGAATGGAGATTTGCTAATAGCTTTACCTTGTCTTTGCAATGTTTTTTATTCTTCTCTGCCTTTACTGCAAAGTTGACTCCTTAATAGGATAGAGCCTTTATCAGAGAATATTAGTTATTTATTTAGCTTCTGTGAGCAGTAGAAGCAAATAATTTTGAGTTGAAAATGTTTCTCAAAGACCATAAAGAGCACCCCTTTTAAGGTGCTCTGTTAGGGACAAATATTTTATTAATTTCCAGCCTTATATTTCCCGGTTAATATCTGGTTCACTTGTCCTAGGGATAAGTTGTAATTTGTCTTACCAAAATCACCCAGCCCAGTCTGAGGTAAATTTAATTTGGAAAGCAACTGGTAATTATATAGCTTTTCTTTAGTAAATATTAGATAAGTGAAGGCAAATACTACACGGAATAACATGGACTCAACCTAAAATCTGGATGTTGCATCTTCCACTCCACCAGAAGATATTGCAAAATGCAGAAGTTTCAGTAAAGCCATTTTTCAGAGTGAGTTTTAACAGTGTAACTCTCTTACACACTACAGAATGTGCATTAGTACCTTTTTTCCATATAGTCTTTCATCTGACAATCTCAAGTGGCTTTTGAGGTATTAAGGTATTAACCAAAAATGGTTAACATGCTATCGAATGAGATTTTTTTCTCTGTTCTTAATCCATTTGAGTTTCTGTTCCCTGTATGGCTGGAATCCAAACACAGGTTTTTTTCTACACCAGCTATAGAAGTCTGTTCAAAGGAGTGTTCCCCCAACTTGTTTTGAGATGCTAACAGACATAATGACCCTCATGATCTGTTGATATTTACAGAAAGTGAAGCCCTTTCTGATTGCCACCCCCAGACCTTTTCCTTGGGAGTTTGGAGGGGCTGGAGAACAACTTGTAGCAAAAGTACCTGATAGTTGGTTATATCTCAAGCCTCTGTCTTCTGTCTGTCAGAGAGCAAGTAGGTTAGCCCAGGAAATGGAGGTCATTTGCTTACCTGTAAAACTCACAGTAGATGATGTGGGAATCTGATCAGCAGCAAGATTCCTTGCCCCAAGGAAAAGAGCAATATTGTTTTTCACCCAGTAAGATGAACAATATGTTTACTAGACACTCAGTTCATGGTAATTGAGATTAGAACATCTAACAGTTTGGGCAGATACCTATTGTCCTCAGGAGGCTGAGTTAGCATCTTACATTCCAGCCTAGTACCCTCCTGAGTATTCAGAGAAAGATTTGCACGTTCAAGCCTTAGAAATATCAGACGATGAGAGTCTTCATGCTTATATAAATTGACACATATTCTGCCAAATCTCTTCATATATTAGCCAACAGCAGAAACAAAAAGCAAGTTAACTCACTTGAGCATCCTTCCCAAACAGCCACAACCCTCCTCACACATTGCAAGCCCATCTCTCCAAAAGGCAGTACTTGTAGTCAGCTCAAGACTGAATACAAACGGATCGGCTCTGCAGGGGAAGGAACAAGCTAATAACCCACCAGTGACAGGAGGAGCAAGAACCTGAGCCCTTCCAATAAATTCTCTCCACCTAGTAGGAACAGGCTGTCTGCATAAGTTATCCCACAATCTGTAAAATAAGTAGATTCTACCTGTCCAGGCTTCTCTCCCTGAATATACTGTAAGAGTAGGACATAACTCAGCTGCTGAAGATTAAAATGGTAATTCAGATGCCCAAGTACTTTATAGGTGAATTAAACCTGTGTTTGAATTTTGTCTATTAAGCATTTCAGCTGAAAGGGAACGAGAAAGTTGCATAATTTATTATTTAATGTTTTCAATAGACCTCACTATCATACTCAAAAGCAAATAGTTTGCATGAAATGCATATGCAGACAGGAGTTATAAAAAGGTTATGCCAAAATGTTTTATGGTGATGCAGATGCAATAAGAAGATTGCTTTATAAACATGCTTTCCATGCAGTAGCTCATTTAAAGACTGGAGAATTCTTTGTTCATTATCACAGTAATGTACAAGACAAATTCAGGTTTTTTAATGACTGTAGAGAACATGACTCTCTCAGGCTTCCAAATTTTGATTCTGCTCTTTCCTCACCTCTCCTCACAACATGACACTTGCCTATTTCCTAAGTAAAAGTTAATTTATTTCACATTCCTCAGAAAACATGACTCAAAACAACACATTCCTTTACACTTTTCCTTTGAACATTGCCATTGTAAGCTACCAGTCCTCCCAGTTCTCATTTTCTGTTAGCTAGGTTGCTTAGTACCACCACATTAGGTTCCACTAGGAGATGTGCAACTTTGAGACGGTGTTTAAAAATACCAAAATCACAGGGCCAGGCTACTGTCACTACCCAAAACATAAGCAGCTGTTTCAACCATTAGAAGTCAGGTATTACATACCAGTGTTACAACCCAGTAACATTTCTACCTGCCCTTCCAAGTGGCACAGGCATAATTCTCTGCTCAAGATGTGATTACTGTCTCTCATCCTGCCAAACCCTTTAAGGAGACAGAACCACTATAGGTGCCAGCTCAATGCAACGTGCTAATAGAAAATGAAGCACATATTTGGCTTCACAAAGTCATGCAACAGCAAAAGGTTTTTTTTTTCTGTTATTTGACCCTAGCATTTTAACTACAAAACACTCTGATCCATAGCCTAAGATTCTCAGAAGGTCTCCTATTTCAGGGACAAAAGGCAGAAGCTTGGTATCATCAGAACGGAATTTTTAGACTGCTTCAACAGTTTCTTTGTCATCAGGCATATAACTTCACACATCAGATGATGTCATCCCAGCTTTTGGAGGCTAGCTTGCTCAATGTCTAGAAACAATGCAATGACATGGCAGCTGTTTGAGAGAGAAAGGAAACCAGCAATCTTAACCTCAAGGGCCCAGTTCTGTACAGGGGCATTAGATGACTGGGAAGCAGCAGGGAACCAGATAAAAAATTCTGTAGACTGAAGTTCAATTGAGGGACACTGTGGGATACCAGTGGTTAGCAACAGAAGCAATCATCAGATAGGATGGGGAAAATGCACAGATAATTGATTGAAGAAACATTTGGGCCCAGATAACCCTCCAATTCTCAACTAATACTTATAGGAGATGTCACAGGAGCAATTGAGCTACCAATAACAATTATATCACTTTTCAACACATAAGATCTTTGGATGCTTTTCAGACTGCAGAATTGCTCATCCACTGACGAATTATAGCTGGCTACAACAGCCATTTTGCAGCATTATACAATAGCTATTATAAAGGAAATTAAGAATAACCTTTTTCTATTGATGCAGAAATGGGAATCTTCAATAGACAGAATATTTTTTCCTGAGCTAAAGTAGAGGAAGGTTGCAAAAGGGAAGTAACCACGAGTATTAACAAAGCACAAAGCCTCAAAGAAGACAAGAAATTTCTGTGAGAAGTTACAGAGGACACAGGGGGCACTCAACAGCAAGCTTTAACATAGCATCTGGGAACAAGGGAAAAGGGAACCTCAGCTCTGCCCAATTATCCCACCCTCCTTCCCACACAAAGCATCCTTCCTAGCCAAAATCATCACTCCCTATGGTCTTGTCACAGGAGTAAACAGTGACTGTATATGCAAATATAATTAACTTGCTCTTAAAAAACAGAGTGGGAAAGGAAGATAAATAAGGAATCTTTCCAAAACAGTCTCCCTTCCACTGCCTGTGGGGAATTAGGCTACTTACAGCCTTTTTGGGTGGCAGTCCTTTCTCCTTCTCTGGCTCCAACAGAAACATTGGTTTTGCTTACAGAACAACAACGCATCCCAGGAACAATCAAACAATTCATTCTGCATCTCCTGCCACCATGACTGGCATTTCACAGTGTGTGTTTTGTTCCAAAACAAAAGAACTGAAAGTAAATCCTGGGGACTCTCACACTACAGCTTAAGGGTCCACAAAAAAAACCCAAGCACGGTATACTCAGGCATTTCCTGCCCAGATTCTGCAGTACACCTTTGTTATCTCTAGTTATCAACTCCTGCAGAGGGCAGTTACTTTCTTCTGGAACAAGATTTTCACGTTTTCCCACAAAATATGGCTTCTTCAGAGCACTAAGGAGAAGGGGATCAGCAAATCCTCCACATAAACATCATCATTTTCTGAAATCACATGTTACTCATCCAAAATTATGGTTTTCTGTATCAAGGACTGCCTGACACATACAGCAGAAGAGCAAGTGTGGATGTAAAATTTTCATATAAAACTACCGAGCTCAAGACTCTGTCTTCTTTGAGAGCAACTCCCTTCTCCTCAGCACCTCAGATCTTCCTGTTCTCTCTGATATCTTCTTATCTTGTCATCAAACCACCCTTAGGATTATTTTTCTGGCAATTTGTTGAATTTTTTCATTAATTCAGAATTTAAACACAAAGGACATGGGACCCAAAGTAGCTGATTTGGTTTGGTTTCCTTTACTTTTAAGATTATCCAAATAAACCATGTACCTTTTCACCCAACAGTCATATATCTGCAGGAGAAACAAAGACCACACAATACCAGCTCCTGGTAGTTGAGACCACATTTTGATTTGAGCCTTAGGCATTTTAAAGGCAGCATATTCATTTGAATTGCAAAATCTTGAGAAATGTGAAAAGAAATATAAAGTAATTACAAATTACAAAACTCAGAAAATTCATAAAAACCACTCCATGACAAGGTGCAACAGTTTATAGACCACTCAGGGATGGACAGTAGAATGAATAAGAACGTGCATGTCATCTTCCACTCGTGTGGAGTAGAGAGGGATGTTAGTCACTGGAGTTCTTTACAGATTCCAGCATTTATCCAACAAAAACCATCTATATAGAAAAGTCCATTTTGAAGAGACTTGTTGGACTGCCTGCTGTAATGAATATTACTGCTTGAAAATTGGCATTTTCTGCAGTTTGCAGCAAGTTAGATTAGCAGAGTCAACCTAAAAGAAAGAAAAAAAAAGCTTTCATCTTCTATTTGTCAAGACACTGGCTGTGTCTCAGGTACATTTAATCCATATTTTATAGACTTTGTAATATTCTGGAACCATTCCACTAAATGTTAATTGTCATGCTGTGGCATGATGCATTTATAGGACCTGATGACTTCATTGATTTAAATGGCCTTTGGATAAGATGCAGGCTTGCATCCCTGCTTAGTCTCATATTTGCCAAAACACAATTTAAAAACCATTAAGTCCTGTGAGAAGGAGATTATCATTAAGAAATTATTTTAATTCAATACCATTTAAGCCTAAAGTAATAGCTAATAACAGCAGTCAATGCTTAAAAAAATGTCTATAATGCTTTGATGATAGAAAGTACTCTTTAGCATTTATACCAAAGAAAAGAGCTGGTTTTGAGGAAATAGTATCTTTTTTAGGGGAGGAAGAAGGAATAAAGCAAGCTACTGTGTGTCAGTCTGTAAATAAATTGCTTTTTTACTACTTGAAAAGGCTCAGACAGATAATAAGATTGACATCTGAACCAGAAGATTTCAAGTGTTTTGGTGCTATTAGGTACTAATCTGTTTTTCTGAATGCTTTCCTGAAAATGGCCATCTTCATCAGACAAGTAAAGTGGTAAAAATCCTGTCTCAGCAAGACAGCTTCTTAAAAGCTTACCAAATTACAGAAAAGGATACACAATTAATTGTGGCTTTGAGTAAGCTACAAACTAGCTGGTTTAGTATCATTTTTTTCTTCATAATTATATTCAGAGTTGCCATGCTTCAGTGATCAGAGGTGTATGAATCTCACATGTGAACAGTTCTCCCATCCAACAGTTAAAGCCATAAATGTGTTGATTGGTATCCATCCTAGAGAGTGGAGTTTGCTGGGAGCTCAGAAGGATACAGGAAAACCAGCCTGATTTATATCATCAGTGTGAAGCTGGAGTACCTAAACCAAAAAGTTATTTTAGCACATGTTAACAAGGATTTAGTTTGCTAGATAGCAAATGGGTTTTTCAAGAAAGTCTGAGACTGCTGCCTTAATGAAACAAACACCCAGGATCCTTGGCTCAGTGCTCTGCTTTCCACACTGAGAGTAAGACTGAGCATCAAGCCCAGAGTGTGCCCAGCTGTATCCGTAAGGAGCAGGTTACCAATTCTAGTTTAGGATGTGAGGCTTCGCATCTGCAGATTTAGTAATGTTGGTGCTAAAATCTCACTGGACAAAAAGGGGATAACCCATTAACATCACCAAGAAAGAACACAGCAGTTCTGCTGTGAACCCACTACTTTTGTGTGGTCTTTAATCAAGTGTCAGGTCTGTGATCAGCCTGAGTTTGACTTACAGTTGTCAAGCACTATTGTAAAGTTGTCTTCCCTGAGGGCCACCTTCTGGCTTTGCTATGTGGCAAGGACATGAATGCAGAACTGCCTGCATGTCATGGCCAGAGACGAGTGGGTGTGATGCTGAGAGAGGGCAAGGGTGACTCATGACTCAGTGTGCCCACGCACTGGAGCAGTGGAAATACTCCACCGCTATTCATGTCCTGAGCTGTTCTCTAGCAGCAGAACTATGTTAAAAGACACAGACTGAAGTTAGTTCTGATTAACCTTAAATAGTTATCTTTTTCTAGATTCAGCTATGCCAGAAAAAAGGGCAACCATTCTATCTGTTGATCATCCTTCTCTCTTGCTGGAGTCTACTGTCCCTGCCAGTCTGTAGGAGAAATCTGTCCAAGCACTCTCATCATGTTCCAAGCCAAGCCATGTGAATTAGCTCACATAACAGCACAGGTGGTTTGTTCCTGAAGAAGCAAGAGCAAAAGCTCGCACAGAAGTCCCCATAGTCTGACTAACAAGGCAAGTAATCTCTTCCATGAGCTCAGCTAGAAGATACCCATGCACAGCCTACACTGCTGGTTTCTTATGTTCCTAGCTTTTTGTTTCAATGAACAGATCCTCCAGGTCTCTACAACATGATACCACAAGACAGTTTGTACAAACAGGTTACCTGCCTCCAGCTAATCTGGCCAGTTCTCCTCAAGTTTCACTGTGTTTCAAGAGTGCAACAGAAAGTTTTCGGCCAAAGAGGAAGAAGAGCAGCATCAACAACATGGCACCTCTGTCAGTCTTCCTGAAGCCAGCAGAAACAGGCTAAGACAGAGGGACCTCAGGACTTCAACAAAAGGCTGTTTGTCAGATGCTGTTACGAAGCTCTCAGTTCTGCTGAGAAGTGCCTCTTGGAAGAAGTGTTTGCTTCCTGGGAAGCAAAGAAAGGAAGGAGATCCCCCTTGGAAACTGAGAAAAAAGGACATCCCTTATTTTGTGCGCTGCTGTGCTTTGCATAAATCTGCTGCAGGTTCTGCTCTTCACCCTGTGTGAGCCTGGCTGCCTATGCTAAATGCTGTCTGAAGGCATGTTTGCTTTCAGGCATGTGTTTGCTCAGGGTGACTTTCAGCAAATAAGTGCTATGAAAAATCCTCTTACCTGTGCTAATAGCAAATACCTTTCTGGATCATGAAATGAAATCAGGACAAGTAAAATGACATTGAAATTGCAAAGAAAATTATAGTAATGAATCAGCATGAAGACAAACAGTACTTCTGCAAATACATGTGGTACACCAAAAGCTCTCTATCAACAACTGACCTCTTCAAGTTGTCATGCATGATATCTGATTGTACCACTCACCATCTATAGCACCGAAGGGAGTCAGTTGTCAAGCACCATTCCTTTATTATTATCATTTTCCATAGATTCGAATGCTCTTTCAAGAGATTGGATATTAATAAACAGAAATAGTTGGTCTGTTCCATCACTCTGCAAAGATTAACACAATCATGTCCTTGGTGAAACCTTGCCATGCAAAGCTAACATGAATGCAGCAGTAAGAAAGATGTTCAAAGGACTTTTCCAGATCTTGAAGCAATCTACATTTGCATCCTCTGAGTGTCAAAACAGGAGTACAAGAGGAGGCCTTCTCCCATAAAAGTTGAGCCTCTTTTAATATATTTCAGGAAATGCTATGAAAGCAACTAAACTTGGCAGTGTATTAAAAAAATAGAAGAAAAAATAATAGAGCAGGCTCCAACCTTTCTTTTGATACCTTCTTGCTATGATCACTGATCACCTCAGAGGCCATATCCACAACATTTTCATGAGCTGTAAAGTGAGGCTAAAAGACATGCCCAAGCTTCTTTAGGAAGTCTGCTGTAGAGGAAAAAAAAATTCAACTTGATCATCTAAATCCCAGGCTAGTCTCCCAGGCACTGGAGCATCTTTCCTCTGCCAACTATTTATCAGAGCACTTCACGATTCATTGCCTTTCCAAATAGCTTTTCACTGAGGAACAGTAAGTTGCAAAAGGCTTTGTAGATTGAGCTAGAAAGGTCCTCAGAAGGTGAGCCAGGAATGATTTCAGATACAGAAAGCAAAATGCTGTCTTGAAGGAGGTCAGAGAAACAGATCCGCATCACTTCACTGATGCTGCAAAGTTGATATGCTGAACATTTAGCCTCAACCATGAGTGGAGGAGCCTCTATTCCTCCTCTCTGCCCCTGCAACCTATTATTTAGGTGCCCATGGGAATTTTTCAGCTCTTTCATCTCTTAAAACAGTTTCTCAGAGCTCTTCTATACTCACAGGGCAGACTTTGTTATAAAAATAGAGCTATGCCAGATACAGATGTGACTATTGATTAATTATCAGCATAACCCTTTATGCAGACACCAACTGCTTCATGATGGTATCATATATGAACATGATTTCTTTTCATTCCTATCCAATTAGACAAACAGCCTTACTGACCCTGTAAGCAGCTTACAAACCCCCTATGACCAAGAGCCATTAAAAACATTTTTTATGTCAGAAATCCAAGCGGAGAATAGAGGGCAAGAAAGGGTATAGGATAACAGCAGCTCAGACCCTAGGGCTCCATGGCAGGATGGGACTCAGCAAAATATCCAGCCACATCCAAGGTCGCCCCAGCAACATTCAGCATCATCTAGCAATGGCATCATGTAGTGATGGGCTACACATGGCTCAGTCGTAGGTGGGCCACATAAAAGACATGGGAACCACTATCAAAAAAGTACTCACAGGTCTGTCCTGGATGAGATGAGGGAACTTTGTGCCCCTACCATTATTCTGGCACAATTAGAGCACAACAACTTTCACACTCTAGTAAGATTTCATTTCACTTGTCTGACAAAAAACCAAAACAAAACAAAACACCTCAGGGCCAAAACTTCTCAAGTGGATTTTAACCCAAGAAAAACCCAAACAAACAAACAAACAACAAAACTGCTTGCAGCACAGTCGCTCCAGACAATCATGGTCTTTCTGTCAGAAACTCTCAACAGTCTCCTGCTTGGCAGAACCTTGACTCCTGTGCCACAGGGTCTGGGGGCTGCAGGGAGAAAGAAAGTACATTTTAAACAAGTCCCATTGATAGTGTCTTACTGGGTAAAGTGCAAGAGGTTATTAGACCCAGGATCTTTCAATAAGACTTTCATTTTTCTTCTTCTGAAACCCTGCAAACTGGGTTTTCAGATTCACTGAATATTTTCCCCAGTCTGAACATATAAAATATGATTGAGTGATAAACAGAGACCTGGACACTTCACCTGAATACCTGTTTTCAAACAGCATATCCAGTGGTGTTCAGAAGGCAATGCCACATGAAGCGCTCCCCCACATTTTGCTTCAAGCTCTCTGTAGCCTACCAGCATTTTTTAAAAACATGACAGCAAGTCTGTAAAGAGACAGAAACTAAAAAGAGCTGTCAGTTTAGGGTCCTGACGTCTACTTACTGCTGCGCTAGAGGAAGAAGACTGCAAGCAAGGGCTCTAGTATCAACAGAAGAATAAGGAGGAATAACTACACAGGTACTTTTTTCATCCAGTGTGCTCATCTCAACTTGCCTTGGGGAGGGAGGGAGGAAGGGAAGGTACTTCATACAGGGGATGAGCAACTGTTCAGTCATTCTGGAAATAAACTGCAGGGGAAAAAAGTTTAAAATTCTCCTAGTTTTGGGGAACTGCTACTGACCTCTGTCCCTGAGTTGATAAGGGTTTGGGGTATGAGGTGTTTTGTTTGGTTTGTTTTTTTGTTTTTTTGGTTTTTTTTACTTTTAAACTCTATGATGTCAATTTGCAGATTACCATGGGTCTGCCAGAAACCAGCTGCAACTTCTTCAACTTATTGTTATCATTAGAAGCAGTTTGATTTTAAAAAGATAAAAGTACATTTACAATTCCAAAAATTTAATCTAGTTTGGTTTTGGTTTTGTTTTTTTAAGGTGAACAGTTTTGAGCTCTTAAAGACAAGAGAATGAAGTTTAACACAATGAAGCATTTGATTTCTAACTACCATTAACACTGCAGTTATCTGGGCTGTGGTTTAATTTTTTTGAGATAGTATAACTACCTTTAAACCCCAGCAAGGTTAGAAAGGCACCAGGCATACCCTTTATCTGTTGTAAAATTGTCTGAGAGGTGAAACCACAAAAACTGAGGTGCCAGCAAAGTTGGGGGGGTAATCATAGTCACACCCAGAGAGAGAGTCTGACTAACAGAAAAACATATAAGCATCTGTGAAAATAACAAGTGTAGAGAAGACATTTATTGTGAGTAAGCCTGGATATCAAAGACTGAAATGTCATCTGCTGTTATAAAATATTTTTTTTTTAAATCCCAAAGAGAGAAATAAAAGACATCAACTTCTACATAAAACACCTTGTAAAACAATCTGATAGAAGCTGGGGAGGTATTCATAGTTCATTTCTTGATATATCTATTTGGAATCTCTGAGACACTATTAAGAGACATCATAGTTTGATGCTGTTTACTTCTGATCAGCATTTTTAGAGAGAGTTTTGGGGTTTGTGAATTTACTTGCACCATAATCCAGAGACCTTCTTTGTGTTTCCTTGCTTCAGTATCTCATGATTGGTTTTAGCAATTTATTCTGACAAAAAACAAATACATTCATGTTAAGATAATAAATACACTTGCACTCTCGCAGGGAATTTCAATCTTGGTTATCACAAATACATCTTTCATTTCTAATTTTTTCTATTCCATGGCAGTAACCAGATGAACCTTTGCTTGTTCATTTGCATCCAATCCTATCTCCCTTTCAAGAAGCTCAAAATATACTGCCAGCTAGATGCACTGTATGTAATGATTACCTGAAAGTTCCTACATATTTGGAGCTATACAGATAATACTTCTGTTTTACACTATTAGCAATCAGTAAGGTAGGGCAGCACTTTCTTCAGACCCCCACTCACCTCTTCCACATGGATCTCTAAGCACTTCTGTGGTACAAGTTCCCATTATTCGCCATAATCATTTGCACCTTACTTGCATAGATAGTATGTCTTGGTGAGCAGCATCAAAGCAGGATTGTATTCTGCTGAGATCAGGAGTGCACGGAGTTCAATGCCAAAGGGCAGTGGAAGACTCCCCATACAAAGTATTAAGGTGGAATGTGTTATACCAAAATGAGTAGATGAAAAAAAACCTCTACCAAGTCATTTTTCAGTTCAGTTACATGGTCTGTTTTGTCTCACATCTGCTTTTCAGCCCATCAAAACAATGTTAAATTTGTAGTAAATTCTAGAAACCGTAAAAGGGAATCCACAGGGTGGTAAGCAGGCATCTGTCTGCACATTTGCCCTGTATAAAACTACAGTCTAGAAAAAAGCTCTGTGGACAGCAAGGCATTTCATTTAAAATACAAAAGCCAGTAGAGCTGTATTCCCAAATTAAACACCTCTGACTTTCTTTTGTTCAAAATGGATATATCTCATGTCATTATCCCAACTTGTGAGAAAAGCAGTTGCTGAAATGATCCTCCCAAGCTCCTTCTCATGGGATGGAAGAGTTAGACTTTTCCTAGAGCAGCTCCATATGCTTTAAGACACTGCTGTTATTAAACCCTCCATATGTTAGAACTACACAAGGAATTTATCAACTCCTGCATGCCCATTCAATAATTGCATGGTCTACTGGCCTATTGACAACAACCTTCCAATAAAATCTTGCTGTGGCAGAGCTGACAGCTAGGGTTGGCTTGTTTAACAGCAACTTAACACAAAAAATTATCTTGTTGCATCTCACAGAAACACTGTAGTGTCCTAGCACAAGCTCAGTGAACTGTGACACTGCCTGAATTTCCTTGAATTGCTCTGAAAAAAAATTCTTTATTAAATATTCATTCACAATGAAATTAAAATAAAAATGAAGCAGCTTGTGCAGGAAGCTGCTCTAAGTTCTTTATCAGAAATCAACCATGATTAGCAGCCCACTGGCACTCGTCAAAATCAGGGTACCCAGCAAGAACTGAGGTGTGTCACCTTCATTTCCATCCTTGAAATATATTTAACCTGTATTTTCCCCGTTATTCTAGAATTTATTTAATCACTTTTAAAACATGCTTTCTAACTTGCTGAGTTGTAGAGGATCATTTCTAGAGGTCCATCTTTGCATCATAATGCCATAAATAATGGCCTTCATCTACAGCATTATTAACTTTCCTGTTCTAGTATCTCTCAAAGTGACATTTTGCTTGGTGCTCCTGTGCCTGAGATGGATTAACAATACTCACAGGCACTGAACCACATTTTCTAGAGGAACGCTGCCCGGGTTACTGACTTATACTCCAACATATTTCTCTCTTACATTCCTTGCAAAGCATAGGAAAAACTAAGCATTCCTTGCAAAACTAATTATTTTGCAGGAGGTTTCACAGCAGAACAGTATAGCTTCTCACAAACTTTTCTTTCCACTTGGAGGCAAGCACTTGCGTTAGCAAGTTACACTCATGTTTTACTGCTCATGGATTGAATTACATTTATCACTCTGCAAGCAGCAACAGCATGACTGCCCTTCCACATGTGAAACATGCAATTCATTGATTTCTGGAGCTGTAAGCACAGCTTTACATTTATCATGTCAGTTCTGGTTTACTTAGCAGTCCCCTGTGTGGGACAATATAGTTTAAAATGTTGCTATTGAATAGGGGAAAAAAAGAAATATTTCACATACAATGGTAACATTCATCAACTGTTTTTTGAAGAGTGATGTAGCACTATTAATCACCTACCAGTTTCCAATTTCTCTAGCAATAACTTTCTTACTCTCATAGATGGATCGGAGATGTAAGTACAAAATGACAAAAAGAACAGTTGAAATGCGACTCACATAAACCTGCTCCTTGTGCTGAACAACAGCCCCTTTTTTACAATAGGGAGAAGCAATTTTGATCCCTGAACTTTTGTCTGAAGGTATAGATGAGCTCCATGACCCCCAAGGAAATTACTTTGCCCCCAAAATTAAAAACTTCACTCCCAATTTTGAATACCGCCATTTGAGTGAACAAGTCCATATCAAGGCATCCTGTTTCAGAAGTCTCTAAATCCCTCAAATGTTTGGCTTCGTGTCTGCTGACCTCATGGATGCATTACAAACCCAAACAAACCTTGGCACCCGCCCTTAGGTTTTCAGCAAGAGTAAGTGACAAAAAATCTCATCCCTATCTCAACTCTAAGTTAGTATTTCAAAATATAAAACACCTTGACCTAGTTCTGAACTCTTCCACTCTCGTTCTTTTTTTTTTTCTTTGCCATCTTTTAATATCTGTGGCTGTGAACAGCATGAAGTCTCTGACAACTGGTTAGGTGTGCAGGGACAGTGTCTGTGGTCCCCAGTCAAGCAAGCTTATTCTGTTGCCTAGGAAGTCAAGAGAAGGTTGTCTTCCCCTTATTGCTGGAGGTGTTGCATACCACTTCCAAATCCCAGATGGAGAGTGGAAGAGAGGTTGCAGGAAAACACTTAGGATCGTCTGCAAAATATTCATCGAGCAAAATTTCAACAACCTGGAGTTTGTCTCATCTCTCTAGTCTTTAAGGAATAAAGTGTATTCCAGCAGGAGGAGCAACAAAGTGGTGGTTTTCCCTGCTGCCAGACCAGGAGGTACAGCAGCCACACACCCAGCACCGTGACAGACACAGCAATGCAGTTACTCACTCGCTCCTGCTCAAGGATCTTTTCTCAGCCCTTTGCACTGGAAGAGATCGTTCTTGCTAAAAGAATAGCTTGTTTTGGGCTAGGAGGAACATGGAGGGAAGAGGGTAGTGACTGTCACCGCACTTTGTTCCTCCAACTGGAATATATTTTCAATTGGCTGAGGGGAAAAGCAGAATTTGTTCTGTCAGATGACAATAGCAACACACCAACACGACTGCAGGAACCAGCAGACTTAGAGCTCTTATTGAAAATATATTCTCCAAGGCAAATGAAAGCAGAATAGCTTAAACAAAATGATGCCACCTTATGACATGTAACCTTGAATATTTTTTCATTCTATCAGAGGTGTTTTCATGCAGTTTACAACATGAATAGCAAAATCACAGACTCCTTAATCACAAAGCAAGTCCTAGTTGTTTGTTGTTGTCTGTGTGTGAAAATTGCTATTCTGGCTAGTGTCAGAGATGTCTGAAACAAAAGGCTTTAAAAAAAAAAATCCCCCCCGAAATTATTTGTTTCCACCAGTATACAAAAATATATTAACAAAGAATAAATTATGTAATGCTGTTAACTGGTTTTATCTGTTTAATCTGTTCAAGAGTAAGCTTGATTTAGATGAAACAGGGCATAGAAATAGATAACTCCCAACTTGGAAAGCGGGAGATCCACATTTGAGATGTTACTCTCAGGTACGCAAACCAGAGACTAAAGTCTTTCTCAGTCTCAGGTATGCATGAAGAGGACCTCAAAAGGTCAGTAGTTTGACCTTCTTTCCAAAGTAGATCCACTAGATCAGGTTGGTCATAGCCATGCCCAGTCTAGTTCTGAAGGTCTGCAAGAACAGAGACACCAAAATCTCTCTGGGCAGCCTGTTACAGTGTTTGACCACGAATGTGTTGGTAAAAAAATTCTAATATCTATTTGGAATTTCCCTTATTGTAGCTAATCTCTGTTCTCTCACATTCTTTCCCTCTGCACCTCAGAGAACATTATTAAGGTGTAAACATCACCCATTGTAATCCCTTCATCTACTCACCACTGAAGGTGGCCACAATTTGCCCATGCTGGCTATTCTGAGTCACCTTTCCATTCTTCATGTTATTGGACATGGCTTCCAGAAAGACAAGCTCCATAATCTTCCTGGGAACTGAGGTTAGGCTGATAGGTCAACGGTTCCCCAGATTCTCTTCCTTGCCATTTGTTAAAATGGCATTAAAAAGGCATTGGCCTTTGTCCTCTTCCCTGAATGCCATCACATTTCCAAGATGATAGAGAGGGGTTTTGCAATTTTATTAGCCAATGCTTGGCACCCTTGGATGTAGTCCATGTGGTTCCACAGTCTTGTGTTTGCCCTGTCGACTTAGGTTGTCCCTAACTCAGTCCAGCTTTCCCATATATCAAGCATCACCCTCCCAGCCTCTACCACTGGATGCAGAGCCCAAGGAGGCCTCGGGACAAACCTTACTAATAAAAACTGAACGTATTGAATATCTCTGCCTTTTTAATATCCTTTATGCCTAGGTCTTATGCCCTGTTGAGTCACAACCTTACAGTTTCCCTGGTCTTCCTTTTGTTGCCAGTGTATCTGTAGAAGCCCTTCTTGTTGCCCTTAACTAGATCTAGGTCCACTCCCATTATGCAAACTACCTCAGCACATTTCTGTAATTACAATGATGTAGGTCTGAGGCTGCAGGTGAACTTCAAATTCTTTCTAATTGTTTTCCGTGCTGCATATATACCTGCACAAACACTTGATTGATCAAGAGTCTGCCTTTACAGAAAATAAGCAAACAAATTCTTCTTTAATACTTCTCATTGGAATTTCTGTTTATCTATATACATACCAATGCTATCACAGTTCTTGGATATTTAAAAACTGGAATAGTAAGTTAAAAGCTTCCTATATATAGATTGCATAAATTCAATAGTCAGACATTAGCTGTAATTCCCATGTCCATAATCTGAAAATAAAACCCCAAAGCCTCCAAACCCAGATAAACTGCAGAGAGTGAAATAAAGTCTGAAGGGACTGTTATAGGACAGATAGGAAGAGAGAAGGGATGTACACTTGGGTATTCTTGGGAACTGATATTCCTCTCCAATAGTAAAGAGTATTCTCCAATACTGAGCACAGAGTTCAAAGTATTTAAAAGTCACAAGAATTAATTAGAGGCAAGAAGGATTTTGGCCATGGTGTCCAAGTGCCATGGACATGGAAATCACACCTTACAAAAGGAATATTTAATTGAATGGAATAGAAATGGTCAAGCTCTAACAGCTGTTGAAGGCAAGTAAATTTAAGTTCCTTGTAAGTTGTAAGATTTTAATATAGTGTGTCAGCTGACTACTAAAACACATTTGTAAAGAAAAAGGCAGAATCTCCAGATCTTCAATTATCTTTGCTGGCAGTCTTTCTGGAAAATGTGTTTTAATAGGTCAGAAATAGTTAACTCCTGAAAAAAAACCCATATCTTGTGGCCTCTCATACAAAAGGTCAGATCAGAACATATGCATAGACCTGTATGTTCAGATTGAAATCAGCATAAGTCACATAGTTTATTCATTCCACCCACACAGCAAACAAATTAATCAGTGAGCACCATACAAGTCAGAGGTGTCCCCAACAGCATCAGAGCCAGTGTTGCTGCTAAGGTGCTTTCTGCTAGAAAATATTCATTTTAATTTTACTCACATTAATAAATTCCAACAAAGTTTGGTATGAATACACCAGTAATGCAGTAGGGCAACAGCCTGTTTATATTCCTGTAGAATGACATTTATTGCAATGATGAACTTTAGAAACACTTTGGAGCAGATGGCAACCTGTCTCCTTGATGGCACACAGGGGAAGGGAAGCCCCTCAAAACTCAGCACAGAGGAAACCTCGGGAGTTCACAAGGTAGCACCTCCACTGACTGTAACTTTCCCAAGGTAATAGAGCTTTTTTTGTTTGCCCTTTACATGGAGGTAAAGCCTGGCTGGGTGTGAGGTCATCAAGAGAAACAGATGTGGCAACCTTGTGAAGATAGATATAGCTGTCACCTGCTCCTTGCAATCTTCAGAGACTTTGGCCTGCATCAACTGAGCTTATGAAGGTAGTTTAAGCCTATGTTGAAATGTATCAGAAATTTTGGAGAAATCCAAAAGCAAGAACAAACAAGGATAGTATTTCGGCAGGCACCTGTCCTTTATTGTTCAGGTCTCTGATCATTTGCTCACATTCAGCAATCCTTTTTTTAGCTTTCTTCTTTTGCTACCTGCATCAGCCCCTTCTAAACAGCTTACTGTCCTGACCACCAAGCAGCAAGTTGGTTTGGTACTTCACTGTGATGAGCAGAACTTCTGATGGTGTGTGATGAGCCTGCTGCAGGCATGGGGCAAAGCCCAGCCGCTCCAGCCAGGGAGGCCTGGAAGCAGAAAGGCCTGTCCCCTTCCCTCTTACCTAAGAGGACTCCCATGTCCTGTTAATTCTCACAAACAGGCTCTAAACTGCTTGCACATAAACGCTAGTCTCCTGCACACAGGTGCACGCTTTCGTCTGCACAGAGTCTTTTGGCTTTATGAAATGCAGATAATTCACACCAGCAAAAGCTACACACCTTACCAGACTTCTTAATTTTTGTCTGTACTAAAGAAACGGGGTGGTGCTTGAGATACCCAGGAGGGCACCCTTTAAGCATTTGTCATTGCATACACAGTGCATACAAAATGCTGCCATTTGCACTTACCTCTGCAGTGCAGCATTTGAGAATGTACCGTTACATTACCTTACTGTGGGGGCAACAAACACAAGTTTGGTGTTAAAATCATATCATTTTTACAATCATCCAATCTATATGTTAAAAGGTCAATTCAGCAGACTCATTTTCATAGTCAGCATAGCAAAAATATTTATAAGAAACATATTTAGAAATAAAACCCTGGATGCTACAAATCTAGGATAAATAAAAACTAAAAGCTACAAAATCGTGCAGACTTCATTTTGGACTAGCTGAACTTACAAGCACAGCTGCTTCAGGCGTTTTCCCAAGAGAATTGATAGCTATTGGAGGAAAAAGCATTTGTGTGCATGCATGCGTATCTTGTGCATACGCACAAGCACATACATTATATTTATTCATGCACATGGTGTGATTTCTCTTTTACTCCAAATAAGGACTAACAGTTAATTTGATGTCTGTGTTTTCAGATATAGAGCACAGCTGCCAAATCACAGAAATGGATTGATTGCCATAGACTTTTTTTCTTATTTGATGATGATATAATTGATACCAGAAGCAGAGCTGGAATGCTAACCTGGACCAGCAGTCATCTGTGGCCCCAGCACATTAGCTCCCAGTTTCCTCTGTTAGTTGTGTATATCTGTATATCTATCAACCTGTCAGGCCCAGCTTCTGAACAGCTTTAATGTGCATCAAAGTTAAACACTTCTGTATTTAGGACAGGAAATGAGGCTCCTTTTGCAAATAAAAATATGATTTATAACAAGTGTTGGGACAAAACCTTTCCAGTTAAAAACACCACCTAAGCCTTTTTTTTCATCCTCAATATCAATGAAATCAGAACATCAATGTAATTCTGTTTGTTAATTTTAGCATAATTTATTAGGAATAATCCCCCTGAGCCAATAGCTGACCTCCAAAGCATTCTAGCTTCTTGTGGGATAACAAGGAATATGAAATACACTACTGTAAAATAAGCACAGTTAGTATGAAGTTTGTTCCTGTGTTGTCAGATAGACAAGCCTATACCAAGTATTCAGCAGCAATCAAATAAATATCAAGAGACCTTTTTCTAACAGACAACTCAGCAACTTCAAACAGATTTCTTGAGCTAATTCACTCGTGGTATGGGCCCAATAAAGCAGCGTTAATCTCCTGCTTTAAATCAAGTCTCTGTCATAAGGTTCTATTAATCTCTCCCAAGTTATCAAGTGTCTTAGTTGTAGGAAATTATATTTCTAAATTGAATCTTGTTCTCTTTCAGTGTAGCAAGAAATATTTTCCAAACTTCTAATAGGAAGTGCAAAACCTATGATGCTGACAATACATTTGAATAAATAAAAGCTATAATTTTAAGCCACTTTCTTCTAAGCCCTAACATTAGAGCAAAATAACAAATTGGCTACCTACAAAGAAGAAATTAAACACAGGATTTGAAATGAAAGTGAAGCAACAGATGGTTAACTTTTTTATCTTTTTATAGCAATTGGATTAAAAAAAAAATCCTTTAAAGTCAAACAATCTCCAGGCACTAATAAAATGCTTATTGATTCTTAGTATATACACTTACTCTACAAGATGTCCTAACCTGCAGGCTCCATTATTTTTAACAGAAACATATACTCTTTATGTAAGTCTGCAAAGTTAGTGCCCTTTATTTCGTGGGAGACAAATTCACAGTAAGTAAATGTCTCTGCATTAAATTTACTATGGTAAAGTTAAAATTAATAACAACAGGTGACAAAATAACAATTTTATGGCCAGCAATAGTGCTGCAGGGTGGGTAGTGGTAGGAGGCAGCACAACATAACTATAGCACTGATAAATTTTATGACCTTTGCTTTCCAAGAAGAATCTCACAATCTCAGTAATGTTTAGATAGACTTGTCCCACAGTCTTATTTGAATCTTACCTACTGCCTACCATTACCATCACACTGAGTGCAACAGCACTGGTCAGGGCTTAGATCAGAAATACTACCTGCATGGTCACACAGGACTAAATGCAGAAAACTGTTACACATCAGTGTCTTGGGATTCACATTAGGCAGTATTCAAACCACATGGCCTGGGTACCACCACTCAATCCATATCAGCTTTGTAGCCAAACCCAAATCCAGGTAGTACAACAGGAAGGAATCACCCTGATTTATCAGGTTTCGGGTGAGTAAGACGGGTTCAATTTCACTCAGATGCAATTTATGTTTAAAAAAAACCCCACCACTCCTGTGTTTGCTATGGATTTACTCTCTCTCTGTAGTAATTAGATTTTTCTTACAAAATGCAAGTCAGAACCCTTACCACAAAGAGATAAGGGTTTCTTTGGGAGAGGCTGTGGGGTGGGAAGGGTGGTGCTACCTTTAAGTACAGCTGGAAAACATGGTGTAATGATTGAATACAACCAAGACCACAGCAAGATTGGACCAAGAAGCATTGTAAGTGACTGCTGCCTCAAGTTTAATTTTAGCTGACTTTCATTAATTGTTCTGGCATGTGTGTGATGTATATGCAGGGAGAGCAGTCTCATACATATACAAAACAAGCCATAGGAGCCAGCTGAGAAGGCTGTGGTGAAGTACATCTCTCAGACTACTGGCTACTTCTGGTGGAAGGAACTAAATAAGATTTGATGCAGAGTAAAAAATATAACTGTGTTTCCACAAAACAGAGCTCTTTCTTTTTGACCTGCTTTCTTTGTGACGAACAGAAAGATCATTCTCTCATTCAATAGAATGGAAAGATGAGAGCAGGGGGAGGAGAGAGAGTAAACAAAAAGAAAGAGAGAAGAGAGGCTGCAGCCACTGAGAGAGAAAGGGAGAGCACATCCCAGAGCTGGCAAGCCTCAGGTTAGCTTCACAGCTGCTCTCCTGCAGTTTCTGCAAATGATTAGAAATAAAAGGAGCTTGTTCCTGTCAATGCATCTGAAGGGACCTCAACAGTTTTTATAGTCCCTTTGTTTGCCCCTCAAGCTACTCCCTCAAGACATTAATTTTATCCCCTTTTAAGTAAAACTGTTTTGCTGACACATTGGAGAGATGTCTGCAGCCGCAGCTCTGAAGCAAATAGCTGGTGCATTCAGCAGCCTGCACCCACCACATTTCTGTGGAAACTTCTTCCACAGTTTGCCATAGGTACTCTCTGATAAGTAGGACAAGAAATGACTTTTTAAAACACTGATGTTTTCCCTGGAGACTGTTGATCAGAGTCTCTTCCTACCATAAGTGAGATACAGTGATAAAGAGGAAATATGGTCTTAGGACAACATAAGGAGAAACACATGCTCCTCTAAAATTCAGAATTTTAAGAACTCCTCAAGACTACTTGTGAAAATATGTAATGTAGGGCAGATGTTAACTCTCATATTTCAAAGTGCTCTTATACATGGAGAAAGAGAATCTAAAGAGAGTAAAAGGCTTCTTGAAGATAAGTGTCCTCATTTGTATTACCTGAATTCAGTAAAGATTTAGATAAGTCACTGCTCAAAACATAAATATAGTAGTTTGTCAATAAAAAGTAAAGCCAGTAATCAAAAATGGGAGAAAATGACAAAGTACATTATTCAGTATTTAAACCCACACCTTCCATAGACAGCTGTCTATGAAAAAAAGACTAATATACAAACATGAAATTCATTAGAGGAAAGAAGAGTCAGATTAATTATCTCTGTATTAAATACTGTTTATTAGAGGCATATTGCCATAATATGCCATAAATCCTCCAATTCCAACAACTTATATCAATTAACAAGCAAGAGATGATTTTCTTAAACAAATCATTGATAAAAATTATGCTTTTTCCCAAAACTTAAAAGTCAAGCACCTCTGGAAGATCAGCAAAGGTTTCTAGAGATCTCCCCTCACCCACCAAGTTACATGAGCCTGATGAACAGGATGGTCCACATTTAGTTTGGCCTTTGACAGCTTTAAGGCTTAGTATCCTACAAAGACAAGAACCAGATAAAAATGTCATAATAATTAAGTTCCCTTACTTAAGCAGGTTCAGACATACTGAACAAGCACAGCTTTATGGTTCAGGATCAGAGTAAATAGCTATCCTAAGACAGCAAAATCAATGAAAACATTTTAGATACTTGGCACTCCTTTTTTAGGGATGGTAGAGGCTGATGTTTGGCATAAATCACCACACAACTTCAACCTTCAAAACTAGAGACCTTCAGACCCTGTAGATTCTTTGCCAGTTTACTGCTTTTTATCCTGCCTTCTATCCTGCTCAGAAGCCTTCCTGATGCTGTGAAGTTTGATTTGTCTGAAGGGGAGGATGGCATGAAATTTAAAGATCTGATATTTCAGAGTCCCAGAAAAAACAGGTATGTTTAAAAAAGCAGCATCTCTGTAGAGCTGCAGGATAGCACTCTGCATGAAGAGATCAGCACATTTCTGGAAAAATCAAGGAACTCTCCACCCTTGTTCCCCAAAATATTTTGGTTTTTTTCTTTAACTGATCCCTACTCCAAGAACAGACTTAAAGTCTTTTCATGTATGTAACTGTTCATCTTACAAAGATACAAAACAGCAAAAACAACACTTGCTTATCTTTACACTGTCCAGAAATTGCTTTCCAAGTTGTAGAGAACACCAAAACCCGACTCACTTTTGTCCTCCATGAAAATTTTTACAGAAGCAGGAGGCATGTAGCTACACCAATCACACTAACAGTGAGCTTTAAAGCATGACACCAATGCATTACTGGAGAAAAACAGCTGAGGAGTTTGACAAAACCTGCTAAAATACAGGTATTGGGCTTTACTTTATTAAACTAAAAATCATATTCATAGCAAATATATATTGAAGGAACACATTAGATTTAGAGTCAGAGTCTACATAACAGAAAAAAAATGCAGGCTTTAAGTATAAATTGTACTAGTGAGAGCTTGTACAAAAGAGGTAGAATCAACACAAGATGGACTTGGGATGTGTTGAACTTTAGGTGGTTAGTCTTGGTACAGAAGTAGCCAGGTGATGTCGAATGGATACACAAAAAGACCCTCAAGCAAGAGGAGCATGATGCTCACCATCAAGGCTTCTGAAAATGAAATTCACTTCTGCTTCAAGAAGAAAGTACAATTTGCCGTAGGATAACCCTACTGCTTAAAAGCAACTTTCCAACTTTGTCCCAAGTTTGAAAGCAACAACTACTTCCTTATTTATCTGATAGTTAAAGAATCAGCTTTAAACTTTATCAAAAGCACCTATCCATTCAAACCATCAATTTCCAGAT
The DNA here is from genome assembly GCF_036250125.1 of Pseudopipra pipra. Lineage (NCBI taxonomy): Eukaryota > Metazoa > Chordata > Aves > Passeriformes > Pipridae > Pseudopipra > Pseudopipra pipra. Next base: position 72,580,156 of record NC_087551.1, on the reverse strand, counting down.
GTAAAAGCCTCCAGCAACAGGGCATCAAAGGCTCTTGAGAAGATGATGATCCTAGTGCAAGTTAAAGCAAGTAAAGTCACACTCGTACAGAGCATCCCCATATATCACTGTTTATCCAACATGACTGCTTTCCAGACAGATGACAGGAATGCATCTATTAGCCCACACTTTACCAAGCATATAGTCAAGGTGACAGGGTAGGACAAGACACTGAAGCAGGAACAAGCCTTGTAGAGTGTTTGGTTGATCCCAAGCCTTTCTGTTACCATTTTCAAAATTTGCGACCAGTAAGCACTCAAGAGCATTTCCAAGATACAGAGATTCCGTAACCACATGTTTATGACAGCCACCTGCTCCAGTTTGCTCCAGCTGCCAGAAGGGCTCAACAGGATGGGCAAGACAGAAGAGCAAGTAGACCCCTGAGGTCCTACTCCAGGACTGTCTCCAAGGATCGGAAATAAATCCTGAGTAAAAATACAGACACTACATCTGGACACTTCGACATATCCCTACCAAACTCATCTGCTCTGTGAGGCATTACAGAGATACACAAAGGCTGTCTCCCTCCTTCAGAAGTTTACAGTGTAACTATAATAGCATGGGCCTATGTACAGACACATAAAGAGATTTACTAAGGTTACAAAGGGGGTCAGTGGCAGACTTAGACATCAAACGTGAGCCTCGGCAGTCTCTGTGTCATCTGCCTGTCCATTGAACTTTGCTGTCTGTTAAGCACAAAGATACATGACAGAGCAAAAGCCCCTGGTGAACTCACATCAACCAGTCAAGACTGAGTAACAGAGAACCTTGGTACTGGAGATAAGGCAGATGCAGAAGTGGAAACAAAACATACAGCCCAACAGTGCAAGACATGGACAAAGGTGGGGGTGTTTTTTCTCTAGAAGACAGTAAGGAAAAGCATTTCTTCAGGCGTTTACACACACACACACACACACACACACACAAAGTGCACATAGCTATGAGCTCTACTTACACACAGCTAGACTCTTGGACAGCTTTAATGAAAGTATTATTGCATCTCATAGAAAGCATAGCTTTACACTGAAGTTTATCACAGTTATTCACTCACACATTTCCGTTATTTCAGTCCATTTCTCTGGTAACGTTACCAGTGAAGACACAGGAAATTGTCACCAAATACACAGAAAGAAACTGTAATGAATAGCAAAGACTGTAAGTATGTTTGCCTGGTCTTTCTAACACAGTTCTCAAACTGCCACAATCCAGTCAAGACTGGAGGTGAAGATTCTAAATATGCTAAAATAAAAACACTTCCACAACGACCCCCAATCTAAACAAAGAAAGGAACATCTACCTAACTTTCACCCAGCTGGATTTTCAATTTTGTGTACTTTTGAAGTACTTCCAAGCCAGGAGAATGATTATAGCAAGGAAAACAATACTAACACTCTGAACCTTTTTTTTTTTTAAATGCACACAGAGGCACACATAGACTATTTTCAAAACATAAATAAGCTGCATTTCAAAATGATGTCAAGGAGTTAAGGACCAAAAGCACTGATATGGCTATTTAACTTCCACGTGCCCTGACCATGGAATTCATATTCATGGAGTTTTCCTAAATTAGAGACACATTTCAGCAGTAATGCATGTCACTGTGCTTAATAGGAAGAATCTTTTCTGCACAGAAGGGAGCCCCTTCTCACATAAAATCTGAAGTGGTGGCCTTTCAGCAGAAGCTTAACTTCCTTTAGCATGCCAAGAAAATCTACCTTAAGGTATGGGGGGTCGGGAGGGGGAGAGATATATCAAGATGACAAGTCACCAGAAGGCTCATTCTGAGATAGCGTTAAACATGAAAAACAAAATTCACCATCTTCCAGTAACCCGCTCAGCTGAGTGCAACCAGTTTTCCCCGTCTCAGTGGCAGAAAACTGCAGCCTTCAGACCAGGTGAGGAAGCAAAAAGGATCACATCTCTAGGAGGCCCAGGCACTTCTCCCACTCTCCAGCCGAATGACATATCTGTTGTTAAAACACCCCTCTTATTTCACATTTATACCCGGGACACGACTCAGCTCTTCCCTGAAGATACTCTTCACTTTCAGAGGTGTGTGTCTACCATTTATTTTCTCTTTTCTCTCACTTATGGTCTTACACCTAAGAGCATCGCTAATATGTGCCACAAATCAAGGCTAAAGCACAGTAGTTGTCTCCAGGCCACCTCACCACATCTAATCTATTAAGGAATTTAGATTCCCTACAGTACAATCCCATCCTTTAGCTGACATACACCTAAAAGCCACACTGCCGTTAACATCCACAGGCATCCAAATACCAATCAATAGCTGCATTACTTTATTTCCACAAAGTTAGAAGAATTAATTTAAAATAGTGCTTATAGATTCACCTAAATACATCAGAATAAACTTACTAGCACAGACAAGCTGTGTATTAGATACCTGTAAAATCTTTGCCTCTGTGCATGTAAACTAGTATCACTCTTCAAGTATTCAGCTTTCTTTCCAATCCATGTAATTTGTAGACCAAGGTGTTTTTACACACTGGACAGCACTAGAGTTCAGTTTCCTTTTACCAGAGGTTATAAATTTGACTAGACAGCAACAATTGCTTTTTAATCTAAGCAAACTGATCTGTCAGAGGCAATCAGTACAGTGAACCCATCCCATGAGAATCCTAATAATCCCGATGAATCACTTGGCGCTGTATGAAACTGAATAGTTGAACTCTTGGCACAGAATGTCACAAGCACTTAATGCACCAAGTATATACAGCTGCAAACAGTGAGCTCAGGGACATGTGCCTTCATAGTGTTTGCACTTCTGCTCAATTTCTACAGCTTTCAGCATTAAGCAGTTTCTAATCATATTAGCTTTTCTTGTTTTTAAACAATTTCCCATGGAAAAAACCTGACACATATTTAGGGATATTATTTGCTGTTCCTACCAATGCTTATACATCACATTCAGAGAAAAAGATCGGGAAAAATCTGGGTGAGAAACTGGGAGAGTTCTGTTTTAAGAGAAAATTTATCAATATACTGTAGTCAATACAGTAGTCAAAATGTTTCTGATGACTTTTTAACACTGATTGACATACAAATGACACTAAAGAAATATTTCAGTAGACTACTGCAGCCCTTTTCATTGGTGTTTTGAGCCCATCTGTAGCACGTCAAACATATTAAGTGAGCATTTTAAAAATAATATGCTCCGACTAAATTATATGCCATGTATGTAAAGACATACGATAATGCCACATTTAAACCAAAACTAAAGGTGTGTTTATCTTAATTCACTTCTTATTAATATCTTAGTTCAAATTACATGCAGATTTTTAAAACTGAAACTAGAAATACTGTTTAATACGCATAACTAGAAACGTTTCAATCTACCTAACTGTATAGAGACAGTAACCTTAGGTTAACCTTAGAGCTAACCTAAGAGTAATCCAGTAACCTTACACTAGGTTTCCTCATGCAGTTTGATTCTGCTGCCTCTAAACAACATCTAGTCCCACAGAAGTACATTAATTCGGTTATTGTCCTTAGAGTGTAAAAAAGTTGTTGAATTGACAAGTGTGTCTATAAAACATATATCACAGTCTCTAGTCTATTGGCTGTACGATTATCTATAGTAAGTCTGGATAAAAACAGATGTTCTGACTTGGAAAGCACTTATCTTTACAACTCAAGAATCCCCGAGGAGGTTTAATCTAGTTGATTTAAAGCTTTGGTCCTTAGCATCAGTTCAGTAGTTGACTGATTTTACTTCTTAACTGGACAAATGTTCTTCTATGGACATGCTAAAAATTCTCAGTAACAACAGCTGCATATACAAACTACTGATTTGTCCATAATTTCAACAGCCTAAGTGAAAACTTACCCACTCTTTCAGAATGAAGGTAAGAAAGATGCAAACATACATGCAAATTCCGCAACTACAGGGCTAAAATTGAAACTTTTATTTAATGTATAAAAACCCAATCATCCAGTTAGTAGCATTAATAAAGGGAAACAAAATCTCCACAGCCTAAAACACTCTAGTATTTAGCACTTTACTGTAGTAGTACTGATAAAAATCATATATATATATAAAAATATATATAAGTAAAGTGTTTTGGATTTATGTAATGTATGTATTTAATAAATACTGTTGTTCTATATTTATTTAAATATTGTTATATATTTTATAAAATAGAGCATGGAAGCAATAGAGAAAAAGAAACTACCCTTCAAAATCTGAAAAACTGAAAATGCCTTCTTGTTCTTCCCTCTTCAACAGCTGTGTCACGTTCCAAAAGCTCGTGGTGCTGAGTGTAGAAGCCTGGGCAGTAAGGAGCTAATGCATTGCTATGCCTCAAACACCAATGCCCATTCAAGCGGGCAAGTTAGAACAGGATGTGGGCCAACTTCCCTGTTCTGGTCCATGGAGACTGTACAACAGAGAGGAGCACAAGGGGTCAAGGAGTGGGCAAGACCAGTAGAGAGGGATCAATATCGCCAAAAGACCCTCAAAGCCCCCCAACCCATTTCCAGAAAGGTCCAGAAGAAAGGACTGCGCATGCTGCTCACTTATTCAAATGAAGAGCGAGAAACCTAACCCCAGGGTGGGGAAGAGTTACCCTCAGAGAAGACTGCTTTTTTAAACTACCAGCAGTACCATATTTGATCTAATCTTCCTCCTCTGCTTCCCTCATCATCAGGCCAGGAAGCACTCCTCCTCTTTTGTCTTTCCTTCCCCCAGATGAAAACCACCCCCCAGAAGGTAAGACATAGAAGCAAAATAGCAACTTCAGACAACACCCTTATTTTTACCGACTATAAACCATTTAAATATTGTCTCCACTCTGGAGACTGCGGTGATGTTACAACAGGAACAAGCTATTAAGACAAGGCATTCCTTGATTCACTCTCACAGCTGTCTTCCTTCTTCATAAAGGTGCCTAAAACCAAAAAATTTCCAGTGTAAATTCACTGGATTTTTTTTAAATTATCAAGACAAAAGTTGTATTAAAAAGTGAGATATGCTAGAATATTTTTCAGTATCTTTTAGCATTTTAATAACTGCTTAAAACGTGTATTTAATAGAATGCTTTATAATAAAGTTATTTAGTAGCTCTTTGGAATGGTTACTGGATGCTCTTGTGTCCAGGGAGCAGAACTGCAAAGACTACTTTCTTTCAGAGCCAAAGGTCAACTCACAATTACAGAAAGAATAACAAGTCACTTGGTTCAATTTCTATGCCTGGTTCCTGTGCAGCACCACAGAGGTGTTACTGGAAAACCACCTACACATTAAGACTTGGAAGAACATTTACAGAGTATTGCATGTCTGCATTTTGTGAGTGACAATAGGGGGGTTTTATTTATTTTTCAAAAGGTTTAGAAAAGCACTCTGAGCAATATTCTCCCCCTTCCTTCTACGCCCCATACAGCCAGGAGGTTGGACATCATGAAGAGAGCTTCTGCTCCTGCTCAGGTCAGGAAGAGGAATGCTTCTGAGACACTACTTGAGCTGTACTTGCAGAGGGGAATCAGCTCACTGGAACTGAATAAACTAAATTGGTTTCTTTAGTTCAAATAAACTAAAATTAGAAATTTGAGTTTATATTCCTAAATAAAGAGTTAATATGTTTCCAAAGCAGAGGCGATCCTAATATTTTTCTCTACTATATATGTGGAAGTCTCCAAGCCAACCACCTTCTCCCTCTCATTCCATTTTCAATTTTATGTGACTATGGAACATACAGTAAAAGTCATTAAGCTACATTTTACAGTTTATGGTTTTAATGGTTTTGCAACATTAGATGCACAACACATTTTCAAGCATCAAAAACTAGGCTTTGCTATCTAACATTTCATAAAGATAATAAAAGTTAATGAGCACTGATGATCTATGATCTGACAAGACATCTGTTCTGTTCTTTCCGAGATAAAACATTCACCCTGACTGGTTCTGGCACAGTGGGAGAGAACAAATATAAACTAATTAATCATTCTAAACTATAAGCTATATTAAGTTATAGTTTCTCAACAGGCTTTTCACACCCTGTTGCTAATAGGGCACAGGTGTCCTAAAAACAGTCTTTCAATGCAGTAATTAAATGCTGCCAATTTCACATGGTCAGCTGCAGCCACCAGCACTGTTCAGAGTTTCAGCAGAAAAAAAACCTATTCGAACAAGTAATAACAAGGCTGATGTTATACCAAGAGTCCAGTATCGAGATCTCTATTCCCGCTTTCTACATAATTTCATCATGCTTTCTTATTATGGGAGGATTTTAAAATTACTTCATTCTGACCCAATATGGGGGTAAGTAGTACAAGCATTACAAGAAATACTACAAGATACTTCATAGAGGACAAGACTAACATTTGCATGGAGGGGGGAGGAGTAATCTGTGTCACCATTTGTGAGGCTGTAAGAGGGAGATCTGTCACAGGAAACTTGAGAACAATGAAACTGTACGCTCCATGACATTTCAAAACCAGCTTCCGAGCATTTAAATGTACTGTTTGAGACCAAATTCAGCCTGTTAATATTTATGTCACCTACAGCATAACAAAGAAGAGAAAAAAAACCCCTCAAATGATTCTTTTTTCCCTTCACTCAGCCTTACAGTATGACATGTTTTGAACACTATGCAGGAGTATGCAAGGTTTTGGCTTCCCGCAAACTGCTGTATATTACTGTAAATAGAACATGTGAAATGGAAAAAAAAAAATTAAAAATCAGAGATTGCATAGCAGTTAATAAACAACAGTGTTTACAGTAAAACCCTAAGATAAAGACAAAAATCCCAGTTTTACACAGAGAAAACAAATACCTAATTCCTGACAAATACCTTGTACTGCTCAAAACACTGTCCTGCTATCAATCTACCTTGCAGAGGCACGTAATAAAATAAGCAATAGAACCAGGGAACCAAGCATGGCCCAGCTGCGCAGAAAAGCAAAGTACTTTTGCTAACTGAGGGATCCAAGACAACTGGTATTTAACACTAAAACCCCACACAGCCTCAAACATCTAACCTATCTACATAGACAAAGCTTCCTAGAGCATGCCAGAGGAACAGCATTTCTCCACTGACTGAACAGTTAACCAGCTTTCACTGGACTGCCCCGCTGGAAGAGTCTGCTCTTTCCACTAAAACCAGTATTCTCCTTAAGTTGCAGTCACAGACTCCACCTAAGAATTTAAACCAACATTTATAAAACATGTGCACAAACAGAATCAGAAAGGCTTAGCCCAAAGGAATATTACTGTGGCAAGACTGAGTCAGATGGTCCATGGATTTCTCTCTCGCACTTCTGGAGAGATTATGCATGCTTTAGAGTAAAATAAATAAAATCTGAAATAAACCAACATTAAGTAAGCAGCCTAGACAGATCAGCTGGTGAACTCAGACTACACATGTATTAGAACTTAGTGTAGGAAAACATGAATGGATCAGTAAGAGACAGTTTCTGCTGTGGAGTTGAAACTTAAAATATATGCATTTGGGGGGGGTTGCTATGTCTGAATTAATTTATGATCTCTTCAGATCACCTCCTCAGATTATTTAAGTCTTGCAGACACAAATTTGATGTTCATCCATTAGCATTTAGTACGTTTTTGGATTGTGTTTTCTCGTTTAGTTTTGTCTAAACAGATTTCAGTTTGTATTCTCTGAAGCAAAAGCATGACAAGTAGGGATGACAAGATTAATTTACAAAGAAAAAATACACCCCCAAACGAAAAAACACACCGACAACTAAAAAAAGCACTCCTAGCCTGAATCAAAACAATAATGTAGACCTATGCCAGGGTCCCTGGAAAAGCAATTATGCAATAGCATCATCAACCCCAACATGTGCAGCTACTTATCAAAAACACATGCTGATAAGCCGTTGCTGTGTATTTTTGTATATTATTTGAGTAATATATTTTAATTCTACACAAATTTTGACATGAGATTCTACTAATTATATTCTTGTCAGTTAACCTCATAAGCTCAATTTTCTTCCTTGTTCATCTCTTTATGCCCATCCATACACTTTGATAATGACTTAAATGCTGCTTCCAAGATAATTTAAATTACATAAAGATTAATAACATCCAGAGGTAAAAAAAGAATAATCCACCCAGAGACACACAGACTTGTCACATTCAGATTCTGGTTAAAATACTAAAATTTAATAATACCTTTCAAAGATACAGTTATGTCAAGGAAAGAGTAAAGGCATTCAAACAATGGATATAGATCTTAAATAATGTTTACAAATTCTAACTGCAAATTGACTATAAAGTCACAAATACTTTAAATATTTGCTAGAATATAGTGTAAATTCTAATATAAATTAGATAAACTCAATCTGTTATTTTTTACAGTCATAACAACCTAATCTTTACATAGTATATACATTAAAATACCAAAAAGTTATAAAATTTTCTCTTTGTTACTATGCAAAGAAATGGAAAATACATCAGCTCTGTCTTACTGTACAATATCTGAACTGAATTTCTGTAGTGGTCTCTGCAAAAATAAATGGCACTTTCACATGCAACAAGGCATAAAGTACAACTCTCTCCATTAGCAGTATTCCATCTGAGTGCAAAGTAAACTACAATGCAAATGTCATTCAACCACATAGTCAGAAATCAAAAGTAAACTGGGGAAAGAGATTCTGACAAACTTTCTCATACTGAAGTAATAATGAAAAGCATGTAAACTGATTTCCATACAGGTCTGTAATTTTAAAAAATGAAAATACAGCATACTGAGAAGATTGTTGTGATGGTATCAAAGCTACCTTGACAACACAATAATGGAAGGAAAGCTGATGATCCCGTGCGAATTCTGAAGCCCAGCCCTGTCAATGGGCTGCAGCATCTAAGCTGCTTCACTATTGACAGTTTCCAAAATGACTTCTGCCACTCAAAATTGCACATTAGCAGTCAGATAAGTTTCCTAGACTTCATTATGCCATTGTGTAACCATAGCTTCCACAGTGCAATGCCACAAGAAGCCTGTCTTTCAGGATTTCTTTACTTGGGTATTCAGGTAACTTGAGCATGTTGATACTGAAAAGAAAGAAAAAAAAAAAAGCCACATAACAGTTCAGCAAGAAACTCAACAGTAAAGATTTCTGATTGAAACCCCTGAAGAGACCACATTTATGGTAGAAAACAAACCTGTGCTGCCTTATAGTACCACGGAGCATTCGAATATATTGCAGGAAATTAAGTGGTTTTTCACTTCAGTAAGTTGTAAAAGAATAATTTAACTTTAAAATTCCTTTATTAATTTCACTGCTTTCAATTAGGCAAAATCAAGTAAAAAACAATGAGCAAACATAATGTAACATCATCTAGATTAAAACCTACGGCTTTCTTGTTGGATAGTGAATACTCCAAAAACTGTCAAATTTTCTTTGGGACCTCTTAATATTAAAAAGAACTGTACTTTTGACTGTGACTGCCATGAAAAAGCTCTGTTTTAAGATATTTCAATAAGCCTAGTTAACATACCATGTGCTTGATGTTGGTAAAAGATTTTCAGTATATGGTACAGCAGCAATTGTAAAATTTTGCAATCCGCTGCCACCCATTATATGGGCAAAGCCACCATGAGGCACCCTGGAACTGAGAAAATTCACAGAGATTAGACCATTGCAATAATGCTATAAAGCAAAAAATATAATCTTTACACTGAAAATATCTCTTATTTAGAGCAATTTGACAGTTACTAATACTTTTATCAAGGTTCCCCTTCTCTTAGTAATATCAAAATTCTCTTCGTCTAAATGCTTTTAATTACAAGATTGAATAATATATTAGTCCACTTAAATTAGGCACCAAATTGTTTGAATGATATTTAAGATAATTCTGCTTGCAAGGAGGACTCATTTCTACAACCAGTTTTTGTAACAAAATGTTCACAGAATCATAGAATATCCTGAGTTGGAGGGGACCCACAAGGATCATCAAAGTCCAACTCCTGGCCCTGCAGGGATCACATCATGTTCCTCAGAGTATTATCCAAACACTTCTTGAACTCTGTCAGGCTTGGTGAGCTTCCCCACATCCCTGGGGAACCTGTCCCAGTGCCCAACCACCCTCCAGGTGAAGAACCTGTCCATAATATGCAACCTGACCCTCCCTGACACAGTTTCATGTCATTCCCTTGGGTCCTGTCACTGGTCACCAGAGAGAAGAATCCCTCCCTTTCTGCTTATAAGGAACCTGTAGACTGCAATGAGCTCTCCCCTCAGTCTCCTCTTCTCCAGACTGAACAAATCAAGTGATCTCATACTGCTTCCCCTCAAGACCCTTCACCATCTTTGTAGCCCTCCTTTGGGTAGTTTCTAATAGCTTTATATCTTCCTTATATTGTGGCATTATCTCAATTAAGATAAACATGGCTATTTATGTTTACAGTTTAAGAAATACTACATCATAAAAGAGTTTATTCTCTGATTAACACCTATGGAACAAATGACCAAAGTGTCCTTGATATATCTATTCATTTACTACTTCAGACCAAATATTACAAGTAACTAATAAAACCATTACATCAGTCACACTATCACAAACTATGGCAAAACCAGAACACTAAAAAAAAAAAATCACTAGCATCTTCAGGAATGCATTCTCACTTAATCATATTACTAAATTCTTTTCCATTTACCAGTGTATTATTTAAAGATTACTCAAGGTGTAAATGGGCAATAGCCTGGAGTGTTCAAAGTCCCTCCCTATAATTTTAAACTAACAAATAGAACATAATTCAGATATTCATATTTATTCATAACACCAATTTAAGCTGGAATGCACTACAAGATAACATGTTCTTAGTACAGCCCACACAATCAGAAAAAAAAAAAAAAAAAAACCAAAAAAACCCTCAATCCCCCAAAAAACCCACTATAATGAAAGGATAAGGACTACAGAAGTTGAATGCATTAGGAACAATGTCACCAGGAAGGCAAGGAGTGGTGATCCTTTCCCTGTACTTGGGGAAAAATATTTGGAGTCCAGCTCCAAGCTCTCCACTACAATAGAGACAGGGACATAATGCAGGAAGTTGAGCAAAGGACCATGATGATTGTAAAGGATTGGAGTACCCGACACAGGAGGAGAGCGAGCTCGGGCTTTTCAGCCCTGGAGAAGGCTCAGGGGAATCTATCAATATGTATAAATACCTGAAGGAAGGAATAAACAAGATGAAGCACTCAGTGGTCCCCAGTTACAGGACAAGAGGAAATGGGCACAAATGGAAGTCCTGGAAATTTCCATTTAAACACAAGAAAAACTTTTTTACTGTGAGGTGGTCAAACACTGGTACAAGTTGCCCAGAAAACTGGGAGGTCAGCACTCCTGGAGACAGTCAAAACCTGTCTGGACAAGATCTTGAGTATCCAGCTCACCTCACTCTGCTCTGAATAGGGTGCTGGACTAGACAATCTGAGATTAGCTCAGTGGGTTAAAGAATGGTGCTAATAACACCAAGGTCATGGGTTTGGTCCTCATATGGGCCATTCACTTAAGAGCTGGACTTGGTGCTCCTTGTGAGTCCCTCCCAACTCAGAATATTCTGTGAAAATCTTAATCTCCAGAGGTCCCTGCCAATCTCAGCTCATCTGTGATTTTGTTGCTAGCAAAGAAAGAAACAAAATAAACTTTCCATAAAATATATATCAGCTGTTACAATTCTGGATTACAGGTATCTATATTAAAAACAATGCTCCCATATTCACCAAATCAAGTGACTACAAAAACAGGAGCAAGAAAAGAAGTAATGTTTTTACTCATGATAAAACTACTTGGCAAAAATGCAAAAGAGTAAAGGTTGCCACTGCTAAATGTGAAGGACCTAGGACACAACTCACTGTAATACTTTCTAAACGTACCTTTAAGAACTACCTATAGTATCTAATATATAAATCTGTATCACTTAGCTTAATAACAGCAATGCTGGGCATATAGTTCTAACACTGCTATACAAGGCAACCACTATGGAGGGAAGTGCTGATTATTGGCAGCATATTATTTCTAACACAAATGGAATTGTGCTCACAGCAACAGTTCAGAAGAGTTGTAAAGATTTTACAGCCATACTGTTATACTGTAGTTTTGGCTCATATTCCACTACAGTTCTGCCTCCCCTGCAGTGACTTTCTTCTCCCCTCTAGCATTCCACATTCAAATCAGTGATAAAACACAGATCTAACTGCTGAAAATTTTTCATTCAATCGACTATTAGCTAAAAGTTTTTGCAATGTAACTTATTATAATTTTTTCCTTACAACAGGTCAAAATTGTATAGTATGATCACAGCTTTGAACATTTTAAAGAAACAGATTGCTGCCAACTTATGCTTTCAAGAAATGAGTTCTCTCTCCAAGGAACACACTGCCAATATAGTAAAGAAAACCTTCCAAATACATGCAAAAAAATATCACAATATCTTACCTCTTCTACTGCATGTGCAAATAGCTTTGAGCAAGAGCAACAATGCAATTTCATGGCTTTGGAAATTTCAACATTTAAAATGTTTAAGTTTATATCTGAATCCTAACATTTCTACCTATTTTTCTACTGACAGGTTTTGCATAAATTTACTTGAAATGAAAACACTGTAGAAGAGATAATTTAAGCTGGTTTCCTTATGTTTTGTTATACTTCTATAACAGTAGGCAAATACGTATTTCACATTTAACAGCTATGCTGAATTTCCCTTAAAATAGCAGAAGCATATTGCTTATTGCTCAACGAAAACTACAGTCCCCAAAGAAATTAAACAGCAATCTTTATACTTGTAAAATACCAATAAAGTAGAATTTATCATACAGAATTTATCAAGCTGACAACACTTCCCTCCAACTGCTTACTAAAAACCTAATCAAAAGTTGTCAATAGATAATTACCAATAATTTACCCAAATACTATTATAAATACTAAACAGATCAAGAAGGGGAAAAAATAAGCAAAAGCATGTAGAACTGGCAATACCATCTCAAGCAGCTGTCAGCTGAGAAAGAGTAAGTGGTGCATAAGTAAACTTTCAGATCCCCACCATGAGGCACAAAAATATTTAGGCTTTTTCTCGAGTGTGCTAAGACCACCAACCACATTCAAACTTTGCTCACGACAATTACTTTACTGTTAAAAGATGTTTTAAAATTGGTATTCATGACAAATGCAATGGCATCTCCACTGAAACTCCCAAGGCAAGACTTCATTACATTGAAGAGAATAAGATGTAAGAATGGGAAAAGAAGACATAAGAAAAAGTTTAAGAAATATTTAGAGATGTCAGAGAAACACTGAAGACATAATCATAAATATATTTTTTTTATTTAATTCACTAGACTAATTTCATAGTCTTTGGAAATAAAGAACAGTTGCGCTTCACACAGACACAGAAAATCAAGTAAGTGAATGTGAAGAAGAGATTAAAGGGAAATGGAAACAAACAATGAAGATTTTGAATATAGCCTGGCAACCACTACACAGAAGCAAATTCTTCACTAAGGAAATGCCAAGCCAGAAGATGTTCATAGTTGGAAATCAGATATACTTTTAGTGGATAATTTTACTTACGATACCAGCCTGTACTAGACTAACTTGTGTTTTAGCTCACAGATAAGTCAGCATCTAAATCTTCCCTGCCCAGAAACCAGGACTGTCTGGGGATTTATGTGCAAAAATGTGAGCTGCATTAGAGGTAACTTTAAAAAGTTAAATTTTTATGGAAAAATATACCTACTGCATTGCATTCACTGAAGAAAAAACATAAATGGTTCCTTCTAGCTGATACAGAAAAAAAAAGAAAAAGGCAAATTGTTTTTCAATTCCAGCCCACAGTTCCTAAAAGCCACAGCAAAAATTTCTTTCCTACTAACAAAATGGGTAAGAAAAAGACAATAGGTGATTTGTGACCAAAACGAATGGTACTGAAGCACGTATTAATCAGACAACATAATTGTTAGCTTGATAGAAGTGTCCCTTAGAATCCAGCAGATTATTGCAAATGCCATGAAAACAGTGAATGCCACTGTTTTCAGTACCATTTGGAATGTTTTAAGAAGCATTTGAAACATGACCTTACATCTTAAAGATCCTTATTTGCTCTCTAGATTTAGAAATGGACTAGTCCACTAAAAATGAAAGACCAGCAGTTGGCATGCAACATATATGCAGTTAGAACTGCAGAAATCATTTCTTCAGAGGACAAAAGGATCAGTGTACACAGATTGTCCATGATTCCTAAAAACAAGGAAATTCATAATAAATCAAGTGAAACTAATAGAATTTGAAGACTCTGCCATTTGATGATACATCCATGACTATGAAATTCCTTAATATAAAAGGCAAATTTTGAAGATCTTAATTTGTATTTTATCATTGCTTAGCCACAAAACTTATACCCAAAAGGTCAGCTACTCTACTAATTCTAGAATATGAAGGGAACATCAAAGTAAAAAGACAGTGGGATCTCTGCCTGCCATCAGAAAAAGACTGGATTGAACAGCTCAGGTGCCACATATATGCCTACAGATCCATTTTGTGAGATGTCTGTACACACAAGCTCAGCAACTCAAGGGGCATTTATTGCTCAAAACCTTCCCTCACTGCCCCCAAACCATTAGGGAAATAAAAGTGGCTTTCCCTAGAGAACAAATAGAATTTAGGACAGAAAACCTATATAAAGCAAACAGTCCTGCATAAGGTTACATCTTCACTTACCTTGACATATTGCACTAATGTTAAATTCAACTCAGCTTTAGGAGAAGGATGTTCTGTTTACACTAACTGAAGTGATACCTAGTTATCTCATATATTACAGCCTCTATTGATTACTGGAGAAACCAACAGTCACATAAATATGCAACAGGAAGAATATAAAGCGCAGTTAAATTCGCTATAGCCTTGTTAAAAAATTGCCTGGACAGCAACAAAGGCCTCTTGCAAAGTAGTCAAGTATAATAAATACGTAATCAATCATTTTGCTGGCAACACAGGCAGCAAAGGTATTAACACACACTTTGTCTACTTTGATAAACATACAGAATGCCTAAGTCTGCAAAACAGTTTCTAGCTAGATGATCTTTCATGGCAATCTCAAGTCTCTTGACTTATTTCAGAGTATCTAGACAATATATTTGTTCTTACAGAAAAGTCTCTCACCTGCCAGTAACAAACTGTAATAGTAATACTCTCTCTTCCTGAGTTAGTTCCTCCACCACATCCCAGAACCACTAGATGAAAAATAAGTTAGTTTGTATTTTCCATTAAATACTTGTAATACTTGAAAATATAATGGTAAAACAATAAGCAGAATATGTGCCAATTATGGAAATTTGCATATGAAATTCATACATAATTAAGTAACTTAATGTAGGAATACAATATTAAAAAAAATCCACAAATTTCAGCCAAAATAAGCTTCCATAAACACACACAGATAATGAGAACAACAACAAAATCACCTTTCTTGGATTAAAATGAAACAGACTACATTATTCAAAAAAAAAAAAAAAAAAAAGCCAAACCAAATTTACCTGAATAACTTGGTCTCCTCTCTCATAGCCACTCGTGTATTCTGTATTTTTTAACCAGTCATTCACATCAATTTCTGGCATACCAGACAACAAGAGCTCCTTCAGAAGAAGCACACAGGTTGTGATTACTCCTCCTGATTAACCATTAATTTCAAGAGTTTATGCTATCTTATAAAGCATTGCTTTAAGAAGTAGGAAAATTATAGTGCTTTTTCTGTTTAGTTGCAACCTTATAGAACTTACCATTTAATTTTAATTCAAGATTTTTGAATTCAGGTAACTTCACACAATCTATTTAATTTCAGTATGCAGTATCAGGAGAGAAAAATTATTGCCAAAGAATCTGAAAGAAGAAAGCTCTGAGTTTTGGCATGACTTAGGACAAAACTTGATATGTGTTGGTTACAGAAGATCAAACCGCCAACAAAAACTTAGTGAAATTTGATACTGTGACTCAGAAAAATTAAAGACAATTGACAGCATCTCCTTACTTTTAGAGGATTTCTGTCCTCCTCAAGGAAAATATAAAAAGACTTAAAGGCCACAACATCCTGATTCATATTGAAATTACAATTCAAGGCATTTATCATGGCCATGTGAAGCTATCACATTCCAGGAAGTTGGTAATTCTCAGTAATTAGAAAAAGAAGGAATACACATAATGAGATCCTAACTGATAGATGGCTGGGAAGCAAAACCAAAGTGAAAGCTATAAAATGTTTATTTTGTGATTACTGAGCTTTACTTCTACATCATTACACTGCCGAAGAAAGTATGCTGAACAAAGTATTTAAAAATACATAGGCATTTCTGCTTACCAGTTCATATTCATCAAAAAGCTGGATCAAAGATGGAGGAATGAACATATGGAAGCCTTGTAAAAAGGCATTTATCTGAGGCTGAATGGCTCTTGTCATTCTGAGCTCTGTCACAAGCTGGACATACTCAGCCTGCAATGTAGAAAATGACATTAAGATATAGCACAGCAAAACCCCAAAGCTTGTAAAAACGCATTCACACAAATGCTGTCCTTCATATATTACAGATCTCATCCACTGCAAGATAAGAATCCCTATGCACTTTCCACATTGAAGAAACCCAAAACAATTAAGAAGATTCCTCCAAGTTCTGAGCCCCTTCTAGTCTTCCCTCTTCCTTCCTTCCAAAGACAATTCCAAACCAGAACAGTTTAAATTGTTACATAACCCAGTCAAAAAACAGGGACTTCAAACAAGATAAAGGAAGTGAATAAAACTTAATTTGTTATGCCTGCCATCTAATACAACCACCATTGTGCTCAACTAAGGACATAAACACGTCAAGGTTTGTAAACAAAAATATTCTATTAAGAAAACTGACCTAACTCAGGAAAAAGGGTAAACTTCTGAAGGAATATTGGTGAGCGAAAAAGCTTCCTAGATTTCCCCCTATCTCCAGAAGTCTAACAGAATATACTACTTACCTCTGCAAGCTTTGTTATCTTAATAAGAATTTCAATTTTTTAAAGCAAGCCTTGAAAATCTCCTTAGTTTACTAAAAAAAAAAAAAAAAAAAAAAAAAACAACAAACCAGAAAATAATTTCTACCATAGTCATGGGAATAGACTATATCATGCTTTAGGGATTTGAGGGCTCTGTTCCCTTTAAAAGATGCCAGCTAGAAAAGGAATCCACCAGAAGAACTTCCCTTTTGTTGAGAACACAAAAGCCTAGGAGGCGTTAATGGAGGAAGGTTTCTAGGAGATAGGCAAAAGTAAAGCTCTATGAATATGTCTCATTTACTCTGACAAAGGTACACAAATCTAATAAAGTTTTTTCTTAAGTAGAGAAAGTTTCCTACCTGAAAACAAAATTTCTTCCTACATTATTTATGGTACTCAGTTTCAAAGAAATGCTTTGACTTCCTAATAATGACTTTTAGTAAAAAAATCATGAAATGTATCTCCCAATCAAACTGACTATCAGCTTCCTTCAAGACAATAATCTTACAAAAATACTTCGATTTTTAATTTTAAAAAAACTTCAGTCTAAACTTTTAGGTTCTGAACCTGCACAAAAGCAATCAAGCATTTTTTCTTTCCTCTCTTTCAGTAAAACAGAATGAAGTATGAAATATTTCAAAACAGAACAATATTTTTCAAAGGCAGCTCCTTACATTCACAGAGGTACAAAGGGATTGTCACTTGCTTTGCAGTTGGAAGGTATTTTTACATACATTAGCACCATTTTACTAGAGTAAAAAGACAATTAATTTGTGAAGTGCTCTGAAAAACATGACCTAATCATATTTTTAACTGCAGAACTGTTCCAAAAAATATAATTTCAATCTAGAAATCTCCTCAGGTTGCTTCTACTATCAGTGGAGATGAAGACACCTCTCTTCTCTAAGGACTGGGGGGTAGCCAAAGCAGATTAACTGCATTAGACAAAAGTCAGCCTCTGCACATACAGAAGAAATCAGAAGCTTTCGCATTACCAGGATTTGAAATCATGTTAACATCGGTCTTCTTCAGTGATCAGAAATGCTTGTTTTACATCTCTTAAACTGCTGTTACATATACTAGGCTATTCAGAAAACAGAGTAGAAAGTAAAATTCACAACCTTAGTTTTAAAAAATCCATTTAAGAAAAAGAATACGACTTATTTTCTGTATTACAAAAATACTACATTGAACACTTTAATTATGAGAGAAAGCAGTTGCTGTGCTTTAGGTGTAACAAGAAATGTTTTAAATAGCCTTGAACAGCTGAGCATCCTGACTATCAGCACTGGCACATGATGAAAGACCTGTAGCACAGAATTTACACAGTGTATGTCAGTAAAAATTGGTCAATTTGGTTTTTTCTCTGTTCACTTCATTTATATTTTATTCTCTCTCAGAAGCCTTAGGAGCACATTAGAAAACAGAAATACCCATACAATTTCAGATCTACATATGCATCCCCACACAGTGCACAAAAGGTACAATCCAGACTTCTTTTAAGAAGGGAGATTTGATTGAACACACATTAGATGGGCATCACAAATATGATGATAAAGTCTAGTTTGGGTGAGGGTTGTTCTGTATTTTCCTTTGAGGTAAATAAAGCAGAGATCATGCTTCCTCGATTTCACAATCACATATACTGTGAAACAAGGATCAATGTTTATCATGCTCAGATTCAGAAAGCAGCTCCATTCCAAAGCTGCCTGGAAAAAAAACCCACAATTTTTTACTGCCAAACAGCACAGCCAGCTCAAACAGACAAGCCCTGGAAGGACAGAGAAAGCCATATGATTGTGGAGATTTGCACCATTCTTTAATAAAACATAGTTATACTTTGACTAGCTCTAATTTTATTTTTTTCTAGAAAGCAGAAAGCTGCAAAGAACACACAGCACAGAACAAAGATAAATGCACATTATGACACTGGACACAGCCTGAATTTTCCCTCTGAAGTCTCTCCTTTACCATGACAAAAGGCAGTTGAACCACAGCTACAACTGATACTTCAGCTGCCTGTTACATGGACATTGCAAGACATGAATATCTGAATCAAATCGTCCCACAACCATTCACCTATTACAGAGCTGATATTAAAAAATTCCTTTGTTCAAAGAAAATAACTTTTTACAAATAGCTCTCAATACTGGTGCATTTACTCTGTTTCAGTTTTCAGTGTAGGAAATGGACTGTTTGGGTGATTTCTGCAGGGGTGGGGGTGGGGTGTGTTTTGGCTTCCGGCTGGGGTTTTTTTGTGGGTTTATTGTTTGGGGTTTTTTTAAGGAATAAAGATTCAGTCAATTTCATTTAAAAAAAAAAAGCTCTCCTTCAAACAAGTAATCTGCTAGTGTGCATACATAGCACATTCTTCTAGAAGCTGAATTTTCTTCTCCCAGAGGCATAGCAAATACAATGAGTTTTAAACAGTGATCTTTTATTCCTTGGGTAAAGGCAGGAAAAAAAAAGATATGTCTTGTAGGAAAAAGATTGTTGTTTTTTTTTATAAAGGAAAGTAGACACATTCTTATTTAAAAGGATAGAACAGCTAAGCTAAAACATACTGCAAAACTACGTCACATGAAAGAAAGTGGAAAAAATTCCCCAACACCATTAAAACACAAATCTACAGTTTTCAACCAGGTGGTCACTATCAACGACTTTGCCACTGAACAAAAGACAGTGCCATTTACAGATGGTTTTTGACTTCACATTTTGCAGCTGCAAATTCAAAAAAATCAATTAATATTAATAGTTTCAAACCTACCACCAGAGTCATCCATTTCTTACCAACTTTAAAATAAATGCTACACAAACTCCTGCCACAGCTGGGTTATGTGGCTCCGCTGAATATGGAGGCATCTGCTCTACACATTTTCAACCACCCTTTGTAGTCTGTGCCCCAACTCCAAAGTTAACAGAGCAATTTAAGCTACTGGTGGGTAGTACCCTCATGTGGGTAAACTTCTAATTTCATGCTAATTGAGAACGGGTTTTAAATAGTTGTTATGAAGCTAAAATTTATGTCAAATATATCATTTTTATACACTGAGAAGCTAAGACTGACCAGAAACAAGAATCAATATCCTTACTTTCTCCAACAGATAACAAAAAAAATTAAACATGTCCTGCCTTCACAATTAGACTTATTTTACCATCTGTTTTCTTTCATGAATGACTGTATTACAGGAAACATTACAGAATCAGGCTAATAATATGTATTCCTGTTATTGGAATGACACTCTGCTTTAATGAAAATGAGGATTAAGCATACAAGAATCCAGTGCCAGTTGCTCCAACACTAATCGAAATGTCCTTGCAACAAACACTGACACCAAGTGGCCGTTTCCCAGCGCAGCAGCTGCTGACACCGCTGGTGCAGCCGAACGCTCACTTCGCACACAGAACGGGCCAGGCCAGCCCAACACAAATGAAATTCGAAACAGAAAGCAGACATCAGCATCAAGAGTCAATGTTACAAAAAACTGCAGGTCTACTCACGACACTCCTGCAGTTACTCGAAGCTGTTCAGTTGGTAACTGCAGAATTCAATCAGACTGATGTTGATTTTAATTTTAGATTATTTTCAAAATCCAGCTGTGTTTTTCAATATTTCTTTTTTTTAACTAATGCTGCAGAGAACTGGGGGCTTTCTAACCTGTTACTATTACAGTAAATTATAAAGGTACATTATTTCCATACACATGAAGTGACTTGCAAATTGCTGAAAAAGCTTCCTGCAGCCTTTTACTCCATCCATTATTGCACGTTAATGTAGAGCAATCCAGTGCCACAGACTGCCCCAGAAAGCAGCACACTTTGCAACGTTAACTACAATTTTTAATTTTATCAATTGCTACTGTTCTACTTCTCCAGTATATATACCCATGACTTAACTTTAGGAATATTTACAACCTTTAAAATAAACCCTTCATTTGAAGTTTCCCTTCCACAGTTCTCTCAGAAAGAAAAACCTCAAGCCTGAACTCTTTTAAAAATTTCAAAAAGCACTATTTCTATATAACATGCTAAGCTAGAAAAAGGGGCAAGAGTGTTGATAATTTTTTAACTTTTTTGTATTTCCTTCAAAATGGGTATACCATTTATCCTCCCAGGTATTCAGAAGGTCGGTCCAGTCACTTTTCTTATACTATCAACTTCTGAATAAACCTGTATACTCACCTTGTTTTCCTGTGTAACAAGTATACTTGCACCCCCGGGCTTCAGTGGCACTTCTTCCATTGCTCCAAACACATCAGTCTCAACAGAGAAGGTCAGCTCTAAACCCAGATCACTGATATCATTATCTAAAATCCACTGCAAGTTCTTTGCATACTCTGGATCAATAGATGCTACATCCTGATAATTTACAGGTATACCTGAAGGGGGAAAAAAAACAAAAAAACAAAAAAAAAAAAAAAAAAAAACAAAAAACAAAGAGACAAAACTACTCAAATAAGTAGGATAAAGGTAAAAGATTTATAACAATATATGGCAGAAGATTGCCCTCTAGAGAGAAACCAGAATAATGCAGTAACAGAAAAACGCAATAAGGAATCCACAGTTAAAAACTACATCAGAACTGTACTTACTACATTTTTAAAATATTACAGAATCAAGTTTCCTCTGTGTGTTTTTCCCCCCAGTGAGGCAAATGACATACCACTTGGGCAAACACAATTTGCACAATTTTAACTCGCTAACAGATTTAAGTAAAAGCATCTAACCATCTTGAACATACAATGTTAAATGTTTCCTACAAAGTCTTAAAGTTTTCTACATAACTTTTAGAAACCCAAATACCATATTTTTGTACAATAATATCTTTGCCCCCAGAACATTACTTGGAGAGGAAAGAACCTTCCTGTAGTCAGAAAACCCTTTTGCTCTTCAGTTTTCTTCTTATTAACCATGGTTGAAATGGGATCTACTATACAGTTGAAAAAAATTATTTATAGGAATTTTACATTTTCAACCTGAACTTGCAAGTCATTTAGAAGCATTAAAAGGAGAGTTGCTAGAAGTTTGACTTTTATCCAAGTACAGGAACTACTGTTTACAGCCCCTTCACAGACACGGCACTCAGACACATTTAAGCAAATGTGCCCAGAACAAGGTGACCCTGAGTTTATGAAGGAGAACTACCCTCTTCACTACACAAGAAAGCAAACCCCCAACTACTTTAACTCTGCCATGATAGATCCTCTAACTCTACCAAGACAAATACACTTCTGGGAAAAAAGGGGCAGGGGATTAGGGTGGCAGTAGGTTTAGAGAAAAGCAAGTTATTGGGAAGTACTGTCTTTGCTTCACCATCTTCTGTGCGTTATGCAGTGTCATAAGGGTGCCCATTAATTACTGTGAGCCTTGGCAACACGGACTGCGGATGCAGTACCCCAGACTAACACAAAATTCAAAGGTTAGCAGCCACTCAGACATCTAAGTGCAAAAACTGTTACAGTATTTCCATGGAAGAGCTGACTAGAGCTGAAATGTGTACAGAAGCTGTAAGGTATTGTTTTTCTAATAAAATCAAGCAACAGTCGAGTTTAAGACAGGGATAGGTAACTTACTAATTAAATATCACTGTCATTTCTCTCTGAAAAAAAAAAAGAAAAAATCTAACAGCTGTCTAGTACTTACTAGAGGACATTCATTTTTGCCAACTAGCAAGCATATGTGCATTTCACACATGAAATAATAATGTCTCTGAGGGATATAAGCAAAGACTGAAAAGTAGGAATCAGAGATTCCAACTTTAGAGAAGAAACTTAACTGGAGCATTATGATGAGAGTAACAGTCATAGTCAGCACACTGCGAGACCAAAGCACTAAGCTCACTCGTTTGCTTGACAGATATTTTACCAATCAACAGACTCAAGTGGGCAGTTATAAAGAAACTCTATCAGATTTATCAGGACAAAACTTGAATCCCATGAAATATTATGTATCTTTCTCTTGTATACCCTCAAGGTACCTGTAGTTTGACAAGGAAGAGAAATCTATCTTAGCATAATTGTGATTAGCAGGTATTTCCATGCAACATAGAACTTCAAAAAGATACTACAGGTAAGCTCTGGGACAACATCATTTAATATTCAAGAATTTAAGGCCTCCATTTCAAAACAGACTGACCTAGAAATTAATTTTCACTTCTGTTTATGCCATTTCAAGGACTACTTTCGACTATACTGTTAAACAATAGACTGAAGTCTAACAGCAAACAGTATAGTAAAGAATTTATCTGCTATCTGTCTTTGTGGGCTGGAGGTGGAAGTTCTCTTTTATAAACAGAAAAGTAATTGGTTTCTTAAAAAAACACAAATTAAGTGGAAAAGAGCACTAGAGAACTATCTTCTCCTCCCCTGCTTAAGCAGAAGGCAGACAAAGTGTGAGAAAAACAAACCTAAGAGGCCTTATTAATTTCTGACTGTATTTTTGCCCATGCTACATCTGTAATAGAGAGCAGCCTTAATAAACAGGCAGATCTATGGAATAATGTTTGATTTCACAGCACCCACACACAAAAAATTATGCATGCTACATATCTAACACCTTATAAAGCACATTAGTTGTGTGTTAGCTGGGTCATCACCTAAGCCGGTGATCTTTCCTTGCCTACCAGATATTGTTGCAGAAAGATCTCAATTCACCACAGTGGAAAAAGGTGATGCACCCACCCGAGTCTCAAAAAAGCAGCCACATTTGTTCATACAGGTTTCATCTTCTAATTAAGGCATTTCCACATCATGTGTGTTGACTAAAAAAGAGGAGTTCCTTTGAAAAAGGTTCACACTGTTCCTCAGAGACAGAAGGGCTTACCTCACAACCGGTGGTTTTAGTGCCATCAACAGATGGATATACTTTAACTAAGGGAAAACAAGGATCTCAGTGCAAGGTGAAAAACCAAAGGAATGGAAACGTTCTCAGACTGCAAAAGATTTCATACTCCTTCACTTAAGGCCTGACAAGTAGTTGAAGGAAATTCATATTTCTGTAACCTGATAACTTGTATTTGGCATGAATAACAGTTAGTATAACCCACAGCTGAACCTGAAACAAAAATTAAACGAAAACCCCTCAGGAGCATCTGCTGCTGCACAACTCCGATTCCTTAAGCAAGAAAACAGGAGATGAACAAAGCTGATGGAAAAGGCCTTGGAAAGGTGAGGCAGAAAAAGCAACTACTTCGGGAAGTGGAGGTGTAGTTTTTCCAGTTCTCTGTGTCTGATAAGTAAGAAGCAATAAACAATTTTGAAAATTTAAACAAGTTGAATGTGTCTAAACATCTAGAAATTTCCAGAATGCCTGTTCAACAGAATGACAAGATCTTACTAAGACTGGTGAGATCTTATTAACAGAGACTAATGACTGCTGCTTCTTGGTTTGCAACAGTTACTCTAGCAAAATGAAAAATGAAAAAAGTAAGGTCATCTTGTCAACTTAGAAACCAAAAAATCAGGTATATCATCACAAATCAAACTAGTAAGGAACCCAAATTCCTTAGTACTCAATTCCAAAAGAGCTGACAAGAGCAACACTTCACTGTTCTCAAAATGACAGTGAACAGCAGAAAAATAAGTTTTTCTTTTTTGTGAATACATCACATGAAGATTAGCCTGTGAGCGTTATTCATAACTATATCCTGGCCTGCAACAAATGAAGTGTGACCAGTAGGTCAAGGGAGGCGATTCTGTCCCTCCACCCTGCTCTCATAAGACCCCAACTGGAGTGCTGAATCCAGTTCTGGGGCCCTCAACATAGGAAGGACATAGACGTGTTGGAACAAGTCCAGACCATGATCAGAGGGCTGGAGTCACTTTCCTATAAAAACACGCTGTGAAAGGGTTGGGGTTGTTCAGCCTGGAGAACAGAAAGCTCCAGGGAGACCTTAGAGCACCTTCCAGTACCAGAAGGGGGCTACGAGAGAGCTGGAGAGGGACTTTTTACAAAAGCAAGTAGTGATAGGACAAGAGGGACTGGCTTTAAACTGGAAGAAAATAGGTTTCGATATTAGGAAGAAATTCTTACTGTTAGGGTGGTGAGGCACTGGAACAGGCTGCCCAGAGAAGCTGTGGATGCACCATCCCTGGAAGTGTTCAAGGCCAGCTTGGATGGGGCTTTGAGCAACCTGGTCTGGTAGGTGTCCCTGCCCAAGGTATCTTTAAGATCCCTTCCAACCCAAACCATTCACGATTCTTCTGCTCACTCAGAGGAATCTCTTGATGTCAGAGGCCAGGCCTTAAGTCCAAATTGTGCCACACAATGATACTTTAGAACCACTTTCCTATATGAAGATCAACGAGTAGGGAAGTATTGCCTACATGGTGCTGCTTCAGACTGGCTGTCCTACACTGCCTCTTGCCCTGCAGCAGAAAAGTACTAAGTGGTACTAAGGCAAAGAAGTAAAATACATTCCTCTGTGAAGAAGATCTTGACAAAGATGATTGAGCCTGCACCATCAACAAACTGCAACAGAGTGCCCTGAACACTTTCAGGGAAGAGAAACAGTAAACTTGAAGTTAAGAGTTGATCTGTCCTCAGCAAACATCACAGGAAGACTGCAGGTAGACAAAATGATTACAGAAAATCTTCAAGCTATCTTACACTTCCAAAGAAGATCAAAGAATAGTGCTTGAACACAAAGGAAATCTCCATGCAGCAGCAAATAAATTTATGTACTTAGTGGAGTAATAAGAATATACAGGGAATTTACCCTCTTATGATATTTTCACACAAGAAGAAAACTTTTTTCATGACAATGCAGAGGAGGGGCATCATGTTCAACAATCAAAAGGCACAAAGGTTCT
Organism: Pseudopipra pipra; assembly: GCF_036250125.1. Taxonomy (NCBI): domain Eukaryota; kingdom Metazoa; phylum Chordata; class Aves; order Passeriformes; family Pipridae; genus Pseudopipra; species Pseudopipra pipra. The sequence goes on along the minus strand of NC_087551.1, from coordinate 72,554,317 downwards.
CAAAGAAGAGCCCTAGACAATAGATACTACAGTTAACAGAGGTTGTCCTCCACTAAAAGAAAAAAAAGGTTACATTTTTATAGACTTCTGACCAATCCCCTTGAATGCTACAGTATAAGCACATGAATTAACTTGCCTCGTTAAGGAGACAGGATGAACCTGCATTAGTTCCAAAACACTATTTCAGGAAATAAGTTTGCAACAGTATGGATTCAGCTCCTGAAAACCTTACATGACTGATGAACTTCAGGCACAATAAAGAATGCCTGATAGACTTTTGCCAGAGTTCACAAACATTCTCAACTTTGTAAGTCTGTCAGAAGTTAACTAGGGAACAATTATTTTCATTTCTCAAGAATGACACTACACAGCAGGATAGATGAATTTCACAACTGTGATGCAAAGAATTGCATATACCACAAAAGCAATTGGTTGCACTAATCTGCCTTTCAGGTATTCCTAGTCAGCAATAGTAAAGACAGCCAAATTACATGATAAGGCTTTAGAAAGAGTAATGATGCCTTCCTTGCTTTTAATTTAAGATTCATATTCAAATATAAAGATTAGCTATTTTTTAGAAAGTTGTTAACTGTATAAAATTCCCACAGAGCTTTGCTCATGTATTTCTATATTTTGCAACTACAACAGCTCCTAAGTGAGGCACAGACTAGAATAGCAATTACTGCCATATTATGTTGTGACTCTGATGTACATAAAAGACTTGCAAGACATTAATTTCCAAGACTTTTTCACTTTTAACACACACACACACAAAAGTAAAAAAGAAAAAGGTTTAGTGCTCAGACAATTACTACAATTAATAAACAGGATTTTAATAAAACATACCAAGAATATGTTTGTAGAATGACCTCGTGAAGTAAATATTCACCAACTGCCTGTGATTCAGAGCCAGCCCCAGGATCTGGCCTGCGAAACGGAAGTAGTTCAAATGATCTGGATTTACAGAAGAGTTACTGTTGGGCTGGAAAGTTGTTCCTATAAAATAAAAATATTATCATATTTCGGTACACTTTTTTTCAAGTGTTTATTTGTCAAATACACTAAACACCTGAAAACACTGCAAGAGTTTTATTTTGGGGTTCTGGAAGTTTGGGGCTTTTTCCTTACACAAAAAAGACTTCAGATAGAAATGGATTAGAATGTAGTGACACCCTACTACTACAATGATACTGCTTAGTCACTTTCCAAGGCATCGCTCTGAAATAATTATCATCAACAAAAAGGGAATTATAAACTTGTACATTTCATCCTCCATCTCAGTATATTGCTATGGGCATTTTTTGCTCACTCTAATGGGCTTTGCTTCTATCAACTTGTGAACATGCTCAAAGGAAGGATCAGCATGTAACTACTTCCTTTCACCTGTTTCCAGCCAGATGCAGGCAGGACACAGTCCAGTTCTGGTCTCCTTGGAAAAGACTACCTCAAACAGACATCCCTGAACTTTTCCTTTTAGCTTTCATGAAATAATCTACTGTAGACTGAATCCCTTGCCACTTTCCAAGACTTTGTAAGGTAGAAAACAAAACGCTTAGCACTGATGATGATGTGAAATCTTTTATTGATAAAGACTTGCTTTATATGAAAAACTCGAAAGACAAAAAGTCAAATGCAAGGGAGACCTGTGGAGATCAACATCTGCTTTTATAAAAAAAACTAGCTTATTGAATTTATTGATTTCTAAAAGGAAATAGAGGAATACCTCCACAGTTCTCCTGCAGATGCAGAAGAAAGGAAAACTCTCAAAGTGCTATGTCCTTCTACAACCAGGCAGAGATAGCATGGACCCATTAAAACAAACAACTCTCCTCTTACAGAAGAGAATGAAACTTCAAATGAAGGAAAATATTTCATACGTTCTTGTAAAAACAAACAATGAATAGATCATTTCTCTGTATACAAGACCAATTCTGTCGCTGTTGCTTTTAAAAAGTAATAATCTTATATTCTGAAATGATGCTTTTATGAAAGACAATACTCTAAAATTAGAGGGGAAAAAACCACAGAAACATACCATCAGCTGACTGGGTAAATAAGGCGTAATCCGGGTTAACTATTTCACTGGACAAGATATCAAACCATTCACGCACCACACCCTGTCCCTGCATGTCAAAAGAATAAAACGTATTAGTACAAAGAAGTTTCACTGCTCCAGCAGTTATACTGAATAACTACATATTTCTTTTAAAGTAATTTTAAAATAGGGTTTAGTTCAAAACAATACTTGTGAAAGAGAATTAATGTTTCCATATGAAAGTACCATAAAAAACAATGTAGTTTTACCCACCATGCCTTCTTCTCCATGAAATCTCACAGCAATCCCCTGCTTTAGTTTCGCACTATTTGCTTTAGATACAACTTCACAGCTACTCCTAAAAATAGAATCTAAATACAAAGCATCAATTAATTTTTTCATCTTAATTTGTTATATTTCAATGTATTTCAAAGATATACTAATTCCATTTATAACACAATACCTCTGTGAACCAAAAGAATGTCATTTTCATTGACAGGCCTGTGCACCATGTCCGAATCTGGCTGCCCAGCATGCAGATGTTCATAGAACCACTCACAGCGATCTTTAAATGGCTACAAAACAAAGTGTACACCATATTATATAGATGCATTTCACCAAATAATTAATCTCTCATAAGCATGACTGGAAAATAGTTATGCAGACTTCTCCATTAATTTTTGAGATGTGCCGAGTTACCTCAATAAGTTATACAGTGTTTTGGGAAAAGAATAGACGTGCCCTTAAGTGCTTGATGAAGTTTGGTATGCTGAAGCTGGGTATGCGGAAGACTGGACCACCAGTTATGCAGAAATTGCTATCAAAGTTCTCCACACAAGAGAAAAACAGCACAAAACTTCTTACAGGAAAGGAGTGGGTGTGAAGGACTCTAGAGAAGAAATAAGTCACTGGCTTCTGTAATACTACTGATAATCAACCACAGCTGAGCACAGAAGCACAAGGGATATAAACAAGCCCTACTTGTAGTAAAGTCCACTGGCAGTATAAAACAACTCAAAGGAACCAGAAACCTTCCAAAGGAACTCCTAGGTGAAAAGGTTCTAGCTTGTTTGACTCAGGATTGAGATGACATTTTGCAGCTCTTCCAACACAGGACATCGTCTCATATCTTTCTCATCCATTGCAATTCACAGTACGTACATTTAGCTGACCTGACAAACAGGGTGTCAGTTCTCAGGATCTCTTCATTATTCACAGGTAACGAATTTCAAAAACACAGATTTCAACCAAAGAATGAATAAACAATACATCTAACACTATTGTCCCACAAATGGGACTGGATTACTAAAAACAGTGTACCTTTAAAAATAAAACACTGTACTGTTCACGACTAAGAAAATAAAGCTTTTGGAACAGACTTTCCACAACAATTGGGGAAGGGGGTGTTATGGTTGGGTAGAGGAACTTTACCTTTGTTTTCAGAAAATTTGGTATTTTACCAAAATAGTTGACCAAAACTCTTTTAGTGTAAGGAATCTTTCTAATGGAGATCAAAAGTAAACTAGTGTGTGCTAAATGAAGGAGTTCCAACCAGCTCATTATCACCCAAATACCACCTTCATTTGTAATAGAGCACATGCACAGCACAGTAACGAAAACATGGCAGATGCCTAAGACTACAGCGTTATGTATACGAGCCAACTTCCACACGGGAGTTTGTGTGCTAATTTTTCAATGAAACTACACTGGTCTCCCCTAGAGTAACTCTCTAATCTTGAATTCATGTCCAATGTCAAACTGAGTTTATAATTTTACTTCAATAAGAAAAGAGACAAAACAAAGAAACAAAAAGAAATGGTAGGAAACAGAGATGTCACTAATTAACTATGGCCAAATCAACTAATAGTGGTATATTTATCCTCTGGTTTGTCTCAAAATGTAAGATTACATCAGGGGAATTAGGGGAAAAGTGCAGCATTTTAAAGCCCAATCTATTCGATGTGCAGTAATAGATTTAAAAATAGAAATTTAGCTTTGTTTAACTGAAAGTTGGACTTGTAAGGCATATCTAACATCAGTTATCTCAAATGGATTCACATATGTATTTTAAAGAACTACAAGTACAGAAATCTGGCTGCCATGTCTGTTTAATCTGATCTTCCAACATCCCACATTCAGAAGCACTAGAGGCCACACTTAGTTCTTCCATCCTCCACAAATGGAATTTCTTTAAATATTATTTTTAAACAAAACACCCTTTGTATATTCACAGAAGTTGTAACTAAGCATGTCCTGACACTTACCTGAGCTTTTATGATGTGCATAAATCTGGACATCAGTTCAGGACACTCGAGAAGAAAATGAAAGTGATCAAAAATTATTTTGGGGTTTCTGAAAGAAAAATAGGTTAGAAGCCTGTTAAGAGATTTAATAATAATGCTTCATGATACAAAAATTTCACATAAAGAAACAATGCAATTAGTCATATAAAAAGGTTTTAACAGACACTTCTACTTTGTCATTTTTTCTCGTTTTCAAATACCTCATCTGCAAAATATGGGAGGATTAGAAGCAGCTCCCCAAACAGAAGCAGTCCCAGAGAAACTCTGGGAACAGTCAACTGTAAAAAGATGGTTTAGACTCCTTTAGGAAGTCACATATTGGAGGAAGAATGAAAGTTTTCATCTGCCTCAAAAAAAGTGACGCCTTTATTTGGAATAAATATGAGGAAAGGATCTATTAAAGAAATTATTCTGTTGCTCTGTGAAATAGATTTTTTTCACAAGATCCCACAGAATCTTACAAATAGATCATTTAAATATGTAAAAGAGTTCATTTAATTCTGAGCTCTGAATCATTAATCTTCACTCCCTTGAATTTGGCAGGACCATTAAAGTGCATATAGTACATAGGTTACAACAAAAACCTAAAAATACAACTCAGTAAGAAGGAAAAGATCAGTTTGATTTATTGAGGGGGAAGGTGGCCAGGCAGAGAGGTGGATTACAAAACCCGTATTTGTTGAAGCTTACCGGTTAACAAAACACTTAAGGACATCATCGTGTTTACAAACAAATTCTATAAAACGAGGTGACGTCATCCTGTTCAAAAATCATACGATGCTTTCGGTTAGTGAAATTGAAAATAATTTGAATTACATTAATTGTTTCCTTTTTTTTTTAAATAAAATACTGCACAACTATAAACTGATATTGTTTAACTAGCCATCATGAAACTAAATACTCAACAGCATTAAGATCTCATAATAAACTAATAGAAAAGCCAAAAATGCCAATAACCAAGAGGGTCACACAACATTACCTGTTACTAACTGTTACTAACTATATGCACAAGAAAAGCTCAAGCTAAGGGAGATACATATTTTCCTTTTGAATCCTTCCAGCTTTCAATGGAAGCACATATATGGAAGGACTGATATTACACGCACAATGTATACGATATGCAGGCTGTTCTATATTCTTGTTCATTGTATAAAACTCCCACCACGCATCTTGTAAATTGTGCTATGCGAGAAAGAGAACCAGGAAGAAATACAATTCAAGCTTAGCAGACTTAATAATGGGGACAACGGGTTATTTAATGGCAAAATATACATAACAAAAAAAAAACAAAAACAAAAACAAAATTACTTGTCAGGCAAGAGTCTCACACTAGCATGAATTTATTTTTTTCTCCTATACATATATCTGGAGAGCGAGGGAAAGATAAAAATGGGTGCAAATTTTATTACATTTATTTACACCTATCCTACAAAAAACAAACAAACAAACAAACTTAATTGTATCCTTCAACTTCAGTAAAAGCTAATGAATAGTTGCAAACACAGTTAAAACCCTCTCATCAAGTAAACAGTACTTTACTTAGTCCAGGATAACAATCCTAGAACTGTTCCTGTTCCCCATACCAATTTAGACGAAAGCTGCTAATTTTATCCAAAACTGAGGTATTTTCCTTATTCTGTTCTGAATATCCTTTCACTCATCTGCACAAAAAACAAACAAGCAAGTAAAATCTTCCAGAGACCAAATAAGAACATTTTAAACAGATTCCTGGTCTGTGAGATGATTTGAAAACATTAAACAACTAAAAACAACCTAAAAATTAATTTCCCTAAAAGGAAATTAACTCCATTTGTAAATTGCCACACAAGCTGTAAGATACAATATATGGAGAAGAGGAAAAAAGCATACACTTGTCATTTTTGATGCTGAAAACTTGGAACATTTTATTTCAGTATATTAATTAACAATGCCTAGATTCAATGTCAGCACCTGCACAAGAAAAGCAATTGTGGCAAGTAAAATAAAATAACCTAAATATTTCAAATGTTAACCAACATGAAATGCCATCCTTGTTGTATGATTATCAGGAACAATGGAAAGCTATGAGCTTTGCTTACTCTCTTCCACTAAATATAACAACACTCAAATCTATATTTAGAGCCATTTTAAAACATTTTGTCTGAAAACATAGTTTGTTATAATTTCAAACGTTATTTGAAGATGGCAGTGGTATTGAGTTACACCATTTACTCCTATTTATGCCTATGGATTTTTTTGATTTTTAGCTTTTTGTAGATTTTAGAAGTAGCTGTAGTTAGCTCACACTTTAGCACAGTAGTTTACGTATTTACGCAACCCTAATACCCCATTTCATATCTAACTTTCTAAATTCCCTTATCTTGTTTACACTTCTCTCAAGGTAGGCCTTCTTTCTGTTTAAGAACATTTGCACCCTGGCTTGAATAACAAGATACATCATAGTCAAAGCATCCTTCGAAATCCCAGAACTCTGGAGGAGCTCCAAGGACTGGACGTGCTGTGATGAAGAGGAAGATGAGGAAGAGGGGCTGTTAGAGACCCCTAACTCAATCTCCAGAGGGGTGTGCCAAGGGGCAGAACTGGGATGATCTGGGGGGCAGATCGATCTGGGATTGGATGGACTAACACCTTAAATTGTGGAACCCCCCTGGACATGGAGGGGGACGTCTCTGTACCCCCATGATGGTTGAAGGCCTTCTATTGAAACTGCTCTCTACCTTTTCTCTACTATTAATTGCCTGGTAAGTTTTTGGCTCCTGATCTTAGGTAACACTATTAATATAAAAACTTTAGTAAAACAGAGCAAGTCTCAGATCTTTGTATTCTCTACACAGTTCTGAAAAGCTCTAAAGCTACACAAAATTCAGCCTTCTTTCCCACATCCCAGGGAGCTCTCTCAGTGGTTATTGAAACAGTCCTTACGCTCCTGACTTCCATGACAGTAACTCTCAAACTTATGTAGTATCTGTAGTAGTTCTTAACATGAAGCAGAAATTATACTTTGGGACAGACCTACAGGGCAAGGCATATCAGTAAGTCCCCTGGACACAGGGAAACAGTCACCTTGATGACTGAATTTTGGTACAAAGAGATGGATGGTGGTAGGGGCAATGTACTTAATCACTTCTGTAAACATTTCTGCTCTTCATTTGGCTGCTGTAAACAATACTCAACTGCATTTTAACTTATATCAATGGAAATGGCTAAACAGCAGTTCCTTTTTCAAGATGGAGGAAAATTAAAAGTGATAGTACTGAGGTGTTTGTGGAACATGCTGATCCCTAAATCGTCTTCCAGAATGTCCACAGAGGAGTATGCCCCAGACAAACATTACTGGCCAACTTGAATGCTTTTATTCCACTCAGTTTGTCAGAGAAAGAAAAACCCTCAAAGTGGCCAGGAATAAACAAGAGTTGTCACGTAGTATGAACCTTGCTTCTTGATTCCTCAGAGAGCTTGTAATACCACCATACTTATCTAATCCTGCAGTCACAAGGACCAAAGGATCCTTTCCTCGCAAGTTCACAAATATAATCCATAAAAATCTTGGCCTAAGACCTCACTTACAGTGGACACACTCGTTTTCTGTTTAAACCAGACACTAAATTGACCTAAGTTGCAGTGTCTGTTCCACACAAAACTACATGTTTGTCAAGTTGGGACTGGATTCCAAATGACTGTTATTTTTGAGATTGAACTCTCCTTGTTATAAACTTCTGCAATATAGTCAAGTTTTGCCCCAGTCATCATTTTCACACACAAAGATAGTTCACTTTTTTCTTTCTGAGCTTACAGCTGTTCTTCTTGGATAATCATATTAAATTCAGGGATAATTTCACATTAAGAACCAACAGCAAATACAGCTCAGTTTCTAGAGATCAAAATTCTATTACCTCCAAGTATACTGCATGACTACAAAAAGCCATTAGACATTTAATACAAAATTTGTCCCAGTGCAGCTACACTCACAGGCAGCAGCACTATGGAAAATTTGCAGTGCTGTTTGGTGCCATTAGAGCCAGAAAAAAAAAAGCATTCAAATAACTGAACTAGTGAAAGCATTAAACATTGCCTTGACTGTCACTAATATCATGTGGTCAGCACCAACATTCTTCCAAGAAAGTGTGTGTGATTCTAAAATGGTAATATTTTGGATAACAAAAATGAATCCTCTCCTTACCCCTGAGGCATCTGACAGGAGCAGCACATATAGAAGGCTTGAATGACAGCACTTAGCCTGTTTGCTGTCATGGAGATAACATCCTGGCAATCAGCACAAGCTTCCTGCTTCCCAGCAACATCATATGCTTTTAACTCGACAGCATCAGTGGATAAGTCTTTTCTTCCCTCAGTTCCTGCAGTGGCAAAGGAAGGCGCAGGAGCAGCATCCTGGTGATCTGATCCTTTTTGCTTCAGTAAAATAGAAGTAATGTTGGCAGAGTTCCTTTTGTTTTTCATAAGCTCCGTAGCTATAAGAACAAGCCATTCATCTAGAGAATGCCAGAGCAGTTCCAGTGGCTGTAATAAACACATGACAAAACAGACAGAAAAGGAACACGTTGACATTAGATAATAATAATGTGATAATGCTGTTTGGGCAAGTAGGTACAAGGCACATTTTAAAGCTTTAGGTGATCCTTTAGAGGTCATGTTAGAGGTAAGTCAAATACTCATAAAAAATTCTGTACTTGTAGCCAAAGAGCACAAAGAAAATTTTATATAGAAGGAAAATAATCAAGCAGCAGATGGAAGAAAGATAAAGTAATTTAGAAAGAACTATAGAAGAACTACAGAATCGAACTACATAACAGAGTTTGGCCTCACGGTTGTTACACAGCACGCTACTGCCTGACCGCTGCAGTCAAGCAGAGAAACAATAATATACAGGTTGAGTTGCCAGAGTAAGAGAGTTCTTTTTTAAAGACCTGGACAAAGAAGCTCCCTCTACCAAGAAGATGGAGCGAACTCCAGACAACACCACAGAGATTCAAACCAATGCACGTATCTAATAGGAATGTGCTTTACGTAGAGTGTGAGATCATACAGCTCATTTTGACAGTATCCCAGATGTCTCAGAGTAAGGGTCACCAACATCTAGCTTTATGAAGCAAGTATCATCAGAATCACAAATCAATTTTTAAAGCTGTGCATTTTATTTTAACAAAGGCCCTCTTTATTCACTACACCCTGCCCAAAACTAATAACATTAAAACCTGGTACAATTCCATCACTACACATTTGTTCCTAGGTGTATGGAAGAGAAGAAGGCCTGAGCGCAAAAAAAGGCCACAAGGGGTGTAAGGGCTTGTTTTGCAAGCCTACGTCTAGTGAGCACTCAAACAGCATTCAAAGAAGTGAGTGGAGAACTGTATCACTTTTTTATGCTCTGGAAAGTAGTCAGCACCTTACATGGGACATGAACCATAGTCTGATGGTTTATGTCAGAAACCTGTATCAAAAGTCAAGTTACCTGCAACATTTATATCCACAACTGAATTCTAAGATCAGCAGCAAACTCCAATTTCAAGCTACCGACTTCTAAGGTTTTCAATACAGATCTCAAATTTAAAATCTTGAAGTTCCATGTTGACTTCTTTAACACAGATTTAACACCCATTTTGTAGCAACAATCTCCGCGGTTTCCTTAATAGTCCATACTAACCAGTTAGACTATCTATATTCAAGAAAATGTAAATAAAACAAAAACTAGAAAAGGAATTCTGTGTCACTAACCTGCATGTCACACATGCAAGAATTGGTACCACTGAAGAGATACAACTGTCAGGTCTTCAAGTAGCTTGCAAACCATTGCAATAATCTAAACATATAGTGGTTTTTTTTCCCTCCTCCCAAAAGGCAAGAGACAATCACAACCATGTTTTCAAGGAAAGAACAAAAAAGGAAAAGGAAAGGCAGGAATAAGAGAGAACTGGAAGTCACCCAACTCATGCAGCACTATGTGTGATCTCCCACTTCCCAGTCACTGTAAAATTCACGAAAGAACAGACTAACAGCCACAACTGTTGATTACCTTAGCATTGCCAGACCTGTGTGCCCAAAAAAGTTCTCATCAGCAGTTTTATATTTTTGAGCTTGAAATTGAGATCAATCTTTTAAATATCATGGAGGCAACAGTGGCCCTAATGAAGGTTTTAACACTTCTAAATAAGTAAATTATAATAATTGCAATAATAACTTTTAAATCATCCTGAAACATTAGCTAATGCAACAGTAGTATACATTTTGCTTATTTATTAAAAACGTAGGTGTGGTTTTCACACACTTAAGAATTATTGATATTTTCTGGGACAACTGTGGTAGTTGTGTAATATAAGTTTACTGCACAAGACTTAACTCCACATTAAATTGAGAAACAATTCTTTCAGCATACAAAGTAGTTTGGGCACAGAGATGAGTGATTCTGCTGAAATACCATTTCCTTTGCAAATTGCAATTGAATGGTTTTGTTTGTTTCATAGTGAGTTCTGAAATTATGTGGAATTGAAAAGCCATGTTTACCATGTGAACCATCAGATCTTGTTGCTAACTATTTTTTCCTTTTCTCTCTCTCTCTCTTCTCCTGCTGCCTGCACCATATGACCATTTTTCTTTCCCCTCTCTACTTCCCTCTTTCTTTACTCTTTCAATCTGTTTTCTTCATTTACTTTTTTTTCTTCTCTCGTGGGTAACTTAAAACCAATGAATTGTGTTTTACTAAAGCTAGTATACTGATTGTTTTTAGTGGGTGTTTCTTGTGGAATGGGTCTTTGTGCTGAATGTTTTAGTGAAATGCTTTTTCTTGGTTGTATTTTACTCTTGTAAAAATCTTTTGTCAAAATATCTTATTTTCCTCACTAAATTAAAAAGAATTTCTCTTAGAGAAGAGTGTGTGACTCTTTCTCCGGATGGTAATTAGAGGTTATAACGAACCAAAAGGCTTTTAAAAAGTCTTAAATAAAAATGTAACTGCTCTGGGCAGCTTATAGCTCAAATCCAGAGTGCAACATAAAAACAAACATAAAAAAACCAGACACTTTTAGAAATTAAACAACTAAACAGCAAGCACCTAAAGCATGTGTTTGAAAACAGCTACAAATCAATAACCTTGCAAGGGTAGTAGTAAGCTGATATGTTTCAAAGCACATAATAATAAAGACTTCATGGTCACAGTGAAAACAACACACAGATCAAGATTTCAATTGTTTCCATTTGTCTTGTGAAGCTGGATAAAACCGAATGATCAGAACTTGCAGTGAATCTCCAACTATCGTTCTGGAATTACATGAATATAGTCTACTATATTAATATTACCACATTTAGAGATTACTACACTCTTAAATAGAAATAAAAACAAAGTTTATGAAAACCAGCTGAGCAACTAAACTTTCAATATCTAATAAACAACCTATTAAATAAGAAATAGACAGAGATCATAAGATGAGATGTGCATCAGGGGTTAAATGAATGTAGTGGGCAAAAAATAATAAAAGAGAAGAAAAGAGGTAGGTTTAACTTAAGAAGGGATAGGGACATCAACCAAACTTACTTCCTGTTCATGAGATGTCTGATTAATGAATGCATGCTTTGTGAAATTCATCTCTTTAACGTCTATCTTCCTAACAACATCATATACTTTTCTGACCTTGAACACCTGACTTCTTGGAGTTTTATTTCCATTGTAGCCCATGTCATTTCCATTACTGGGAGAGGATGGGCCAATGCGAAAGACATGGCAAAATATCCTCACGATCCTTAAGAGACTCTTCATTTGAGCTTCATAATTACTTGACAAGCTGGGGGAAAAAAATGGAATGTTAAGTTTCTTCTCCTAGATGGAACAATTTAGTATATTAAGGAGTAAGCAATCTAATGGTAGGGTCTGATACACACGCTGGAAAAAACCCCTAAGCTTTAAACCCTAGTGAATTTTAACTTCTATTTCCTGCACCAGCCCCAAAAATCAAATATAAGCACTATAATTTTACTAACATGTACACACAATTTTAACTAGTAGTTAAAACAGCAAATTCCAGATCTTGCAAAACACTTCATTTGTTTTTACACACACGTACACTTCTTATGAACCGCCACCAGGAAATTCACCTTACTACAGTAAGGATCTCAGCGTATGAAACAAGTTGGGATATCCAGATGACAACGGTTTTCAATTTAGAAAAGAGAGCATCCAATGGTAAAAGCATAGTGACTAATCAGATATGCTGCCACAGCCCATCCTCATCAGCTGTTATTCTAAATGCCCCTTAACTACCTCAATCCACTAAGGGATCACGATGGTAAAGACGCTACTATTTCTACTCAAGAAAAACATTCACCTAAAAGACACTAAACAGAAGCACCAGTATGTTATTTATCTATCCAATAAACACACTAAAAGTTTTATGCCTGCAAGAAATTAATTATTTTTCTATCAAAATCTACTAATTTATAAATATTACAGAAGTGAGCATATACTCAAATCTATCCTTAAAGTACTTACAACTTAAAAGCATGCTTTCTAACCATAAAATCAGTAAACACCAGAAAACTGACATCTTAGAGGATGCTGTAAGCCTCTGATGCAATTAACCTGTTAATTCACAAACCCAAAATGTAACTAGTTGTAACATTTATCATGACCTATTTACCCTATGTCATCGGTAAGAGACTTGTTTTCAGCACTACATTTTAATGACTGACAGTGAAGTTGTTAATTTTAAAAAGCAATATACTAAGAATTTTACTAAACTAACAAAATATGACTTTGTTGTCACAATCTACACTTTAACCAGCAAAGTTTTCAGTAAATCAGTATAAGAAAGGAACACAAAGAGTAAGGAGTGCAGCAGTGGGAATGTTAAGTTTCTAACCAGGTAAAGAAAATCCTCTGACTAGCGACCTGTAATTGAATTACCAGCAGCTCTGGTCACAGCCACAAATTAGCATTTATGAAACCTCTGCTTATACACCAAAAGAATCTGTGAATACAAGAATCTAACTCAAGAAGATAACTTAAAAAGGAAAAAAAAAAAAAATACAAAACTAATGTTTCAGTTGCAGTCTATCATCTCTCAGCAGCAGTGTTTTCCTAGTGAAATTTCCACTTAAGTTTGGTCTCCAGGAAAAGGACCCACGTATATATAAAAACCTTAAAGTGTTTTAATAGCTTACTGAAGCTTTTACTGGAATGTTTGTAAACATTCAGCTAGGCCTAACCTGCACCAGCAAGACCCAATCACGTCACACTTCAATTATTTCTTGGAAAGAGGAAATATACAATGAAGGTAATTCTAACTGAACAGGGTCCTTGCTGGTACTCAGGGCAGAAGTCCTCAAGTAGAAGCTTAGTGGCATCCCTGGCTACTTGCTAGAAGCATTACAAAAACAAACTTTAGACATTTTTGAACTAAATAAAGACAAATCCAAAAGCAATGGACTGCAGGTTAGAATCCAGAAAACAAACAGTGATGAGACTAGTTCAGCCATGCAAAAATATCATTATTGGAGGTTTTCAGGTACAGAGTACATTTTCCATACTTTTGTCAGAAGAAGGAGACAGAGGAAAGAGGCCCAAGCTCAGAGTACCTATATTCACCAAGTACCACCTTAATCCTCATTCTGTATAACAAAGCAACTGAGAAATACTTTCTTAAAGTAGAAATTCACTGCTTCTGACAGGAAACAGAACTGGAGAGAAAAGAGACACAGCTTTTTTGAAACTGTGTCTTGGAATTATTTTCTTTTTGTATTACAATTCTGTTGTGACATATTACAAAGTACCAAAGAGAAGTGGGCCAGTAAAAGTCCACAGGACACTCTACAGGCATCTCTAGAAACGACTCCTCATCCAATGCAATGCAACACTTCCATCTTGCCTTCAGCCATCGCTGGGCCACCTGCACGCAGCAATACAGGAACACACAGCAGCTCAAACTGAGAGACAGTATAGGCACATAGATACTGTTTCTACAGCCATACTAAGAAAGCTCAATAGAGAGGAGCAGTAACAGTAATAAATCAAATCTAGACAACAATTAGTTTACCTCTGAAGACACCAACAGAAACAAATACTGCCTCATATGATCTAATCCATCTACCACAACTTCTGACAACGTACCTATAGAGAACAAGTTTGAAGCCCTTTCCTGCATAATGGTTTTACACTTTATCCAAAATTATTTGTGGGAGATCTATTGGCTCTAAGGAAGTCTGCAGACAAAAAGGAATATGTTACAAGTTAAGCTGATACACACTGAAGCTCAACAATGGCTGAAGTCCTTCAAAATGTCATCTCTGCAGAAACAAAATGTCATTAATATGTCTATGCACTTTAATCCCAAACATTTAAAGGGTTTAAGACTTTTGCACTAATTCATCAAAGCGAACACCTATCAGAATAAGACACAGCTAATGGTGTAATGAACTTCCTAGCATCATTTAGGAGTTCTGACCTGCTATCTACAAGCTCCATCCAAATGTAACATGACTCATGGGGAAGAAAAGGCACTTAGAAGTAAGAATATATCATTTATTCTCCACCTAACTGATGGGCTTCTCGCCCCCTGGCCCCAGTGAAAAAGAAACTTTCAGTCATATTTCTCTACAACCTACGCTGAGAGGCTTCTCTGGTTACAGAACACTCTTAAACCTCTTTCTAAGAAGTCATCCAGAACACGTTAGTAAGGAACTTCCACTCATGCTTTCAGACTCGAACTCTTTCAGTAAAGATTCTCTTAGTTTCTAGTAAAGCATTTAGGTTAGATCAAAATCTGTTTGCTTTTGAAAAAAGTAAAATGTTACTGGTGTTTCAACAAATTACAGATCAGGTGTTTCCCTCAAACAGATGCCAAAAAAACTAGGATAGCATTCTAGATAAATATGCTTACCTATTTTATGTGTCTCCCCAAGTAACCGCTGCTTGTGCTGCTGAGACAGGACACTGGTAGATTAAATTTTTGGCCTCATTTATATTAGTAGCCATGGAAGGCAATCAAAACTAGCAAACATGAGAAAGTGTCTGAAGTAACAAAATTCTCTTCAAGCATACTAAGAAAGCATGCAGAAAATTAAAAATGTGGAAGGGAAAAAAAAGGAGGGGGGGGGGGAATTATTTGATACTTAGTCTAAAAACCTTCCCTGCCTAGAGTTGACACAGCCAAACCAATCAAAAAAATACATTTCTCTGCAACTCAAGCTTCTAGGTGCCAGCAGCTATACAAGGATATCAACTTACTTTCTTGGAGCCTTTGTGAAGACAGTGATCTAAACAGGCACTTCCCTATAAATCAGATTTGAGGTCCATCTACTCCAGCATGTGCTGAGCACCAGACAGGTTAGATTATTAAAACCACTAAGTGGCACTAAATACCAGGTAGTTTGTCAACCTGGTTTTGATCTTCTCGCACTTACCTAAGCAGTTTGTGACCATTTGTTGTAGCAACTTCAGCAAGACTCGTTAGGATTTTAAGATACTGGCTTTCGCTCTGCTGAGATAAGTGTTCCAGAACTTGGCGCAACTGAAGGATTAAAACAAAAGGAACTGCATAGCATCAAGGAGCATCAGATCAACAATAATTTATCAATTATTCAGAACATTATCACCCTTGCACTAATATCTAGCAATAATAATGTATATTGTCCAACCTATCTAATCTAACCTCAGTTAACATTTCATTATGATTTACAAAGATTACTGAAAAGGTATACATTCTAGTGTCAACGCATGTACTGCAGGACATTTAACATTAGAGAATCTACCAACACTGAATGCTTAGCCATGTATTATTAATTCATAAGAACAACTTATGACATTTAAACTGTGACTTCAACATATACCCAGTCTCCTCATGTCATCACTTTCAGAGAATATGAACTGGTCATCATTCAAGACTTTGAGCAGAACAGCTCAGACTTGGCCACAGAAAACCATTTTCAAAATACGTTTTGGCAGTGACACAAAACTATACCACATATTATCTAATTAGAGCATGGTGATAGCAACATTGAGGTCCATGTGTTCAATGCCCATATGGGTCATTCACTTAAGAGCTGGACCCTATGATCCTTGTGGGTCCCTTCCAACACAGAATATTCTGTGAAATTTGTGAAATCTGTGAACGTTTTGCATATCCTCTCATTAAGATATTGTTTTTGCACACACCTCCACCATTACTCAGATAGATGACAAATCCGTTTTTCTCGCTGTCTTGATTTCTACAATACACAGGTTTTTTGTTCCATTGTTTTAGTTCTTTTACTTTCTCTTTTAATTTAAATAATCTTTATCATTTCCCCATGCATCTAACATACACTTTGAGAATTCTCACCTCTGTCATTTCACTCTGTAAAACTCAACCCTGTCTCAGAAAATTAAACATTGTTTCTATATATAAATCCTCAGTCTTGTAGCGGAAGTAATGGGAGTTAGAAAGAAAATGAAAACATCAAAAATCTAGCAAGCTAAGTTCAGCGAAGTGGCAGCCAATACCTTACTAAATCTATTCTATTTTTTTTTTTAATTTGCAGTCTGCAAAATTGTTTGCGGTCATTTTTGAACAAATAATGTATTAAAAACCCACAGCTACCTAGATTTGGAAGTGGAAAAAGCACCCCATGCTTCCTTCCCACTACACAAAAAGAAACAAAATTTTTTCCTTGCTTTAGATTGTACTACCCCACAATAACAAAAAAACCCAAGGTATAGAACCGTTAAAAAAGAAAGAGTAGTTTCATCTACAGAAATAATAATCAAATGAAATTTCAGCTGCAATCTTTTACACTCTAATTGTACAAGGCAACTTCATACAGATCATGTATGAATACTCATACTATGAATGTTTAAGTTCATTCTAGGTGATTCAAGCCTCAAGACACATCCTAGAATGGATGTCTGCAGATAATGACTAAATAGGCCCCATTACACAAAATAATTGGATCTATAGAATGCTCTACCAGCACCTTTGTACTGAAGCTAGCAACAAGTCTGCTCTTTCAATCGTCTACAACACTTTGCCAAATATGCAAAGTTAGAACACTAACTGAAAACAGAACCTACTTTTAATCCCAAATTCTTGTGTTTAAAATAATATAAAGACTCTTTCCATGGGGAAAGAAAAATATGTAGTGATCAGCTACTGTGGCACTGACAGTCAATTGCTAGTAGCGTCTTCTAAACCACGACACTCATATTAAGCAATCAGACCTCCACAATACAGACAGATCCCTTAGCTATAAAACATGTAATACTGCATTACCATGTTTTCCCGTAGATCTTCATTCTGCGTCATTTGAATTATTGTCTGGAAAAGTCGAGGATGGTACTGTATTAAGACTTCACAAGTCTCTCCATAACCACCCTAAAAAGCAATCGTTCAAAAAATATTTTAATTAAAAGAAACATTTTTTTTTTAATGCTGAATGGAGAAATTCTATTCTAAAATAAATTGAACTTCAATAACCAAAGTTAGGTATCACAAACCTTTTGGGAGAAGGCAGAATCAAACTTTTTTCAATATATTGGTTTGCATATATCCACTCCCTTTTCTCTGCTTTTCGAAACATTTTCCTACTTACCAAGCCAAAGTTACAGTTGAACAACACTTCACCTAACAATGACCAAAGATCAAAAACAGTGCAATATTTCACTTCTCTTCCCCTTGCTGAAGTGTCTACTTAATTACACCCTTAATTAATCTAGCCCTCCAGAACAAACATTTTCTAAAGATTCATAAGGCACATATCTGACTTGTTATTGGAAGAAATAGGATAAACCCATGAAAGGATTATTTAACTTTAAAATCAATACACAAGTATGATTCCACTTGTGCCTTAGACTAACTTCACACCCTTCTGAGAAAAAAATGTTTTCTGAAAAGAACAGAACTTGAATTTGTGGTTTATCTGCATCAACTCTTACTTAACACAGCTGCATTTTTAAGCAAACACCTAACACCTGAATACATATCAAATTCTACACTGGAAAGATGACCATATAATGTGTTAAATGCTGCAACTTCAGGGACTCCTTCTCTTTGAATGACAGTTGACAACCTACCTCAGTTATAACAGATTCATTAAACAGATTAATTTGTTTCTGGTACCAAGAAATCAAGTATTAAAAAATAAAACCACCCAGAACCCAAAGAACTAATGGAAGTAAAATCTTCAAGATCAAGGTAACACCACGTTGGCAAGTATATGAACTTCAGTCTTCTAAAAATATGTATCTACTACAAAAAACACATCTGTAAGCATAGAATAAAACCCTTGATGTAAAAGGAAAGAAAACATTTTGTTTTCTCCTTTCTTACTTGGCATCACAAACTTGTAAACTACATGATCTTGAAAAGAGCAAGATCATCACTACAAAACAGCGAACACCAGGTGTCACTACTCACACCTAAAAAAAGTGAACAGAACTTTTATGTATAAAGTGGTGCCATAAGGATTGCAAAACTGCAGATTGAAGCAGAAATTGAAAACACTAATCACAAAAAATAAGAATAGTACCGATAACCACACATTGGTACAGAATCATAGAATTGTTTAGGTTGCAAAATACCCATAAGATCAAGTCCAGCCATCAACCTAGCACCACCAACATGTGCCAGTAAGCCCTGTCTTCAAGGGCCATATCTACACATTTTTTGAACACTTTCAGGGATGGTGACTCCACCACTTCCCTGGGCAGTCTTCTCCAATGTTTTACAAACCTTTCCTTGAAGAAATTTTTCCTAATATCTAATCTAAACCTGCCCTGCCATATACTGTCTTACAGGTCTGTGGCTGCAGAAAGCCTCAAAACTGACTAGAATTCATGTGCTTTTATGGTAATGGTAAGTCATTTTGCCATAATAACGAGAAAAAAAAAATCTGAGCTTCACAATCAAGTCGGTTGTGAAACAGAATAGTGATCAGGCACTTCCAAATGACCAGAGCTAAGGACTTACTAGGATTTCTTATATCCAAAAAGAAATGCTATAAGTAACCTAACTTGATCAAGGCCTTCCACAGAGAGTCTATGATATAAATCTTCCAGCGTTAAACATTCCAAAAATGTCCCACTGGTACTGGAGACAGCATTCTAGCACATACACACAACTACTTCAATTGCAGGTCTTAGGCATATAAGCAATCTTCAGAAATTAAATAACTTGAGCTGGAAATAATCTGAAAATACAGAAAAAAACCCAGAAAACTTCAGCTTTATCTGACAAACTAATAACATACATCAAGTTAGTACGATGTCCACTGAGTCCAGTGATTTTTTCAGCCTTCAGTTCAGTATTCTAGTCTGCTGATTACTAGCAAAGGTTCAAAAGATTCCATTTATTTGTGTTATTGACAGACTGATCTTCAACTGATTCTACAGAAAAATGTGCAAGTGCCCACAAATCAAGAAAAAACACTTCAGCAGGCAGTACAAACAGTATTTGGTATCACACAAGAAAGACTGAGTTCTGCAGTTGAAAATGCTGGGTTAGCTGAAAATGCATAAGATTTTTGTTCCTTGCCCAGATATAGTCATACCTTTGAAAAGCAGTAGTCTGTATCATGTAAGCTGTGCTTGTTTTTATTACTAATATCTCTTCAAGAGAAATTAAAATCTATTAGTTGAAATTAAAAAAAAAAATTAGCCCTTTCTGCTTGCTTTTACCTCTTGCTTGTAAACATTTAAGCACCTAAATAGTCTGTTAGCATTATACCAAGGATTCCCAAACTTTCTAGCCAAGTGGAGTTCAGTAAACTCTTTCTCATTAGGTCAATTCTTGCATTAGACTTATGCAAAGGGTACAAATTAGGAACCTGCCTGCAGGATCAATTTAGTGACAGAAAAAATGGGGTTTGCATTTGTTTTGCCAAAGGACAACTGTCTTTCAGAGGCCTTAAAAACTGAAATGGTAACACTGATCAGATGACACCTTAGTAAGTCACAGAAGTTCACAGAAAAAGAGTGTCGTTAACTTCACACCTGTACACAGAGATCCAGTGGAGTCACACCATTCTTGTCTGGTAAATATTTGGCTCCTCTCATCAAAAGAATTTGTGCAGTGTCTCTCTGACCATGGCTATTCAAAAGAAGAGAACACAGTTAATACAGCATTTATGCCCCATTATTAGTCATAAATCTGCACCTAACAAACAAAACCAACATAAGCTAGAAGAAAACAAATAGTTATGAAACTGAGCAGAACACAGGATGGAAAATAATGCCTCAGATTCATCTACTGCCTGTCAAGGCCACTGCAAAAGAACAGTGCAAAATTAGGTAAGGGCCATTTATCAAGCCAGAGTCACCCTCTTCATTCAGAAATGATTCATCTTAGTCTAGCCTCATAAATATCTATGAGCTGCATTTCCTGCAAAAAGAGAGCTCTTCCTCAATTCATACTCTAACTTACTTGACAGAGAAAGTTCTCTTCACTGAGTTCTTTGCTCACTTCTACCAGATTTGGGGAAAAATAATCTAATTGTGCTCTAACCATCAAAAAAACATTAGTAACACTTTTTTATTGATAAAAAAATCTTTTTTTTTTTTTTTTTTTTGCATAAGAATTCAATATATCACTCTAGTGGTTCTGACTTCTTTTAACCAATACCTGTAAATATTTTGCCTGGCCTTTAAATGTGTTGAGTTTTATTTTTGCAGTCAAAGTCTATTTCACAGTCTCACTCATCTATTTATAGGTTGTATAGGACACTTAGTTTCCTTGAGTCGAGAATTTCACAAACAACTATTCCAACATGCCACCATTGACTAGAAAATAAGACCAAAGATTATTTATATCTCTCAACACTTTCCCAAATCCTTTCTTGGATGAAAATGAGAAATTGGGTAGCAATGATCAGATGTTTACTTCATTAAAAACACATTGAAAGACTAGCTGACTATTGCCTTCACCAGTATTCAATGCACATACTGCCAAATATAACACAGAAGCATCTAAGGGGTGAAATGAAAGACTGATACAAAACACACAGCAATTAAGGTTACAGATGCAAGTTTTTTCAGTGAAGTTTTATATCTCAAGCTAGTTTGCAGTACACTCTTTACACATCCTGGAACACACTGAGGCTGCCTACACTATCAGTTCAGAAAGGGCACAAGAAAAGTGACAATCAACAGCTGAGGAACAAGAGGTAGCTTCACTGATCTCTCAAAAGCTCCCAGATGAGTTATTATTTCCGTCCTTCCAGCCCAGGATACCAACAGGTTAACCTAAAGTACCAGACTTTGTTCCAGTGCAAATAAACATTCAGAGTCAGAAAGGAGCTAAGACTAACGACCTACTGGCACCATCTTCGCTGTAATTCTCTATGCTAAGTGCACAACCCAACATCTTGACAAAATAGGTGTTTCAGACTCAAAAACTTTGAGTACTGATACCCTTTCTCCAGCTATCACCTGGAGGTAGCCACTGCTACCACATCTTCATGTCCTGCTCTATCGTCAGGGGTCTATAACCTTTCTTCCAAGGTTCACTGTAGTACACATCCTGTTCATTGTACCCTGCCAGCTGCTCCAACTGTTAACTTCTAAAAGAACATCACTGCTGTACTTTCAACACATTCCCTTCTTACCAAAAACCTTTAAGCAGAGGCAAGCTGGCTACTTCTTTTAAAGCAGGTGCCAATACCAGGCCCTAAACCAAGCACCAAGGATAACAGCTATTTATTTTCTCCTTCTCAACTGCCAAGCATCAACATACACTATCTCCAGAGACCACAGCTCCTAGAACATAACTCCTGGCAGGCCAGCAGGTCAGTCCATTTCTCCTTTTGTTTTTATTAACATTTAATCTTAAGCGGACTATTTAACCTGTATCCAAAGCACAGGGATTATAAAAATTGTAAATGTTCTACGAAACAGCGGAAATGTTCTCATAAGAACAGAAGGTCATTTATCATATGTGATTAGTTTTGAAATTAAACTAAACTGTGAATAAAACAGAACTGATCAAAGCAACAATATAATTCTAATTCAATATTGTAATTTTAAGGCATATATATATGCCCATTTTGTGTACACTGTAATACCATAATGTATATTAATGCACAGACAAACTTGCCTTATAAAGACTGTGGTTTTAGTGTACTCAAAATAACCTAAGTTGGTACAACTCATTTTTCAGAAAATAGTTCAGCAGTCATTGATTTATAACTCATGCTAGAACATGCACAGCTGTGTGTTTAACATGTCTGTTAGAAAGAGGTATATAAGCCTGCAGTACTAAGATAAATAGATAAGACACCAAATCACATTCAAACATGAGGCAAGATTAAATAAAAGTTAGCTTTCATGTTTTTTAAATTTTGTGCCTTCTAACGATTGTTATTGCAAAACAGGAAAAAAATTATTTCACCTTTAGCACAGTATTCAAAAGTTAAGAATATACAACCTGCAAGCAAAATAAAGCGGAGTTGCCCCAGAAACATTCGGCCTGTTTATATCTGCACCGCTGTCTAGCAAACACTGCACTGTCTAGAAGAGAAGAAAATACCAGCATTAGGAAAAGAGCAATGGAAAAGCCTATTGGCTTCCAACTATTTAATACCATGCATGTTATTTACGCTGAAGGATTTAATTTTCCATAATGAACCTCAAGACCAAAATTCCTAAACATGAAATGGAAAATCACGGCTATCAGAGCTCATAAAGCTTCCTTTGAACTTCCTACTTTAATAACAATATCTTTTATTGAATTTCAGCTAATACCAAAGATTCCTGGATCTACAAGCTATTTAAAAATAAAAATGACACTTTTTAGAGAAGTAAACCATATACAGCCTTATCACTAGTTGAAGTTTCAAACTCAGACTAGGCTAGAAGAAATATGTAAGCAAATTCTAAAACACGAAAACACTGAGCAGACTCTCAAACATACTTTTGTTATATTCCAGTCACATGAATTAGGTAAGTCTATAGATAATGGTTTCTCAGAATTTGGTCTTCCGAAATCAAGTGCTAACAATGACAACAGAAAGGATCTGGGTAGAATGATTTTTTTTTTTTTTTTTTAAGTAAATAGTTCTGGAGACAACCTGTATAACTCTATATGGCTCTAATGCAGTTCAAGTAAAGCATCCAGAACTGTACTCTGTATATAAATAGTCAGCCCTAATGCAAGGCCAGGTGTAAAAATTATTCACATGTATCAATAATAGAAGAGTTTATTTGAACTTGTGTACTTCAAATGTTAAATATTTAACTGACACAACTCTTCGTTCATTTTTCACTCGCAGTACATTACGATCATTTTAGACTTCAAAAGCATATAATAGGTGGCACAATTATGAATTAAACACATTCCAAAAAGTAAGGAAGAACATTTTCAAACGTTTAACATTACATAAAAACTTACTATCAACAAGCCAATAATAGTAGTACAGAACAGCTGAACAGTAAGTCACCTAAACTCCCATAAACCCTGAGATCCATCATCTCCACAAGAATAAGTAAGTTGTTCCCATGGAAGTGTATGTAGCTGACGCTAAGACAAACAACAGCATTCTTCACCCTTCTAACCTTATTATGTGCATTACTAGTCTGAAGCTTATAAAAAAAACCACAACAACTTTGAGGCATTACAAAGTTCTTAAAAAAATCCATTGTGCTCATAGAATTTAGAAACTTACTGTCTTGTGTCCGTTTTGACAAGCTACATGAAGGGCTGTTTGTCCCATTGCATCTTCAACATCTACATTACTGACATGTTGAACAAGATCATGAAGCAATTCTGTTCGTCCATTGACAGCCAACCAATGAATCTAAGTACAAAATTATGATATACATGTTTTCTTTAGCAATGATACAAGTATTTCATAAATATGACTTTAAACCTGACTGTATTATTGTCAACACTTTCACAAAGAGAAGTTTTGAAGAATACTATCACATGCTTAGGCATTTTGATCACATCATTTGATCCTTGAAGGTACTGGACACGCAGCAGTTTTGTTTTAAAAGTAAGATGGCAAACGCTTGAAAAATGAGCATCTTCAAACTCTTCATGCCTTTTAAGAACATCATGATAATCAACAGCACTTACTGCAGTCAGGCCTTCGTTATTACAAATGTTGACATCTGCACTGTATTCCAGCAGCTTGCTCATACATTTCTTCTGGCTATAAGCAAAAGAATACATTAAAACCCAGCCAGGGAAAATCACTTACAAAGACTAAATACCTTCTTAGAGCTCTGCTCACTCTAATTCATCAATGTGCAAAGTATAGCAGTTAAGTTTCAGTTTATAAGGAGTACAGTACTATGCATGTCAAGAAGAGAAGTGGACCATCACAGCAGAGACTCCTACAGTGCAAGAGTAGCATAGAGCAGCACGGGACTAAAACTACAGTTGTTTTTGTGGAAAGTCCAGAAGTACTTAACCACTACTTTAACAGCTTCAGCTCTGCATGAGCTACACTTTCAAGACAAGAAGTCAGAGTTTAGCTAAGAGAAGTCCATGAAGTTCACCACCATCTGTACACTTCAGTGAACACTAAATCATTACTTAATGAAACAGTCATTGTAACACTATGCAAATCTTTGGCAGTGCAATTACTGTCTTAATGAAAGTAGAGGTATGCTTTCCTAATTCATGTTTTGTTTGGTCTTTTAATATTCTTTAATGCTTTAAGTGCTTTACCCTTAAGAATTCTTACTTTTCCTTTTTATTTGGTACCTCTCACACCTTTCTTATACCTCATTTCCACATAACTGTCTCCTGTGTGTATTTCTGCATTTCATCAGGTACCACTTGGCTGCTTCTTTCTTCTGCAAATTGTCTTCCCACATACCTAGAAGCCACTAAACACTCTCTCCTCCTCATTTGAAGTACCAGCTGTGATACAATTCAGTTATTGTAACACATATATGCTTTAAAAAGAAAGGCAACATTACAGCTGCACGTTCTCACATGCTACAATTCAAGAAATAGGATCTTAAAAAGGTACATGCTCACTGGTTTGGATGGGTTTTTTTCACCCTCTCCTAATATCGTGCAAGCCAACTTTATATTCCTTTCCTTGCAGTAAAACTTTCCTTGGAGACACTATCTGAGAAAAATCTGAAGTCTCTGAACCCTTCCAAGACCTCCAAAATCTTTTCTTCTCAGCTAACTGGAAGGAGAACACGTCCCTCGTTCGATCACTGTTGTACGAATGATTATGCCCCTGCTTAACAGAAAACACTAAAATGTCTAGCATTGAAACTGGTATTTCAGACATGACTTGCCATTTATAAAAAAAATATTTTCTGAATACTCAAAGTATGGATTTAAACCTCCATCTTCTCTATACGTGTATCATCCCTATTTTCCAAAGTGAAAACCAAAGTATTTTGTTTGAACCACACAAAAATATTACAGAACCTGCCAGCTTAAGTGCATTATGCATAAAATCTTCTAAGAGTTTTAAAAGCTTTTTTCTTACCCATTCCTTGCTGCTAAATGGAGAGGAGTACATCCTGAAATGTCCTGATAGTTTGGATTTGCTCCTTTTTTTAATAATAGAACAAGGCATTCAACTGATCCACAGCTAAGAACAAAATAAGAAAGGGAAAAACTGTAACAAGGATATTTACAAACCAAATCTGCATTGACATAAATACAACAGCAATACCATGTACAGATTACACTCAGTAGAAAATCTTAACATAAAATTGTTTTACACCCTCATAGTTCAACTTACACAAAGCTAAAGGAAAGTCACTTAAATGGAGTGAGAAAGTCACTTAAATGACTGTAAGTCACTTAAATTACAATCAATTGTAATTAATAGACGCTAGCCTTCTACGTGATTTTAATGGCTTTAAAAACCAACAGTGAATCTTTAAGACTGGTAACTCTGTAACTATAAACTGTTTTAAAAGTTTTGCTTACTGTTTTCTCTCACATCCCTTATCTTTAATCAATTAATATTTTCTCTTAAATAACAATTCCAGTATTTTGGGGTTTGTTACACTTCAGGGTCTGGAAGTTACATCTTAAAGTTTAAATATCTAAAACTCGTACAATTATTTCTTTGCTATTAACGTTGAACCTGTAACTCCCTTTTACTTTTCGTAATATGACAGCTCTTCAGGATAACCAAGGCCACCAAGAAGACAGAAACTCTGCATTATATGTTTATTTGGCTCCTGAATTCTACAAGAGGAAAAGCTGACTGAAAAAATAAGCATATTTTTCTGTCCGTCATGACCAGTTTATCCATTGTTACAAATCTTCCCAGTGTCAGAACTGCAACACAGCAACAGAAAGAAACCAAAGACTAGTTGTAAAATATGTTGCAAAACCAGCAGCTTGATGATGGCTTTGTGACCCAACAACTAGTCAACATAAAAGACAATCCAGAAATTAAGTGTAACACCATTTCTTGTGTTTCAGAATCAATACACAGTATATTTTCAAATACACTTAGGTGTATGCTAAAAATTTGCTTGCATTTTTAAGTACTTCCTTAAGTAAATTTTATATAAGCAACATGTAATTCTGAAATTAAATGTTTGGGAAACAGATATTTCTAAAACAGTCTGCTCAGGAAGCTGGAATTTCTACCTTTATTGTGACCAAATGCCACCTATTTATACACAATACTACTATTATTTCTTTTATTTTTGCCTTTTTTTTTTCAACAATTTAAATGTAAGAATTTTCAGGATATTTAAAAGGGTACTCAAATATAGAGCATTTGTTCATTAGTTTAAAGTTTAGTTTCATGAAAGGTCAAGTCAAAAACGATCTGGTTCATTTCTACTTAGGTTGTTAACCTGTTTCTTGGCAATACAGAGTTATCCCCATTGAAGTGCTACATTAATAATAAATAACCTCGGTCAAGGCTATAAAATTTGCACTTAAGCCCACTATCCAGGATACAAAAACTTATTAGAAGTGAGTACCCAAGTTGTATTCCCTGCAGTTATGGTCACATGAAGTACTTTGGAACGGCTGCTTCCCAATGAACATCCAAGTGCTCCCTACTGTTTTAAAATACTTCAAAAACAATCAGCATCTGCAGAGAAGATTTCTCTAACTCTACCAAGGTAAGATTAACCCAGCTACACAGGATACGTATCATGGCTGTATTTATTCACAGACTTGAGACTTCACAGAAAGGCAAAAAAGTATCTAGCAAGACTTCCTTCACTAAAATTTGGAAAGCCATTTGGTATCATATGTAAAATCTGTCCTCTCAATGAGTCGGGCACATTGCTAGAAGAACAACAAAATGCAAAAAGGAAGTATGAAAAGAAAATGTTAACTGATACTAAAGTGTTTTCCAGCTTACATTGGTGCCTTAGATTTGTGGTAATATTTTCATTGTTAACTTCTGGACTGGACTCAAGTAAGTCTTACTTTGCTGCAATATGAAGCAAACTTCTCTTCACACGTCCAAAGGCATAATTCACATCAAATTTTGAATTTGATAGCAGCTCTGAGACAGACCTTCAAACAGAAACACACTTTTAATTTAAAATATAGCTCACAGTAGCCAAAAAGTTTATACTGTAAGTTGTGCACAAGTACTCTGTTTCTTACTTATCGCTATTTCTTTTCCCTTCAACTGATTTCTGATCAAGAGATCAAACGGTTTTCAAGCACTTGCTGATTAACAACACCTTTCTACTTCCTCCTTGTACATAAAAAAAAAAAAAGAACTGTGATAGTGGGCAACTGTTTCAAATGTAAACTGGTAAGAATTAGAGCAGACAACCACATCACTTCTTTACAAATACAGAAAACACGCATTTTAATAGCTTCGTTTGAAAAAAAATTAATTCACGTTTTCCTCCTTATCTCACCACAGACACCCCAACCAGATATCCAGCAGCTTTCACAAACATAGCTAAAGTTCAGAGGGAAGACTGGTATGTGAAATCACAATAATGAAGTAGAAGGTTACATGATATGCCAACAGGACAAAAAAATTGAAGGACCCTTCAACTTCCAGTAATGGTCCAATCACATAATTTTAAACCCTTACATAGAATCTCAACAAAATATTATGCAGCAGAAAAAATGTTTATCCTGATCAGATAAATAGTTTACTGTTTCAGTAAGAATTACTACCTGCTTCCCTGCAAAATTCATTGGAAGTTAGCACCACTTAGCTGGCATTATGCAGCCTCCAATCCCAACCGCTTTGAGGACAACTGAGCAAGAGAAACAGCTGCTCATCTGAGGAATCCCAGCAGTATCTATCTCATTGTCCAACTCTTATTCCATGTCATTCTGAGACATCTGATGACACTAAGAGTTTCTATGTTGTCAATAAATACACACTCAGAGCTAAGATACAGTTACAAAATAACACTTTTGTACTAATCCTAGGGCGAATTTCCCTATGTGCATCAACAAAACAAATCCCAGCTCCAGTTTGTGGCATAAAACAAAACAGTCTTCTCAGGCAAAAGTATGCTGGGACACACACAGTCAGTGACTCACTTCAGATATAGAAGATAACTAAGCAATTCAGAAGCTACAACTTTAGTAAACATGCTGGGATTGTCAGACCTTAAAAAAAAAAAAAAAGGTACATTTAAAGAAGCTCTCACCTGTGCTGGTCAGCCATAACCATCGGCATCAGTGTATAGACAGCAGTTTCATTATCTGAGAAGAAATTAAATTACTCCATTACTATAAAGAAATCTTTTACATAAAACTTATCTAGTAACACTTATTTACCTTTTTAAGTGTCCACTGTTCAACAGATCATTCTTTTTATACAGATCATTCACATATGAAGTTTCATTATAAAGGAAAAGCCATCATACTTAGATAAAGGAGACAACAGTTTCAATACATGAAATTTCAGTGTGGCTTTTTTTCTTTTACAAAGTAAAAATTACAGAATTTTCAGTGGAGGATCATTTTTTTTGAATTGACAACTCTGCTAACTAAATCAAAGTTTTTAGGAAATGTGCATTAACAAAAAAAAAAGAAAAAAAACCAAAACTATAACACTTGAATAGTTCATTTTAAAAATAAGGAAATTTCCTGTGTTCCAAGGTGAATTCCACAGTCCTGATATTGAGTTTGTAATAGTGATTTCTTTGAATTGAGTTACTTCATAACGATTCACTTTTGTCTCTATCCTTGATCACCTGAAGGCAGTAGGTTTTACTTCAATCTCTAATCAGTTTCACATTTCACATTTGAAGGCAATAAAAAAAGGCCAGAGCACAAAGATTCACATCAGTGGTGGGAACAGACTGACATTCACCTATACAGTCTCTGTCATTACTACTGCTGCACATACCAGCTCATGCATGGATGTGATTAGCCTGTTTGGTCACTTACAGACTTCCAGAAGTAAAATACTATTTTTAAAGAATTCATTTGACATAATTTAAAAGGTTTTAATGTATAATAATTACAAATAATATTAATGTGTAATAGTTATTAATTTTATTATGTATAATTATTATATTTTTCCCCTTCAAGCAAACTACCCATTGCTGGGAGTACAATCTCCACAGATTGTTCACACAGATGCCAATTTATGACAGAAGGGGCTATGCTTTTTGAGAACCCAGGTATATGGATTCAGGATATAGAAACAGAGGACTGTTCTCATAAAAGTTTTATTTTGAGGTTTTTCCTCATCACCTTCATTAATCCAAATACCAAAGTTACTAAGCAATCAGAACAGGAAGAATTAAACAAGTATAGCACGTCATGCCTTGTACATACCATGCCTCTGTACATGCACTACTTCCACCAGATAGGTAAGGTGACATTTACTGAATATTAAACACAGATTCTTCAGAGTTATCAAGTGGAATCAAATAAACTTATGATGCTGCAGCTGTGCTATTCACTATTATCATTCTACAATGCTCCAAGATTAGTGCTGCTCTCTGCTATTTGGAAGCAGTCTGTCCATAGCTAACGAAAGAAAGAAGCAATGCTAATCTGTTATTACCTTTGAACGCTGAACACAGGTAAGTCATATTCGAATTTAAATTACATTCCATCTGTTATAAAAATTTAAAAATAAATTCAAAAAACTCAATGTTGCTTACAGCAAGCACATGGCGCAAGAGACACAAACCTCTCAAAACACCAAATCACAATTAAAAGCTGTAGAGAGTCACTCTAACCATTACCAAGTTCAAGACTTCAAACTCTCTACAGATTGTTCCTTATGGCAGAGTTCTGTGAGCATCAGATACCTCCATCCCCACCACACAACACTAGAATTTGACTGCTGGGAGGGAGGGAGTCCTGAATACAGTTAAACAGATGCTACATAAAGATATCAATTGTGAAAAATACTTGATGACTTTTTAAAAATGTATCCATGATTAGCTCTCAGTATACACAAATTTAAAAAAAAGAAAAATCTTCTTTGAGTGTTTCACAGATCTCTTGGCAGAAAGATTAAACTTCCGAAATGAAATAAAAAAACAGAACTTGAGAACATCATCTAAATTTAAGCATGACATCCTTACATATATTTTCACAATCACGCCCTATTAAAGAGGAAAAAAAAAACCCCAAACTTAAAAATACCAGCACACTTAAATGAAGCACTTAATACTTCATCCTAATTAAATTGACCTGTAATTCAGGTATAGTGATCTAGAAAAAGATAATAGTTAAATATGAGTGTACGTGGGCCATAAAAGGCGTTTACGGTACAGTTACAAAACTAAGCCATTTGCTATTCTATTAACAGAAATTACACTGTGGAGCACATGCAGATTTTCCCAGAGTTTTTCTGTACAGAAATTATTAAAAGGGTATGGGACTAAGGAGCATTTGTGGCTATTTTTGGTGAATATTGCCCCTACTAACAAACAAACTCCTATTGACTTAAGCTACATGACAGTAGGTAGAGAAAAAGCATTATACACCTCTCACACTTAGAGAACTTAGTTGTTATCTAACTTGCTTGCGTTTCCAGTTTTGAATATCTAAAGACAAAAAAAGGCACACAATATGCAGTCAGAGCTTTGGGTTGCAAGACCTGGTTTTCAGGCACTGAGCCTTAACAGTGCAATCCAGAAATCTGTGTCAAGCTCTCAAGTGTCCAGAAAGCAGCTGCTGAAGGACACTTCAGAAGAGTGATAAAAGAGTTATACTATTTTCTATTTGCAAGGTCAGCTCAAGATATTCACTGGTACTGGACTCAGGTGGTAAGACTTGCTTTAAACAAAAGAAAAAAAAAAATCACTGGAAATTCATCATCTAGAATCCTTCATTCATCTCATCAGAGATATTGTCATGAATTTGGCAGAGATCACAACCTTAAAGAAATGTCAGCACTGTCCACATAATACCCTAATGGCTACGGCACATGCAAAGGAAGTTCAATACCTAGATTTAGCACCTTCTTCAGCACAAGGAAAGTTCAAACATACATCTCCATTTCCTAAGAGAGTACCATAACTCTTACTTTAAGGATGGAGGAGTAAATTATGTATCTTTTACATTAAAGCTATTCAAATGTAGAGGAGTCTGGGGGGAAATCATAATACAAGAGTCCAGACACAGCACACAAAAAGCCACGAAACTACAAACCATACCAGACTGGTGTGGAATATTCTAGGATGATCCTGTCAGTACGTGCTTGGAGCAAAATACTGTAACCCAAACCTGCTTCTCAAGAAGAGTCTGGGCAGACCTGCACGAGCCTAAGGAACACCACAGTCAGAAAAGAAGATACAAAATGAACTAAGACCGATCCAAAGTTTGATGGCCATTGAACAGAGACCTTATTGGAATGCAATTTGAAACTTCAGTATCTTAAACCCATTTATGTCCTTATATCAGTCCAACTGCAATTCCTAGAGAATGCACAGAACTGACATTCCTTCTGCAGTACAAGACAACAGAAGTACTGCTTTCAAAAGTCTCAGGGCTTGCACCTACACTGCCACTACCATAGACACAATTACCTCCAAAGTGTAAGATAATAATGTCCAAGACAGGAAGATTAAAATCGGAATCAATTCACCTACACTAGTACTGGAGTAAATTTAAAGCAGCTCCAACTGACATAGGTTGTACAAAGCATTATTTGTATTACCATCTTCAATTAGTTAAACTGGTGCTACTCCATTATTTCTGTAAGTCTGAGCTTAAGAGCATTACACCAATTTCACTGCTGCCATTCAAAGGCTTACAAGCAACAGCAAAAGCCATCTGAAGCTTGCTTGTCAATTTTGTGAAATTTATGAGCGACTGCACTGGCAAACACCTAAACTGTGACAGGTGACAATAAGTGAAGGGTGTAGCAGCTCAGTGCAGGAGGACAACAGGAAGTCCAAACAGGGAATGCACAGAGAGAACAGAACGTTACTCCCTCTCTTCTACCACCAGAGATGAGAGCTAGCAAACAGGTAGAAAAAGACCCATCCATAAAACTAAACTCTGAAGAAAGTACAATGACAGCAAATGACTCACAAGAATGTGTGTCATGGACTTTTGCATATATGTCAGTCAGAAATTTTGCACATCCAAAAGTTTTACAGAGTTAGCCCTCCCCAAAAGCTGGACCTGCCTTGAACACTAAACCACTTCCCATAAGAGCCTTAAGCTGTATTTTCAAATCCATCCCGATACTAGGGACTAGCACCCATGGTAAGTAGTCTAGAGCCAAAAATTAGGCTGTGATAGGTGACACCTATAATACCTTTTAAAACAAAATTCAGCACTGTTAAAAAAACAAAGATTTGTCATCGCTAGTCTGCCATCGAAGAAACACCTAACGAAGGATTTAAAACCAGATGAAAAGAGTGGCGAGCACTCCCGAGCACCCGCTCGCCCGGGCGAGCAGCCGGCAAGGACCCTCTGCACCGGGTGAGGAAAGGAGAGAAGGAAGGAAAGAAGGAAGGAAGGGGACGGGGAAGCCGCTGTTGTTATCACCACCACAAATAAAAACAGCCTCTCAGAGGCGGTGGGAGGAAGCCCGTTCCCATCCTTCCCAGTGCCTCAGCTCACCCCGGCTGGGCCGGGCGCGGAGGCCGCCGCGGAGCCGAGACGAACCGCCACGTCAGGGCCCCTCTCCTACCGTCCGGCAGCTCCACGGTCCGGGCGCGGCGCAGGGACCTCGTCAGCCGGTTGAGCTGCTCCATGGCTCTCTCCATCCTCGGAGCGCCCAGCCCGGAGCCGCGAACACCCCCCGCTGCCGCCACCTCCCCTCAGCCCATCCCGACGGAGGCAGCCCCAGGGCCGCCCAGGCCGCCGCCGCCGCCGCCACGGGCGTCTACGCGCATGCGCGGGGGCGGACCCGGGGGCGGGCCGCGTAGCTCGGAGTGCCCGCTCACCGGGGCAGCGAAACAGCCGGGCGAGTTGGCAAAACCCAGGGAAAACGGGGCTTTAAACATCTGCTTGTTACGGGTTTTGAGGAGAAAAAAAAAAAAAAAAAGTGCCGCCTTTTGAAGCCGCCCTTGCCGGGTGATCCCGCCCGTGCGCGCTAAGTTTCCCAAACAGACAGGACGCGTCGATGGGCATTTGCAGCTTTGTAGCCCTATTCTTTCCGCTGCAGCATGAAGTCTTCAAGGAAAAGATCCCCTGACAGTCAACAACTCCCTTAATTGATGACTATATAAAAATTCGAGGAAAGAAAATCCAGTGGAGGCCAAAAAGCAATTCAGGTAGGGGTGACATGATCTCGGTGGTCAGTGTCGATGGTCACAAAGTTCAGTATCACTTTCAGAGGCTGGCTTAAACTCAGGATCTACCCAGCTGGTTTGAGGGCTGCATAAATGGCTAGGGGTTTTTCTTTTCAGTAGACTATAATAGGCTTCATCATCTGAAAAAAATCTCATCTTGACCCTATGAGCTTTCAGTATGTCCTGGGAAATTCCTACTTGAACGATGTGCTTTTCCGGTTGTATTGCTACACTCCACACCTATATTGACTGACACGGAGAATAAGCACCTCTAGATGGTAATTAATTCCATCTAGTTTAGAAATGGGTATTGCACTAGGATGAAACACCTTCTCAGGTGTCTATAAGACACCTGTAGTAAGACTAGGTCTCAAATGAAAAGCTTTTAAGTGAGTAAAATTAGTTGCAAGTAGTATAATTAGCTCCACAATTACTAGTATCATCAATGCTTTCAAATTTTATTAATTTCCTTGGTGTCAAGGAAAAAACAGACATCTCAAGAAAAGATTAAGATTCCCAATTTACCATTTACAGCTTTTAAGGTACTTCTTCACTGAATGCAGTCAGCAGAGTTCCCTTCATAAGATAAGGAAACCCTAATATGTCTGTCTGATGCACTTACATGTCTAAAAATGTCACGTTCAACTGCCTACAAGCAGTTGGTCAAACTTGTCTTTCGCAGTGAATGAAGTCAAGTCAATTATCAGTCCTGTCTTTGGCTCATGCAGGAAGTTCGTTGGTGTGAGCATTCTCACGGCAGATAAGCTGTCTTTCTTTTCAGAAAAGATAATACCGTCAAAACAGTTAAAACCGTGGAGCTCATGGCATTTGTTATGCTACAAGAAAAGTCTTCTTTAGAGATAAAAAATATTTTGTTTTCAGGATTGGGAGAAATACAGATTGTTGTCAGAAATGGAATGCAGTACTAAGTAGAACTAAAAACATTCAGCTCTTTCACTCTGTTTTTTTCCTCTGTACATTCTTCACACAGGCATAAAAAATTGTAAGAACTTTATGCTAGTTAGCCTAGAGCATAGAAGAAAGAGAGAAATTGATATTGATTTTTCCACTTTTAAATCCCCAGAGAAATTTGTGGCATAAGGACTTCAGTAAACTTTGGATCTTGTTTGTTCTTGTATTTTGTCTATCATTAGATTGGTAGGTACTCACAAAAAATATTCTCTGACCAGTGCTGAGCCCAAGCATCCAGTCCTAAATAGGACCTTTGGTCATCACTGGACACCAAAATGTAGGAACAAATTCAACGTGTGGGAAAGTGCATTTAATCTAAAGTCTGTTGTCTTCTTTTACCTAAAAAAAAAAAAAAAAAAAAAAAAAAAAATTGAGGTTCTGCTTAAGTTCAGATTCAGTTTAACACACCCTATTCAGTTACAGGGAAACTATGAGGACTCCTTTAAGAAAAGATCGAATCACTGCAGAAAGGACAAATATCATTAAATATTTACAAATAGGTAAAAGACTATCATTTTTTTTTTGTCTGCAAAGAATTCTAAGATCATCAAGTCCAACCATTAACCCAGCACTGCTTAGTCCACCACTAAACTATGTCCCTTGGGAGATGAGACCAACCCCCACCTCACTACAATCTCCTTTCAGGTAGTTGTAGAAAGGAATAAGCCCAAGCCTCCTTTTCTCCAGGCTAAACAACCCCAGCTCCCTCAGCCATTCCTTGTAAGACTTGTGCTCCAGACCCTTCACCAGCTTCAGTGCCCTTCTCTGGACACACTTCAGTGCCTCAATGTCCTTCTTGTAGTGAGGGGCCCAAAACTAAACAAAGGATTCAAAGTGCAGCCTCACCAGTGCTGAGTACAGAGGGATGTTCATTTCCCTAGTCCTGCTGGCCCCACTGTTTCTGACACAAGCCAAGATAGTATGGTAGTCCACTTTTTATCAAGAAATGAACTAAAAATATGAAAAAATCATGATATTTTTATGGGATACTCCAGACAGGCAGGCATGATCCAATGTGCTTCCCCCTGCAATTCCATTTGCCTTGATTCCCTTCCCTAGCAGTGAATTCAAAGTGCAATTTGAGTTCTTCCTGGAAGCAGCTCTGCCAAGAGAGATTTTCTTCTCCACTGCATTGCAGTGCTGAGAGTCAGCATATCTTCAGAATATGGCTTAGAGCCATTATTTCCAATAGCCATGTGCTCCTTGTGGGCTGAATCAGCTTCTTCTTGACATGCCAGCAGACTAAGGTTGGAAACTGCCTACATATTTTGTGCAGGGACTTGCCTGTGATGAAGATGATGTTACATAAAAGAGTACCTTTGCAGAATTATAGTAGAGATCAACTTAATTCACAGAGACCTACTTCAGCTACCTTCTTCCTCCCCGTGTTACCATCAAAGAACATAAGATATTCACAGAAAACAACTGCTTTCCCTCAGTTCTTGAGGGGACTATTCTTCATAGAATCATAGAATGGTTTGGGTTGGAAGGGATCATAAAGATGATCTAGCTCCACACCCCCACCCCCGCCATGGGCAGGGACACCTCCACTAGACCAGGTCACTCAGAGCTCCATCCAGCCTGCTCTTGAACACCTCCAGGGATGGGGCTGGGCAACTTGTGCCAGTGCCTCACCACCACATGACATACACTGACTCTCAACATTTCTAAACTAAAGGACCATCAATTACAGTTTTGTGCAGCATCCATTTCTATTCTCTGTGGAGCAGTTAGTGCTGCTTGATGCCTACCTGCATTTCCTTAAAGCTGAGTTGCTGAAATGTCTCAAAAATAATGTGTCCAGGCTTAAAGATGTATTTTTAAACTGTCTAATTCATCCATACCCCTGGTCTGAAGCAGCTCTTGCCAGTTCCGTTATATTTCTGCTATATTTGTGCTACATTTCTCTTGTATTAATTTTTCAAAAGGAAGCTTTACTGTGTCTCAAAACAAATCCACAGGGCTCAAGGATTAGAGTGAAGATAGTTTGAACTATTTTCATAATGTCATAGCCCCTAAGTTTGCATTGTCTTTACTGGAGCTTGAAAAGCTTACAGCTTTAAATATGTCTCATATTTAAAAAACATCATCACTCTTCTTTTAGTAAAATCTATCTTCTGCACAAAGCATTTTTAAGGGAAAAAATACCAAAGGCTGTGTAAGACCTAAAAATAAGCCTTTTTTCTGCTAATCATTGTGCTCATCTCAGTATTAGTTTAGGTGGAGTCAGGGAAGAGCCAACTATTTAAACGCATGCTTGGCCAGTAAGAAGTCAATAATCATTCTGTCCTTGTCTGTCTAATGTTGGTGATGCCATTCTTGCAAGATTCTTTCTGACTGTCATGTTTTTCCTACCACCTCTCTGTTTAGTTGTGTTTGCAACTTTATTCTGTGCAGCAACTGTTCTCTACAGATGTTAGGGGTCTTTTTTCTCCAGATCATTTTGGCAATTTCTTTATATTCTCTCATGTTTCTAGAACATGCAAATTTACAATTCTGCCACAGTAATCATGACTTAAGGTCCTGTAAGTCACCAACCCTACTCTCATGCAGAGATCACAGTGAGGAAACCTGGAAGGTCAAAAATGCTGAAATACTATGTTACATCCTGAACAACAACCTGAACCTGTTGAATGAACAGTGGAACCAGTTATTTTGTTGCATTTGCTGCAAATTTGTGATACTCTGAGATTTTCATTCTCTCTCCCTGTTTCAGGTCCTTGTCAACTCTGTAAAAATTGCATTCAGGCTGACACTATTGCTCTCATTCTAAAACTGATTCTCCTTTGAAGGACAAGCAAAATCTATTAATTTGGTCCTGAGTAACTAATGTCCATTTTGGAAGTGTATTAAAACTGGGCTATTTTTAGTTGTTGGGAGACAAGGAAGCATTCCATCACTCAGAAAACTTCAAAGGAAAGCAATTTCCTTTCTTTTCTCAAGGAAATAAATAAATGAATTAACTACACACACATGAGAAAATACGGGGTTGTTCTATACTTACTTGATAAAATAATTGGAGATATTTTTTCTACCGTTTCTCTGCTACTTGCTGCTGATGCTACACAGGTGGACTCCCCTGGATAGCCCAGACCTTGTGTAAAGCATTGCTGCAGGAGTTGTTGATGCCTGTGAAAAGCTAACCAAGTACTAATAGAAGACTGAAAAGTTTCAGATAAATGTCCAAATTACTTTCCAGCTTTATATCAACACATTGCCCATTGCAAATTGCTGTCTAAGAAAGAAAATTCTACTTCTAAATTCAGAAGAATGTGAATTTATAGTCTCATAACACCATCCCTGAGACTAAAAAAATGATGTGGAAATCGCTATACTCTTTGGACTGGCAATAATAGTATTCTCTATTTTGCAGACATAGGAGGTGTGTCTTTTACACTTGCACCACATTAAAATACATGATGAAACTTTGGGGAGCACAGCTATGTGCCCAATAACTGTCTTGATTAAATACATGCAAAGGCAGGTGTCACTACACACATTCTGCTGGATGCTGTAACTTTTAACTCACAAAAGACAAAACATTATTAAAGAGATTTTCAAACTAGACTCCCTTGTTACTCTAACCAGTGCTTTAAAGTTTGTTTAGTGTTCTAGGATAAGACTGCTAACAGTTTTAAAAATATTTAAGCTGAAAAATATTAGCATGTAAACAGAGACACAATTAAGAGGGCTGTGATTGCAGTGGTAAAGTGCTTTTGTACATTCAACACCATAAAGCTCCGGAGGAAAAGAGAAAAAAGAAAGGATAATTAAATTTTGATTTCATCATTAATTCTTTTCTCAGCTCCCTGTTGGGGTTACTGAATAATTTTCAGAATCATGTAGCTAATACGCCCTCAGTAACATAAAGAGGATGTACAGTAGCCGTTTAAGAAAAGAGAGAAGTTCAGTCTTTCCTAAGAAACTCGGGCAGAAGGCGGCATACAAAAAGCAACCACAAGATGTCAGTCTTAATGAATTACAGTAGATTATTCTGATTGGCTCCTTTCTGATAAGTAACTAGGTATTCATCATGTTGAAGTATTTGTAGAGAAAGTAATCTAAGAATAATATTCCTAGTCATAAACATATTCGGAAATATGAACGATCACATCCAAATACAGCCCCCATGAATATTTGTTTTTGCTAGAAAAAAAGCTGAAGATTTAATCCTTCTGCTAGAGACTAGAAGGAAGGACATGGCAGGGATTTGTCACTCCACACTTGCCCTTTTTTCACACTATTTCTCTGAGCATCGTCTGTCAGAGCTTCAATATGGACTACATGGACTTTGTGCTTTTTTCTGTAAAGCTATTTTTATTTTCCTGATATTCTTGACCATGTTCTAATGCATGTAAGATAGTAAGAAAGTCCAATTTCCATTTCCAGTCCAGATTTGGAGACATCCAAGTGACAGATATTGATCATTGTTTCTGGAACACTTTGCAATCCATTTCCTCATAGTTCACCATTTGAGACCTGACAATGGAGTTGTGCTCTCCATTGCTTTTTTTTTTTTTTTTTTGAGGGATGCTCTATTTACCTCTAGCTACTCACAGCAGCACTATTTTTGTGTTTCTTACCAGTTTGCTCACCAGGTTTACCATTAGCTACTGCTATCAAGTCACAACCTCCCGTTCTTCTTTCTGCTGGTTGCTCATGCTGTGCTGCTTTGCTCTGCTCTGTTCTGCAGCAACATTGCTGACTGCTTCTGTGCCTCTGCTGAACCCTTTATTTCTGCAGTCTGTACAGTCTTTCAGTTGTGCTTAAGAACGTTGAAGTGATACCAAGGATCTGCACAGAGACCTTGCCAAAATGGGCAATTTCCCAGCAGGATCCTAGCCATGCTCTGAAAAAGAAACAGACAAAACACCAAAAGATGCTTTGACCCAGATTTGCTTTTGGTTCTTTTGCTGTGAGATGCAATGGCAAGCTGCAGCATTTGCTTCCTTGGCAATCACAGGTAGGTTGCCCAAAACACAATTAAAACCCTTAGAAATCATCTGGTAGCTGAAATATCCCAAGGCACCACAACACTTACCAGGAAACTAAACCCTAAGTCTTTGGTTCCTTCACTGGCTTGCTGCAGACAGGCCATCTTACAGGGTTCTCACACAGGCTGTCAGCCTCCCCTGCACCTCACACCTCCAGCCTTACAAAACAACTTAACTGAAGTTGACTGACTCTTGGCATTCAGCTACTAAGTGAAAGCACTTTTACTAAAGTTACTGTGTTAAAATTTAATTCACTCTCTGTGTCTTCAGGTTTCATAATGCACTGTTTGATGGTTGGCAGTCTCCCTTGGGGCATTTGCTTCTGATCTCTGAAGAGAGCAGGCGTCCTAATATGCAGATTAAAGGTGCTGTTGGCTCTGGTCTTTCCAGTGGTAAGAAGAGGACAGAAAGCAGAGAGACCACCCTGCAACTGCCTAATACTAATCTCAAAACAGGGACACACAAAATGCACCCATACAGGGCAAGAAGGAGATTATGCACTCATGTGGAACCTCCAGTACCCTAAATCTGCATCCCGTGGCTGACAGTCACCTGCCATCTGGGACAAGCGTGGCTGCAAATGTAAGTTATTTGTATGCCTCGCTGAAAGATGACTCATGTTCT
The DNA here is from genome assembly GCF_036250125.1 of Pseudopipra pipra. Lineage (NCBI taxonomy): Eukaryota > Metazoa > Chordata > Aves > Passeriformes > Pipridae > Pseudopipra > Pseudopipra pipra. The sequence goes on along the minus strand of NC_087551.1, from coordinate 72,513,775 downwards.
GCTATGTTCTACGCTTTATAAAATGAATGTGTTATGTCAGGATGTTTCAAAATTTAGGAGGTAAAATGTTTGGGGATGTTAAAGCTTTTTCCTGATACATTTATTATAACAGTATCCTTTACTTACAATAATCCTTGCAAATATTAAAAGAAAAAAGGTAAAGGATGAAAATCTGTTTTTTCTTGTTTCTCTCAACTTCTATCTTGTAATTTACCTGGAATCTATCTGGGTTTTTGGTACATAATCAATTCATTCAGGTGTACTTTCTACTCTGGAAAGCAACTAGACATATTGGCCACTACCACAGTCATGAGGGATATAGAATCACAGACTCAGGAGTTAAGGTACATCGATTTAATAATCATCAATTATTTTATAATGAGTACCACTGAAGCAATACAAAATGTCAGCAAGACAATGAAATACCAGAACTTATCTAAAAATATATCTGACATAGATACTTCTGCTCCAATATTAAAAAAAAAGTCAATTTTTCAGACTAGTCAATTATATTTATATTTTTCAACATTTATAACCACAGTCTATTAGAATTTGCCATTTAAAGAGCTTGTTCATGTCACAAAATCAAGTAGTGTTGCACACCAACTCTTACACTAGAAGCTCCTGAAACACTTGGTTTCATGGGTATCATTACATTAGTCAATAAAATCCGAGTTCAAGTTTCATTGAAGACAGCTAATAGAGTTAATGTATTGAATTAAAAGAGTATTCTTTCCTTGCCTGATGCTTAATCAGCTTCTTAAATGTTATTCACTTGCTCACCCGTTCTCAGAATGATTTTCTAGTTTTACTGTTTTAAGACAAAGTTATAGAGCAATGATTCTTTCAACATCAGTTTTAACCATTGACAGTGAAGATGATAGATGATGTATACCTTCCCCCATGGCAAGACATTAATTCACAATGCATTTCCTGCCCTGCATTCCTAAGATTACCCATCACATTCCTTATCTTCCTATTCTGCCACTTTTATTTTAAAAACTTGCCCACCCATAACCACTACCCTCATCCTGTTTCGGTTTCCAGTATCTCTTGGGTCCTTCCAAACACGCACTTAGAGGCAGAAAACAAACAACCCAAACCTGATGAGCTAAATGCAGTGTTACCAGTTTTCCTCCTTGCACTAGCGTGTTTCCCAGAGGGCAGGATATGGCTTAGCAGTGTGCCTGAAGAGCTAGCCATGCAAATGGGGATGTTGTGTACTTTAAGATAAGGTTTCTTTTTAACACACAAGACATTGGAAGGATAGGATTCTGGGTGTTATCCCGGTTTTAGCTTCCAAAAGAAACCACAAAAAAGCTGGTTTTTCAGATTTCTTTTTTTTTATGTGTTTTCCTGTACTGCATGAAACCCATACTTGGATTTTGAAATTTTCAGACCTCTCAACATCTTCATCAGTCACTTTTTTTCTCCCTGAATTTGGACACATGTCAAGGTTCCTGTGCAACAAGGGACCTGGTAAGGGGCAAAACAATAGCTCAGGAGTCTGTTTACAGCATATACTGCTGGATGCTCCTCATGTTTGTGGCCACCCTTGTCCTCCCTTCTCCATGTAGCTGATTAGTTGGGTTTTCAGCTCCACCTGGTCTGTGGGATTCTGGAGCCACTAAACACATGCAGGTTAGTTTGGAGATACAACCTGTAGGTAGCTGTTTGTTTGGTACCATGGCTTGGGATCATGGGCCAAGGCGTAGTTGAACAAGCATCAATTTTCAAGGTTGATTTGACGTATCTAGATTTGGAAGGAAAGGTCATTCCTGCTCTGTTACTTTCAAAACACCTGACAAACCCTGAGCACTAGAACACAAGTATATAATGATAATAAATGGTAACATTATTATTTTTTATTTTTATAGTATTTTTTTCTTTCTTATGATAGCTATTATCTTTCAGAGAAGTTTGTTGTTGGGTTGTGCCTGTTGCCAAAAATTCAGCTCTATGAGTGAAAGCAACTTTGTAAATGAAGAGTTTATATTCTAAAACCTATATATGGTTGGGAAAAATAATAGCATAGTCTTGTCACACTTGCTTATGTCATCATCTCAATAACTTCCTCAGAGCAAGGAGAGGGTAGGAATCCTGGAAAGAAAGGAAGGGATGTGCAGGACAAGAAGCAGAATTATTTACATCACTCTGAGCTATTATTTTACGCTCTTTCTCATTTTCCTCTCTGAGCTCTTTGGGTCCATCTAAGAGAAGTCAGTGAGATGAATGGTCTGTTTCGTATGCTTTGGACAAACCCTCCCTATTTATGGCTCAGCTTTTCTGAAGACAACATAGGTATAAAAAGATTAAACTCATGGAAAATAAAGCCATGATAAAAACAGCTTTTGTAAAGTGCCAGAAAATGTAGCCATAGCCAAAGAGTGCCACACAGCCACTGACCATTTGGCGAAGTTTTCTGGTACATTGGTTATTTGTAACTTGAGTTACAGAAATGAGGAAAAGTGACCCTCTCCAGTGAGCTGCTGCCTGTAATATGCATGGGGTGCCAGAGAAGGCACCTGACAGCACAGAGCAAGGACATGGTAGGCCCATGGTGGTAGGTGGCCCTGTGGGACAAACAGGCAGAGATGCACAGGCAACTGCAGCAGCAGAAGGCTACAGGGAGATAAGTACTACAGAGGAGTTTACTTTATTGCCTACCACTGTCTTCCAGGGACTGGAATGAGTTTCCCATGAACAAAACACTACCAGAAGAGCCTCATTCTCAGGCCACACATCCTGTCTGAATTGCAGGGCTACATGGAGCACCAGGACCATGCTCTGTGAAGCTCACCCAGAGGTACAAAGCAGAAACCTAGAGTTTTAAAACTTTCATGTTCATATGCAAGGAGGTTTAGGGCATGAGGGCAGGAGACTTCTGAGCTGCCACATAACAATTGCTAAGGCAGCCTAGCACCCACAGACTGTGCTTGGCTTTTACTTCCCTTGGCAAGTTTCTCAGCTGACACAACTTAAATTGGAGTGTGCTAGAATAAGACATGCCAGATCTCACATTAACAATATACTGTATTATCTACACATAAAAATATAGAATATGACAGACCTATGACACACCACTGAGATGTTTCCAGTTCTTGCAGTGACCTAGTTTTTGACTATTCATAAAAACAGACAATAGCTATTTTAATCAGAAACTCTGATTTTCATACTGTACCTAAATAATTAATCAAGAAACAACAATTATCATCTAAACATATTAATCTATGAAGTTACATGCAGCCATATTTATATGAGAGAAATATGTTATTTTTTTTGTCCCTGTCCTTAAAAGCAATCTCCTTGAAAAAACTGAAATGGATATTGAATAATAATTTTGGTCAGTTTTCCATTTATAGCAAGGGCATCAGATTCCTTGTGAATCCAGCCACGAAGGAATTAATATTGATCTATTTACTTACAAATTATGCCCTTACATAAATATTTACATAGAGCTTTGAAGAGGTATCTATCCCTATGCATACTCGTGTATATGAGTATGTATATTAAAAATTCTTTAACAGGCTACTAAGCAAATCTGATTTCTGGTTATGCTAACTCTGCAGAACTTGTGTCCTCCAAAGGTTTAATGTCTGTATCTAATCCTGATTATTCCTAATCTTAAATCAGAGAAAATCCTCTGCTCCCCTCTGCAACACCTGATCTTGATTCCTGGATTACCTTATAAATACTTAATTGCTTATTAACATGAATCATCTCCTTTTTAAAATATATATTTTACATAAATAGGACCTGGGTTTCACTTTCTCACTCCTAAGCATTGCTCGCTTATGCTATGATATCTCCTAAGTGTTCTAGATATACTGCAGAGGAAAAGAGGTGGACTCATCTAATTTCTGAACATTTTTCTTCCACTCCAAATACAGAGCAAATACACATGGAGGCAACGTCAGAGATTTGAGAGGACTTGCACCCACTGAGCACGTACACCGCAGTGCCAATCTTAACCGCCCTTGAGCTTCTCTCTGTACAAGTAAATCCATGCCTAGAACTGTTGCTGGGCATTGGAACTGAAGTTTCTGTATTGCTAAATTGTTGAAGGAGTCCTTGGAAAAGTTTTGCACAGGCACGCCTCTCCCAGGCAATTCCCAGTCATAGCTAAGGAACTGTCTGAGACCAGGAACCATTTCCAGCAGGGCATGCATATGGCCACCCTCATTTAGAAACAAGGGCCTATACTGGCTGTTGGGTCAGCCCCAGAGAACTACTAGTTTGTGAATTAATTGACTAGTAAGCCCATCTTTTAATGGATTAAATGTGAGTTCATTTGATTTTGAAGAGCTGATAATGGCTCAAAACAGATGTTCCATGCTAGGTATGGTAGAAGGAATGCCAAGCCTCCCACAAGGTATGGAGGCACACCATGGTATTCACATGGGAGAATGACCCTTTTTCCTGGGTAAATCAATGGAGAAGAAAGAGTAAATAGAAAATGTCATTGTACTGAACTCTTTGGGCAGTTCTGCCTCCTCACCCAGCTCAGAAAGAGTGAAAAAGTACATCAGAGATAATCGAAGTTATGAAACTGCTCCCATCTGAGAAGTTTCTAAATACTCAGAGACAGAGCTGGGAGTGAGGAGGAAGAACAGATCTCTGTAAAGTCAGGAATAGCACAGAAAAGGTGCACACCAAGTGATTATGGAGCATCAAGTGAAAATCCAGGCAGCATTCTGAATATGAACAAAAAGAAGGATCATTTCAGACACCACATAGGAAATTGGAACTCATTGCCACAGGACATTGTGGTGGCCCAAAGTAAAGATGGGTTCAAAAAGCAGCTAGAGAAGTTCCTAGAAAAAAAAGTTCATCAAAGACTCTTAAACACAAAGTCCTGGATACAACTCTGTCTCTAAAATGCCAGTGAACAAGATTAGGAGAATATTCTAAGCATTACTATATGTTTCACATTAGTGAATAATGCTGATCGTTGCTTGAGATTAGAATATTGGGCTTCACATTTAAATTTAAATTTTTCATGCAATTACAAATTATAGTGCAAATACTATTTACATATTTGTCCCATGACTCAAATATTTGCTCCTTAAACATGACTAATTAAAAATGGATGTGTCCAGTCTATAATATAATCATCCTTGTTAATTAATGTTCATTAACTAGAGCTTAAGCACTAATGAAAACTCAAATTGGCCTTATGCAAAAAAATCTTTGATTTGGATCTTTGTCTTATTTAAAGTGAAATAACTTTGAGGAAGAATGATAGCACTTCATCAGATACTGGTCTGCCAGATACCCAATATGTGCAATTGAATACATGCTACGGAGAGAACAGAGTAAAGTTTCCACGCCTGTTGTTAAAGGGATATATTATCATTACTGTAGCTCAGAGCTGGATTAACTTTGGATATACAAAAATAGCTTCAGCATCTGTGCAAGGTGAGTTTTGACTCTAGAGATTAGTGTCTCACAGGAAGAAGAGGTACTCTAACAAAGTCTCTGCTCACAACCACATCTCAGGAATTAATGAAGTCAGGCCAACTAAGATCATGATTCACTTCAGTAACAACTTGAAAAATCTTGACATTATGTAGTTCTGGACATAATGTAGCTCTGCTAAATGAGGCAATAAGTAAATAACAGAAGAATGGGCATCAATATAGCAAGTTCTGGGTACATAGAGTCACAAAGTTAATGTAATATCTAGGTAGATCTTTAAGCTGAGCTGTGAGAAAAAAATTTGCTTTGTTTCTTTACATCTGTTCATCATCAGATTTTTTTTCATATTTTTCCTTCCTTCCTTCAAACCCTGGCAGAGCATATATGTTTCTGAGCCTGACAAGAAAAACACTACTCTATGTTAAACTATACATGGCAAAGGAGTGGTTTTTAACTTAACCTCCTGAGAATCTGGCCAATGAGCTGATGCAGATCTGTACTTTTTAAGTATTTTCCCCTCTGTAGGATGAAAGTTTAAAGTAATATTGCTATCAGCACAATCATAGAGTTAGTTAAAGGTCTACACTAGCTCTCAGTCAGCTAGGATTTATGGCCTCAACTTTCTTTTGAGCAAATCCATGCAATTACTGAGCCCTCAGCCCAAAATACAATATCCTGGGATACACAATGTATATTAGTGGAAGATACCTTGGTGGAAAAAGTAATCTTATTAAAGGGAAAAAAGAGCATCTTAAATGCAGTCCTATGAAATTTTGGGTTCCAAATATGGCACTAAACCTGTCCTTAGTAATGCTAGAAGTTAGTCCTGCAGTCTATTTCATCCTTGAGCTCATTTGCATATTAATACCTTAAAGAATCATATTAAAAAAATATGTACGTGCCAAGTTATGCACCCACTGGTGCTGAGGGCAATGCAATTTACCGTGAGTGAGGTGAAAATGCTGGCTAATTCAGAGATCAGGGAAAAACAGCACAACTGGCATCACTGCCTGAGAGAAGAAGTAACACAGAGTTACAAGAGGGCAGTAAATGAGCAGTGTCTTGCAAACATATGGAGACCTCCAAGCATATTGCCTTGACATCCTAAAGGCATTAAACTTTCTATTCCCCTGCATCTCCCTCAAGCACATGCTGTTTTCTCCTCCCTTCATGGTCCAAGATATGTAAATCAGTAGCCATTGATACGTGCTTGTGTGCACATTTGCTGGTGGTGAGCTCAACAGCACAACTGAATCATCTCAAACATGTGGTCAGGGAAGACCTGCCTGTGAATAGTTTTTCACATCCTTTTTGTACCTCAAAGACCAAAGTAAGAAGCTTTCCAAGTGGTGTCTTGTGGATACATGAGTTTCTTGGAGGCAGATTGAGGTGAGACACAATTCAGCTGAGGAAGAAAACTCACCCTATACTTGGTGTATAAGTTACATGTTTTTCAACACTTTCCCATATAAGTCCAGCTAATTGACAGGTTTAAGTGCAGAGATAATAATATAGGTAATTTTTTTTTTCTTTTCTGACTGATGGTTTTTTTTTTTTACTTTTCAGCCAGGTCTAGTAATGAAAGTTTCACTGACCAACTGCACAAGCATAGATTCTGGTGTAATGTGAGGAAAGATGTAAGCAGAAAACTTGGGAGTTTTGCTGGTGTGAATTTGAAAGTGACCTCCCACACCAAATGAAAAAAAAAAATCAGTAAATTTCACCAAATCTCCAACCTTCTCTGCTAAAGTTCAAAAAAATTTTGAGGAAGGGTTTCCAGTTTGTTTTTTATGAAGGAGAGTTGACGATCAGCTTCAAGAGTATGCAAAAATCTGACACTACAGAAAGGACAAGAAAGCAATTTCACAGTTATGAAACAGATTACTGATCACAAACTCCACTTCTGTTGAAAATAACAATTTGGTAATTGAGAAGCCTACTTCCTGTATGGATAGGTAAAACAGTTATCAGGCAACAGCAGAACAAAAAAATTCTTTAATGCTCCCTTTGAAGAAAAAAATAATTGAAGTTCACATTGATCAGTGTCATAAATGATGGAAAGTTGCCTTTAGAGAGAAGGGCTGGTGGCATTTTGTACTCCTACTCATCCTCTTCTCTGGACGTTTGCTCTACTCTGTCTTTCCTTGACTGAGAAAGTTTTGTCTCCAGCCCTTCCTTTCTTCAGTCAGAGCTCTGAATTGTCCGAAAGGAGTGCAGCTGTGGTGGTACTTCAAAGGTCAGGACATAATCTGCAATGTAGGTCACATTTGACACATGAGTTGGTTCAGAAGTCAGCAGAACAATGGTAGTCCATGAAAGTTTGCATCTAACTACTCTGTTGTCTTTCATACACATAGTAAATGTGTTTGTCCCAACTTTCATTTACTTCGTGCTCTGTTGTGGTTTTGTTTGAGGTTCAAAAAGGACAGAAAAGTTGGTCTGCTGCTAGATCCCTCATGGTTAGGTAGAGTTTTTTGGACAAAAAATAATTAATTAGCAGCCTCTACATAGTTTGCACATCACTTACATGTTTTTTCAAAGAACAGACTTATCTGGTTAGTACTAGTGAAGTTGGTAGAAAGAGTGTCCAACTTCATTGAACACAAAATGTAAGAAGGAAATGGATAAAAGATTATTTAGTTTCTTCAAAGTATATTGAAGAAAGGCTCTTCACTTGCCTTGCTAAGTCCTGGGGTAGACATATTGGAAGGCAGAGAGAATAGCAGCATTGTTCAATGGAGTCTCTGGGCAGAAGGGACAATGAGCTTTACACAAAATTTGGAGGATGTCAGGAGTGCCTTGGAATGGAGGAGAAAGGGGTAATGAGAGAGCAGCTTCATTTCCAAGATTTTGATTTGCTCTCAGTCTACTTTCTTCTGTGTCAACAGGAATTCAGCAGGAGCATTCATGCAGGAGAGAGCAGGTGACAGGACAGCCAGCTCTGGGAGGGGGCAGTGCTGTCACATCCCTGACCACCATTCCATATACCACTCCTCACTGACCTCAATTTGTGGTGATGAAGTCATTTGTTAGTAAGATGTCAGTTCCTGTCTCCAATCAGGCTCTACATTGCCTATTTGTTAAAATAGCTAAAACAAAACCAAACCACCAAACTTTGTGATTCTTCCTGTGCTGTTTCTTGCATTTATTAGAAGCTCTCAACTGCCAGGCTATTTCATTATCCTTTTTCAGATAGGTCCTTTATATTCCATAATGCCTGCAGAAAATATGACAACAGTTAGATTACCAGTATGCTGTAATCACTGTTAACTCACTGATTCCTGATACATTCTTATCAATCTTCATTCTTATTTTGAATTGGAAATTCTTTACTGAAGATACCTTTTCCCCCTCTCTATTTGCATGAAACCTTGTACAAATATATGTCAGGTAGGAAAAAAAGCAAGCGAGAAAAAGAATCCACCCCACATAATCTAATTCACCTATTCTCTGCCTGCTCTAGGTCCCTTTCAATCAATAAAAGTTGTAGAAGATTCACATGGCTACAGTTCAGCTTTCACAAGCAGAGCCTGAAGGGTGAATCAGTGCAGCAGGATGCAGGTTCAGTTGAAAAGCTCTTCTATTTTTAACAGACTCTTTTTTTTCTGACCATAGAGATAATGAAGAGATAAAGCCTTATCTCCTCCTTTCCTTACTTTTGCTATTTGCCCCTTCATAGTTGCTGACTGGTTATTTAAACAAAAGAAAAGAAAAAAAGGAATCCTTTTTTTTTTCAGACTTCCAGCTGTGTTAGCATATCTGTTTATTTACACGTCCCCAGGTCTGGTGAAGCACAATAGGATGGCTCTAAAGAGCTGAAAGAGAGTTGTCTCCCCTTATTAAGTGTCAGTTTATGGTTGAATGGCAGAGGAATTTATAAGCAGAGTTGGACACCCAGACCCGGGAAGGGTTATAATGAAGGGTAGGGAGTGTTCTATATCTATATCTAATCTATATCTATATCATCTATATCTATATCTAATCTATCATCTATCTATATCATCTATAGCTATAGCTATATCATCTATATCTATATATCTATTAAGGAGTTACAGAAAACTCCTTGTTGTAATTTGGTTTCCATTTAATTTTCCTCTGAGGGTTCCACTATTAACTGCATGTCACCAAGATAAAGTGAATTCCTGTATTTGTCACTTATACTAAGAAAATGGCATGCTGAGGGAGACAGTTCTCTAGCTTTTCTGACTCTTCCTTGGATTGGCAGTTATTTTTTTAGAAAGGCAGTGAGAGTTGTGGTTAACAAACTTTGTGAAAAACTCTTTTCTCTAAAGTCTTTGATTAAGAGATGTTTTTATTCCTGTTCTGTAAAAGGGAAAAATGAGGGAATCCTATTCCCATCAGGGAGAGAATTTTTAACAGGCAGAATAGATTCCCCAAATTTCATTGTACAATTTACTCTTAATTTCTGTATCCCTAAAGTGATGTTAATATTTTTGTAAGTACCAAAAGTAACTCACTTTAGGAAGGATGCTAAGTGACAAGTAGCACTGCTACATAGTATAGCATGTACAATTAGGAGAACACTGATCTTATCCAATTATCATATTAGAGCAGTAGCCAACGAATAGAAAAGAACTTCTTATGCCATCAAAAAATTGTTCAGTCATTCAAAGACACTTAAAACACTCCAAATGAATGCTTATTTGTGATGAACTTAGGGCAGTGAATTTACTTACTTTTAGTAAGTAAACCTTTATGTATCTATTATATTCCACCTAATCTATATCTTTGGAATACCTTCCTTTTGTAAAATTGACATTTTTCTTAAAAACTGGTTGAATATTTACAGCAATTTCCTTGATGTAGGATATTTATTTCTTGCAATTACAGTGGTGTTCACTCCTGTTCAATTAAGACATCTTGTGTCTGATATGTTTGTGTTTAGTGCATTGTAAACTTTACAATTCTTTTAAATTTATATCATACTGTTGGGGGGTTTACCTCAAATCAGATCATAATCTGATCTATCTCTACATCTATATCCCTACAGAGAACTTCAAATAGCTACCATGTGATGACTTATTAAATTAGTTGTGAAGAAGTTACAACAAAATATGTAAACGTGTAGACATATTTTTTTTAACTGAAAGGTGATGAAAGCTGCAGAAACTTGTGCTTATTTTATCAGGTCAGATCTGTGATTCCCTTTGACTTAATGCAAAGCTGAACACTTCTTCCTTAAATGTAAAATTCTACATGTGATGTGCTCAGATGTTTTCTCAGAGCAGCATTCAAAGATCATGTTTTATTTAGTCAGATCTCTAGTAAATCTTTAAAACTTCAGTTGTTACGGCTTCGATAATGACCTAATTAACCTCTATATTTATATAATCAAGTTTAATTTACCTAACTTTTTAAGATTTTACTTTATAGGAAACATAGTCTAATAAATAGGCTACTAAGCTAAAACTAAAGCGATAGCAGTTCGCTTTTTAGCTCAGGCATATAGCCGTCAGCAATAACAGGAAAATACATTTTTTTAGTCTATGTTGCCTATCTGTAAAATTAGAAGAATATTACTCTTTCTTTCATGGCTGTCATAAGAAATAAAATTCATTAGGCATTCAGATACCAGGATGAGAAACATACGGATGCACATAAAGTAGTAAACGAAACAGTGACAGAAGATGGGTCTAACACAGGAGCTTACTCATCTGCGTGAACACTGAACCAATTAATTCTTTTCTCAGTAATTTAAGGCACAGCTCACAAGTTAGAAAGAGGGGAGTACCATTTCCAATTATGAGGTTGTACTTTGTCACTATTTGAAATTTAGAGAGTTTAATAATACAGACCTTGGCTTGGCTACTTGAAGTCAAATGGACAAGAGGCAGAGAAAGACGTGAAGCCTATTAGTCCTGAGATGCACTGTTTTCTCTGTGCCAGTAGGATGTAGCAGATGAGTATATTTCCCAGTGATAAAATCAGATTTGCATACCACAATATATAGTGCATCACTGTTTTATGTGAGCAGATTTGAGGAAGGAAACAATTCCCACTCCATGATAATAATTTTTTGGAAAGCTCTCTGCTCTGCACTGTGCGGATGTGCAGAAAACAAAGGACTTCCCAATTTTCCTTTATTTTTCAACTGAAAGATAAAGAACAAGATGCCATACTGGCTGCCTCTGTTCTCAGAACTGTGTTTGAGAGATCCACTTAAAACCATTGTCTGAATTCAGCAGGCAAATTATATCTAAGTTTATCAGCTCCTGCTAGCACAATGCACTTTAATTGCACTACCTCTATATCATATTTCACTATAACAAACTCTGCTTGGACAGAATGGAGTTACCCAAGTACTTGGCCAGATGAGTTCTTATCCTAAGTTAAGAAGAACTAAAATTTTTTCAATTTTCTTAATTTTGTCATGGCCTTACCTGAGCACTGATCTTGCAAGCTGTTCCACCCAAGTCAGCCCACACAGCTACACAGAGCTCCATCTGAGCTGCAGTTAGCTGCCCCCACAGCAAAATTTGGGTTTATGTTTAATTTTCAATTTTGAAAGATTTGTACTGTTTATGCTGGCTCTGATTATGTTTGTGCCTAACTCCACTTTCCAGGTTGCAATTCACTTTTTGCTTATGCATTATTTCCAGAGCTAAAACCAGTCTGTAATAGAGCTTCCCTTGGCAAAATGCTCTGTTTCTGTATCAAGCTTCTTCCCTCCCAATTGTGTGCTTATGCTTTGGTTTTGTTTCTGTAAAAGGGCCTAGAGGCCTGTGGAAGACAGGCACCATCTGAGTTAACTAATAATTTCATTATTATTAAACTCTTTCATTGATGATTATATATTTCTGGTTTTGTAACATATGTTCTCCTGCTGTCCATCCTCTGCAGGGCTCCTTTATTCAGTGTTTATTACACCACATGTTTATTACAGAATAGTCTGGTTTCTAATACATTGCCTTGCTGGATATTTCTACCTTGATACATTTCCTTTTTTCCCTCTATTTGTTAACATTTTCCTTTCTTTTTTCTTTAATGTTAAATTAATGTGTGAATCTTTCAGGGACAAAAAATTTCTTTCAATATCTTGTCTTTCACTTAGGTGAGCATTTTTTACTATAACTACTGTGATATCTTTTACACATCTTGCCTCACTTCACAGATCACAGAATCACAGAGTCACTGACAAAGGATCACCCAATCCTCCTCTGCTCAAAATAATGTTACCTACAGCAGGGTGTTCAGAGCTGAGTCCAGTCAAAGTTTGATGATCTTTAAGGACAGAGACTACCCAACTTCTCTGGGCAACCTCTGTGAGCATTTGATCATCTTCAAAGTGTGTGTAAATGGAATTTCCAATATTTCCACTTGTGCCCATTGCTTCCCATGCTTTCGCTGAGCACCACTGAGAAGAGCATGGCTCTCTCTTGTCTCCTCCCCATCAGGTATTTATTATACTCATTGGTCAGATTCCCCCTGACCCTTCTCTTCTTCAGGCTAAACAGTTCCAGCTCTCTCAGCCTCTTCCTACATGGCAGATGCTCTAATCCCTTAATCATCTATGTAGCCCATTGCTGAACTCACTCCAGCATGTTCCTGTTGTACTGGAAACCTCAAAACTGAATCTGTTACTCCAGAACCTCTACCCAGTGCAGATCAAGATACTGTTGCCCCTCTTTGTCACAAGGCCATATTGACTGATGCTCAGTTTGATGTCCACCAGGACTCTCATCTCATTCACTGCCAAGGTGCTTTCCAGGTAGGCAGCGCCCAGCATGTGCTGGTGCATGGAATTGTTCCTTCCCAGGTGCAGAACTCGTTGCTTCTCTTTGTTGAACTTAGAGTACGCCTCTCAGCTCATTGCTCCAACACATCCAGGTCCCACTGAATGGCAGTGTAACTATCTGATCTATAAATCACTTCTCACAGTTTTGCACTTGAGCAAAGAAAATGCTTTTGTAACACTTTCTTCTCTGAAATTAGTCTTACAAAGCCTCTCATTTCTCTCAGACACTTTATAGTCTTTGTGCAGGCTCTTTCTGGGGTTTGTCTTACAGAAAGTATAGAGCAACCCAGCTCTCTCCCTGCAAAACCCCTCATCAAAGCTACCATGACTTTTAAGGAGAAAAGGGATAAATATTTGTGTTGTTGTTTTTTTTTCTTTACGTCACTCTCCTCTTTTAGAATTCATCTCAAGTTTACAACTCCCATCAATCCTGAGATACAATCCTAGAATGATCTGTTCTTCAAACAAGACTGTTGAAAGCTATATATCTGCCTTCAAGGGTCTTTTGTTGCCCAGGGGAGCTAACTGATGGAAGGAAACTCTTATTTCAAAAGTAAAACTGAATCTTTAATAAAATCCTGCAGGTTCCAAAGAACTTGGGAGAGACCAAGATTTTGGAAGAGGTATTTGCAGTGTTTTTTAGGTTCTTCTAGAAAGAACTGATGTTTGAACAGAAGCTGGAAAAGGCAATATCCTCAACTTCTATATGTGGCAGGTTCTGAAGCAAGAGAGGCTGAGAGCTGAGATTGTTTAGCTTGGAGAAGACCCTTCTCAGTGGTATTCAGTGACAGAACAAGAAGCAACAAGCACAGATTGAAATATAGCAAATTACATTTTGGACATAAAAATTATCTTACTGTGAGGGTGGTTGAACGCTGACACAGATTGCCTGGTGAGTTTGTGGAGTTTTCGTTCTTGGAGATATCAAAACCCGACTGGACATAGTTCCTCAGCACCCTACTGTAAGTGACACTGCTTTCATCAAAGGAGCTGAATTAGGTGATCTCCAGAGGTCATTTCCAAACTCAACCATTCTGTAAACTTGTTTGGGAACTGTTTTGTTGAATGAGAACTGAAGAACAGTTTTTAAGGTATCCTAAAGACGTCTTTAAGCTACTCAGCTACACTGTCTTATTTCCCAGGGAAACTGAGTGGCAGCTGCACCACAACGGAATGAAGTAACAGATTTTTGACACTCTCTCACCCAAGTCTTTGTCTCATCATGCCATTGCCATGGCTTAGAGTCTGCTATGTCCACAGCAGCCTTCAACACAGAAAGTCAGGGACTAAATAGGATTTGACAGGTGGGGTTGTTTTTTCCCTCTTCCCACCCAACTCACTCTCATTCACTTGCACAGTGAACCACAGATTATCTAGCGGAAAAAAACCCTCATTTCTCTGTAAAAAGCATCTAGCTAAAAGAAATGTACTTCAGCCATGGCCATTCCCCAGGCCAGTTTCCAGTGAGGGAAAGCACCATTTGTCCCAGAATTGGCTTGAGGCAGAATACTTTTTTTCAGTGGCCCTTCCAGCTCACTGAATGGCTCAAATTTTGATGAATGAGAAGCTGTCCCTATGAAAAGAGACCAGATGTGGGGGAAAAACCAAACATCTACCTCTGAGACAGGCATTGTGTCATCTAGACTGCCCCCTCTTCCAAACTGTACTCTTGTTTGTGAAAACAGATTCTCTAGGTCAGGACCAAGAGAGGTTGGTGTCTTGCAAGAACCCATCTACTTCCCATGTTGCAACTATTGTATAACTGATTCTTAATTTCAGAGGACTGTCAGTTTATAGTCTTTTATTGGTGTAACCCTTGATTATGCAAGGGAAAAAAAGCAAGCAAGTACAAACCATGTGTATATCAGCAAATATCTTCTGCTTTTTCCAAGAATGTCTTACCCACAACTTGCTTTGTATGTCATCACTGTTCAAGTCTCAGGAGAGTTCAGTTTTCATCTCTCTCATGACTGCTTTATCCCTTTGCTTCTCTCCAGGCTTGTTTGTTAGCTTTTCCTCTTTCTTCTGAAGAAAGCAAGCTTGATAGGTTTTTGCTAATGATCATGCCCTCTACACTAACTATAACACACGTATAATTAACGATGGAAGCAAAAGGTTAAGTAAACGAAAGGTCATGACAATTGAGGCTGATTTCATTAGACAGCATCGGTATGTTATTGTTCCCAATGCAGAAATCTAGGTTTAAAGGAAGATAATGCATTCATTAAACTGGGCCACAGGAAATGATCATTCTTCCGTTTCTGTTGGGTCACCTGCAACTATTACTTTAATTAGGGTCACAAGCAGCCACCGCTAACAAATAGCCTGGAAATTATATAAGAATGTGCTTTCATCAAAGTGATTCACGAACATTTTGATTCTTACATACTTACTCATTGGGTAAAATTTCCCAGTATGAATAACCAATCTTATGTGTAAGGCTGGAAAATTTTCTCCACTGATTTGTGTCACTTCCATTTTCATCTCTTGGTAATAAGAGAGGAAAAGGACACCCAGGTCCATGTGTTTTGCCAAATTGAAATAGAGCCAGGATTAGGAAGGGATACTTTATCACATGAAAACTGAAGCATGGTACTTGAAGAAACACACAAAAATGGTAGCTTTCATCTTCCTAGATTAAGGATATGTTGCTGAAGTACAGACAAACTGCTTTTGGGACGGGACAGTGTTTAAAGCTAGAAGTTACAGACTTGGCTACTTAATCATGCATTGGTCTATATAAATTGCAGTATTGGAGGTCCAGAAAAATTTCTTTGATAATTCCATTGCCTGCAGTGGAGTTTTTCTACCAATGGATTTAGTTCTACATCTTAGTAGCCTATATTACTAAGCCTGATAACTTCAGTCTTAGTCAGGTTATGTCAATGTTCTCTTCCTGAGAGAGAAAAAATGCCAAACACCTACATGTTTTTTATATATTTACAATTCATCACTGAGCTCTCCAGCTGCTGAGTGTCAGCCCTGCCTCCCTTCTTCCCCCATGTCCACTTGGCTCTGGCATGGAGTCTTCTCTTCAGTGGCTTCATTAACCAGCCAAATATTTCTGCAATCACACTACTTGGTCCTTCAGTGATTGTCAGATTTTTGATGCTCCAGTTTCTCTGCCCTCCTTTTCACTACCAGTATTTCTTCCTTGATTGCATCTTTGCCTCCACTGCCATTCTGTAGCTAACCAATTTATTCCCTTTGAGTCTCAGACATGCCCTTGTTATTTATACTCCAGAATCCGTTGGAAAAAGTCACGAGACCTTTCTGTACCCACAGCAAACTGATTCTCCACTTCTTAGCTCAGCTTTTACTTTTGCCAAGGAGCACCTCTTTTTCTCCTTTCATTCTGTGGTTTTTATCTCTGTCTGTTATCTGTCACTTTTTTTTTTGCATATCTGCAAGATTAAATAAGTAGGATTTGTGAAGATCTCCATTCCATGGAGATCTTTCCTTCCCTATTCGCATTTTAACTTGGACTCTCTCTGCCTAATTGTTTTCCACATTTGTTCCGATAGCAAGTACAATGAGACTTAAACTATACTGACTTTTAGTTAGAAAACAACTCAAAATTTATTAAAATGCCAAGTTTCTGTTGTATTTATTTATTTATTTTAAATGGTATGGGAAATACGAAGGGAGACTGTCCTGTATGAAAGCAGTCTCCATTTGAATCACTGTCACTTTCAATCAGTTCACCTTTTAGCAATGTAGTTTACTTCTGCAATTACCCTATGAGTGAATTCTGATTGACTCAAACTGAAGTGGCAGAGGTAAGCCAGGAGCGAAACAAAATCTTTTGACGCAATATTTGTGAGTATTTTAAGCCTTGCTTATCAATTAAGGTTTCATTCTTAAAATTCTTGATTAACAATAAAAGTGATGCTGAAAATGAATGCTTGGGAATTATTATTCTAGTTGCATATTATTCTAGTCCAGTGGAGATGCAGAGAAGCTCCTTCTAAATCATGTTAACTTCTCTACTTGCTTTTTCAATATTCAGTAGAACAGGGAAGTGCTGACCTAAATGACTGTAATTAGTTCTTGTGATTGGAGTAATGGTAGATGAAGAAACAAAACAAATGTATAAGCCAACTGCGGCTTTCCACCCACAGATGCATGAGGCAGGCACTCACTCAACGCCCCCAACTCCAAGTAATCATTTCCTTTCTTCACCACTGTACACTTTGAAAAATGTTCTGTAATTTTTTCTACCAGCTAACAATTCTTTTTTTTTTTTTGAGCCTGCAGTTCCCCAAGGAAACTAGTTCAAACTCCTTAAATCAAGTTGCTATAAGAAGCCAGACAGTTTCAGCTGATGAAACCGCATGCACTGTAATGCAATAAAACCCACAGACCAGTCTCGGTCATAACAACATAAAATTTATTCCTAATGTTAAGCTAACATTTTCTTACGGTTGTTACCCTTAAAGGCTACACATATTGATTTAAAAAACATTAAATGTTAATGGTTAACCAAATATATGTCACTGAATTCCTAAAAAAGTATTTGAACATGACTGTGGTCCTTTTGAAGTAATTGTTTAAGTATAAAGATCTTGTGCACTAAGTCAGCTTTACCATAAATCCCTCATCCTGCACTAGACTCTGCTGTTGCTGTTGCTTTTGATGAGCATTAGATGAAAAGCGCCATATTATTTTTCCTTTTTAAAAAGTGCCATAACCACCACTCTGTTAATTAATCTGTAGAGGAGCATGCTGAAACCTTTCTATTTGAACTGGACCAAAGAGGATTCAGAATCCTGGGATCAGAAATAGAACAAACATTTAAAAACTTGGCCACAAACTACCACTTTGACACAAGTGTGTCTCCTTGTGTCTCCTTTGACACAAGGAGACTTGAGCCCTTATTCCCTCCCTACTAATCTTTTTTCTTTAATGGTGGTATAATGTAAAATATAGAAGCAATTCAGAGCAGCAAACAAACAATTATTCATCTAATTTTTAGAGCTGGTCCTTAAAAAAGGTGTCCTCAAAGTAGAGACCCTCTTGCTCCCCCCCTTCTTCCCTTTCCCTCCTCCCACCAACCTCATCATGGGGTCAAGACCCAAAGGTGATGTCTACTCTGCTGAATAAAACAGTACAGGGCTCATTTTCTGTTACCCTGTCACTAACTAGCCTAGCACATCTCACAACCACACAAAGGTTTAAACCAGTTATTCCTGCAATCAGGCCAATAGCAATCTGCACACTGGGGCTTTGCTGTTGCCCATGCTAGTTCCTCAGCCATAGCCCGACACCTGTTGTTGCCTGGTTGGCACTAAACCATTTCATGGACTGTGCACAACCAGTGCTCTGGCATTTGCCCTGGCCCTGTTCATTTTGCTAATTCAGATGTGGCCAGGGAGTGTCCATATCCCTGAACAAGCAAACCAGCAGTGAGGACCTGGTCACAGGATTTCCTGTCCAAGAAACAAAACATGATGGGGGGATCAGACAAATCAAGAACAATAGTCCTGTATACTCTGTTTTGGCAGGAGCAAAAAATTTGTCTTCTTCCTTGATGTAAAACCAATACCTATGAGACATATACATGGCATATTCATTCTCATTAATAGGAAAGCCCAAGCCAATATTCTACTGGAGTTGCATGTGTAGCCTTGGTCTAAAAAGCAGAAAGCAGGATCTGCATTAACTGGGAGGGGGTTGACAGTTTCCTCTTTGGTTTGGTCTTCCTAATCAACCCATCACTAGCTAATGTTGTGGCAAGTTTTTGGACAGACACAGCTCAGTGTCTGCACCAGTTTAAATAAGAAGCATAACAACAACTGTCAAATTAGTGTATCTGAGCCCCTAAACAAGGACAGAAATTATCAAGAATTTGAAGAAGGCAAAATATCTACTGGTTTGAAATTAAGTGTAATCTTGTAAAGATGGTAAATACTGGTTTAGAAAAGGTGTGGAGAAGTAACCATTGAGGCTTGCCAGAGTGCTCAGAGTGTACCTTTGCTGCAACTAAATAAATGTCTAAAAAGCCATTTGTGATAAAATAATTTTCTCTTTTACCATATTGAATGTTCATGCACTTAGATATCTGTCTAGATTTGCAAATAGAACATTCTTGAGAATCTTACATTAAAATTTAAAGCTTCATAAAATTCTGCATGATTTTCACAAGCCGACAAAATAAAGTGGAACAGCATATTTTGGCACAGCTTTTCCAAACAAACTCCTAAAAAAGTCACTTCCTTTCTTTGGCCCCACTGGCAAAAGCAAATAAAACAGGAGGAAGACACATGAAAAATAGGAAACTTCTCTGTTACTTACCTTACTTACTAAAAAATTAGAACAATCCCAAAGGCAAAGAAGGAGACTAATGGCTAAAAGGAGAAAAGACAATGTTCTGCATACAGCCATTGCCATTGTCAGCTAAGAAACAAGAGCACAATTTGGGCATCAGGATGCATGAGCATTTCTGGGGGAAAGAAAACGGGAAAGAGAAAACAAGATCCTCACCAGGATCTTCCTATAGCACATTTCATATAAGTTTTGCTGCCAGTATACAGGGAACACTTAGCTTTACAACTACGGTAATTTCTTTTGATTGAGTTTTATAGTAGACTTGATGTGTTTTTAAAAAATAAAGGAAAAGGGGGTTAAATGGGATTCACAGTAGTCATATTGTTATCACCAGGGTTGAGACTGTTGGGGTATATACCTGGTATACACCTTCCAAAGCTAAAGGAGCAATTTTACTGCAGTCTTACTGTGTTACTACCCGCGAGACCACTGGTGGAACATGAAGCCTTAGGAAAAGTTCCACTGTGAGTCCGCAGTGCTGGGGGCAGCGAGAGGAGGCTGCATTACTGGGGAAGGGGAGCCAGGAGCCACGGGTGACAGCAGAGCCTGTGGGACTGTGTCAGAGACTGAAATGGTTAATGATTTATGCATTCTAGGATTGCCAAGGGACTTCTGCAGGCTTCTGCAGGACTTTTGCATTACACCTCTGATGGCCCATCAAAGCCCATCCCCTCCTCTGCCAGTCTTGAAAGACGGGAACCAGGCCACACACAGAAACTCTGCGCAGGCCCAGGGAGAGGTTGGAGGCTCGAGGCATGGCCCGTGACACTAACCATGGATATAATAACTCATAACTTCTTGGAGCGTGGGGGCTTCCCTCCTTCACCCCCAGCAGATCAAGGCTACCACTTCAATTGACAGACATGGAAGCAGCAACTACCAAGTGTCATCGCTGGACCCCGTGGGCGGTGACTGTATACGTTTTTTCACTCTCTTCTTTCCCTTGCTCTCCCTTACCCTTATCCTGTCTTTCCTTTCTCTCCCTTATGCATTTTTCTCCCCAGAGGTTATCCCTATGCCATATTGCTATAGATGATATAGATGATAACACCCAAAATGCTAACATACCTGTTGAAACAAAATTGTTGAAATAAACCCTACCTATATATGTTTTCAGATTATTCAGTGTCGTTTCACTCTAATCCACCCCAAAGGAATTATTGATAAGAACCTGGGTTACCCCCCTCCCCTTTTTCTGGGGCGGGTCGTAACAGACTGGAGCCCGCCTGACAATGTTGCAGAGCAGTTCTCTTGGTGGCAACCAAGGCCAGACAAGAGTCCAGATAGCCATACAAGTCCATAGGAATGAGGCAGGTCTGAGGTCAAACCTGTCACCTGTCAGGGTCCAGATCAACAGGCATGGCCATGGCTGCAGCGCAGCTGCGATGGAGCTTGAGCCACAATGGTGACAGCTTCATCTTAAAACCAGCTCCTGGGTGAAGGAACAATAGGCTCTCACTGGGGTTTCTTCTAGCATTTTGTTTCAAGGCTTCAAGGTATCTCTATGCTGGCCCTGAGCCCAGGCAGCTGCACACCCAAAAGGGAGGATGCACACAGGACCTCCACACCAGCTGCATATACTGTTTCCACTCTCAGGTTTTTCCCAAGTTTCTGTCCAGCATTCATATGCAACAGTTCCTTATCAAGTCTATTTCAATACTCTTGTAATCCCCATTTTACAGACAAGCCTCTAAATATTTTTTTTCCTTCTCCACTGCATTCCCAGACCCTTTTACCTCTTTCTTCTTTTAGTGTATTCTGTTCACCCACTAACTTCCCACGCTTCCCTCATGGTTTTCTAATCAGTCTCCCTGGTCCCTGCCCTGCACAACTAGTAGCAGAGATGCTGCTACTTCCTGCAGATATGTATGACAGCTCTTCCAGCCAACAGTAACACTAGTCTTTATTAATTCATCTTTACATATTGTGGATTTCACTATTTTGGCAAATAGACACACTAATACAAGGTGAAATGCTTTTGGCAGCGAGTCTCTGCCTCTGCTCCCCAGTTTCTAGACTTAGCTTTTTGCCCCTTCAACAGTCCTGATCTCAGAAGACTCTTCCTCTTAATCTAATTTTTTTCCTCATCCTGGTCTTGCATTTGTCTTTTTTCCATTTGACTCATACAGTATCTTCCTTCGTGCTTCCAGGGTGTTAGCAGTAGCATCACTAAAAGGATAAGGGAGAGAAATTCCTTGTTCTTAGTTCTCAAACAAAAACCATTTAGGGAACAGGTGCAGCTGAAAGCATCCATGGAAAATTTTCCCTCAGATTATGTAGCCTGGACAAGGAGTAGGATGTGAACTACACATACTGTAGAAGACCCCAAGCACATCGGCTGGTTGGTGTTCAGTGTTGGAAGTGACTCGGGTTTTAATTGGATCCCAGGCTTTTTAGATTTTAGCAGTTAGGAAAGTCATTCAAACTGTGATTTGGTAAGGGGTTATAGCTCAGCCATTCTCCTGCCATTACACCATATATTCTCCTGCCATTACACCAGATTTGAAATGCCTGTTCTAAATGTTCACACCATTAGGTCATTTTGAAAATAATATCTAAACATGGACCAAATACATATTTTTTAATCTTCTTCTTGGAAATGACTGGGGAAAAATGTAAACAGGCTATAAGAGGAGACATGAAAAATTTCATACCAAAGTGCTAGCTTGCCAAAGATACAAGCAACTGGAAGGCTGTCTTATAGTGGGAAACTTTTAAACAATTTTAGTTAGAGCCGACAAAACCACACCCACCTACAACAAACAGCAGTTCATAGAAGTATTGCAGAGAAACCTATACACAGTCTCCAAGAAGTGCCTACTCAGACCCTGATGAAGGTGGTATAAAGCAGGAGTAATGAAGGGTCTGGCAACTGGCAAATGATCCCATCAGGAAAGAAAACATAGCATAATCAAAGCAGAACACAAAGAGGATAAATGCGGAAGGACAGGAAAACTGAAGGAACAGAAGACTCTCTGTGGGACAAAATGAGTAAATGTACTCTCTGCTCTGAGTAGAAGTGTAGGTGGAACAGGAGAAACTGCTCTCAGTCTAACACATCTGGCTTTAAACTGATGTTCAAAACCTGGGAATGTGCTGCAGATGTTACCTGGAGCCTGAGAAGTTCTCCCCCCAAGATCGATGTCTCAGCTCCTTCTTTTCAAACATTCGAAGAATATTTTCCACAGTTGGAGTCATCATTACAGAATGGAAAATAGTACTATTTATTGATTGTTTTATTTTTTTTACTAAAGTGAAAAATCTTTAGTAGACCTCACTAGAAAAATACTATACACAATTATTTTATGACATATTATCATGAGCTATTCCAGAAATTATTTTTATAGTGGCACAACACAAATAGACTAAATGTTTTGTTTTGCTTTGAGAGAAACATATAGCATGAAAAATTAAAAGTGCTTTTTCAAGAACTAATTTTTTTTTGCAAAACATCTTCAGTGGTTTTAATTTTTCACCAAGGATGGCAGGTCACTTTAACAGGTCACCTTAAGAAAAAAATCCCATACCTCATTAAAATTCTTAAAACTCTATAATCTGCATAGGTCAAAAACAAATATTTCCCCAAGTTCTCAGGGGAAAGCCTATAAACAGACCAGTGGGAAAAAGCTGAGAAAATGAAAGTAATAGAAAAAAAATGTGCAGTGTTTTCACAGCCTGTATGCAGTTTAGTTATTTATTGAAAGAGTTCAATTCTGTTTATGTTCTGTATATAACTCGTTTCATATAAACTTGCTACAAAATTAGGTTATAATATGTGCTGAGGGCACGAAAACAAAGCAGGTGGGGAAGTTTCTTTTTCTGCAAAAATAAATACCTCAGCAGAAATAGCAGGGACCAGGAAGGAACTCTTTGTCATCTATTAGAAATAAATAAAAATTAAGTGAGAAATCAAGTTCTGAACATGGTTTGGGTTTGTTTGTTTGTTTTCCAAAAAAGTCTCATGCAGTCTCAAACTATTAGCAAAATACATCTTGAGCTTTGTTAAGATAATATAGTTATATATTGGAGTAGATTTATATATAAACAGAGTGTGCACTAAATTTTAGGTAATAGAGTCAAGCATTAGGAGCTCTAGATAAATGTGGGTACTTAAATCTCATCTGTGAAACATGAATGAAGTAGCTTTCTAGGACTATGCCTAAAGAAGTGGAACAGTGTCATTTAGTCATTGGAAGGCTTCTCTCAGAAGCCTTGGAAATATGTCTCTGTCCAACACAAAGCCTTTCTGAGCTAAGTAAGGCACAGTATTTGAAAGCATGAGAGGCTCCATAGCTGCTTTAATCACAGGCTAAAATTCTGTGTAAAGCTTTTTTTGTGAAAAAGAAATTAGAAAGCTATGTACACGAGGTATTTTAGCATTGACTTGGCCCTGAGACTCAAAAAGTGCTGATAAATTCTTTAAAGTCCTTCTGTACCCTCAAAAATTAAATCCACAAAGGAAAGCCCAAGAATGGCAAGTTCAAGGCAAGCACAGTAATGCCTAATGATAGGAAACTGTATGTGAACTGGGCACAGTGAACAGTGAACAGTGTGTAGGAAATGAGCACTTCAAAAGCCATCCTTACCACATGATGCATTTTTATCTTGTTCTCTTCAGAAAATGCAATTCTGTTTGTTATCCATCTCTCTACTCTCAAATAACTTTTGAACCCTTTTTACAATTTCAGCCAAATTCAACATGAAGGACCCAAATATACTAAGTGCCATGAGAATCAGAAGTCAGGAAAACAAGGCTTCTAATCAGTGTCCCCACCAGATGGAAGAACATGTGACTTCACTGGTTACCTACTGCTTGACTTACCAGTTGGCTAATCCCCAGCACATGGTCCTGGGTGAGGAACCACACCGCTAGAAACCACCTCCATTTTTGCTACTGCATGTAGGAAGCGGTGACTACTGAAGCCTATGTAGAGTGGACAGGGAAAAATTATGTGGAACACTGACCCATAAGTAGCCAACCTTTGTTAACCCTGCTATTTTTAGAACCATTACCTATATACACGTGGGTGAATCGTGTTCATGACAGTATGTAAACCACCGTTGGGGTATTTTGCGGGTAACTCAGAATAAGCTGAAAAAATGAAACTTTGGTATTAATAAGGTCTCATATGCCGCAGAAGGAAACCAATCATGGTGCAAGACAACTGGGAACCATCAAGCTCTGGATGAGACAGTTTCACAGCTAGAATCCTACCTGATTTGTGGGCGTGGACTGCACATTGTGAGACCCACCACAAGCAGGTCATGGAAGATGTGCAAGATCCTCCACACACATGGATTGATGCCCCACCTCCAGCGGCAGATTTGGGGTGAGCAGCGACACACCTGCAGCTACAGCTGGGGAGTCCAGTCCTCGAGGCGGCGGAGCCGGGCGCAATCACAGGTGCCAAATGGCCTCCGCGATCCGCAGCCACGGAGCTGCCTGAGGGAGAAGGTGGTTGGCTGGATGTGGTGAGCGGGGCCCCCGGGGCTGGCTCCCAGAGGAACAGGCCCTCGACCCCCGCGGGTGTCGGCCCCGGTGGGGCAGTCGGGCGGGTCCCGGGGGCGCGGCCGCCCCGCCCCGCCCCGCCCGCCGGCTCCCGCTGCCCTGGAGCGCCCCCGCGCGCAGCCGCCGGTGCCGCCCGCCCGCCCGCCCGCCCGCGGGGAGGGCGGCGGGGCAGGTGCGCGGCGGCTGCGGCGGCGTGAGCCAGCGCCGGGGCCGTGTCTGCCCGCCGCCGCCCCTCCTCGCTGGCTGCTGCTGCCGCCGCCGCCTTCCCGCCGGGAGCACCGGTTGCCTCTGCCGCCTCAGCTCGCTTTCTCCTCCTCCGTTCAGTCCTCCCAGTGGCTCGGGAAGGCAAAGCCCCCCGCCGGGGGCGCCCGTCGGTGGGTGCGTGTCCCCCCAGCCCCCGCGCTCGCCTCCCCATCGCGGCAGCCGCCGGCGCAGCCCCGCTCAGCCCGGCCACCATGGCGTGCGGGAGGTAAGCGAGCCCCCTTCACCTCCCCCTTCGCGGGTCTCGCCCTCCCATCGCCGCCGCACCTGCCGGGGGGCCGGCAGGCGCCCGCGGGGAGGGGGCGGCCGGCAGGTTTCTCCGGTGCCGGAGGAAAAGTTGGGCTGGGCGGAGGCGGAGCGGCTCCGCATTGTTGTGTGTGCGGGCGCGGGTGTTCCCTGCGGGCGGCGGCGGGGCGGGTGTACTTCCGGGTTCGCACCTTTCTCCCTTCGCCGCCGCGCCCCCTCCTCCGCCGGCCGCGCTGCCCCCGAGCCCGCCCGGCCCGCCCCCGGCCGGCAGCGCCCGAGCTGCCGGGACGGGGAAAGGGGGTGCCGGGCCGCGCCGCGTCTCAGACGCGAACGACGACGGCAGCCGCGGTAGAGGAATGGTGAAGGGACGAAGCCGCCCCCCACGCCCAGCGGGGCGCGGGGCGTAGCGCCCCGCCGAGAGCCGCCGGCGGCCGGGGCCGAGGGACCGGCCGCGGGGACGCTACGGCAGCCCGACGCCAGGGGGCGGCCCGCGCCCCGCCGACAGCCACCGCCGGATGGCGGTGACCGCCCGGCGAGCCGCCGCGGCCGGGCGGGGCGGGCGAGGAGCGGCGCGGGGCGCCCGCAGCCCGGCGGAAGGGAAGGCCGGGCGAGGAGAGCGGACGGACGGCGGGACGGGAGCCGCCGGGCGGCGCGTCCGCCCCGAGGCGGCCGGGGAGCGGAGGATGGGGCGGCGACGGCGCGCCCCGGAGGGCGCGGGGCTCGGCCGCCCGGCGGTAACACTGGCGGGGCGGGCGGGGGCCGCTTGTCACGCGCGGCGCCGTGTGCGCGATGCGGGGTGTTTAACGCGAGTGGCGGCGATGCCGCCATCTTGGATGGCTCCCGCCGCGCCGCGGGGAGCGCGGGGTCGCGGCCGGGCGCTGCCCGCCCCCGCCGGGGCTGCGAGGACAGCGCCGGGGAACTGCGTGGGAGCGCGGCCCCGCCGGGCCGAGGGCGGGCGGGCTCTCCGGGAGACTGTGACACGGAGCCCCGTGGCTGGTTCTGAGGTGCCGGGCACGGTGCGGGACGCAGCGCGGGGGAGAACAAATAAAGTGCCGACGTGCCTCCAACACGCTTCGTACCTCCGTGTCCGGTTGCGCGCCCGGGGGGAGCGGCGGCAGGGTCCCTTTGGGCCCTCGCCGCCCTGGTGGGGGCACGGCAGCGGCATCCTCCGGCTCCGCGCTCCAAGGGGAGCGACCATATACGACCGCCGGCAGCTCCATGTGGCTGTGGTATTACTGAGCAAACCATAGAGCGGGTCAGATAACCACCTAGCGAATGACTAAATTAATCTAAAAATAAGCAAACAGCAGTAATGCACGCAAATGTTTTGCCCAAGCTGGCACAAAAATATGAATCTGGCGTATCTAAATAAATTTGAAAACTGTGTGTTAATTTTCAATATTCTTTAGCTTTAACACGAGGGAATTATCCATTATAATCTGATAGACATATTACCTAAAGAGATTTGATTCATTTACTTGTTTCTTTCTTAGAAATTGTTAGCTTGTTAGTGATGAGGAGTAAATGATGTATGACTGTCTTGCAGTGATGGGACAAACCAGTAGTGCACGCTACACCAATTTGTTTACAGACTTGACACTTTTTCCTTATGTAACTGGTATTCGTGTTCTTTTTAAATAGGCCATACACAAGGCTGGGTTTTTTTCCCCCATCTAATAACCTGTTTTAGAATTTCACGTCTTGCATGGAAACACTATTAATAATCGCAAGTACAGAGTATGTCATCAGATGCTAAGAAAATAATTACAGCTAAATTTGGACATAGTTCATTTAAATATAGTTATGTATAGTTTTAGTGATGTCTGGATATAACATTGTACTGAAATGCAGTAGTGCATGTTTACTGTTAGTTTGATACTTGTATGCTTTGCTTTACAAAACTACAAATTATTTATTTTTTAAAACACACCAAAAAAACCCCTAATGCTTCAGAGGAGATAATAACTGAAAAAAATTGTTTGGAAAATTACTTATAAGATATGCAGCTAAGCTATGGTTGTTTAGAGGATTATGATTTCTTTTTTCTCCTTGGTACAGAGTAGTAAGAATCAATATTGAATTAAATCATGACCTTAATTATTAATATGCCAGGAAGTCAAGTTTCCTATGCTGTAGTCAAATGAATCATGTATGTAATGGCAGAAATAGTGATTATGGATGATGTTTGTCCCATGCAGTAGTTGCAAAAAAAATGCAGCTGTACTAGAAACTCTGCTTGTATGTTTATGACAAAAATAACTATTTTCTACTGATTATTTTAAAATATATTCTGTAAAGGGCATGTGCTGCTGTCTCAGTTTTATCAAAACTTTTTTTTTTTAATCTCAAAATGTTTTAGCTGTTGTGTGCTGAGAATTTCATGAGAGGGAAGATGGTGATAAATAAATGAAGAAGGAAACCCCAAACGCTCTCCCTCATAGGCCTGAACAGCTGCAGTCTAGGCCATTCGCAGGATACAGTTGTAGGTCACACACAGCGTTTCGCGTTGCATCCCCAGGCACAGAAGCGAATTTTGAAGCCCAAGCCATTAAACCATTTGTCCCTCTTTCCCTGTTTTGTAACTCCGTGGCAGCGTTTTGTTTGACTTGCAGCCGAATCCCGCGGTGTGCAGCGCAATCCTGGGGCAGACGGGCGAGGCAGCACGCGTCGCTCCGAGCAGGGGCTGGGGCGAGAGGCAGTTTCCAAAGGAACCATTTTCCCCTCGGCGGGGAGCCGAGCACCCCGCGTCGCCGGGCGAATCTCGGCGGGGTGGTCGTGCGGCCCGAGGGGTCCCGGCCATGCAGCGCCGTGACCTCCGGGCCGGCGGGCGCGGCCCCTTCTCCGGCGGCGCGGCGCTGTCCGCGGTGCTGAACCTCGCGGCCATGTTATTCCCGGCGGAGTCCGGACTGCCGTCCCGTCCCGTCCTGTGTCCGCCTGGGCGGCTCCGCGTGCTTCAGCGCAGGGAGGTCACGGCAGGGTAGTGCTCTCACCCGCAGCCTTTATGTAATACACTGTATCGCTCTGGTATCGAATGCTGGCAGCAAAATCAATGACAAATACTACAGTGCTTTCTCCTTCAGAACACGAGCCCTTCCACCAACACAGATTTTTTTTGCAGCCAACTTGGGAAGTGTAACATTACCTATATGAAATGGAAGTGCAGCTGAAACCAGCAACTAGACAGGAACTTGGCATTTGCTATTTTTAACCACAGGTTCAGTTTATGAAAGGACATTCTGAAAGCGAATCAAAACAGCATGTCATCAGTGAGAATGAAATAATACAGGGAAAGTTCAGGAAAAAAGTGGATATCCCTTAGCAGCGATGCAAACACAGGCATAAGGTTTTCTCCTTTCTTCCTCTCTTTAAGAGTAAACAGTTAAATTTAGAAAGGTGTGCAATCTCATAGATTATTTTTCTAAATTCATATTAATGTGCTTCAGCCTCTCTAGTATATGATAAAAATAAAAAGGCTTTTTTTCATTGCAGAGACAAATGTTCATTTTCTGTAATTGCACACTGGGTGTTTTGAATGCACAATAAAAAGCAAATATTCTCCTCTGGTGTGATGAGTAGAGGCTAAAAAAAAAAAGGCAAACCTAACATGATGTGTTTTGTATGGGAGGATAACAATTTTAAAAATATACATTCTGCTTCTAAAAATAGAATGAATTGATATGCAGGGTCTTCAAATTAAAGGTCAGAGGTGACAAACCGGGACAAAGGTCACGCAGCTCATTTTCAAGTAATCAGTTTCTAGTTTTTTCATGCTTGAACAAAAGCTTAATTATACAGAAAAGTGAGGACTGTAATATTTAACTAGTCAATTTTAAAAGAGAAAGAGAGGTAGTTTTACAAAATTCCCTATTTTCTTGAATATAGCTCTATTATGGAATTATTTGTGCTACTGTTACTTATACAAAAATGAGTCTGTCTTAAATTTAAGCATTTAAGTACATTTCTTAGGTTAACATCGAAAAATCTGCAATCTGTATTTAGTATTAGTACTTGAGAAATAAGAGGAGTGTGTAACCATTTTCTGCTTTGTCAGTGATTTTAGCAAAAAAAAATAAATCTATCCTGATCATCCATACTGTTAATTTCAATAAAGTTAAACTGCAGGTACATTCATTTTGGCTTTGTGCACATACTTACAATTTCTAGCAAACCATTTTACTTCCCCCAAGTCCTGTTTCCAGTTTACATCATTATGTGTGTCAGTGTGCAGTAATTATACAGACCTAAAACCTGACTGTTGAGTTCGTATATGTATGTGATTATCATTTTATTATATGCAATGTCTAAGAATCAGGGTGTTTTAACAATTTGAAGAGATTCATTCAATGTTAATAATATCACATTTAGACTAAACGAAGCTTTCATAAATGTGCTAAAGGTATGTAACAAATATTCTATAGGTAACATTTGATACATATTTAGACCACATGTAGTAATGCAACACCCAAGGCTAACTCCCAGAAATTCAACTGTTAAAATCTGTAAACTCACTAATAATTTTGTATCACACATTAAGTTTCTGCTTTGCTTTCAGATTCTGTATCTCCTGTACCTACTTCAGCTACTGATGTGTGCATTGATTTTAAAGGTTTTCATCTTTTATTTTAGAGATTGTGAAATTTTAGTTATGTATCACTGATGTTGCTGTTTACTTTTTTTTCCTGATTTAAATTAATGACCTATCTGCACTAAAGTTTATGAAAAAATGACCATCGTGTTACTTTATTTGTTTGGTTGTTTTAAACAGTGACTATTAGAAGGCATGACATTCAGGACTGATGTGCCCCGTACTATCCATACTTCTAAGAAAGTGAATATTGGTGTTTAAAATATAGACACTTATCTGCTGTTTAATGTCTATAATGTTTGATTTGATTATTTTAATAGACAATATCCATATCAGTATTTGATAAGCATGTTATAAACTACAAATGATAAAAAAACTCCAGTAGTGCTCCAAGTAATAATTCAGTGACAAAAAACCCCCAACCAAAATGAAGAAAGAAGATTCTGTGTTTTGTAGGTAAATAGCACATGCAAATAAAACAAAAATTCAGTGCAAAGGAAAAGATATGTGAAAGGTGTGTAAATTCCGTCAAAACAAGTATTAATGTAAAACATCTCAGAAAAGAGATCTGAACAAACCGGTTCAGTTGTTATAAAAGCAAATAAAAATTATATAATAATATATTTTTAAAAATAAAACTTGTAGTGCCATCACTTTTGAGGGGATTATGTAACATCTCTATATTGAATGTGAACAATATGCATTTGATTTAGTGTAACCAGGATAATTGGAAAAAAATACACATTTTTCTTTGAAGATTTAAGTATTTAATTCAACTTGTCATAATGTCTCGTTCTTAATTTGGCCTTTGACATATATCTTTTCAGCACTTCATTTGGCATTGTTTTGTTTGCAAATAGTTATCAAGGGAGGAAATAAAATCTTTATATCTAGTTTCTCACAGGGATAAACAATTACAAAATAAATCAATGATCAAGTTCTGAAAAATATTTTTATCTATGATTTGAGAATTGTGGCTTTTAAAGTTTTCTTCGTCACAAGGTACTGATACTAATTTATATAAAAATACAAAGAAAAATCCATCTGAAAACATATAATAAAATCACAAGGTAGTTTTTTGTTTCCTTTGCTGTATAGCAGTTCGATGTGTGGCAATTTCAACAAGCACCTGCTAACAGTAAACTGAGAACAAATTATTTTAAATATGAAGGAAGTAGAAAAACAGTAGTCAAGGATAACGTATTTAATTTTTAAATTGTGTGTTTAAAAAATTCATCTTTGAATCACAAAATATTGTTTGAAACATTTGTTTTTCATTGTTTTTAATTAAATAGTTATGATAGTTTAATATATGTATATTCAAATGCAGACTATAAGAAATTGCAGATTTTACTAAATCAAATACACTAAATATGAGAATTATACACAAGTAACTTCAATCCTTAAAACAAAAGTATTCTTGTTCAGCATTTTCCTTTATTATGTATTATTAAAGTTTTAAAGTAAATAGATCCTAAATAGTTTTTAATGCTAAAGCAATTGTCAATATAATAATAGCATTTAATTTTGAGGAGAAGCTCTGACCCTATAGTTGTCAGGCTTTCATTAGCTCACATTCAGATATGGTGGAGTTTATAACTCCTTTTTAATTGCCAAAAGAATCAGATTCATGACAGTGGTGGAAGCACATTTTACCTTTCCTCGTTCCTGTTCTCAGTCAAATGACATTCTTACACATAGTTAGAAGGTGCATAACTGGATGTTTGGTCTACAAAAATGTGTACTTCATTTCTTAAAAACTAAGATATCCACAGACTATATAGGGAAAAAAATCATACCTGGGCTATTGCCTAGCTGTTTTATTTACTTGAAGCTGTAATTATCTTCCTTCAATCCAGTGACAAAAGTGGGTAAACTTACCAAAGAAAGACTAAATTTTAATTTGCTAGTTGTTAAATTAATTTTCTTAAGTCAGCATTATTTAAATATTTTGTCATCTTGTAGACACTTGCTTTCATCTTCACTTGCTAGAAAAATAAAGGAATGGTATAAAACCAGAAGTATGGAAGAACAGCAAAGTAAATTATGGCTAGACTAAGAAGAAAATTGTGAGAGCTTTCAACTTTCCCCCCCCCCGTAATTATATAAGGACATTGATACTACTTGAGTATACATTGTCAGGAAATCTTAATTTTTCTTATTTATGCATTTCAAACTAACTATATTTTACTGAATTAAATGAAAAGGGGAAAAAAGAGTCTATACAATAAAACCATCTCAGCAAGACATCCATTATTTAGAACTGCACACTGAGGAATCCATGTAAAACAAGTTAATTCAGAGTGTAAGACTACACTCAGCTGTGGTGTTTGAAATCAAAATACTGTGTGCATAGTGCTTCTACTAGCAGTCAAGAACTGTAAATCAGAGTAAGATTAATTTTATCTGACTAGTATGTGTGTGTATGTATTTTAAAAGCTGATGTTTTATGCTCTATGCTTGGGTTCTGTACAAAGAGTTTTAAAATTTTGTGTATGCGCTTTGCAGCATTCATCCATTTAAGTCTTCATTCCTGATGATTTAACTAAAAGAGATCCTTTTAACATTGGAATGTTTTCCCCTATTCCTTCACTTGTTCGATATAAAATATAGTATTGGTGGTTTTGTTTTCTAGTTTTCCTGTGCTCTGATCATACTTACATTATCCAGCATTCCTTAAAAAAATACTGCTGGCTTTACTCTGTGGAAGAAATCACTCTCCTGGCTACCCCTGACTGTGAAAGAAACAGGCTTAACATCTGAATTTTTTTTTCAACTTACTTTTAGAGAAAAGTATATAACTTACTTAAATGGAGTAACTATATATGCCTGCCTTACTTTCTTCCAAGCGAATTGTATTTCTAAATCCTTTGGCAGCAAACTCACTTAAGCTAATGAATTCAAAACTATCCATAGCTAAGAGAATTCTTTTTTTATATATATAAACTTGCTGTTATTTTTTACTGACCAATAAGTTGACAAAAAATACACTACATAAGTTGTTCAGTAAGCTGAATTACAGAGTGCGCTACCTGTAAGGGAAGGTGATTACCTTTGTTGGGTGTTTGTCAGTGTGCCTTTAACCCATACTGCACTTTTCATTCCATTTCCTAGCCAGCAATATTTCCATATGGTGTTCTGTTGCATTATTTTTGTGCCTACTGTTATAGTATCCTTCCACATGGTATCAATGCCTAGTTATAATAAGGGTTGCTTTCAAAGGAAGGGACTTTTTCTCTAAAAACACATTGCTATCTAGTACAAAATTTCTAACCAGCATTTATTTACTTATTTGCAGTTACAAAGTTCATGTAAATGCTGAGATAGTTTCAGAACTAAAATGCAAAAATATTTTTGTGGTTTGTACAGCATAAGGAGGCACAGGAGAGAGTTCACCATGAGCCATTTCAGAGCCCAAACCTGATTCCATTTAAATGGAATTTACCTCTTTCAGTAGGATGCAGCACAATACATGCCAAAATAGTTTCTCGTTTAAATTATCTGTTTAAATGAGTTTACAGAATTGAAATGCCCAGGCTTTTCTACACTAATATCCTTTAAGTCAAGTTTTGGGCATCGTATCAGGAAGCTTTTTGTAATAACTATAAAAAAATTACATTTTTTTCTGATTAATAATCTGTTATATGTTTTTGACCCTCTAAAACATGTGATGCTTACAAATGTGTTATGAAATGGCAGTACTGGAAACAAGAATTACTTGAACTTGTGCTGTTTTCTGCTACAATTTTTAAGAACTGTACTTCCCTGCTTTTAGTTCCTGTACCACTCCCCAAATACTTATTTTCAATCCCTTCATAAACCGAAGCAGGCTACATGCCAAAGCCAAGAACGGATCCTTTACTCTATGCTTGCATATTTCATTATGTTGCATAAATAATGCAAGTAAATCTGAAAGACACAAAAGCCACATAGCCACAGGTTGGCAGAACAAAGAAACAGATACAAGAGATTGGGCTTCAGTGCTTGAAGGTGTAAAAGCAGAGCTAGGTTTAATACATGGCAAAAGTCCACACAATTCCAGTGGAAAACTAAGTTACTACAAAAGAAGAGGAACTGAATCAGCTTGCCAGTGTTGTTGCACTGAAAAGAAAGATTCTGCTACCCTGTCTTCTGATTTCTGTTGTTGGAAAGGATTGAGGATAACTAACTGTAGGGGAAGAGAAGTTAGAGAGAAATTTGGTTTTCATTTGACTTTGGTCATTCTTGTTCTTACTTTGCTCACTCCTAGTAGGATATCTAATTTTTTTTTTTAATAAGAAAGTAAGATAACTGTCCAGATGTGCTTTTAAATTGGAAAGAAGACAAAACTCAGATTTCTCAGAAAGAGTAAAGAACTGGGCTTATATCTAAACAAAATATCATATATCAAAACCCCACCATTTTTGGTGGGGTTTAGTTAAGATAGATTATTCAAAAAGACAGTAGAGGGTGACAAGAGGACAGGCTTGTGGCAGGTGAGTTTGTGCATGCTCTTATCCACCTTTCATTTGGTAAACAAACTGGGCAGCGTAAGTAACAAACTTACTGCAAAACCAAGGTATTTTTCTTCATGCTTTCTGCCATCTGCAGTGCTTTTTTCTGCATTATATTTTTATTAGCATTCTATGAAATTAGCCAGGCCTTTCTCAACTAGACCAAAGGTACACCTTCCATGAAGTTTCAGTCGAGTCACACATCTGTATTTATATGATGGACTGGTTTTGTTCAGATTGAGACCTAGAATTTAATACCATTACTATGCAGTTTTATCACTGACATAATTGAAAGCATTTTCTTTTGATATTTATAAATGCGCATTGAGTTACAATTTAGACCATGAAAGAATCCTGTACAATTATTTTATTGGGGCTTTTTCCCTTAATCATACACAAGGTATGACTTGATTGCTTAATATGTACAATTTAAGCATAGTAAAGACAAGTTGCTAGTTCTTAGGTTACCTATTGCAATTAATTATTGATAAAGGAAACAAACACCTTCAAATATTCTGCAAATCTGTGTCTTTTCCCTCTGTTGTTATCAACTGCATAGTTTTCATAAGAAACCAATGAAAGGGTCTTTACTGGTGCTGGGGGAAAAAAAAAAAGCAGTGGCTGATTTTTTATCTTACGCCTTGGTTATCTCATTGTGGTTCTGATGAGCTAGGTAAGTCTCAAAGAGTAAGTTTATAGGTCACTTCATAGAGTCAATGCCCTGGCATTCTTGGCCTCCCAATGAGCTGTTAAACTGGAGAAGCAGTAATTAAATATGGTACTCTGGTACAATGTACACGGTACTGACTCCAGCTCTCTGATTTTAGGTTCCTCAGAAGACGATGAGGTCATTCAAGAAGGTCTCCTCATGCTCAGGTCAGTCTTCTCTGTAGCATCTTACATGGCTGACTATGTATCCTCCCTGGGGGGCGTTAGCCCTGTCAGCTGCAGCACTTCTGTCCCGCTGACTTTGATGAACATAAGTATTGGGTGGGAGGGGGAAGACTCGTTAATTTTGTGCACAGGCTCCAGAGTTGTTCTTTGATGCAGTTTGAGTGTTCTGCTTCTGCAAGACAAATAAACAATTACGTAAGGAAAGTTTATTTACAGTAACCCCACCTCAGATACCTGTCGCAAGTTGTGGGAGCCCACGGGTTTGTATGAGCGCTGCACGACCACCACCGCAGCAGACGCACCAGTGGGCGCACGCATCTCAGTCACTAACATACCTACTTCTCGAGTTACTATCGTGCCGCTGTCACGTTACCGCCACGCAGCCCCCTCCCATCGCGACGCTTCAGCAGTGCCGCCCATCTGCCCTTTCAGCCCCACTGCCTTTCCAGGCCCCAGCCCGTCCACCCCTCAGCCCTGGCACCCTCCGTGGCCGCCCGGGCCGCCGCATGCTCGAGCGGGGGCTCCCCGCGGAGGGCGCTGCGCGCCCGAGGGATACGCGCGTCCTCGGCTCCCGCACGGCGCCGGGAGACAGATAGCCTGGGGCGGGCGATGGCAGGGGCCGGGTGTTGCCTGTGTGCTGCGGCGGGAAGAGCTGCCCCTGTCACCGCCGGGTTGGCGCAGGCGAGAGCGTCTGGGCAGTTGCCCGTCGGGGAGGATGCGGTCCCCGCTGGGGTACGCACACCAAGCGCCGGTGCGGCGAGAGGGGCTGGAGCGAAAGCGCCCGAGCCACAAACCCGCCCGCTCATGGCCCTGCGCCTACCTCGCGGGAGGCGAAGCGGTGAGAGCGGGCCGTGCGGCCGGTGCCTCCGCGAGGGCCGGTCCTCCTTGGGGGCGTTAGCCCTGTCAGACGGTCTACCGCGACGACTGGCCAGAGCCTCCTTAAATCCGTCTGGCCACTATCAGTTGCAAATCCGCAGCTGAGAGACGGTAATGTACGTGAGACCACATCCTGTATCCGAGCGCTCCGCGTGAGTCCCTACCGCGTCCTCCTGCCCGCGGATCATGCGCGGGATCACAGCAATTCCCAGTATTTTGTAAGTCTCCCCATCAAACGCCAGCATTGCCAGCAGAGATCCACGGACGGCAGGGCGGACCTGCGAGACACTCACAGCCGCCGCGTTTCGTTTCAACAAAAAATGCTCGTAAAACTCGTGTTTGAAACCTCGCTCCAGCCGTCAGTTCGAGCACCGCCGCCTGCAAACGGCGGCGCGATCCCTCGGCGAGGGCCGCCCGGTTCCCGTAAAGGAGCTGAGGCGGGCTCCGGGCAGCCCTGCGCGCCCACCTTAGGTGTGACGGGAGAAGAGCGCCGGGACAGCCAAAAAACTGTGCTCCAACGGCGGGCGGGGGCGAAGGGAGAGAGGCCCCTGCTGCGCTCTGAAACGGCATTTCCCGAAAAGAGCTGAGTGGTGCGAAGGGCGCCACTATAAAACCGGTAACTTCACATCCCGCAGTCGCACGTCGAGCAAATCCCGTCACTGGCAGACCTGAGCCGTGGGCAGCGCGCAGTTGAGTCGGCGCTGTGCTTTGTTTAAAAAAACAAACAAACAAAAAAAAACCCAAAAAACCACCACCACCACCAAAAAATACCCCAAACGCACACATGTTTTCTAATAATAATCCGCGGCATTAATACGGAGGGTAATAAACCCGGCCAGGGCAAAGCGGGAAGTTGGCAGTGTCTATAGCACGTCCGACCCTGCTCTCCCAAAGGCGCGGGAAGGCACACCGCCACGTCCCCGCCGGGAAAGAGCCGCATTTTCTGGAAGTGTGAAACAAAAGCCCAGGGACAAAGCCCGGCGCTATGGGAGGCTTAAGGGGAGAAACCGCAGCCTCTGGGGTGCTGACGGAGCGCGGCCGCTGGACACCCGAGCCCAGTGGGCGCCCGACTTTCACCCTCCAGGGCGCCCCGGCGGGCGAGGAGCAGAGGAAGCGGCTTCCTCTCCCTGCCCTCCCCCCGAGCGGCACAACCGCTGCCGGCAGGGAAGCCCGCCGGGCCCCTGGCAACCCCCGCCCTCGCCCGGGCGCTGCACGTCGGCGGAAAGGGAAGGCGGCTTTGGCGCCCACACTGTAGGTGAGAGGGTTTTGGCGGGAACAGCTCAGCACCGACACGGAGTCCTGGCCGTAGGGAGCGGCGGGAAAGGCCCCCCTCGGCCCCCGCGCCAGGAAGAGCCGGTTTCGATAGAAACCGTGTAAGAAACACGACGGGCATCTCATTCCGTCCAACATCGGCGGGGCGGTGCCGAGCAGCCAAGCCCAGGCAGTGGAGGAGAGGGGGCAGGGGCGCCCCGGCGCCGTCCCTGCCCCTCCTGCCTGCCCGTCGGCGAGGAGCGCTGGCTGCGCTTTGAAATGGGAAGTGGCGGCAGCATCCCGAGTTCTGCTTTCAAGTGTAAAACACGCGTTTCGTTTCAAATGCACGTAGCTCCATCATTTGTTTGGATTTTGTGGGGTTTTGTTTTTTTTTTTTTTTTTCCTATTTTGTTTTGGGTTTTTTGGGGGTTTTTTTGTGTTTCTTGTTTGTTTGTTGGGGTTTTTTTGAGGTGAAGGTCTTTCTTTCTTGGGGGGGAGTGGTGGTTAGGGTTAGAAAGACAATTATTCCAGCTTCCTATAATTGTTTTTACCAAAATTAGCATCCATTTAGCGAAATGAAAGGACAGAAATATTTTTTAATAGATAAACTGTTACCATTAGACTAATTTTTCCACGAACTGGCTTGTTCTGTAGGGTTTTTTCCCTATTTGTCCTCTTTCCTCCTCTTCTTTGGGAATGAATTTTGGAAGGGTGTTCGTGGGTTGGGTTTTTTTTTTAAGTTTTCCCTTTTTTTTCCCCCCTATCTTTCCCGGAGAGTTCTCAGCTGGCAACAGCTCTCTACCTTCCACAAAACTTGAAAGGCTGATGTCCCTTGCAGGAAATGAATGAGTCGATAACATCTGACACCAGTGACCAGTCCAGTGACCCCAACCTTAATTCCACTAATACTGGAGGCCTGAAAATCTCGGTAAAGACCCATTGCAAATCCCACCCCCCTCCATTTTACAAAATCTGCACTTATTTTGCAACGTAAGAAATAATTTGCAACCAATATATTTACAGTCTTCTATTTATGTCGTTTTGTAGTCTTTATTCATCGAAGAACACATACTGATTTTTTTCACTGAAATTTGCTAACAAGACATTTTGTCCATTTAATGAACTCCATCCACTCGTTTGTGTCTGTTTAACCAATATTCTAGCCTCTAAGGATTTTTTATACCAAATGTCGTTAAAATAAATCAATCTTTAAAAATAAATACCTTTAAAATGACATTAAAGAGGATATTTTCTGTCTTTTCGAAGGGTAGAGAGATCTCGTATTTTATAAACGTGCCCTTGTGCCACAAGATATGTACTCTTGGGCATTTCAAATAAGTGGTGTAAACATTGTTTTCTTCCGGTAACCTTAATTTCATTTTTATAGCTGGGGTTTCACGTAGCTTAAAATCTCGTACATTTATATATTAGATACCGTCCCGGTCATAAGATCCAAGCATATAAAATTACTGATTTAATATTTTAACATAATCGCTATTGTAAGGGGGGAAGGGAGGTTATGAGCCAAAAGCAGCGGTATGTTGCACGAATGCGTAAGGCAGGTCAGTGTAGGAAGTCGACCTCACTGTTGAAATAACCTATAGGAAATTTACGGTTGACGACTGCAAAGGAATTTCGGGATTTAAAGCTTCTGCTCCACTTGCCAGGCTGCTTGTATTTGTACACTCTTGCCCACCCTCACTTCTTTCTTGCAAACGATCACACGGAGCCTGCAACTTGGTGTTTCACACAGAAATGAGGCGCTAGGGGGGGAATTGACGCTTTCCTGAAAGGCAACAAAAGGAGTAAACAGGCCCACGGGGGCAAAGGCGTTCCCCTTAATTGGGCAGACTGATCGACGCCACTTCCCAAACAACAGCAAGTGCTTTGCAAATGCATAAGTCCCTTGCATTCAGGTTCTGAACGGATCGGTTTGTTGCTTTGGCTTTTGTTTGTGTGTCCTTGGGATAAGACAGAATGCCGGGCGGGACGGAGTGGGCTAATAAGAAAGTCATTGAGCCCAGGTTTTAAATAGGTATGGGCAATGTTTTTAAGATATATATATAATACTGCATGTAAAGCGAGGTTATATGCCAGGAGGTGGTGATGAGGACAGAATACTGTCATCTGTACCTTTACACTAACGGAGATGAACAGATGGAAAATAAAACGAATTCTCACCTAATTAGTCTGTTTGTTTATTCTGACGTCTGTAAAAATATTTTAAGAGCATTTGGGGGTGAGTACAGCAACGGAAAGGCTAGAGGGCAGGGCGATAGCAGTGTACCTGTGAGCGCGGAAGGGGAGTGCCTTTGCAAAGGGGCTGTGACCAAGCCCTTCACCCATCACACATTTCTTTTCCGAACTGAATCCCCTCTCCCGCTGGCAGTGAAGACTTAAAACAGCAGTCCCCCGGTCAGCGTTATCCCTCCCCTCTTTGTCTTCTTTCTCCAAGGGTTTTGTTTGTTTGTTTGTTTTTTCCGCCCTCCTCTTCTCCAGTAAATCCTTTTCTCTGACAGTCCTCTCCCAACTGCTGATTGAGGTTCAGTCCAATTCTCGGCTTGAAAACTAGTCTCTTATTTAGGAAGTCATTAATCACATCCCCTCCCCCGGAAAGAGATGGCGGAGAAACCTGTGAAGTACAATTCCTCGCCCCATCCCCCCTTCAGAAATGTTTTGAAACGCTAAACCTCCGCACATTCTGGGCCATATTAAGGTGATATCGCGTTTCCGGCGCGCTTTTAATTTGAATGCGAAATTAGTAACGATCCGGTTATACATCTGCCCACGTTTTGCGCAGAGGGTGACACAGATGCCTCCCGGCGTCCCCCGTCCGTGTCTGTACACGCGTGTGTCCCTCATCCGTGAGCATCTCGCCTTCGTGTGCGTACGCGGACCCCGCCCGCAGTGGGCACAGACACCCCCATAATCTCCTCTGCACGGCCGCCCCTACATGTAGCTGCTGTTCCGTGGGCTGTATCTAGAAACACACGGATCTTCCTATGGATTTGTGCATGCACGGGGGGGGGGGGGGGGGGGGGGCAGAAACCCCAGAATAATACGTCATCTCTATTTCCCGTAAAGAAGCGTGCAGATTAGCTGTCCGAAAAGGAAGGAGAAAAAAAAAAGCGCCGTGTTGAAAACTTCTTGTTCATTCATAAATTATTTTGGTGTGTCAAGCTAGTTGAAATGGCGATTGGCTGCTCCTGCCTCCTGCCAACCCCTTAAGGATCCGATGTGAAATTAGTAGCAAGAAAGCATGTAATTGACCGAGTCACGTGTGCGCAGGGGGCCAGAAACGGAGCGAGAGAGACGGGGAAAAATCAAAGAGGGAAAGCACATTAGACCATGCGAGCTAAATTTGCGATCGTTCAAAATCAGGATGTTAGATTAATGCAGAAGACCACTTCGATCCACAGGGAAAGTTTTCATCTCACGAGTTTGGAGCAGAGGGCCCGTGGGGCAACATGGCCGAAGGTTAATTTTCTTTTTCTATTGTTTTACTATGAATTTTGCTCGCTCGCTCTCTCCCCCTCTCCCCCCTCTCCTCCCCCACCCGCTTTTAACCCAACTATGCATTACCCTTTTTTAGCAGCTCGCGCAAGGGGGCTTTCTCCAAACCCATTGTTACCCAGCTCAAAACTGTTCCGTACCGCCCACACCGATTCACAACTTGAAAAGCTTTCAGGGGGCTATTGTTTGAATTGTTCCTGTTTGATTAAGCACAGTTGCAGTGGTGGGATGAGAAAACGGCTGTACACCTGTCCCAAATTTAATCGAAAGTTTATTCCAAGGAGGGATGGATACACGTTAGAAAATAGTGGTTTCGGCGCTGCATGTGCAATAACGAATTGTGCAATCTACCCAATTTTGCTTATTCTCTCTCCTCCACCCCTCCTCGGCCGGCCTCCCCCCTCGCCCCCCCGGTCCTGCGCCTTGCGAGGAGAGACTAATTGGGCTGAGAATTTCTGTTGAGAAATGGGATCGGTGTTAAACCAGCAATATTCAAGTAAAGTATCGCGTTCCGCGCTGTAATGTGGCTGAAAGATGGAGTTAAATGGAAAAATACACGTATGTACAGAAACGTGGGCTGCCTTGGGCACAGAGAGAGGGGAGCCTCCGTGCGCAGTGTTTCCTCTCTGTAACCTCCGGTGATTTTATTTTTTTACGTATTTTGGGGAGAAGGTGTTTTATTTTAGGATTTAGGGAAATATATGCACTTTTCGTCGTTGGCTTTTTGATTTTGCTTTGTTTTCCTGGGGTTTTTTCCCTGTTCCGTTTGTAGTAACTCCTTTATACAGCGGCAAAAGGATGTTACCAGAATTTAACTCTTTGCTTTGCATCTTGTCCCATTCTTCCTTCTTTCCCCCCCCTTCCCCCTCACCCCTTACACACACCCCCTCCGCCTTTCCCTCTTCCTCAGCAGGGGCGAGTAAAGGTGGAGACGAGCCCGGAAAGTTGCCGGAGCAGGAAGAAGAGGAGGAATCCCAGGTTTTGCACGGAACCGGCCATTGCAAATGGTTCAATGTGAGAATGGGATTCGGGTTCATCTCCATGAGCAACCGAGAGGGAAGCCCCTTGGAGTCTCCAGTTGATGTCTTTGTACACCAAGTAAGACCCATTTTTGTCTTCCATCTCACCCTGCCACATTTGGTTGAGTTCAGTGGGACTCTGGTTTCATGTGAAGTAACCTATTTTTTTCTAGGTATTTAGGAACATCTGTAATTAAAAAGTTGCCTTAGGTAGTGGTTTTGTTGGTAGCGTTACAATTTGAGTAAATAAGGTCGTTAGATTGTGCTTAGTCTCTGTGGCTGGAGATTTGTGTAAAGAGATAATGTTTCCTCGTATCTTTCTCCTTGGTTAGAAACGTCTCCTGTGGTTTTTATTTATTTTCAAATGTCACACTTTTTAAGGTTTATCATTTGTCACCAGACTGATCAGAAGCAGATAAGCCTTTCCTTGAAACTGTTTAAAATTAAGCTGGGAAAAGGATAAATAAATGTCGGGATTCATTCAAATAACATATGAGTAGTTTTAAACGGTTTACTTGTAAACCTCGAATTACTTTTTAAAAGCTCATCTGAGATTAGTTAGTGAAATTAAGACATAATTATAGCGTTATTTTGTAGTAATTCAGACCTGAGAGCGTCCCTGTGGTGATACTCTGAAGCATGTATGTGGTTTGGTTGGTTGATTTTTAATTATTCCTTTCTGGGGGAAAAAAAAAAGTAGCGATTAAGGATTCAGACCAAAAGCAGCGTCTCTGTAAGGCTGAAGAGGAAAGAAGGGGTGGTCCTTGGTTTTATTTTTAAGCTCAGCAGCGTGGATGGTTTTGTGTTTAGAACGTGGAAACTGGTATGAATGTCTTCACACAAAGGAGTTTCAAATGCAAAATAGGTACAAAATGATAAAGGAACTTTTCCCGAGATCTGTACCATGGCTCATGAAGAAGGAGCATGTGTAGACCTTGCATGGTCCTTCTGTAAGTACAGTTGGAACAATGTTATTTTGAATTTCACCCGTCTTCTCTGTGATCAGAGAACAGAAGAGAGGTATCAGGTAAAGAGACCATTTTGGGTTTGGCTAGGGCCATGTTAGGGAGGCAAAAATGCATCTTTTTACGTGGTTGTCCATTTTCTATGACGTTTGCAATGACGGGGCAGGGCGGTGTTCAATGATTATGTAGTGATTCCCTTTTAATGTTGCATTTAGTGGCCCGGCTTTATTTTGTGGTGACTTTCCACCAAGGTTTTTTAAAGCATATACCTTTGATTAGGTTAGTAAAAGGGTGGCTGAATCTTCTAAAGAAACTATTGGTGGGGCATGTTTCTTTGTGGTGGGTGGTGGGGTGAACTGATCTTGCCTTACATGTGCCCTGCACCTAAGGGCCTGCACTTCTATATAGCTGCTTGCATTTGGAATTATGTACAAAGTGTAGAAACCAATAGTGAACTTACTGAATTCCTATACTTCCTGCTTTGTACTGGCATATGAAGTGCCCCCTGTTTGCTGCTGCTTTTTCTCTTTAGAACCAAATGCATGAAGTACTTCTCAAAGAAAGAGCAGTCTTTTTCCTTTCCCCCCTTTCTTCCCTTGTTTGTATCTTTTTAAGTTGTGAAATTGCTCTTTAGAGTTTTATAAATTTACTTTAAAGATAACCTCTCGTTTTCTTAATGTAATTTTATGTTGATGTATGTAATTTTTTTTGTTCTCAAACAGTAGAAAAACATTTGAAGCATAGTAGTGTTGTTAATAAAAAACACATTTGGAAACAAAGATATTCTTAGAGCTGTGAAAATAGAGAAGTGTTGAACTGCATGATAACCTGATACATTTAAGTAATACTAGACAAGGTGTGCGGTTTCATAATGGAAAATAGTCGTAGAAAATAATAAAGTAGTAATAAATTTGGAAGTTGCTATTCAGTTGTGTCTCCTAAAGGAGGGGACAAGAAGGAAATGTGAGACAAGTTTGTTTATTGCAGTTTAATAATCTACAATTTATCCAAACCCCTGGTTTTCTAAGACATATCACAGTGTAAAATGCAGTGAAAACTATCATGTTTCATTGCACATAAACTGTGTGCTTCAGTCATTTTGAGTTTACTTACGGATATGTCTTACTGAGTGAAGTTATTACTATTCTGCAGTGGATTGCCCTAACAACAAAGAAAATACATTTCTCACCTTTTTCTTTCTGATTAAATCTAATATATATATATATATATATAAACTTAATGGTGACATGAGTCTTCTTTCTATCAGTCAAAAGCAGAAGTTTTCTGT
Organism: Pseudopipra pipra; assembly: GCF_036250125.1. NCBI lineage: Eukaryota > Metazoa > Chordata > Aves > Passeriformes > Pipridae > Pseudopipra > Pseudopipra pipra. Next base: position 72,469,374 of record NC_087551.1, on the reverse strand, counting down.
TTAATGTAATGGGAAGAAGTGCCATCTATTGTGTTTCAAAGTACATTTTAGATAAGTGATATTGCTATATAGAATGCTTTGTGTTAGCTGACTAATGGTAACAGTAGCAGCCTGAGCATAAAAATATCTTTAAATCTGTAATGTTATTTAACAGTGCTGGTTGTACAAGACGGTCTGTTGCCTGAACAGTGATTGGACCCTATTCCTACTAGTTTCATTTTTTTGAAAAATTTAGTCATGCGAAAGGTCCTTTTCAAGGCAAAGATGTTAGTTTATTAATCTGTTGAAACAAAATATTGCTGTTCAAAACTGCTTTGAAAACACTTCATCATTTATTTGTGTGCATTGAGTGTTGCATGCATTCACTCATCCTGCAGTGTTTGTAGCTACCAGTATAATTTTATAGAATCAGGCTGTCTAAGCAGGGGAAAGAAGCTTCTAGTTTACTTAGTCGAAGTCCTGTCAAAGCTAGCTTGAGCCCTGCTGCAGTATTTTTACTTTCTTATCTTACCTTTTCTTGGTGAGGTTATGCCCAGTTTATGAGATCTTGCTATGAGCAAAAACTTGCTGTATTTTAAGTAAAAATTCCTGTAATAGTTTAAGCTCACTATACCTAGACTTTTGAGCTTATAATAAATAATTTTGCTCTCTTCTTGTAGTTTCTTCTTGGTTGTGAGCACATTATAGTCATGTTTTTCTGAAGTCAGTGCTTTGCTAGTTGTATATATATATTTAGAGAACAGTGCTTTTGTTCGGATTTCTCTCCCCTTTCACTCAGCAAAAGTACCGTTTGTGAAACAGCTGCAGTATTGAGTTTTTAACTCTGCCTTTTAAGTCCCTCCTATAGAGTTAATCATTTGGATTGATCTTTTCTGAACTACCTTCAGATTGTTGTTACCCTTCTGGTAATGAGGTACCTAGAGCTAGATATGTTATTTAAGGTAGAAACACGTCAGCCATTATATATGTGCATCTGTGTGTCTACAGTGTAATTGCATACACTTACAAACGTCTACATTCTTGTCCTTTTTAACTTTATTCTGATACAGCTTATATCTTTAAGTCATGTGTTTGAGTCATTCAGGGTCATATAAAAATTACAAGTCCTAAAAAAATTTAATTTTTCGAACACAAGCCATGACCAATGCAGCAATGTGCCTAGTCCATTGTTCCTGTCTTTTTATTTTTCTGTCTTTCTCTGTCTTTTTCTGTCGTTTTCTGGTCCTCTGTTTCTTTTGCAAAAAAAAAAAAAAATAGAAGAGTAGCAACGTTTGTCCTTTGTAACACTGTTAAATCCAAGGAATGTGCACCTTACTGAATTTGGCTCATTATTGTCATTTGTACTCTTAGTAGCTTACCATGGAATGAATAATACAGCTTGCTTCTCTCTTTGATGTGAATTCTGGACATAGTTATTTGTGAGCGGGTCTTGTTAAATTTTACAAAAAAATCTATTTCTCAAAGGGTAAAACAGACTGGAAAGGTGAAGTGAGCGAAACATTTTGTGGTGGACGTGAAAAGAGGTCTTCAATGCAAAGAACTAAGAAGAGCTGAAGCTCTTATAAAATCAGAAAAGGATGATGTTTGTTATAATTTTTTTGCATTTTCAAAATTGTATACACAACTTGGATACGTACAACTTCTTTGGATGCTGGCAGTAAGGCAAAAATGCTGTGTATTCTTTTTTTGCACACACTTTTTACAGACTAAGTTAGAAACATGTCCCTTTTCCTTTACTTAGCGTGAAGCCCAGATGTTAGAGATGATAATGAAGGGTAGGGTGCTGAGTGTAAACAGATACAATTAAATACATGTATGTGAATATCAATGGTTGTAAATTTCTCTTTCTCAATAATGTGGTCTTTCAGGATGGGATGGATTGTTCAGTTTAGACTATATTTGTTGGGACCTGGCTCTGTAGTTCAAAATTCTTACCACATTAAGGGATTTCTGAACTGGAACCTTAAGCACAATCCTTCTTTGGGATCCTCTTTTATGAGATGGGGAGAGGAAGGAAGGGAGGAGCAGCATTTAGGAGCTGGTGTATTTTGTTTTCTCATTAAAAGGAACATAGTTGGCTTGAAATTTTTCACTTTCATCTGAATTTTCTTACTGTTGCTACAAGTTACTGTTACTACGAGATTCGATAAAAATGGAAGTCTTTTTTCTTTCATTGAGTTCTTCTGCACTGTACTATCATTGTATATTATAAATTTTGCTCCTATTATTTCAAGCACCTTCAACAAAAGAAAGGAAAAAGTAGTGAGATTAGTATGGCTGTAAACAGAAGAATAAATGGAAAATGGGGCATATAAGCAGCATCTGAAAAGTCTTTTCCCTTACTTGACCAACCATCCCTTTTGATGATGAATCAGATGCCTGTTCTTTGAACCCCTAGTATTTTAGGCACAGTTGAACTACTTTTTCTAGGACACAGTTGGGCATGGCATGTTACACTCAATGTTGAATTGTGAGCACATGTAATCCCATGCTTTTGCAAGGATGCATTCATACATCTAGCATACCTTTTCCATTTCTTTATTATTGGGAGCACGTAAAAAGGTATTTAATTGTTCAGGATAGCTGAAAGTGCTAGGCAAGCAGGAGGGATCAGTATTGCATTGCTCCTTATTGTTAAATGTGACATAGCAGTACCTGTTTTGGAATATAGAAGTCTTTATGCACAATATGCTATTAAAGCCTTGCCATCTTTTATTTCTGCTAGGGACCAGGCAAGCCTAGTCCTAATCAAAACAAAAGTGGCTAGCAGGATTTAGAGAGGGAAGCTGAGGAAGGAAGCGAATGGGAGTAAACGTGTGTCTGCAGTGAGCATGTGTATGGGAGATCCGGCAGAGATCAAACGTGTGGGTGTCAAAGTCTGCTCAGCAGCCTCAGCTCGTGTAGGTAGCATCTGTGATGGGTACCTGCTGGGGACCCGGAGCACAGCTTCGGCACTCACCGAGCTGTGTTGCAGCATACAGAGAAAACTGACTTTAAATTTTGGGGACCATGGATTTGCAGTGTGGAGCAGTACAGCATTGGGATTTTTTTTTTTAATTTATTTTGGCTACTAATTTTGCCATTCCTAGATTTCAGATCTTGCCTATGGACACATAGATGGCAAAATATACTTCACTGACAGCTTGATAATTTAAGATGGTTGTCTGAAGAAACTTGTAATTTGGTTATTTAAGTTACGGAGCCACCATCTTCTGAACCTTCCAGATTTTGTCTGTTTACATCTAAACCCAACATTACAGTACACTTTTATTGATAGAATTATGTAGCATTTGAGTGAATAGCAACACCATTAAACCTAAGTGGTGTTAAATCAGATCAGATTTTGCTGAAGGATTTTAAACATTGCATGTTGACAAGCAAAAATCACAAGTAGCCCAAAGGTCTGCAGTGGGACTACTTTGTCTTAAGGGATATTACCTCTTTGGCAGAGCAGTAAGTACACCCTTTCCAGAGCATGCTGTCCTCCTTTTCTCCAAGACTGAGGAAGTTGTGCACAGGGGTTGGGATACTGGAAGGAAGAGGATATTTTGTCTGAGGCACAAACATAAGATATCAAAGCAGATACATGAACTGAAGCTAAAAGGAAATGAATTGTCAGATTGGGGAAAATGTTGTTATTGTTGCTTGTCCTGGTTTGCAACTACATTACTGAGGTATAAGTATATCTAGAGCCACCCAGAGTTTTGTTTCAGACTCTTTAAAAAGTATACTCCCATGTAAATGTTGTTTAATTTATCCTCCTTATGTAACCTATCACAGTAAAGGCCTGTCATTTTTCGCCACTAATTATCAACAGAAGCAAAATTAGGCCCATCAGTTTCTACAGAGTTGTATAAAAGTGACTGTAAAGGCATAATTTAAGAAAGATCCTAGGAACATAGAAGCCAGAGGGTAAAGACTGTTTATGATGTTTCTTAAAACAAAGACAAATAAATAAGGACATGATGTTTACATTTTTAATTCCCTGTATGTAAGGGTGCCATTTTTCACCTTTTGTTAAATCAGCTGAAAGTTACCAGGATGGTTAGAAAGCTATTATGTGATACTTGGCTCTTTTAAGGGACATTACTCAAGACAGGTTTGGACTGGCTTTTGCTTGCTGGATGTCACTGATGAAAGCAGTGATCCTTAAATTGCTAGTACATCAGCAGAGTATCAGTAAACACCTCTGTATGGAAGGTGGGCAAGTGCTTCTTCTTGCTTGAGCCCATTTAGTTGGAGAAACTGATGTCCAGGCTTTTCCTCAGATTATTCTGGCTGTTCCTGACTTAAAATGGAGGGGGAGTTAACTCCTTGGGAGATGGTTAGGAGGGAATTCCAGATCCTTACTCCAGAGATGTCTCAGCTGCTTGCAGAGCAGCTGTGGAACTTGCTGCAAGTTTCACAATCTGCTGTATTATGGAAAACTGGCACTGAATTTGATTTTTTCATAACATGCAAAGCTGTAACAGAGAGCAGGTCAGCAGCTGCTCTGCAAGCAGCTGAGTAAGGCTTTGCAGTAGCAGTGTGGGTGAATAAGTGGAGGTTGAAACTCCCACAGTCACCCTTCTTGGTGGAAATCCTATGGCCATGACTTTACTTTTACATTTGGCAGCAGTGCTGCTGCCTCAGTAAGCTTCAACAGCTTTGATATCACTCTTCCTGTCGGGCTAGCATGAGCGCTTGTGGAGCTGCATGGCAAACTCAGCTGGGAAAATATTTAGGTTTGTGTCCGATTTTTATCATTTTTCATGTCAGACAAACCCCATGATCCCCACAAATATGGGTGGGCAGTGTTGGCACCATGGAAGGATGGCCAAGGATGTAAGCAAGCAGCTGCCGGGGTGAGGTGAAGGTATTGGAGGAAAGAGGTGGAAGCTACTGTCACGGAAATGTGAATGAAACTGCAGTCTCCTCTGGTGCAAAACAGAAGAATACTGGTGTTCCCGCCTTCAGCTGGGGATGGAGAGACAATGAAAGTGATAGTGATTTCCAAGAAAAAGGGCACTTGAGGGTATTGGGAAGAGTACAAGCATCTGAGCTCTCCTTGGAAGTGGAATGTTTCAGGAATCTTTGGGTCACACTTCAGTATTATAGCTTTCTCTTTTTGTTGTTTAGTGGTTACAGTTCAGTGGTGGCACTGAAATACATTGATTGCAGTTTTTAAAAGGCACTATTTATAAATCAAAAAAATTGGGGAATTTTTGGTTCATGTAAAGAGCATGTGTTTCTTCCACAGAAGAGAAATAAGTGTATTTACAGGGTATGTTCATAATAATTTGAATATATCTTTTTAGTAGATAGGTGAGAGCTTAGTGAAATTAGTTGATACTCTGAGAAGTATAGCTCCTGAATTATTCCATATGTATGGAGTTTCAACTTTGAAAATTAAATACATCAACATTGAGGTGATTTGTCTGAGAGTGTGTAGAATATTCTTGTTCTATTATCAGTGCAGGAGCCAAGAAAATCACACAAATAATTTCTATTCTGAAGTTTTGATCTGGTGCTAGAATTACATTTTTTGGAAGGAGGGAGGCTGAAATGTTTGAGTTCATCCTGTTAGCACGATAGGTTAGTATTTTCACCTCTTAAAATTGTTGAACAGGTAAAATTTGAGTGAATGCATATTTAATCAGTATTTAGAGTGTATGAATTTATCTACAAAATCAAAATAATATTCCATGACTGCTATAGATCTTACACTCTGTTAGAAAACACTAATGATGTTATTACATTCATAAATGTGTAATTTTCATGAATTTAGCTGATACTGGCTTTCCCATCAAAGATAATCTGTTCCCAGAGAGGCCCTCTTTTAATTAGTCATGATAATTTATAGGCATGCGGCGTTGAGGGATTTTTTTTCCTTGATTGCTTTTATTTTAGTGCCACTTGAGGCTACTTTAACATTTGTGTTATAATTTTCTCTGTTTACGGTCATATAAATATATGCACCAAAATATTCCCTGGGCTGAAATTCAGAGTAGAAGTGATAGCCATTGTGTACTTTAAGGAGACCAGAATAACATCAATGTGTATTTTTTTCAAAGTACAGATGTCTTTAAAATCTCTTAATAGTGCACATGTGCTATAATTTAAAAAATGTTTTATTTCATTTTACAACTGTGTTTTGCAAGGTAATAATCAAAATCATGGTTGGTTTTATGGGCTATTTGTAATAATACTATTGTAGGGGAAATATGGGGTTTTAAAAAGCCTCTGCTGATGACTTATAGTAATTTCTGAATCTTCTTAGACTAATTATATTGGAAATACTAGAAATACAGAAAAGTAGTAGTACAGAATGTACCTAATAGACCCAAGCTGACTTCTGTAAACTCTGGATTAGATCCCCAACAACTCCCAGTATTTAACGGATATATAGTGTTATCTCTCCCTGTTTAATTACCTGGCCTAAAACATGCAGATTACACATCTTGAGAATTAGCCATTTTGAACACTAAAGTGGAATAAGATCCAAGAATTATTCAAAAACCTGTTTGCTACCTCTTCCCCAGATATTAAATTCAGTAGTGTATCAGGTGAATGGAAATTTGAGAACTGATTCAACAGCAAACAAAACCTCATCCTGAATGTAATGAAACTATTACATCCCTTCTCTTCTTGTGGATATTACAGACCCGATGGGCCAAATTCTGCTCAGTCTTCTGTGAAGTGATCCCACTGACCTGTGAAACTTGTGCAATAAAATGGGTAGTATTAGAAGTGGATTTTAAGTCTCCTGTATTAATGCTTTTACTGGAAGTATGTAGTTTACAGCCTTTTGTTTTTGTAAGGCTGTCTGTGCGTTTTGTGCTCAAAAACATGCATGCTGTGTTGTGATCTGAGCTATTCCCTGTACAGTGCCTAAAATGTAGAGTAGTAAACAGGGTTTAGTCCCTGCTGCTTAATTAAAAGTTGGCTAAAAGTGGTACAGCTTGTCAAGTTCATGCATATGCATTATGTTATATATGCAACTTGGATATATTTTTCATAATGTGCTACTTTTTTTGTACTGTGAATGTCTAATATTTAATGTCTTACCTAAATTCAACTGACCGCTCATCTGCCAGAATGCTTTGATCCAAAGGTCTCAGGCTGATAATGTTCTGGGTTTTTTCATCTTCTTGTTGAAAAATTGCTCAGTCCCAAATAATTTCCTCACATAGGAAGGAGTGGTAGAAGAAGTGTGTGAGTTGCTCCCAGTGTGGAAAACACCCCTCACTGTGCGTGCAGGCAGGTTCTGTTGAAGGTGAATGAAGTTCAGCTTTGTGGTCGAAGCACCTTGAGATCTTGAACAGCTATTCAGCTCTGTACAGGGCCTTTGATTTCTGGCAGGGGTGATGGGATGCAGTAGGTATTTTTTTAAAAAATAAAATTAAAATAATAGTAATTAAAAAAAAAATTTTTTAAACTTTGTAACTACAGTATTGCATATCTGTGTTCACAAGGGGAAGGATGGGAATCTCCCTGGCAGGATCCTTCAGGATCTGTCTTCTTCCCAGGCCTTTATATTAGGGATGTAGAGATACTAGTCAGATACAAGGGAGATCACTGACTGGTGGGGAGGAGGAAGTAGCTGAACTTTCTGCTCAGGCAGGAGAGGGTGAACAGTTCAGAGATTTAGAGCCATAATATAGTCCTCAAATATTTGTGAATGCAGTTAGCCAGAAAATATCCATTTCACCACAGTGCTTAACAGCTCTCCACTACAGTGAATAAAATTCTCATTTGGCTGTACCAAATCTGCTTTGTTTGCCTGCTTCACGTTTGTGTGTCTGCATGGTGTGTGTGAATTAAAGAAAGCACATTACATTTGTAATAGCTGTTTTATACCAGTCAAAATCACATTTGTTTAATGTTTCCATGTAGCATGTTTTGCAGAAACTTGTTTAATGGGTGGGAAATGTAGGTAGAAGTTAACTCTGTAAGGAATGCATGGTTTCTTGTATAGGGGTCTGGGTGGCTCTAGTATGCAGGCTGATTTTAACTAACAGGGCATCCTGTTCGCTGTGTGTGATTCTGATTTAGAAACTGTTGCAACCTGGAAAAAAAAAGATAAAATAAATTTTAGAAGTGTTTTTAATTGGCTTCAAGAAGTAGTGATAATTGTTAAAGGTAGACATTACTTGAGGGTGATTGATCTGGAGGTGAAGGAGATGCATAAAGAAACTTAATTTTTGATACTGTAGAGATCTTTGCATGTCACCATTGACTTTACAGGACTAGTCACAAAGAGAGGACTGTAGGATTGAACTGTAGTTGATAAGAGAGCAAAAGATTTTAAACGCACATGGTTAAGATGAAATGAATATTAAAGATTTTCAAGTAGTATAGTACATATGAAGACAGAATTTTTGCTTAAACCTACTGGAATAGGATTTTGTTAGTGTTAATTCATGCTTTTGTGAACACTTAATGGAACAGTAAATACCACATCTTTCACTAAAGTAGTGCTTAATTCTCCTGAACTGTGGTCCATTACCTACACTAAGAAAGTAGGCTATCAGATTCTCTTCTTACCAATACCTTCTCTTCATCAATAATTAAAAAAAATTAATCTACTACACATTCCAAAATAGGATCAATCAGATTTGAAAATGTTTAAAATTATGTAAATTCAAAATACTGATTGAAAAGATTCCTTTAAATATAATCTATAGCTACATTGTCTTTAGTAGAAATTCTCAAAGACTTTTGTAAAAAATAAAAATGCATGTTTCACTTTATAGGTCTTTGCATTTAGTGACTACCTAACATTTTTCAGGAACGCAAATGCTTTTAAAATTTAATCTGCAGTCTGCTTTGAGCAACAAAATCTCTTCATGTTTAATAATGTGATAGATTCAGTTTCCCCAAAGAATTTTTACATTAATCTTCATTAATTTTTTTAGTTAAGCAATTACATATTTTTAATGGCAGATTAATTATTTTTGTAATATATTTTCTTTTTTACTGACAATAATCATCAGCAGTTTATTGGAAAATGATAGCACATTCCATGCTTATGTGGGTTTAGTGTTAACCTTCACACAGATAGTACTTCTTCCGTGGATGATCATTGTTTAACTGGTGACAGCTGTAAATGGACCAAGATTAGACTGTTGCAGTGGCTACAGTTGAAGCATTTGGCCAAAGAATAATTATTTTTAGTATTCATTATTTTATAGTATAATCAATGTTTAAGATTTTCTGTGATCTTGTACATATTAATATTTTTTTTTCATATGGGAATCAGTATATTTTTTAAAATTGTATATAAAACAATGCTATGTTTTTATAGTTATAGTTTGATGTCCTTTTATCCATATGTCCATTACAAGGGATCTAAACTGGCATTGACCACAACAGGTGTCATGAAATGCACCTATAGTATATTATATTCTCTTGAGTGAGGTAATATCATAAAATGATTGATTTTTGTTGTAGTATTTTTGGTTTTAGGATGATGAATATGATCTAATAGTTAAATTCTTAAAAACTGGTAAACCTTAGCTTGGTTTCTGTTTTCTCCCTCCATCTGATGTGCATTTTCAAAGTACAGTATGTTTTAGCTACAATTCAAGGACCAAATGTTACTAAGACATGAAATGTTGAGCCAGGTGAAATCAGTGAAATAGTTTCAAGAAGTTTCAATATGTATGCCCAATTTCTCTCAAGGATTTTTTTTCTGATCATTTCAGTTGGGAGCTTAGATACTTGAACTAGAAGATCTTAATTAAGTAAATGAAGGGGGGGGGTTGTGTGTATAGACTATCATTCGGTGTATTTGTTTTTTACTATCTTTGTGAGTGCTTTGCAATCTTTAAAATGCCCCCAAACCAAATTATATAACAGTATTATTTGTATGAACTTATCATACATGAAGGTTCATCTAAATTTCTTGCAGCACATTCAGCAGCGTCTTCATTAGTTTAAGCGTAGCTTTGCCATTTTGTGGACAAGTTTGAAATTCCTGGCATTTCAGGTCAAAAAGAGGACTTGGCAGATAATTATTTATTGATAGTATGTAAGAAAATAAAATGTGTACTGATCTGTGACTTTCTCCATTTAAGTGAACATGTAAAAAGTTTAGTATGGGGTTTTTTGTTACTGTTTGAATCCAACTGTTTAATAAAGTTAATCTGAATTTATGTCTTACGAGAATGTTGTTCTTCTGGGCACACTCACATCTCATTGCCAAATTTTTAAAGACGATGGACAAAACCCCAAATTGTTTCCTTTTATTAAATCTGTATGGAAGTAAATTATCAAACAATAAGGGACTTGCTAAATACAGAAAAAAGACATTAATCCTCGCATCCTTTAAAAATTGGTTTGTTGAAAAATACTGGTTACATAATTGTAAAATAATTTTAAACATTTAGTAAACAAAATACTTTTGTGTCAAAAGCAGATGTTCAGATTTTGAAATGTCAGGTTTCCAAGAATTTGTCAAATTTTATAAAAAGCTTTATGGTAACAATGTTGCCATCAAAATGTTACTGTTAAAAAGCCACATTCAAGCATTAAGAAAATTAAATTAGAAAAATTGATTTAGATATTATGCAAAAGACCCCACATATTAATTATGAATATATGGTAGTATAGGAGGTACAAGATCTTTCAAATATTTGCATACAAGCCTTCTACAGCATTCATGCATGTTTCAGGAAACAGATTTAACAATGTAGCTCAGTTTGGATCCTGCTGCATAAAGGAATGGCAGAGAGTGATGCTGACTGGAACTGGGGTTTTTATATTTGCCAGTCCCCTTCTGGATCAGCGCAGTGCAAACCAGCCCATATAACTGTAACCTAGAATGTGCCGAAAGTAAAGATTCTGGGCCTTAATTTTTCTGCTTACTAATGAGATTTGCCAGTTGGCTGTTGTCTTCTCTGCTTCTACCACTGGCACGGTTGGAGGAAAACCTCTGGTCTGGCGAGGAATGAACTGTGCTTTTCTTCTTGCACAGATGTTGCATTTATTGTGCTTTCAGTTGGTAATACTGAAGCAGGGCAGGTTGCTTCTGGAACAGAAGCTGTCTAGGAGTGCTCTGGTGATGGAGGGACTGCAGCATGCTGCTGAGGGTTCGGGTGGGCAGAGGGGTGTTCGGGGGGCAGTGCGGGGTGTTTTCCACTGCCAGGAGTGCGGGTGCCAGGGCCGCGCTGAGAAGGGCCTGGGGCCTCCTGAGCGGCGCCCTCCGCTCCCCGCCCCTGCCCGGCTGGAGGGGGAGTGGGAGGAATTTGCCCCCTCCCGGCTCAGGTTGCAGGCCTCGACCGAGCCAGGGAAGCGAGGGTCAGGGCTATTCATTGCCTATCACTTCCTTAGGCCATTTATAACCCGGTCCTCCCCGGGCAGCTGACTGTGGCCCAAGGAAGTGATTGATATGAGAGATTCAAAGATCTTTTTATTACTCTCAATATAGTTCAAATGTTTTGGGGTTTTTTTCCGAAGAAAAAGCTAATTTGGCTTTTTCTTCCAGTGCAGAACTGGAAATGCTGGTGTCTTAGTATCTTTGAGGATCGAAATAATGATAGATCAAAACCAGCCATCTGAGGGGCAGCACTGCTGGAACTGATGTGTTTAGTGCTGCATGCGTCCCATGTCCCCCGCACTAATGTTCCTCTGTGCTCTCTTCTGGGGTGCTGGTGTGGGGCAGCAGGGACCATTCCCCCTCCCCGGCCTGGGGGACCAGAATCACAGAGTATTCTGAGTTGGAAGGGACTCACAAGGATCATCAGATCCATCTCTTAGTCTTGCACAGGACATCCCCAAGAGACACACCATGCACCCAAGAGCATTGTCCGAATGCTTCTTTGAGCTCTGTTAGGCTTGGTGACCACTTTCCTGGGGAGCCTGTTCAAGTGCCCAACCACCCTCTGTGTGAAGAACTTTTTTCTAATATCCAACCTAAACCTCTCCTGACACAGCTTCATGCCATTCCCTTGGATCCTGTCATTGGTCAACAAAGAGAAGAGACCAGTGCCTGCCATCACCCACAGATGGCAGACACTGATCTCTGGATCAGAGGTGGATATTACATCAGCCGTGACCAATTCACCATCAGCCACAGGGCACACTGATATACAGTAATGTGAATTAAAGAACTGGGAAGCAAACACTCTTCCCTGGAGTTTTGCTGCTGTTTATGCCGTGGCAGCACCCATCTGTATGGAGGTAGTGAAGAGGCCGAGCTAAGCCATTTCTTTGCTTTGCTGATGCTTGGAGGAAGAAGAATAGTGGATGGAGAATTAAATGTGGGTATGATGGGAAGTTGGGGATTTAGTGATTTTTGTAGACCTCTTGGCTCAATAGCTAGGCTTGCCCTCTTAATGATCAAGATAATCATGTTACTAAATAACACACCATGTTGGAGCAGAAATATTTACAGAAATATTAGAAATTTCAAAGGGAATACATTTTTACTAACAACAAATTATTTTTCTTGAACTTCTTAGAACTTTTCAGTGGTGTTTTACCTCATAGCTTAGAATTTCTTTTTAACTTTTGAGTGCTGTAATGTGACAACACACAACTTTTGAAAAATATTCAGCAGGATTATCTGCTTTTGTTTATTTGTGAGGACAGGATAGTCCTTCATGCTAAAAAGTCTTTCAGAAAGATTAATGGTTGTAGGATTCCAATCTTCCAAACACTTGTTCTTTAAAGTAAGACCTGTTCATGTAAATAAAGGTTTCAAAATTAGGACCTTAAACATTCTGCTTTTATAACTATTCGCCTCTTAAAAATGGGTCTTCTGCTTTTGTCTGTCCTTGGGCAAAGTTCCACATGGACTTGATGGGATTTTTTTTAACTTGTGTTAGAACTATAGCTTTAGTACTTAAAATGCTTCTTTGAGAAAAGGATTGATGGTCTATTAGAATTTTTTTCTTTATAAAAACACAAAAAGTAGTGCATATATATACACTTTATATACATCTATATATAATATATATATAGATGGAATATATATATTTTCTTCACAACAGTTCTCTGTAAAAGAAATAAAATCGAGCAATCTTTCCTAACGCAGGTCGCAATATGTTGATTTTTCCATCTCTCTGGGTGAGTTGTGTAAAACTTTTCAAGTTTTCTGGCTGTGGTTTATAATAGTGTAATTAAAACCAGTGCTTTTTACATTTCTAAATATAAAATACAGTCCTAGACTGTGAACGATGTGTAATGATTCATCCTTCTGGGACAGTATCTCCTGTGGGATGTGTTTGGTGTAATGCCATTAACCATGATACATTTGCTTCAGTTGCTCCTTCCTCCCCCATCAGCATGCAGCTTGCTGGGATCTCATGGTTTTTTCTGATAGCATTTTTACTTGCAAACTGTTTTTTTAGATGCGTATGTTACGAAAGGAATTTGTACAGACAGAACCCTAAGATTACTTTGGTCGTTTCAAAATAGTGCGGCGATTAAAGGCTGCTTTACTTTTATTGCTAGCTTCAAATAGGTGGCACGTGCTTTTTGGAAGTTTTTTTCAAGCAGAAGTATTTCATGTTTTAACTACAGAGAACATTGTTTTTCTGTAGTTTTAATTAATTAATGTGTGCCATGTATTTACATACTGTTTAGTTAAACAGGGTTGTTTTACAAAATGCACAGTTTTTTACTACACGTGCCAGATAATTGGAATATTTAGGTAATGTTTCCTTTGGGGTTGGCTACTTATTGTAACCTTTCTATGTAAAATTCTTTGCCTGTTTTTAAGGTTAATGTTAAATGTTGCTTTTACAGTCCCAAATGGGAGAAATGGTTTTCACAAATCACAAGTTTTGGAGAGCCCAATAATTATCATTCCATACACCAGTGCACAGTTACATTTTGTTGATATACATTAAACTTTTCATTGCTGTTTTTCTGAGAATGAGAATTATTCTGCGTGGTTATTTTTAAATTAAGTAAGTATCTCTATTAATCTTGAAGAAAAAACTGTTTGCTGAAGATGTGATCCATGCTAGGCTTTTGGAGTTGGTTTGGTATCTTTTTTGTTGTCGTTTTTGGTTTTGTGTTGGCTTGTTTGTTTTTTGGTTTTGTTTTCTTCTCCTGGATAAGTCCCTGCTTGTTATTTTAGCAGTTTCCTTATTGCCTTACGCCACCTGACTGTAGCCTTCTGCTAGAAGAGGCAGTCCTTCCTACCCCTTCCTCCACCCTGGCCTCATATTCCTACCCAGACTCCCATGTCAGTTCCACTGCTTTGTAGCTGCAGAAGGTGTTATAATACTTCGCTCTTTGAGTTGAAAACTAGTAATTTATTTTGCGTGTTTGAGTTTCCATTTGTGTCATCAAACCCATAGGACTTTGGTTTTCTTACATGAAAAATTGAGCTAGCTTGAGGAAAGCAGTAGAAGTGTGCAGCCTGAGGAAATGTCCTGGTGTCAAGACTGTGGTGTAGTGTGATTTTTGAGGAACTGAGCCAAAATAAAATGGGAGGTTTTATTCCCTGAACTTCTCATTGCTCTCATTGATTTACTTGTTAGCTAGGGAAAAAATGGCAGAGTGACACTTTTTTAACTGCATCTCACAGAACCTCCCATCTTCATTGGCATATGCTCATCATGACTGCAGCTTGTATCAGTGCTGGGCTTGGTCTGGCATTCATTTCCTTAGAAAGAGATGTTAGCAGTTAAGCAGTGGGGTGAGTTTCCCATTGGCAACATTTAATTTGTGACTGCCCTTCCAGTGTGTAACTAGCAGGTTAACTGTGCTGTCTCCTTTACTGGGCACACTTTTTCCTTAATAGTACAAGAGGATCAAGTTCAGGTCCCTGGAAAAGTCTCCATGATTTGAACTTTCTTAATGGACTCAACGTAATGTCTGTTAGCTGATCACAGTGGCTACTTCAACTAAGGTTCAGGGTCAATCAATGCTGCACCAAAAAAACCATAAACAGCTTCTTTCCGAGTGCCCAAAGTGCTTCAAAGCGTGCTGTAGTGGTAATTTTTATTTTTCTTTGAAGGACATTTGAAAAATATTTTCACAGAAATAAGCCACTGAGTTGTCCTGAATGAAATTTAAAATGTTTTTAAAGAAATACTTCTTGTGAGCAGGCACATGTTTGTCATTCATGGTATGAGTTCAGTGCTGCAAAGCACCGGTTATCTCTGCCATACCTACAAAGTCACTTGGATTTCATTGGATTTGGCTGATGATGTGTGAAGTCTGGAAGTGAGCTCTGTGCAGGACTCCCTTGTGAGGCAAATTGCAGGACGGGCTCTCATTTTGTCTGGGAGCAAGTAGGACTGAATTCTGTCTGTGCAGCAACGATGAAATTATGCCGAGTGCTGTATACACATAACCTGGGCAAATTTAGTAGATGTATTAAAGTGTTGAGGTCTGGTTGCTGCTAATTTAACATGAAGTCAGAAGGATGCTGTTTTTAATAAATAGCAAGAGTGATTATCTTCAGATCCTTTATTGACACAAGTTGTGCTGTGACCAGCTGAGGTGCACTATAGTACAGATATGGTGCAGTGCTACTTACTGTATGTTAGTGTTCACCCCTCTCCCCGAGGGCTGTTTAGTGACGAGGTAATACAGATGTAAAAAAATCAAAGGAGCCTTTATTTATATACGTATATTTCCTATTATATATGTGTAAATACACAGAATTTCTGTCGGGCTGAGTGGCCTCAGGCAGCTGGGATGGGCAGACTAGGAGTGCTGTTTTTGATTGAGCAAAATGTATGTCCTGAAATGTTGGGAAATATTTCTCTTATACAGAGAGATTGCCACTGATGAATGGGGCTTGTCCAGTAGCAAATCTCTGTGTTTAATAGCATTTGATCAAGATCCTCACACTGAGGTTGTCGTTCATATATAAAATTATAGCTGGTTTGAATTTGTAGCTACTTTTCTTGTAAATGCATCTAGGTATTTATTTTAGAAAGAAAAATTGCTAAACTAAGAAAAATCTGTCCAAGTGCAACATGTAACTGAGAAGTTCATTACACTTTTCAGTAACCAATTTTTTGCATAGATTAATGGTTAATTAATTTGGCACTTTTTCTTGCAGACAATAATTTGTGTGCCTTGTGCACTGATAATACATACACAGTCTAAGTGGATCACAACTGTACACAGCTGCCTTAATATAAGGCTGTCCAAAGTAGGTATTGATGTTTCTGGCATAGAGATAAGAATTAGGAGGTTAACAATATTGGATATATTGTAACAAATTGAATTTTTTGGTACATTATTCTAGCAAAGACTCAGTTAAATGAACAAGATATCATTTATCTTTATTTGTAGGTGGTTCTTTGCATCATTATTGATTTCCAAATTCCAGATAGTTATAGTAAGTTACCACGGTGACATGAACAGTAAGCAATTTGTCTTTTTTTTTCAGGGCTCAGGGAAGGGTATGTTGCAAACAAATGGAAAATTTAATGTAAGAAAGAATAAGCTGCATGTGAGAAAACATTTTTAAAGGGAGTATCAGTTGTAAAAGTAATGTTTGAAAAACTATTATAAAATGTAAATTTAATTTCCATTTAAAGATATTTGCATAGCACAGTTTTCTTTATTTTACGAAATGAAACAATGTTTACCTTTTCTGAGCAAAAATATATAAATCACTAATTTCAAGAGGAAACCTTAGAAACTTCTTTTCTGTCCCATTAGCTTGGCATTTGAGTCAGCATTTTACAATAAACTCTATATTTTTTTAGAAATAAGATATAAGTCACAGCAAATAAATAATTTCAGAATTGCCTGTGGAAATTGGAGAGACTGACCAAGGAAGAGTTTTTCTTTAATATCTTTTTTTTTTAACTTCTCGGGTGGTGGTAAGGAAACCTATTTCATGAGAGCTGAAAAAATGTAGTTGTACACTGTAGGCATTTCTGCTGGCTTTCCTTCATCTTCTGCGAGTGCCCCTCCTCCATTTTGTTTTTCTTTTTCACAAGTTTTCTGCTTGTGCTCTCTCTTGACCTCACTGTGTGAGCTTGTAGCCACACAGGACACCGGCAAGATCAGAAAACAGTCTTGTTGGATTAAAACAAGAGTGTACAGGTCAGGAAAAAGACGGCAGAGGCAGCAAAAGGAAAGTGAAAGTCTCCTGGGTTTTTTCTATAAAATAATGCGGTAGTCTTAAACCAGAGCTTGAGGTTCTGTACAGATTGTTTGACATTTAATATTGAAAGATAGCACAGCTATTTGTAAAAAATCCCTAAATAGATTTCGTTATGATCTGTTTTTTCTACTGTGATTTGTTATTACAATTCAGTAAAGAACAGAGAAATAAGAATAAGCACTCTCAATCTAAAAAGGCAAGCAAATGCCAAATAGAATGATTATTTCCTTTTTGGCGTTCTGCATTTCAAATAAATTTCCCTTATATAAACCCTTGAAAACCATGTGACACAATTTAAATATTAATTTGTCCTTGCAAATCAATGCCTTTTATTTAGTCCTAAGAAATTACATCTCTGATCTGTGCATAAATGTACTTTTTTAATTCAGGAGTTGACCTTAGCTTAGTGTTTTGTAATAATGATATTTTAAAACTTTATGTTAACATATTTAACCTGTTTCTTGGCATTAGTGTTCTAAGTTCCATGTTTTGTATAATAGTGTCTTCAAATACAGAACGTAAGCAGAAAAAACTTGTATTTTTATGATAAAGTATGCTTATTCTTGGCTTGTGAGTACGTGATTAAGCTCTTTGTAAGTGTTTTAGAAAGTGCTTCTTTAGACAAGTGTAAGAAACATACATTCCTCTTGTCCTTATGCCTCCAAAGTCATACCCATCCTTAGTTTGATTTTCATCTTTCTTTTGACAAGATTTTAAAACTACTAATTTTTAACCTTGTCATACACTTGAACACCAGGGAGTGTGTTCTGGTGTTGGTATTTCATTTCCGTGTTTATCAGTCATGGTTCCCACATACAACAAGGGGAGTCACAAGTTTTGTGAATTAGGTACAGTATCTGATAACAGAATCTCCTGAATACAGTGTTCAGTGACTTCAGACAAGTCTTTTAAGAGAAAATACCTTTTGCATTAGTTTATTTTGCTGTACCTATGGGTCTGATTTTTACACATCTGACTATGGATTCAGTTTCTTGGCAACTGACTGTTGATTATATTAAAGTAGTGCTGAGGTTTCTCTGAGGATCCAGAGATGAGAGAGGAGCGCTGCTGAGCTGTGCTCACAGGTACCAGGGTACAGATTCTTGCTTAAATTAAGGCATGGGCAAGCTGTGCATAATTTCCGCAAACACCTGCCCGACTAGTAGCAGAAACTCTGCCAGTTAACAAACCAGTATTGCTCACTTCGTGGGCTTTAAGACTGCAACTAGTGATAAATAACTACAGGTCAGGAGCAGGCTGTGGCAGTGGAGTTTGATCCTCCATGATCTAAGAGGTTGCATGTTCCCTGCTTTTTTTCCCTCCCCACAGCAACTGCTACAGCGTTTGGCACATCTGGCAGCAGAGTGTATGCCTGGTGGCATCACTGCAGTCAGCAGTCAGAGCACAGCTACTCTGTCTTTTGGGAATGGGGCGGAAGTGGAGAAGGAAAGAATTTTGCCAGATGAATGTTGACTTATGCTGTGCCACCTTGCTTCAGAGACAGGGAATTATGCCCAAGCTGTTTAATTAGCAGCATATATGTAGCCTGAGACATAGAAGGAGACAGCAGAGACTTGATATGGATGCATGTGTGTCTGCCAGCAGATGTGGTCAAGAGCCAATGAATCATGATGTTTGTGGTAACAGTAAAATTTTTGTAACTCACACAGTTTTGTTGATTTTTTAAAAAAATTATTTATTGCTGTTCATTTTCTCCTCACCTTTACATTTAATAATAACAGATTGCAAAGATTGTTATTTGTTCCATTTCCAAAAGGATTAGGACATAGTAAATTTTAGAAGATGAGAGACCCTACAGTGGGTAGGTAAACTCACACAGGAGTTAGTTTGTACCTGGTTAAGGGCAACTTTGCACTAGATGTCCCCTGTGCAAGTGGGATAGAGGCATTTGACAGCAGTATGTTGGCTTGAACTGCAGGTGAAAGTGTCCTGAGCTGTGTGTTGTTTAATGTGATTGAGAGAAGTACTTGTGCCATGTGGGAGGTAACAGCAATTCGCTCAGCACACGTGCAAATGCCATGTGTGGATGCACTGACTCATGTTAATGTAATTACCTCACTGTAATTGAGTTAAGTACAATTGATTTAACAGTAGTGAAGATGAGCCCACAGTTACAGTCTAATATGTGAGTACGTATTTGATTGTCAGGGTTACTGTTTCTTGCAGGAGGCTGGAATTTTTCTTCACAATACAGTGAACGAAGAATGTGCGTAACTTTAGCACCACCCACAGTCTGAGTGGAAGTTAGGATGGTAGTTTTTGTTTCCCTGCATATATTTTCCATATACCGTGTAAGCTCTCGATAATACACCTTTTGCAGAGCCTTTTGTTGTGCACAACCTTTTTGTTGTGCACAGCACCATTTTATTTGATCAAGTCTTCTGTAGTCTGAGTTCTGATACTGAGATAGAAATATCTTTTCTTGCCACTTAATTGCTTTTGGGGGAATCTCATGGCAATAATTTTTAAAGCTCTGTGGTTCACTGCTCCACAAGCGTGATCTTTTCTCAGAAATATTTTTCATTCCTGCTTTATATTAGTTCCCAGTTACTAAGAAGCTCAGACCTACTCCAACAGTAATTGCCATCTCTAATTCAGTATGTTAGCATTTACTAATCTGTGATTTAGGAGGCAGTGGAAGTGTGAAGATGACAGGAGAAAGGAGTTGAAAAAAATTAGTGTCTTGATTGGCTGATCAGCTAATGAGCTTATGAGATATGAATTGTATAGATTGGGTATATTATGTTAATAGAAACAGACTTCCTTCCCAGTGAAGTGAGAAGTAAACTTTGGAAAAAAAAATTTTTTGAGGTCTGTACTGGTCTTTGTAGTTGTTAATAGAAAAGCTTTGTGACAAATTCCGAATTTTCCGTGAAGAGTTTGTCTGTGTCCCTCTCAGTTCTAACCACAGTGTATGACTACTTTAATGAAACATTCCACAAAGAAAAATGTTTTGAAATTACTATTAATTACTAAACTTTAGTTATCTTCTAAAGGTTTATATAACTGGTACTCTTAGGGTCTGATTTGACATAATTTAGCACATTTAGATTAGCTGCATCAGAAGGAGCAGCCTTACCTGCTTCGTTTTTTCTGTGCTGGCACAGGCTACAGCATTGGGCAGTTCAGCAAGCTAAACCTGTTTTAAAAACAAAACACACACAACCCCACCTTCTATTTTTTTTTTTTTAAAGAATTAAATTTATGTGGACATTGCTACCTCAATTAGTGATGACTCACATAAATGCCAAACCTGATATGCTGGATGAGGAAAAGGATCTGCAGCTGGGAAGAGCAGCAGGGAGCCACTCCCTTTTCCTGAGAAGGCCGTCACTTAAATTAAAAATTATGATAATGAGTTTATATGAGTAATTCTAACATTTTAGTTGTGTTGTCATTTCAGAAATATTCAATTCTGAAAATAGGATACTCTGTATGTATCTACATAGAGATATCCATATCCCTGTCTTTGTCCACACATCTCATAGGAATTGAGTAAGATATTGTAGATTCAAGCTGCTGTTTAAAGAGCCAGGTATTTTTATTTTATGAACAGTTCATTTCCAATGGATTAGTTGGTTTAGTTCATTTTTAAGAACCAAATTTCATATTTGGCCATAAAATTTGACAGGATAGCTTCTCATATTAACTCAAATGGAGCAGAAAGTATCAGAGACAAAACCAAAATATTCCATGCAGTTGTAATTACAAGTTTTAATGGCATAAAATACAGTTAGTATGTGTTATAAATCTAAGCACATTATTAAGCATATTATCATTTCTTTATTAGAAATTTGAGTTAAGCCCTGAAGTTGAAGCATGTTAAGGAAGCTAAACATAGTCCTGATGTTTAGGTAGCATGACTGAGTGTCAGAACATTTTCAAGACTTGTGAGTAGGCTGTACCAGAAATGGTGTGGTGTTACTATCTGACTTGGAAAAAAGAACACAAAACAGATGGAGCAAATGTTTTTATATATAACAGGTCATTAATAATGCATCGTGGTGGGTGAGATTTTTCAGATTTCAGTAAAACACCATTGATGGCCATCTAGTAGTGATAGTTTAAACTCTGAGTGAAGTTGGTGAGTAAAGTCCTGTTGGCTCTTCTTTTATCCTGATTTGAAGCATGGAAGCGCTTTGACCAGCAAAAAAAAGAGCTTTTTCTAAGAAGTCAAGGGCTCAGACAATTGTTTAAATATCACCAGCTGTAACTGAGACCAAGCCTTGTGTGAATCTTTGTATAAACAAAGCCAGTATTTCTGCCTTTATGTCTTACTTGGGGCAGGGTGGCAGAAAACCAAAGGCAGCAGTGCAAGGAGAGGGACTCTGTGTGTTGAAACTAAACTAGCGATATTTTTAGTGAAAGTAATCCAGACCTTCAGCAGGCAAGCTCTGGGCTCTGTATTTACAGAAACTTTTAACAATATTCAAAAGCCTGCCCCCTTATCAAAATTTTGGCTCCCAAAACAGGGAAGCATCATATGTTAACATGCACTGAGGCAGGTTGCCTCAGTAATCTGGGCAAGCCTCTCCCAGGCTGAATCCATGACCCAGCTACTTCCTGGCAGCTTCCTGAGTCATTCTGTCTCTTGTAAAAGGATCCTGCGATGTTCCTGGTCAGTGTGAATCCCATCAAGTGCAACTGGGCTCATAAGCTGCCATTTTATTCCCTTAAGAGCAGTGATGTGGTAATCAGTGACCAGAAATGACCTTCAAACAGAAGTATAATTTTTGTAGAACTAAAAACAACAGAGAGAAAAGCATCTTAAAATCCACAAGCCAGAGAGCATGTGACTGAAGGGCTATGCTATGTAATTTCCTGGACTGAGTAACTCCCAGTTTCTCTAGATGGCTGTGGTAGAGTCTCTTTGGGCGAGTCCATCTTTGTAGTTTCTGAACAGCAACCCTAGTCTTTCCATTGAGATGGGCCTTTCTAACTTTTCAGTGTTAGTTTTTAATTTCCAAGTAGAATATCCATGTTACTTCATCCCGGATCCTAGCATTTTCCGAGTTGTTGTGTGATGCTTTGCTGGGCTGTTCTTATGGGAACACTGCTGGAGAGCTTTCTGTCACTGTCCTGGCCTTGACTGATCATAAGTAACCAGTTCTGTGTCCCTTTCACCAGACAACAAATGACTTTGTTACTTGTTTTGATTTTATATGTGATAAGCCTTCATTCTATACCATATTAGGCAATGAAAAATGGATTAGATAAGAGTATTATTTCCCAGGAGAGATACCTGTGACTAAGCTATCTGTGAGTACATTCACAATATGTTTTCTTTGATGAGAAAGAAAAGTTTTTACATGCCCTTTTTTTTCTGCACCCTTTGGAAGACAGAACAGAAAGATTGTTAGTTTTTAAAAGCTACATCAACAGGAAAGCAGTTTAATCCCCATTTTTACTCTTTAAGAAAGTTTTTCATTCACTTTAGGTTATGTTCTTTGTTAAAAAAAAAACAGGTCTTAAGCTATGCTGTGGTATCCATTTGATGGTTGATACTTCTTTGACTCTGTTCTAAATCAACAGCTGAATTTAAAATACAAAGATTTTACTGATACAAGACTAATTCTTGCATCTTCAGCTATTCCTAGTTTTAGCTGCTTACATGACAGAAACCTGAGGTCTTGAGTCTGTGGAGAATCATGTATCTTCTAGCTCTACATCTGTTTTTATGGTCTCTCTTCTGTCTGTGTTTAAATGTCCTAATTGCCAGGAGCTGCCCCCTCTCTCACTTTTAAGTTTCTCATGCTTGTTTATTAGCTTCAGGAGCTTAATTTTCTGGAAACACTTGAGTGCAGTTAATCAAGTTAATATGTGTTAACTTTAAAAAAACCAAACAACAACAATCAAGCCTTTAATTTTTTGTAGTCTTGACTTTCTATTTTCTTGTCAATGTTTTTTTTGCAATTTATCTCAAAAATATTTTGCCTGTCTACATAACAAACGTTTATGCACCTGGTTACTCTGAAGAATATTTACGTGTTTACAGACCAAAGCCAGCGGTAAGAAATCCCACATGGTATATGAACTGCAGAAACTTGACAGGTGACTAATCATGAACATAATCTTATGATTTCCTTGCATTCTTAAAATAACTATTCGTGTGACATAGTGGTCACATCTAAGTGGTCTTGGAGATGCAAAAGTATTGTGCAGCTATAAAGAAAAAGGCTGGTTTACTAATTTGTCCTTAAGATTCATTGAATTGAAGGGTTATGTGTTTAAGAAAGTGAGATAAATTATGTTGGATTTGTCTCAAAATTATTCACTGTCCTAAGTTTTGCATTGGTTTGGTTGGTTGGTTGGTTTTTTTCTCCTGCGTCTCTGTGCTGGAGCACATTTTGCTCATGAGCAGAATGTTTACCAAGCCTACACGGTCCCATAGACCACGATACTTACTTGTATCTTGGAAAAGGTGGTTGTTTGTCTGAGGTAACTTTTCTGTGCAAGTTTTTCCCCAGGGTGTGGAAGTGCACACTCTGAGTGCACTTTAAGACCACAGTGTCCAGTGTCCTGACCCGCTGTGCTTGTGTTACGGTGCCTGCTGGGTACGTTGCTGCACAGCCTGCCGGGTCTTCGTGCAGTGCTTCATGAAGCTTCATATCCGCTCTTGGGTAACCATTGTGTTCTCTGATACTGAAAAGGTAGTGCAAAAACTTTATCATCTTCTTCCTGCTTCCTCGTGGTCAGCTTCTAGAATTAGTGCACTACTTCTTTGTGGATACAGATAGTAGTAGTGTATTTTTTTAACCTTTAAAACACGAAAAAAGCAGATTTATCAGGTTAAATTTGTCAGCATAGTGAATAGAAATGCAAGAGCTCTACCATAGAATATTTTCTTAAGACTGTGCCTATCTAATTAGACATATTTATTGCATTATCCAGAATTGCTGGAATTTTTTCTGGAGGATGTGATAGCCTCACTTGACTATTGATATCTTTGTTGTCCTTCTGTCAGTGAAATTCTTGTCTATTCATCTACTTATGCCTTTTATTCTACATGTGTTTTGTAAGAGAAAATGAGACTCTCCATCGTTTGTGTTCCCATCTGGCCAAGGCAGGCAGGTCTGCTCACCAGCTCATCCTTGGGCACACCCTGTACAACCCCATGGCTCTCAGGCCTCCTCTTGCACAGCAGGAAGGAGAGTCCAGTCCCTGGACTTGCAGACCCAATCTGTATTTCGTCCCTCTCATTGTATGGAGCCTGGATGACTCAACAACTGTTAGATCCTGATCATCCCCCTTCTGATCTGTAGCAGTTTTGAGTCCCTGCCTGAAGGTGGGGATAGTTTTTGTCTGAGTGAGCAAAATCTGACTGATTAAAAAGTGAGCATGTTCTCCAGCTATCCAAACCTGATGGAATTAGAGCACAGTGCCTACTCTGTATTTTCAGCACTGGTCCTTATATCTTCTCTAATTCTATGTTACTGTACTTTCAGGGATCTAATTAAGGTGGAACATGAATGGCCTTTCAGAGAGGACCACCACTCATGTTGATGATAGTCTGCTTGCTACAACTGTATTTTTGGCAAGTGCTGTATTTATTTTTGGGATTGCAGGGTACAATAATAACAGATCTTCCCTTAGGATTCACCGTGTTCCTACTCAGTGTTTTCAAGTTATTTCACATAAAAATTTCATCTACTATTTTCCAAAAATACTTTTACCAAAACCTGAGTCATTCTCACACATAGATAGTTTTTCCTGATAAGTTTACTTCACTGCGTCTCCACAGCTATTTGTAGTTATAACTGAGAGTCAAAGACTGCACCAAGACTGACCAATGCTCAGGTGAATCTACTGAGAATCATTAATTTGGCCAGCAGTTGAGTGATTGCTCAGAAGTCTTCCTTCTGTGCCTCTCCTCCTGATCCTGCTCACTTCCTCTCCCAATGGGATGTCTCTTGGAACCTGCTGGTGCAGGAACTGCTGGACACATGCATCCACTGTAGGTACTGTCTGGATTAAAAAAAGCCTTTGTGATTAAATGCTCTAACATACCTGTTCTGCCATATGTACAAGAGACATTTGCAGAGCTCAGGTTACTGGCAAGTAACATTTTCTGCCAGCAAGGGCTTTCTAGCTAACCTTTTATTATACTTTGTAATGGACACTTTGCTTGGCCTAGTGTTTAATTTGGCCACTGTTTGATTTATCAATTTGGTCAAGATGGGTTATGGAGTTGGCTTTAAATTACATGTGTGTTTTCGCATGCACATACACATGTATACAAACTGTGATGAGGGAATACTGAGTCTGTACAGTCAAGGAGGAATACATAGACAATACTGATGGTGAAGTCACACATACAGCTGCAAGTCTAACTTTAATTTGTACTTACTTGATTTTATGATCACCTACTACCTGCCCAGCTACAAATGGCTGCATCTTGCATAATAGCCAGAAAATAAATGCTGTGAATATGGTCATATGTTACCGAAAGGAGTTTAGAAAAAGAATTAATGCACAGAATTTATTGTTTCCCACAACTCAGCTGTATTTCTTGCATTATAGTTACCATATGATGTAGCTCTGATTTTAGCCTTTGGAGCTTTCTCTTTGAAACAATCCAATAAAAATGGAGCCTGGGGTTTGTTTACTTCTGGTATTAAAAGCAAATAGCTCAGAAAGCAGGCCGCTTTTATTGGACTTTTAAAGGAGTAATATAGATGGTAGAGATTTCAGGCTGTATTTTGTCTGTCGTGGATTTCAGTTTTTGGGGGATACTGAGCTGTTGGTGTGGGGAGGGAAGTGGAGGGTTGGCAGCTTTCACTGGTGTTATGGCTGTACGTGAGACCAGACCGTTACATTAATGCAGCAAAAAGACTGAGTGGAAACATACATATGTTGTAATGAAAAAAATGCAATTTTTATATAGTTCTAGTTTTTTCTCCCATGTGAAGTGCAACGTTATGAGGAAGAAAAATCTTCAGCCAGCACTAAGAGAAGTAATATCATTATGTAAAGGACTGATTTAATGTTATTACAGATGGGTACAACAGAAATAAACTTCTTGGATGTAAAGAAAATGTAACTACTGCAAAGCAAGTGTCCCTGGTCTTGTGAGTCCTCAGCCTGGAAAGGGTATTCAGAAGAGGATATCCTCAATCATTGTTTGTGCTCCCTTTGTCAGCCAGGATCTGTGCCCCCAACAGGCAGGGGAAACCTGAGATTGCCATATATGCCACCAGTGCCCTGTGAAACAATGGGCTTTTAGTATTGAAAGAAGGATGGGAGAGTCTACAGCTCAAATTATTATGTTAAAAGGAGGTTACTAGGTGAGGCAAATAAATCACAAATGTGTATTTGGAAGGATTTCTCCTATGGATTGTTTACCTTACACAACTGCATCAGAACTAGTCACCTGCCCGGGTTTCATAATAAGATGTGTCTGGCATATCTGAGGTGTAATCAACCCACAAAAGCAAACACATTCAGAATTAGCAGGGTGATACTTCTGGGTGTGCTCTTCCCGCTGTGTCGGCAGAGTGCAAGAGGAAGGACTTGTCCTTAAGGAACCCCTTTGTGTCTTCCTGCTGCAGCTGGTCTGACCCTCTTTCATGAGGCCTTGAAAAACATTTATGTTCTTTGGCAGAGCATGCTAAAATGAGGACATAAAAATGACAGATTCAATATTGGAGTCTTAAATAATATTTAAGTAGTCTTATGTTGTGTAATCTGAAGCCAATGTTACTGTCATTTGATTAATGCAGTTGCATGCATGATGTTCTGATTTCACAACTACTTCCTAAATAAATAGAATCATAACCATAGTATTAAAGTGCTATTTTAGAAATAAAGTTTTCAAGTGTTTGAATACCTCTCCAGTACCTATGCAAATAACTTTAAATAGTTTATCTTTTAAAATTAAAATCTTTTGTCCTCTTCCATAAAAATTACTGTAATCTGCCTCCCATTTACTTGAGAAAGGTTTTGCCTTAACTGCTGTTTTCTCATTTTTATCACTGTGAATTCAGAGGTTTTTCACTGAAACAGAGGTTGTGTCTTTTGTAACAGAATATAGCTTATGCTTTGATAATAGAAGTGGCTCTGAACCAACCATTTCTGTCAGTTTTTAAAATGCAGCTTTTTAGAGAACTACTTCACCGTAAAGTTACAAATTAAATACTCTCTCAAATAGTAATTTAAAAGTGCTGCTAAGTTCAAGTTACTTTTTGAATCATCAATGGCATCTCCTTCTGCCGCTCTGTATTTCTAAAAAAATAGTTTAATTTGAAGTCACCCACTCATTTTCCGTTACGTCCAGTTGGACATTTATTACTAGCTTTACTGCTGTCTAGTACCTTAACTGTCATGTATTTAGATCATCTGCCACTCCTGTCCCTCAAAAAAAAAAATAAAATTAAGGTTTGAAGTATAAAATAACCTTGTGCTCATTATTCATCCAAAAAAAATGCGTTCTTTTATTCAAATGTCTGAATACCTAATAGATATCCATAATTTTGATAAAATTGTATCAAATGAAAATATAACTGCCTATAAGTTAGTAGGACTGATGGCGTACAGGTTATCTGTTACTAAAACAAAGTTCAAAATTGAGTAAATGTGTATAATCTGCTATACAAGCACAGCTAAGGAAGATTAACCACAATTAAAAAATCATAGACAGCTTGAATCATAAGTCAGGAATTGTTAATACAGTGTAAATGGTGGTGTTAATTTTGCTTTTATGGTAAAGGAAAAAGTGTAGGTAATGTTGTGAGAACTAACCAGTCCCAATAAAAATTTCAACCTATTTATTGCTTCTTTGCTGTACGAACAACAACATTTGAACCCCACCAATTTTGACAGATATTCTTGTTTTGTTTTTGTGTGCATGGTGACTTTGATTTTAGCAAACAAATATTCTAACCAGTATTTTATATTTTTGTTTCACATATATATTGGCATATTAAGTAAACAGAATTTAAAAGTAAATGGTAAATATAGTTTCTGATCTCCAAATGATTTAGTAGCATTGGTGTATTGCCTGTTGATGGCAAATACACCTTTTGTGTCATTCATGTAGGACCTTGCACAGTGCAACGTGAGTCCTCGGTGGGAACCAAGAACACCTGTACCATAAAACAATATTTGCGCAAAAGCTGGAGAATAGTTCAAGAGAGGTGTCTGTTTACAAGATAATGGATTTTTATCTTGAGATTGCTTAGGGCATAGTTACTCTCAGCTGGCTAAAATACTATCCATGTTCGCTTACTCCCTCGCTCCCCAGCTCGCAGTAGCTTTCAAGCAGGCAGCATTCTTCTCTGAAGACTTAGAAGAGGTCATTGAAGCATGGAGGGGCTTTGCACTAATGCAGCTGATAGCAGTTTTCAGAAAGCATTCTCTGCAGCATGATCTCGGGTTTCTGAGGTGAAGACCTGGGAGGTTGCAGTTGTGACACTGTGCTGGGCTGGTAGGCTCCAGTTCTCAGCCCAGAGCCTGGAAGAGGGCGGTGGAGATATCAGTCCTTCAGGCTTCAGCCTATAGGTAGCTGGGACCAACCAGAGGAGAAGCAGAAAAAAAGGAGGTAGGGGCAAGAGTAGACTGCTGGCACAGCCCAAATCAGGATTTGGCTATAAACCCTCATTCTGTTTCTGCTTCTTGAGTCACTCATGTACCTACGCAGCCTGGGAAGAAGGGAGAGTTGGCTCATCTGCAGTTTTGAGAACCTGTAGCTGCTGTAACTGGAGGCCACTTCTTTTTCACAGATCGGTTTTAGCTTCAATCATCAAATCATGAGCCAGGCCTTTGCCCCCAGCCTGTTCCTCATAGGCTATCACCCCTGGTCTTTTTGCAGGACCCAGCCCTTCTACCACCTTGAACCCTCCCCCTTGAGAAAGTCAAGTTGCTGAGTTCCAGCACAATTCAACAACCATCCTTCCCATCCCACAGTCCTAACTCATTACAGCTCACAAGTAAGATTCTTTTTGTCCTGGTTATGTATTAGACTGTATCTACCAACATAACCCAGCTACACTCACCCCAACCTTTTTCCCCCTTTTGGACTGCAGAATTGTTGGTGGCTACCTGTTGCACTGCGATTCAGGAAGAAAGAGGCAGGCAGGTATAATCGGGATATATTTTGCTGTGAGAATAGGGCAAGATAACAAGTTCAGGACTCCTTATGTATTGCTAATTTGCTGACTCTCACATTTGAACCGTGGTTTTTTTAGTGTCAGCCTGTGGTTCCTGTAGCTGCCACAGTGTTAGCCATTTTTCTGTTTACCAGTGAGATGTGAACTGCCTAATTTTCTCCTGTAAAGGGTTGCAAAAAGGTGGATGAACTGCTTTGTCAGTGTTTTGCTGGTACTATTCTGCTACTGGTATACAATTTAAAGTTTAAGAACAGCTTCCCCAGAAATGGATATTAAGGGTTTGAAGTAAGAAAACATGATTCTTGGACCACTTTTATGTAGAGGAAGGCAAAGTTGCATGTGCAGAGAGAGATCCTGCTACATCTGAATTAGCTGATCGCAACCTGGGCCTAATTTATTTTTAATTATATGCAGTCTCTTGGGATAGTGGGAGGTGATGAGGGAGGTGGATAAGAAACCTTTATATAGCTTAAACATCTTCTGGCACAGGGGATTGTCTTTCCCATGCATGAGGGTGTATAGAGGAGCACAGAAATGAAGCTCATAGACGTTGTAGGGCAGGCGTGGAAAATAGAGGTGCTGCAGTTTTTTCCGAAAACATGGTTAACGACACCAGAAAGGTGTAGTAAATCTGGAGGAAACTGTGGTTTAGGTGAGATAACTCTACCAGTGAGTCTGTGCTTTCTACCAGAGTACACTTTCAGTACTTGAGAAACGCAGCAAAGTGTGGGTTGTACATTACTCTTTCCTGTGCTTTTGCATTTCCCCCTCTGTTTATGGGATGATCTACATTGAAATCGGCTAATTTTTAGATCTGCTAGAGGAGAATTGTGTTTCAGTATATTCAGCGTGTTTTTTAAAATGAGTGAATTATAGCTATGCTGTGTTCTGTCCTCACCATTAAACTTGCAGGAGAGATGCCTGACAGGAGACATCTTGGCCAAATCCATCTTGCAGATTTTGTTGTGTTTGTATCCCTTGTGGAAGAAAAGAGAGAACCGGACTTGGTTGAGTAATTTTCTGGTGGCCCACTCCATTTTTCTTCGTGGGTTTTGGTTTTTGGTTTTTTTGGGTTTGTGGGTTTTTTTCCCCCGTAAAGGGAGAAAAAAAGGTCTAGTATAGTACCTTCTTCCTTCACTTAATAGAAGATGAGCTGCAGGAATGGCTTGTTTTGGCCTCTGCCTTGGAAATTTGTGTTCTTAACAGAGAGGAGGTTTGAAAAATACGAGGCCTAAGTGGACACTATGAAAGTAGCTCACTGTTGTCATTAATTTTTTGATGTATTATCAGGGGAGGAGGTACACGTAACAGTTATGCTGGTTTTCTTCCCCCTTGGGAAGTTTTCCACTTTAAGCTTCACTAAAATGGATTGAATATCAGGATGTCTTGGAGAGTCTGTTCAGCTCGACATCAGGCCCTTGTATCATAAAAGAAGAAAAAATGGGGGAAAAAGTGTGTCCTCCTAATGAAAACAGAAAGGGGATAATCTGCCCTGTTTATTGATTGCATAAAAGGTCATGTTTGTCCTGTCCTAATCTTTGTAGAAAGAGCCTTCTGGTTTCTGCAAAACTGCCTTACATCAGATGAGTATTTGGAACAGAGAATGAGGTGGTTTCAGTTGCATGAAGTGACTGCACTTGCCTGAGGGCAGAATAGCTCAAGTGGCTAGCAAAGGAAGGGAAGGGCCCCCATCCTGGGGGATCTGTGGGGCTCCAAAAGGCAGTGTGGTCAGCTGGTAGCAAGGGAACACTTTTGAGGAGGGAACTTGGAGGTATTTGATCACTGGGAGACATTAAGAGAAGAAGATGCTTCCCAGTGAGTGAACTTCAGAGGGTATAATCTGTCTGGGATTAGTGGTGTGGTTTCAGGAGATCACTGAGGCACTGTAAGTGGTAAGTTGGCAAGGTGCTGCACAGGACAGCCTTACATGCCATGGCTGCACACTCACAAGACTTCTTTTGAAGTGTGCTGGTGTTTTTTTGACTGCATAGAACTGATTCAGGGAGCAGAAACATAGCAGAAATACGATATTACCAAGAAGAGGTAAACGGTTTTCTTCTTGAGTTAGTGTGAGACTTTGGTGAGGCCTTTAAACTGACTAAAGTGAATCCATTCTCTCTTACTTTGTGCCCAATGTGACTGATGAGAAAATACAAACTAAGAAATGAGAGAAGAGACTGGTTTGATTTTCATGCCTAATATTAAAGCACAGAAAAAGGAAAATTGGGTAAGTGAGAATTGCACTTGCAGTAAAAAAAATGTGCAAAGGAGAAAAATTTATGCAAAGGAGAAAAGGGTGAAAGTAGCAGAACACTAGTTATGTAGGTGCTACACTAAAAAAAAAATATACTTACTACAGCAAGAAAAGAGGGGCGATGTCAGGGAGAAAAAGCAAAAGATATGCTTATTGTCCAGGCTCTTTTTATTAGTATACAAAATTAGAACAGCTGGTGCTGAATGTGTAACCAGATATAGAGGCAGCAGAAACATGATCAAATAACATTCATGACCTGAATGCAAATATTGAAAATTGTGCAGAAAATTAGGAAGGTGTCATGAATGAAGTTGTCACTGTGTAAAAAAACAAACAGTAGCATGGACACAATAGACTCTGTTTGGCCAAAATCACTTTGGGAAGGAATTATGAAGTACCCGTTGTAGATCTTGAACTTAAATTTATGTACAGACAATGTAATAACAATATTATGAGAGAGGAATACTAGTAGGTATAGTAACATTATAGATAGGCTATGCAGTAGGCCAGAGCTATATCTAAGCACCAATGATGATATAATGATGTGATATTTCTGTACACAACAATCAGTAGTTTTTAAAAGAGTAATTCAGAATAGAAGTTGTGTTGTTTTGGACTTGGAAGGAATTGCTGACCTTACAGAAAATATGATTGTTTAAAAAACTGAAGATAAGACATGAACTGTGTTTATTTGGTTTAAGTTAAATGGGATAACAAAAAGTCAGTAACAATTTAAGGCGAACGTGTTAAATTAGGTGAACATAGGTGAGCTGAAGTACTGGAGGCTTAAATAGAGAAAAGGTTCAATTTGAATCCCAGGTAAAGGAAAAGGAGAATTATCGGAAGTTACCTTATCCTTCTAGAAGAGAACCTTTTCCTGGGAGGGATATCAGCAGAGAAAAGTTAATGCAAAAAGAAGGAGTAGATTATCAAAGAAAGTAATTTCTTGGAAGTTGTGGTGAAACAAGAACTGAAAGTATTAACCTGAGTTAGAATTCACTTCAACTTCTTAAGAGTTAAAGCAGTTAGTAAAAGTTCCTTTAGATACATAAATTGCGAAAGAAGAAGTCCTCCTGTTATATAGGGAGGATGGTTTTGAATTAGAGATCCTTTTTGTTCAAAAGCTAAAGAAATACCTCTACACACTTCTCAGTAAGAAGAATAACAGTGTGGCAACAGCGACAGGATGATGAATGGAAACAAGGTTATGAACATGACTTCGGTCATGGTGGAAATTCAAGACAGAAACAAATTCCAAGAAATAAAGATGTGAAATTGCAGTATAGCAGCTGCATTGTGGTTACTGCCTATGTACCAGTTCTTTCTCTACTGTAAAGTTACTTGCAGTAGCTCACCCTTTCTCATAAACGTTGTATACATGTAGTGTATGTGGCTCTTCATTGTCTAAGAGCTGAAGTGCAAATTTTTGAGAAGTTGTGTTTTGTAGCTTGATTTTAAAGTTAATTTGTGTTATGCTGAACCTCAAAAAAAATTTGTAATTTGGTAGAGTTTTCTTTTTTACCTAAAATATTAAGGAACACGCATCTCAAAAGTTGCTGTTTCCACTATGTATGCCCTGGAGCTCATTGAACCTTTCTGTGAATAGATTTAGCTCACTGGAAAAACAAAAATCTATCTCTATTTCCTCTTCCTCTTATCCTCCCCCCTTCTTTTTAAACTGAGTTTGTTTCCTGTCAGATTAGTGAGTTAAATTGGCTTATGGGGAGGACTGAAAGAAGTGCCAGATTTGGTGCAAGATAAGCCTCTAGGAGCAGGAACAAGCCCTTAAGGTCAGTAGGAGCACTGGTGAGGTGTTTTGCAAGTGCCCAGTCTTCAATTTCTGTGTTAGTGCAGCAGAGCTGCATGTTGCTCTCAGAGGGGTTGTTGTTCAGAGTAGTAGATTTGTTTGTTTGTTTCAGCATTCTGCCTGCAAAAATACATGGTCTTCACAAACCTGCTAAAATAGAATTTTGGTGGACAGCAAAAATCCTTGCAGCAGAAGTTGTATCATGTAATTAATACTGTTTCGCAGTAGTTTTGACCCATTGCAGGTAAGAGCATTAGTATGCATCCAGTGTGAATTGATTTACTTCTGTGTCTTCTTACTGTGTACTCTTGCTTTACTGAAAGGTTGCTGGCTTTTGATGGAACTGTATGAGGTTGTTTTGGAGAGATTTTCTTAACTGTGGCTGGGCTTCAGGATATGCTTTCCTTCATGTCTGGATTTAATTGTAGATAATTTTGGAGGGAAAACAGTTTTCTTACTTTTGGAGACCTGGCATACTAGTGGCGTCTGGTCATTGTACTAAGCAATCGATCAATCACTAGATAAAAAGGGGCAGAAATGAGAGATACAGAAAATAATTGATGTAAGCAGAATGCCACCAAATAACTTTCTTCTCTCTCTTCTAAAAGATTTAATGTCTGCAACAGCAGTTGTTCACAGCCCTGACTAGAAATGGCAATGTTGTGAGTAGGCACGCACTCCCCACACATTATTAAAAGTAATGCACAAATATCTGATGCAATCGGGCCCCTATAATGATCCTTAATTCCAAACTCCCTTTCTTTTGTAGACCCTGGTGAGAGCTGTAAGCACTCCCTGATACTGCCCAGGAAGTAGTACTTTTCTTGGGGACCATCTTGCTAATCATATTTATATTTGTTAAGTTTTGATTTTTGTCTTGTAGTAGGAAATGCTTTCTGTAAACTTGCAGTCATGGATTTTTCCATTCCTATTTGTTGTTGCTAATACTACTACAAAGTTGCCAGCATTTTGGACCAAGCCTTTGCTTGTGACAGAGATGTGTGATATTTTACATTATAGGCTAAAATACCAAAAAAATAATAGGATATCTATTAAAAAGAAAGAAGAAAAAAAAAAAAACAACACACAAAACCCCACCAGAAATGGCCCTGTCAAATGAAAAAAGAGAAAGAAAAAAGCTCTAGTCTGAAATTACTGTATTGACTGCTAGTAAAAATAACAGTAAAGTCTCTGACAGCCGAAAGAGGGAGAAGCGAGGAAAAGCGTGTTGCTTTTAAGTTTTTCCCTTTGTTCGTTGGCGGTGTGCCCATACACCCCATTCAGGGCTCTAGAAATGGTTCACTGACTTGAAACTCTGGCTGGTTTTAATTGTGTTGGTTTTGTTTGAGTAATGTGAGGAAAATACTGAGCTAGATCTTTCAACATTAAATTATCAACTTTACAGACATTTTTTGTCCAACTCTTTAGACAAGTTAAGAGCAATTCAGGTTTTAGATTTGTTTTGCTGGTTTCCAAATGCCATTTTTCACAATGGCTTTGAATTGTTATTGCGCCCTCAGAGAATCTCACCAGGAGCTATACATTTGCACAGTAAGTCAGGCAGTACCAAATCCATGTCTAACATTGAAAAGCTGTTGAGGTGTATTCAAGGAAAGTACTGTGCAAGTAATTTGAAGTGGGTTTTTTCAACATTTTCAACATTTTTAACAACATTTTTTGTTGTTAAAAGTGCTTGGAAAAAAACAAACATGCAAAAAATATACACCCACGTAACATGTGATTCATGAAAGCGTAATTGTTCCTTTACTTAGGCTTTTAAATATGTTTAAAAATCTCTCTTACAAATAGAGTGCTTCATTTGGAAATAGAAGCTCTGTTGCTAAAAGTGAAATCATTTTAGAATACTAATAATGCCCTGGTATAAGTTCCATTTTAAGCAAATACTTACTTATTTTGAAGTAGTAGAGAATGTTACGTACATATCCAATGTCAGTCATTTGGCATTTTTTTAATAACAGTGAAACTCACGAAGGAAAACCGCATGTAACTCTTCCTGGGATTTAACTGTATGTTCATTAAATTGTAATTAAACAAAAAGACAAAAGCATCCATGCTGTGTTCAGTATTACAGGAAAATAAGGGCTTATGCCTTTGAGGTTCCCTTGTGATTAGCACCTGTATGTGTTACCATGATTGTCTAGTTTTGGAACATTCCACTATATGCTTAGTTTGGGACAGAATACACAGTGTTCTGTTCTTTCCTTTTAAAAAGATTTTCTGTAGTGTGGAGGGACCTAGAGATGGATTCACGCCACAGGCAGTATCTGCTGTTTCAGTTAATGAGTGGTGGTGTCTTCTTTGGGCATATGCTGAACTTGGATATTTCTTCATTATGTGACAAAGATCTCTTTATTGCTATACAGACATTTCAAAGTGGAGGGTTGCTTGAAGTAATACTGCCTTTCTGGGTGGTTTGTTTCATTGGTTTATGTAGAATTACTGTCTTCTAGTTGGATTAGTAAGAATACTTGAATATTTCTTTTTTTGTACCTTATGTATTCATTTTTTTAAAAAGCCAAGCTTATGATTAAGAGAACAGATATTATTTATTTCTTCTTTCATGTATCCTGCAACTCCTTCATGCCGTTCCCTCCTTCTGCCCCCCCTTTTTAAATAGTGCTCAACCTCTGGCCTGTAAAATCAACTATTTGTCTCATGCTTCACACTTACAACATGTGGTGGAAGAGCCATGAGTACTAGAACTGCACAACTGGATAAGCAAAATAAGACTTAGTTCTAAGCAATGGAGCTGTGTTCTTGCTTATTTTCTGCTGGAAGATTATAAGCACCTGAGCTGCTTGGTCAGACCAGTGTTCGTAGTGCCTTGTTGTGCTGGGTAGACTCTGAGAACTCAGCTGGTCTGGTCCTTGGGTTTTTGGGAAGCTAAGGCATGTGTGCTTTCACACATGGTTTCATTAAAATAAATATTCCCAATTATTTTATTATTTGTAACTTAGCTGTTAGTGCTGTGGGAAATAGACTTTGCAAGCGTGTCCCTCTTCAGAAAGACAGGGAGAAGTGACACAGGTCCCCCAAGGTAACTCTGCTGCAGAACCAGGAACTGGAATCCTGTATTTCAGTCTCATTGGGTGTGATTCAGCACTGCTTAGGATATCTCAGTCACAGAAAAGCCTAAGTTGGAATGCACCTCTTGATCTCATCTGATTCAACCTTTTGCTGAAAGTAGGGCCTTGGATTCATTGGCCTGGTAAACTGAGACTTAACTATTTCCAGCAAAGGGAACTATACTACTACTTTGGGCTTCTCTGTTTAATTCTTTCTATAGTGAGCAACTTCTCCTTGTGTCTGGATGGAGTTTCCTCTGAAGAAGCTCAAAGGGAGCTCTGTTGCCTTTTGTCCTATTCTCTGTGCATCCTTGTGAAGAGACCACCTCCCTCTTTGTATGTGAACTATGAACTGTGTCAGGTTTTGTGCTATGCTAAAGTAGTGTGTTGGTGCTGCAGACCTCCCATAATATCATTACAGGAAGTCCATGTCAGGGATTGCCATTCGATTCGTACATGTTCCCTAGTTGCACTTGTCAGGTAACAGATGCAATTTAGAGTCAAGTGTCACTGGGCTTTTTTGACATGTGACTGAGTTAGATCGCACCTGCAGAGAAGATTCCCTTCTTGACGTGTTTTATAACTCTCCTGGAAAACCTCTGAGTGGAAATTATTGGATTTTGTAAAATTATCCATGAGTCCAACTGATCTCATTCATGTACTGTGTAACTTCTAAAATAAAAGTGTAGTGCAACCAGAGTCTATCACTTTATCTCCAACCCCCCCACCAAAAAAAACTCCAAGGCTGTCTCATTTAACTTGATGATCATTTTATTTAAGAGTTTGATTCATCAGATTTGTCCTGGAATGTAGACTTACTATTGTAAGTCGACTTACTATTGTACATAATTTATTTGGAGTTGTGTTGAAAATTTTCATTGTATTAGACTCAGTGATGAGCTCCTGTTGACTTCAGTTTATCCAAGATTTTGCTGCTGCAGTGTAATAGCAAAAGATCTATCACTATTTATTTCACTTGCCCTGATGTTGATAATTTCCTTTTCTGTGAATGAAAATACAAATCCGTACATAAATGATGCTAAGTAGATAACATTTTTGCTGTAGTGAACAGAAATTTAGCAGCTCACTAGGGATACCTGAATTGCCCATCTCAGTGGACTTTGTTCAGAGTGCCTTCCTCCTGCTTCTCATGCTTGCTCTATCTTTGATTCATTTTCAGAGCAGCAGAGGCATGTCCCAGATATAAAGAATAAAAATAATTAAAATTTTGATCATAAACAAATTAGCTCTAAAGTGAATATTTGCTTTCCTTCCAGGCCTTTTCAGTTCCCAACACCTATTAGGTGTTTTAAGATTACAGCATTTTCTCTGCTTCTTGCATCTGTAGCACTCATCACAGAAAAGGAAAATGTTATTTAAGTTTTGCTGCTACTGAAAATAGGTTCTTGTTACTTGTTTAGTGTTGAATAGTGTTTTCAACGTATCCAGGACTATTATTTGTAGTATTGTCTGCTATAGCCCACACAGAGGAAGCTGTTACTCAGCTTATATGTATTGTAGGATGGTAGGTGGGTTAATTTGTCCTGTTGATTATAAATGTAAATACTGTTTTTAAGACAACGATAACCAAGAGTATTTTTCCTATTTACAGAGCAAGCTTTACATGGAAGGATTTAGAAGCCTAAAAGAAGGAGAACCAGTGGAATTTACTTTTAAGAAATCTTCCAAAGGCCTTGAATCAATACGGGTAACAGGCCCTGGTGGGAGCCCCTGTTTAGGAAGTGAAAGACGACCCAAAGGGAAGACAGTACAAAAAAGAAAACCAAAGGGAGATAGGTAATTACCTTACTTTGCTATTCCCCCTTTTTTTTCTTTGCAAGTTTTTCTTGAAATTATGTTTTCAGCATTTATTTGTTCATGAAAGGAAACTTTTCTATGTAAATTTGGCTTTTACATGTAGCTTAGTAATTTGATTAAAGCTATATCGATCTAAAACTACATAAATCACCCACTGATTAGTTTTACTTGAGCAGGTTTTATTAAATTAGAGGGAGCCTGCAAAGGAATGTATTATTGTTTTGAAAATGTTGCTATTAGACTGAAAAGAGAGGTCATCCTGAATACAGGTGAAATCATGAGGTCATCCTGAATACAGGTGAAATAATGTCATGTTTAGGTGAGATGTCATGCTAAAGAGGCTATTGTGTGCAGTGGGGTTTTAAACTATGCATCAGTAATTTTATACAGAAAAAAGTCTAGGTGCTGCAGTAAGGGTTGAGATGTATATAATTTATTATATTTTTACTTAGTTAACAGAGTGTAAGGTGTTTCCAAAGGTTTTAATGCCTGGTGGTCTGAAGAACTGTTGTAAAATTTTACAAATTTCCAGTTAATTTTGATTGTTGCACTTCTTTCTAAATATGTGCAGCAGTCTGACTTGCACGGTTACACTTTTCTTCCTGCCTCTGATGGCCTGAAGAAGTTCTGCAATCCTCTTCACTACAAAGCCGCCTGTACCTAATTCATCAAGGATGACCTTTGTTCCCAAAAGCTCTTTATTTAGGTGAATTCTCCCTTTTTTCCTCATGCTGTTGCCCAGCCCAGTAGCTGTAATGACTGAGACCAAGAGGATATATAGTTTGTGAAGGATCCTAGTAAAAACATCCAAACAGCCAAGTTTTGCCTGCAGTATTTAATGGACAGAATGACTGAGAGGTGATGGCTCTCTTCCACTGCAAATTATGAAGGAAAGAGTAGCTTAGGAGAGACGGGGTCACCTGGAAAGGTAGTTTAGCCCACCTTTGAGAAATTGTAGATCAGGAACCTTTATTAGCTACAGATGAGCTCCACTTGTCCTCACCTCTGTTCAGAGGCACTTTTTTCTTGCTCTTCTTTTTTTTTTCTTTTTTTTTTTTTCCTTTTAGTTAAAGACTGGAGACAACATGAGATTTGGCCCTCTTTCACCCTCTTTGTAAAAGCTAAAGACCATAAAATTTATTGCTGCTGTAACAGATCAGAGTCCATAACCACAACAAGGAGAGACTTTGTAAGCAGGACAAAGCTTTCTTTTTGGTTGCTCCCCATATCTGGCCTTTCAGAGTTGTGTTGCATGCAATGGCTGTGAATTTTTTTTTATTTTGAGCTAGGCTTCCAGTATTGTTCTTATTTAAACCATTGGTTTTTCCATGGGCCATAATTATTTATCTGTTATGGGTATTAGCATTGCCATTATTCTTGATGTTTCATACTTTAGCAGCAAATAAAAGCCACAATCATGCAGTCGTGATACTGTTGACCTCTTTGTTGCACATGTATATGAAGGAAGAAAGTCCTTGTCTCAAAAACTGTGAAATTTAAATGGACAGATTGTATGTAGACAGGAAAAACTACATATTGATAGAGACAGGGATTTGTACAAATGTAGATATTTATACTACGCAGTGTAGTTAATGCAGAGGAATCAGTACTTTCCAAGTGCAATTCATCTCATCCTAGCGAAGCATCTATTGGAGTTGAATCTTGCCTTATTGCTGTTCCTCTTCAGGGGCTAAAACAGGACTCTAATTCCAATGCTGTAGATGCTTCCCTTATAAGTCTCTAAAGTGAAGTGAGATGAATTCCACTTTCAGTCATGTTTTTTCATATCTGAAGCATAGAAAAAATTGAACCTGAAAAACAGTGCGAAGGGGTGATCTATGAGACAGTGTACTCTCTACTGTTCACTTGCCTTTAAAAAAGGAAAAACTCTAATTTGAATTAATTTGAATGTGAAAATGTGAGCAAAAACATCTACCCACTTCTGTCTCAGAATTCTTACAGTTAAGTCATAAGACACCAAAAAAGTCTGAAATTTGAAATATTTGAAGTAGCATTAACATTATTGCTCAGTGAGAAGCAGTCTTTGCTCAAAGGAAAAGTAGTTTTGAATGCCTAGCCAATAAAAAAGTTGCATCTCCAACATGTAGTGAAAAGTTTCTTGATGATGGCTGTTGTACTGTGAGAACTGCTTCCATTTATGAAAGCTAATTCCAACTTCCTGTGTTCATCTCCCTTTACGTTATCAATGTAATAGTGTGAGGGCCCAGGCTCAATGGATCCTATTTTGAATGGATTCTGTTACTCTACTTATTGAGAGGAGTTAGAGATAGAAAAGATGGAGGGGAAGGGAAAGGCAGCAATATGTGCAGATAGGGAAGAAAAAAAGTCATGACACTGAGGCTACCAATGTTGGTAGATTTTGTGGGGCTTCCATGGTAGGCTCAGGGTCTCTGTAATTTGCAATGTTGTTCCTGTGGGGACCTGTGATAGTATTTCCCCTTCGGCATTACTGTGGGCCACATTAATTGTGTAACATAGATGGGAAGTCTTTCTAGTTGTCACCAGTGGTATCAGCCACTTGGTCATTCTTTCTCAGTACGAGGAAGGGAAAGTTTTTGTGGTCCATGTGGAATGAAGCTGTGGCTGTGAGCAGCCTGAGGCTTTAAGTTCCCAGACCTTACTTAAAGCTATTGTAATGCACGTGTGTCTTATTTTTTCATAGTATCTAGAGTAATCTGAGCTAGAGGGGAGGTTTCTAAATGAAACTGAGCTGGGATTTGCATCTGACAAGTTCTGGGTTCGGAAGTGGTGTCTTATAGCAGAGATGCACAGTGGAGAGCCTGGTCTCTTCCTACCCGAGTAATCGAGGGGTTGAATGTGCAACAAGTTACATTGTGACAGGTTGAGGCTTCTTTTTAACAATGCCAAACATAGTGTGTTTTGCTTAGTTCTTGCAGTGAGCTGACACAAAAGCATGCTATGGTGCTCTCTAGGAATGACCATCTAATGTAGGAAAGATAAAGTACTCTGAATTCACACTTTAACCTGTGATTTAGAGTAGAATAAATGAAATCAGAACCTAGCCCACCATCTCAGAGTAAAGTTTTGAGGAGGGAAAAGAAAGAAAAAATTACGCTTTTTTTTTTTCTTTTTTTTTTTTTTTCCACCAGCATTCCTAGTGTTTCTATGTCAGCTAAAATGAAACTGGGTAAACAACCATTTTATGGGTTGTAATTATTTATTCTTTAGTGCAGTATACATTTAAATAAATTTGACTCACAGACTTTTGGCTCAATATTAACAAAGGTGCATGATTCTCACAGGACTAGAAGCTACAGTTATCTTTGGGACCTAGAGGTATTATCCAGGATCTGTAAACAGTCCTAGTAGGAGCTTGAAGTTGGATACTTCTTCAGCAGAGTGTCTGTAGTGCTGTATCTGCTTGGGTTGGCCATTGCTCCATGTGGAATATTTTGGGGGAG
The DNA here is from genome assembly GCF_036250125.1 of Pseudopipra pipra. Classification (NCBI taxonomy): domain Eukaryota; kingdom Metazoa; phylum Chordata; class Aves; order Passeriformes; family Pipridae; genus Pseudopipra; species Pseudopipra pipra. The sequence continues at coordinate 72,427,773 of NC_087551.1, read as the reverse complement.
ACAAGAAGGATGACTTTTTTCTCTTTTTTGATTTTGAAGTCTTTACACCAAAATGGAAGCAATAAAGTAAAACAAGAAGGGAGGGACAAGAAAGAAATAATTAAGGGTATAGCTCCATCTCACAGTTTTAATTTATGACATTTCAGTCCTCTGTTACCCTTTGCTAGCATCACATTCATGGCAGGGAAACTTTCTAGCATGAGTGACCTGTATCAAAAGTGGTTTAGATTTGAACATGTAATAAATAAGCAGTACATTGTGAGATTTGGGTTTGATTTCACTGTTTTGGTTTATAGTGCAGCCTTGCAAGTAAACAGTGAGGGACGGATTTGGGAGCTCAGTGAGCCATTGCCACTGGATAAACGATGATGCTGAATTATATTGTGGGAATATGGCTTGTGAAATAACTGTGTATTTCTAGCTCAGTTGGCCAAACAGTAATGAGCACTGCAGCATCGATGTAACACCTCAAAAACCTTTTTCCAATGCAGATATCTACGAAGGAGGAACAATAAGAAAATAAGTGATTTTTTTGTTTGCCAGTAACTCTTGAGCATGACCAAAAGTGTAATTTTCAAATGAAGAAAAACATAGTTCTAAACCACTGACTGGGGGGGAAATACAGCCACTTAGGGAAGGGGGGTGTCTATAATTAAATAGTATATTTCTTCCCTGATGAACTGTCACTTAAAATTTGTTTGTGTCTGAGTTAGAAAACAGTTTTAATATCTGCAGACATTCTGTGGATGATCTGAAGTCAGACTATAATAAGAAAATCTTAATTCTTAAACAGCTTTTGATCTCCACAAACAGCCACTAAAGTGGTATGATGCAGACAGAGATGGCAGCATGGTCAAGTGCTGTGGGGGACATTTGAATTAAAGTTAGCAGGACTGGGAGAGCTAGTTTAGGACAGCAAAGTTACATGATACTAAGTTACTTTGAACTTGATATTATATCAATTCCATCTCTACTGACTGAATCACACTCAAGCGTATTACCTAATTTTCATAGGAAAGCCTCCTATGCCTTGAACCAAGCAGATTTTTGTGAAGGAGATGTGAATAATGGCAGTGGTATGGACTGGGAAGGACAGACCTGAACTAGTACCAAAATAGGAGAAGCGCATAAAACCCATGCTTGTCAGATGGATGGGGCCAATGTGGATGGGTAAAGGGAAAGCCTGTCAGTCCCTTCTCCTGGGAGCTAGGAAGCAAGGCCAGGCTTGTGGTCACTGCACATTACTATGACAAAGGGAGGCACGTCCACTATTGCCCTTGACCAGCCCCAGGGACCCGCTTTGGGCAGGTCCTGAACAGCACCAGGGTGAAATGGGGAGCAGACAAAGTGAGTCAGCCAACCAGAGAAACAGATGAAAACTTCAGGGAGTTGTAGCCTTTGGCACAAAATGGTGTCAGTATGTCACTGTCAAAGGGTGGAATCTTCCTGTTCCTCTTCAAGGTAGATTGCGTTCACAGTTCTGCTGTTTTTCTGAAGAGGAAGCTGAGACAGAAGTAATGCAAAAGGTGCATGGCTTTTACACTAGTTTCTTAGAAATACAGCCTTGCAAAAGGAGCTTACTCAAGGATGGTGTTTCAGCAGTTAGAACATGAACACCTCCTCCCTGACTCTCCTTCACCTAGTGTTAGATGGCAAGACTTTCTTCATTCCAGTTTTAATTCTTGCTTTTCCATTTTTCAAGCATAGGGCATTTTCTTGATTGTTTGCTCTTTTCCTGCTTCAGAGTGATTTTGTTGGGTATCTAGTTCCTCTTTCCAGTGATATCTGAGACACCCTCTTAGGCTTAGAATGCAAAGACTGCCATCATTTTGTTCTGTTTGAGGAAATTGTCACATGAAATGAGGTCCCTGTGGCCTGCTATCTTTTTTCCAACAAGGGCATATATTTAAGGAGAGACCATAAAAATAGGGAGGTATTGGCTTCCATCTCTGGCAATTGCTGTTTTAACCATTTCTTCAATATCAACAACTAATCTGCAAAAGAGGATGAAATGTTAAGTACCTCAGTTTGCTGGATGCAACTTCCTTTTGGATCCTCAAGCAAAGCTTGATATTATTTTTGCAGAATTTTAGACAGTTAACAATTTGCACATTTAGACAATAGGCTAGAATGGGGATAAACACCAATCTGAGATGTGCTTTCTTACATAATGCTAGGATTTATATTTGCTGACTGTGTCACATAAACCACTAAGCTGGTATGAACTGCTTGTAACAGGAACAGCAGAACACTGCTAGGTAAACAAAACAAGCAAACAAAACCCCCACAAACAAAACCAAACAAACAAATAAAAGAGCCCGAGAGCTTTGTACTACTCCAGTACTTTAAGAAGGTTTTATCTTTGCTGGACTGCAATCATTAGGAACAAAGTTTTTCATCCTTGCTCTTTTTCTCAGGCTGACAACTTTTTGGAAGGCTTAGCAACATTTTGTGTTTTTCCAAGAGTGAGATAAAACCAGAAAAACAGAGAGCCTTGTTAATAATGTTAAAAAGTAGGTAACTTTTAAAAACAGCTGTCAGTTGGTGCTGTGGATTGGAGGTTTGAAAGCTGGCTTGGAGATGGATCAGAGTCTAGGGCAGGAGGTTAATCTTTGCTCGTCTTTGTGCAGACCCATCCAAGTCTTAAGTTAGAAGTCTCTGAAAAGTGTTACTGCATATATTCATTAGACAGCCCTTGTTAAAATCTGCATCATCCGTGTTTAAATGGAGCTCAGGAGAGCTTCACAGCCCTCCTGCATAACAAACACACAGTGTGCTTCCAGGACTCGGTCTGTCTAGTCTGATGAGAATAGAATCAGATCTCCAAGACCATGTATTTTCTGCATGAAAAAATGAAAGGAAGGTGGCTTAAGGGATGAAAGAGAAAGCAACTGCCACTGCCTGGTATGTACAGCACCCGGTATCTATGGACCATACACTATTTGACAGAAAACAGCAAACCACAACTAGCTTCTACTCCCAGATCCAGCATACAGCATTGGGAGATGCCTTCCTCAAAAGATAATGGATTTCTCTTCCTGCCTAATTCTGGAGCTCAAACAGTGGGGAGTCAGGAGGTGGAGCTGAAAGATCAATGCTTGCACATTTAGGCAAAGTGTAGAAATGGTTACAGTTGTGTGTAACAATCTAATATCACTGAAAGCTTGTATTAAGAACAGAGTAGAGCCTGAAGAAAGTTGTCTTTGATATCTGTTTGTATACATGTACAGTTGAGATAGGCCCCAAATTTTTCATAGTGTTTATAATAAGAAATCCAAATCTGATGCTAAAGTAAGTAGATACAATTCTGAAAACATACAAGGAACAGATGAAGTGAGTAGGAAGGTGTCATTTTTATGCAGGCTCATGTAGAGTAAAGCTGTCCCTGCACAGCAGATGGGTTTCTTAAGTACATACTCTGTTCTGGAATGCAGAATATTTTTCTTTAATTGGATGTCTCTTTTAGGCCTTGTGTTTTCTGACTCTTCCACTCTCATCAAGGGATGAGCTTTCTCTCATTTAGAGTAAAGTATCAGCATATATTCAGACTTTTGCCTTTACTGATATACCTAATGATCCCACTTCATTCTTACCTGTAGTAATGATTCCCATATCTGAAGGAATTTAGAGGCATGAAAGAATTGAAAACTTTACTCAATTTAACAGAGATTATGCACAAAGTCAATAGAGTATATGTTAGAAGTATTTCAGTAAATAATTTTCAAAACATCATTTCTGTTTCTAAAAAATCTTCTTAATATAACTGGCATCTTTTTCCTTAATTCAAATTTCTTTCTCACTGTTTATGCATACATTTTCAGTAAATCCTAACCTCGTGCTTTGAAAGTAGTAGGGAAGAGAGCATTATTTGAAAAGATTTCCCCTATTGTGGAAATTTCTGTGTAAGTCGATACTGATCCTGACTACAGGCTGTGCTGATTTCTGATCACGTGACATGCTGTAGCTATCAATGAACTGGGAACAGACCTGCTCACAGGACGAACTATCTTTCAAAAAGATGCCCGCTGTCTATGCTGTATTTTACTACAAACATATTTAGTGTAAATAGTTAAACCCCAAATATTCTATTTTAGAAAAGCAGTTGCTTTTTTTTTGCTTTTTTTAATGTGTTGCACTCCAGCATCACCTAACAAACATACTCAAAAATGTGTAATAAATATATAACACTGAGGAAAGATTATAATGGTGATTCCAGATGATGGAAAAATTTGCCATGTAGTTTGGCCTGTTGAAAAAGATACCAAAAGCTCAAAGGCTGGAGAAAAATGAATTATAGCATATCTCCTAAATCAGATATTCCTGAAACGTTGCCTTTGATTTAATGCTGTTGATGAATCTGAAGCTCTTCAGAAGGAATAAAAGTTCTGGAGCCCTTTAATTTCAAATTAATAAAGTCTGTGCAGTAATATAATTCCAGATCACTACAGCTGTTTCTTTTATTAGCTGTGGCTTCATGTTTCTGTCCTTGACACTTAAAGATCAAACCTACTTAAATATGAATCATTTAAAATATGAATTTACTTCAATATCTTATTTTGCCAAGAAGCTTACCAGCTCATTTATATAAGAGAAATGTGTCACAGAGGTAGTCATCTTCATAGTGGTGGTGCAGGCACACCAATGCTGTTCCCACTGTGCACCCCCCCATTCCCAAAGGTGCACCTAAAATGTGCTGGAGCACTTTTCAAGCAGGTAATAAGACAGAGACTATGTCCTGAAAGAAATCATGGGTTTAAGGGAATATTTACACCAGGAAAGGTAGATTTATTTCAGGGGAAAAGAACGAGTTTAAGCCACCCCTGCACAGCGATGTGGCATCCTCCATCCAGAAGTAGCAAGACTGAGTGGGACTTTGCAGTTGCTTCTTGTGGTTATGGCAAGCTGTTCAGTGAAGAGACAGTGCAGCTCAAATAGAAATGCTGCAAGAACAAAAGGTAGGGAGAAGATTAGGAAGGAGCAGGAATATGAAAACACAAACACAGGGGATATGAGGAAGGAGATGAATGAGAAAGGACGTGGGTAAGGGAAGACAGACCATTGCAAATGGTGTCAATATGAGAAGCTCAAGAGTTTTTTCAGGCTCCAAATGGTTACCTCAAAGTTGGGAGTTCAGGCAGTCTACAGGGACTGCAGAGAAGCCTGAATCCCCTTAGACACAATCAGGGATTGAACTGAATTTTCCTTCATTTGGAAAGATTGCTGCAAGTCAAGAGCTAATGCATAGGGAGCTGAGGCATAGGTGGGATGCAGGATCCTGCTCTGCAATCTTGTGATGACTGTGGTGATTCCAGCGGATCTGGGAGGGACTTTTTCCAGTAGTTGCTTATTGCATGTTCCTCATTTACCGGGAGACGAACATGACATATCTGGAGGTGGTGAGTTTGAGCTCTGCCCTAAATGTATCAGGTGCTATAAAATAGTAAGTGGTCTGTGGGCTCTAGTATTTCAAATTGGGCACCTAGAATCAAGGCTCCCTTGGAAAATTATTTTGGCTTTTTTTCTTATGCTCCAGAATACTGTGCATTTCATTGAGACAATGAAACCACACAATTTCAGAGATATCTCAAAGTAATTAATATTTGTAATGTGTTAAGAGATCTTAGTGAAAGCCCCCAAGTCAATACTTCTTGTGTTCAAGATTTAGCTGGATTTAGTGGTGTGTTCAAGCATTGAATTGAGTAGACCAAAGAAGAATTATACAGTAACTTACATTTTGTACAGCAAATGAGAAAAGATCATATAGAACTCAAATGTTAGTTCACAGGCTGTTACTACAGTGTAAATAGTTTCCTTCTCGTTTGAATGCTGAATTTGTAGATAACGGGATTTGTAGAAATTAGCGTGCATGCTCCTCTCACTAGCTAGGGGATTTGGACTAATTTTTGTTTGAAACTGTAATGTGATACTGTAGGACAAGGATGAAGAGACTGGTTTCAAGGAAGAAGTTGCACGTATGTGTGGAACAAAGAGCAAAGGTGACTGTGGCTGAGCTGGAGGAATAGCGAGCTGAGCTTGGCATTTGAGAAGAGCGAGCTGGGTTTGCTCAGTAACAGACTAATGGAATGGTTAAGGAAGGAAGAGTTGTGAAGGTTCACTATGAAATATGGGAGTGAGCTAAACAATTTCTTTTCTTTGATCTCCATTCATTTATAATCTTATTGGGTGTTGAGTCTCCTGGCACTAGAGCTTTTACAATGAATAGGTGAAAGTACAAAAATTGATTTAAATTGCACTGGTCTTATGTTGAATGGCTTTCTTTAGCCTAGAAGTCACTTTTAACTGTTGGACAATTTAAATGCTAAACATTTAATTTACTTCAGTCAGCTCTGAAAACAGTAGTAAACCACAGACTGCTCAATTAATGTTGCGACAGCCTTTGCATCAAAGTTTAACCAGAATGGTTTGATTTTTTTCAATGATAAATGGATATATTTTCACCAGTATAGAAAGCTGAAATAGTTGTGCTTCAAATTCAGTTTCAGATTTGCTAGTGTTTAAAATTAGTTTCTCTGCCTTTTTGATGTGCTAAACTAATAATGTAAAACAACAGAGACTGTGTGTAAGTCTGTGTCTGCATAATGAGTTGTACTAGGGAATTATGCAGTGTTACTTCTTCCATCAATGAGAAGAGATCATCAATAGTTGCAATAGGATTAGAAGTTGTGTGTAGCTCAGATGTAAGCCTATTAATTTACCTTTTTAAAGGTTTCATTTTATTTACATTCTTTTCTCGAGTTAGTTTTTATAAATCACTTCATTCTAGTAAGTACATGAAAAATCTTTAATTTCCTGTTGATCAGATAATTTTTTCAAATTTTCATGCTTCAGTATATTTTTTGGAGAATCATGGCTAGCTGCTCAAATAATAACTGCTAGAAATATGTGCCTACATCTCCTTCTAATAATTACTTAAAATGTGATAAGCACTTTACTTTCTAAGTCAAAAAAGAATTCTCAGAGTGTTTTAATTTACTTCTTATTAACTAGTTCAATGTGATTTTATCTTATTAAATGTGGGAGTATCACTTCACTTCTAGAATTTTTGCCCTTGTGTGCATTGTGTAACATAAAAGTTTTATTTGGAGCTCAGAAATAATTTTATCAAATGTTTTTGTTCTTGTTATCCCTGTATTTCTAACTCCCTGAAAGTTAGAGCTTCCTGAGGTTATCTTTCTCCTTTACAATTTTATATATTTCTTTTATACATAGAAAAGAAACAGCTGGCATTTTTTTAATGAGAGCTGTATGCTCATTGACCAAACAAGCAGCAAGGAATCTGTTGTATAGCTGATTATTGCAAGAAAATGAGGAAGTAGTCTCGCTGATAATCAGTAAAATTTGTATAAACTGGTGCTGTTTCATTTTCTGAGTTAGTTAATCTCATACTTTCACCCTCACGAGAAAACAAATTGTGTTTAAAAATGCCTAGTGTGGAAAAATGGTACTTTCAAATGTAGAGATTAGAAACATTTAAAACATACATATCTGTGGTTAAAGATGCCGACTCTTAATTCTCCCCTGTGTAGAGCTTTCCTTTTTTATCTTTGAAGTTCAGTCATTATTCCATGTCAATGCCATTGGTTTATTTTTGTATCCTGCAGAAATTAATTCAGACTGTTTAGATCCAATCTTTTTAGAACATTTATGAATGTAACTTATCAACAAGTTTACATTTTATGCAGCCAGTGGAGCTAGATTTTGGAATTTGCTTTTTTAGTGGTTCTTTTGTGGAAGAGAAATCTTTCAGGCATGAATTGATAGTCCAGATCTTTTGAGGTCTGCCTGTGCTAACCTATGACCTCTGTTCTTAGGAGGTCAACATCTGAGGGCAGGAGATTAAGGCAGTTAAAAGATTGGAATGGGAACTGGAATGGAAAAATTAGCCAGCACATTTTGGGTGGAAAACATCAAAGTCATCAAACAATTTGCTTATTTTAAACTCAGTTTAAGGGTAACAAGCTAATTGTACTGTGTTTGTTGACGCAAGCAATTTATATTATTTGAGAACATTAACACTGAAGAATTTTTTTTATTGGAGAAACATAATGATTCTTCAGTATAGATGTACTATGTATTTTGTTTACTAAATGCTTTTTGGCAACATTTTAAAGATAACTCAGAATCTGATCATACAATCTGCATGCACTTAATTAGCTGTATTTCTTACAAGCAGCAATAGTAAGTGCTGTGGAACTTGAATCTTGCTTGTGGTCTGCTGAAGACCCCTTGCTGTCATCGGAGAATACAGGTGCTCTCAGTACAACAGAAGGAAGACTTATTCCCATATTAAAATTTTCCAACTCCGATGCTTAAAATCATGTGTAAGCATCTCTTTTTGTTTCAGCTTTTCAAATGTAAATTCCTTTCCAATACAAATTTTTGACCAATAAATGTTCTTTTATAGATTATAAATTGACTTAGAAGAAAAGACAGCATTGTCTGTTTGTTCTCGTCTGACATAGTTCAAAATTCATTAGTGTGTGTTTTTAGAAGAGTGACAACTTCATCTTTCATCTGTATATTGATTTCAAAGACGTTATTATCTAGAAAAAGACACCTTCCCACATCTGAACAATTATGCAAGTTCAAGGATCTGTGTAAACAATCATGTCTTTGTCTCGGTCGTTTAAAGTGCAAATCACTATCATTGGCAAAAGCCAAACTAGTGTTTCAGCGTGCAAACCCACCTAGCAGGAAAGAAAGCGAAAGTTGCAGATACTTTTCAGCTCAGATTCTCATTAACAGTGTATGGATTATGGTACTTCTATAGGTATGGCTACTAATTAAATTACAGTACTATAATACAGCTAAACTCAAGCAGACAGCCATCTGTAACCCTCAGTCTAACCTCCACATGTTATTATTGTTCTTTTGATAGTGAAGGATATGAGATTTAAACCCTTTTGCAAGCTTATAAATTTCCAAACTATTCCTCTGAAGGTTAAAACCTTATTTTTGCAACTTTTAGCCCTGATTTGCACCAGAGGGAAAATTGAGCAAAATTATCATCATAATTTATTTCTCTTTCATGGAAGGAAAAGAAGGGAAAGCAGGAGGAGCTGTTGTGAACTGCAGCAGCCCATGGACTGTTCCCACGGATGCAGCCACTGCTTTGTTTCCTTCCTGCCATTTCATTGGGTTGGCTGGAGAAGCTCTGCCAGCTGCAGGGGTGGCCATGGCTGGCTGTGCTCCACGATCCTGGTGGTACTACTGCTACTGGATATGTCCTGCATCCTCGGTGGTACTGGCACAACTAGCTAGCACAACTAGCTCTGTGTCCCTGGGAGTACCACAGGCACAGGGAAACAGCATTTACAGGGGCAGAACCAACCCTGACAGCTATTGTATCTTGGAGATCTGTTCCCTGTTTTAATTTTTGGGTTAAAATCGGGTAGCTTCTGATCAGCCATTCTGGGATTCTTGCTTGTCAGCACTCTCTGTGGTTAAATAATTGATGGACGGAGAGCTAGTTCTGCTTTACAGAATGTTTTTGGTTACCCACTTTTGAGAACACGTGAATCCTTTTGAAGAAACAGAGAATGTGTTAATTAATACAGAAAAAAAGTTAAGCAACTACCAAGACAGTGTGCCTGACATGACTTAAGACAACTTTCTTGTTTGCCTAAGCCATTTCTATACCTTCCCTCTGTTCTGTGTGTTTAGATAGTAAACTCTTCAATGCAATCCTTCTTAATACATATAATACTTAAAATCACTGCCATTTTTAATTACAATAGTAATTGTAATTCTTGGCTATTTGAATTATTAGAGAGCAGTGGTACACACAAATTTTTAAATCCAGGATTTTTGTTGGATGTGTGTATCCTCTTATTTTGTGATGTTTGATGATTCAAGCATCCTGTCCACAAGCCTGCTTTTCTTAATATCTTTTGCTTACCCTTTAAAAGTAGTCTAGAGATACTTGAGATCTACAGGTAGGTCTAGTGGAGAGCAGGGCGCTGGAGGTTTTTCATCCTTTAGTTATTATTACATCAGTTCTAAATGTACTAAGAACTGCCTCCAAGTTTTATGTGCAGTAGCTTGCAGGGCAGAGTAGACTGCTTGCTGAATTTGCAGGAGGGGTAATTCAAAACTCAAAGAATTATAATGCAGTTTTTGAGTTACTTAAAAATTACATTTGAATTCTTATGGTGAAACCCTGCTTTATTTTTGCTTGATCTTTGTGAGAAATAGCTAGAGAGTATTTCCTCAGTTCCCTCACATGTTCTTTTCACAACAAAAAACACTGCAGAGCTAGACAAAACTGATTAGAATTACTGCAGATAATATTTTCAGGCTTGTGTGTTTGTGAAGGTTAAAATTTCTGGCAGTGCAGCTGCACCAGATTCCTGACTGCAAGCCCCCAGTGCTCTTGGAATCAGTGTCTCCAAATGTGCTCTAATTTGCCTCAGCTGAGTCACTTCCTTACTGTGAACTGCCATAAAGAGATTATTACTTCTGCTTTGCTTTCTAGGGTTTAGCCTGCACTGCCCCCCTCCTTTTCAAAATAAGAACTCATCAGAAAATACCTTTTGTAGTAATGCAGTTGAGTTCAGAGAGTTTCAGAAATCTGGATTATTGGTAGCCTTTTTTGTTTAAGAGACTATTGGGGTATGTGTACCTCACGTGCTTCTAGCTGCCAATTTGAATGAGAAGCCAGCAAAAAAAGCATGTTGGTTTTCTCTGTAAGTAGTGGCTGTAGTTGTTTCCGACTGCCAGGTGAATGTGAATGTCTATGAGATCCTTCAGGTGATAGCTATCCATAAAATCTTTAGAAGTATATAGTGATATGTCTAAGCTGTTCTATGTAATTTTTCTTAATGACCCATATTTCTAGCTTAATTCTTGCATAAAATATGAATGAGTCAAATTTGAAAGCTTTTGAATTTGTCATAATAATAAGTCTTTACACTAGTATAATGTTAAGATGATTTTATAGAAGATTGACCTTAATCGTCAGGAGAAAAAAAAATATTAAATTGTTGTATACATGTATTTTATATACATATATAGTATATGCGTAAATGTGTATACAAAAGATTTATGAAAGGTTGCCTCAGCTGCCTTGAAGAAAGTGGGTGCCAAAAGGAAGATGACTTAATAAGAGATCGGTTCAGTATATGTTGGTGACCTCCTCAATTACAAAAAATCCCCCACCAAACATCATTTATAATTGTGTGGTAAAATTAACAGGAACTATTAGTGCTTCTTTCTTATGGTGACAGTGATCCTCTCTCTCTGTGCCCAGCTTCAGCCAGGTGAGCTTGGTACAAGTCATCATGGCTAGGCTTCGGGAACGAAGATTTGGGAAGGGCTCTACCCACATTTGCTACAAGCACGCTGGTGACTAAAAAGGCCAAAATGAGATAGACAAGTCCAGTTGCAAAAGGCACAGCAGAAAGACTCCTTAGGTGGTATATTCGGCAAGACACGATTCTTTCTGCGTTGTCTTTTCTCCTCGAGAGTGATCCTGTGTGCATTCTCAAAGGAAGCAGCAGCGTTATAGATGGTGTGTCTCCAGACCTCCCCATTGGAGGCCAGAGTAGGCCAGTTATGTTGATCAATATGGCCAAGTAGTTATGTAATGAAGTGACACTGTGGAATGTGAAGAATCCTGGCTTTGTACCTCAGTTTAGTTTGTTGCAGTTGCTGGTAGCTAGGATGCTGTGTTGACTGGCTTCTCCTAAAAGATGCTTCATGCTCTACTTTGGTAGGACATCTTCCTCTAACCAGCCAACAGTCCCCTATCTGTGTCTGTGTAGTCAGTGTGGCCACCACATGTGCTCCTTTCACCTGGTTGTCTTTGATGGCACATCCTAGAGTGCTTTGTTTTACGTATTTCCCTTTTGCAGTATGAGGTATTAGACAAAATGAAGCTGTACCAATGTAGCTGTGTTAGCTTGTTCTCATTAGGCCAAATAACAACAGAATAACAATGTCATGACGTGCCCTTTTATCATCTACAATTTGCCCATGTAAGAAGGTCAGTTGAGAGTTTTCATAAACCTGCAAAAAATTCTTGCATTACAGATTCTTTTTGAGACTGTAAGTGAATAAGTATAGGAAGGTGGTATTAGTACTGGAAATTAATTGTGACACTGTATGCATATGCGCACTAATCACTGCAGTGAAACATCTGACTGCTATAATGAGATGCTGTGTTGTGAATGGGATACCACCATGTTCCCCTTCTATGGTAGCAGGTGGTAAATTTGCTTAAGCTTGCATATTATGTTACGTTGTAGAGCACTGCAGTTTGTGTGTGGCATATAAATCCATTTTCATTAAACTTGGAAATGTTTTCTTAAAGCGGATTCTCATTTAGTTAAAAAAAACAAACATTCCACAGAGACAGGCTTGTGTGTCTTTTTTATTACTATTATTTAAAACAAATATGGTGAGGTTTTTTTTAAAAAAGGCTCTGGTTTATTAAACGATAGTTCGTCAGTTTAAAAATCCTTATTTCTTTGAAGTAGCCAGCTGTGACCTCTGAAATGGTACATTCCTACCAGTATGTAAAAGCTAAAAGTGACGAATAGAAGCAGAATCAGGACCAAAGTGAAGGTGGGGGTGAGATGAACGTGAGATGGGAAGGAAATCTGGTGAAAGGAATTGCTGGTTATGAACTAGGTAGTTTGTGGGACTGGGGCTGACTGAATAAGAAGTGGCAGGTGAGCAGCATTCACCTCTTCATGGCAGATGGAGGCAGGGCTGCTTCTGACCTGATGCTTTCTGTGGACTGATGATTACCAGTGCCTGCAGACAGGTCTTCAGCATACTTTTGCCCTGAATCAGGCAGGCTGTAGTGCTCACTTTCCTTTTGAGCCTATTTTCCCCTCAGGAAAAGGTGAGTAATAGAGAAGCTTTAAAGTGCATATATCACGTGATTCAGAGGAAGTGGAATACCAAATATGGATCAGCTGCAAGCTGATCAAGAGACAGAGAACAGCATAGATTGTAGCTGAGTGCTTTGCACTTGTGGTCCAGGGTGCATGGCTCGGCAGGGCTCTGCTTGGCTGGGGTACAGCTCTTTCCCGGGGCAGGTTGGGTGTTCACCCCGTTGTACCTGCCCAGGGGCCCCAGACACTCTGTTCCTGGGATGTATATTATCTGTGAAAGCCAGCACAAATGAAGGCATGTGCCACAGCTTCATTCCAGCTGCACTGGAATCTGGTGGGGCAGTGGCTTAGCACTGACAGCCAGGCTCCCTGTGGGTGTGCTGTGGCTGGAGTCCAGGGTGGCCCCTCCTGGGAGTGGATGGGCTGCATGATGCTCTCTGAGAAAAGACAGACACTCGTAAAATTTCTCCGCTTGGTTTTCAGACAGGCAACACTCATGATACTGCTAAACACACCCACAGGGTGAGACTGCTGAGATCAAGCAACATGGCCAGGAGTATTCTCCTGAGGATGCTGGAATAGACACAGCCCTAGAGACCTGTTTGGCAGAATGTGCTAGTAAGTTAATTCTGCATATGCTGCAGTCTCTTTCTTCAAGGAAAAAAGCCTGTCTGGAAGAAAGTCAAAAATGGAGAAGCTACAGATATGGCCTTGGCCCAACCCCAGGCCATACTCATTCTCAAGGGGGATTCAAGACAGATTCCTTCATATTTGCGAGTTAACTTAAAATTTTTTTGCATCCATAAGTGTTCGTAAATGTGCAGTAAATGAATACATCTAGGTTATTGTAGGCATTGAACATCCTGAGATTTCTTTTTCCTTTGTATGTGCTTGTAAATCATAGATACAGAATATCTAGAGTATAAACTTCCAGCAACTGGTTCTGTATCTCCTGCCTGTGTCCGTAAATACATAGATGGGTTTTGGGGCTTTCCTTGTTACATGCTGAAACTCCCTGGGGACACACAGCTGGTATTTAACTATGTCTGGTTAACAAAACTCTTTCCACCAGCTGCAGCAAAATTCTGGAGCCAGAACTGTGTTTCACAATCTAACAGATATTTTTTGTGTGTATGACTGACAAATAATGCCTTTCAGCGTGTTAGAGAGGTACCGTTGAAAAGAATTTAAATTTCAGAAAGCAGTGCTGCTCTAGGTTGAAGTATAAAGCATATGAGGTTTTTTAGCTGTTGTTGATTTTTCTGCACTGTGCTATACAAGCTGAAGAAATGGGAATCTCCTAGGTTCTGGACAGCGTTAACAGTCTGAGTCCCTATTTACTGTTTTTTCCTGCAGGGAAACTGTGACTTTAAAAGAAATGGATGCTGCTACCTGACTCTGAAATCAGGTCTCTGTCAGAGTACAGCTTCAAAATATGGGGGGCTGTGGCCCCCCTGGACCCTCAACCAGCATTGTGGTCCTCTCCCCACAGGGTCACTGGTGCTGACCTAATTCCACAGAGAACCAGTTCAGGGAGTTTTAACTGAGAAAAAACTACTCCTGCAGCAAAAAAAGGTACTGAGAAGCAAATGGATAGAGAGGTGACGGAGCGGGGGATGACTCTTGGTAACAGCTCTGCATTCGGTGGGTTTATCTGGAGTAAGAAACCCTACTGGCAGCTCTGCATGAAACATGTTGTGCTCTCTGCTCAATGTGGCAGAGACATTCCCTGCAACGTGGCGGCAGCTTTTTGGACCTTGTAGTAAGCGTGATACAAAGTCTGCCCTCACTGGTGGCAGGTGGTGATTTAAGAGCCAGCGGGGTTCACAGGAGGAAAGTGTCAGGAACACAAAACCCAGCAGGGAGTTGGGTTTGGCCTCCAAAAGGCCAGAGGTGTAATTAGGCATCAGCAAGACCTCGCAGAGAGTTTGGGGAATGTGCCAGGCAAGGTCTTTTCTATTTGAGCTTCTGCTGTCGGACTGCCAGGCAGATCTGAAGTATCAGATCCCGCTGCACACAGTTCCCCAGAAGAACAAGAGTCTGTGGTTTTCACAGGGCTGCAGCTTGTGGTTTCCCTGGCCAGGGAAAGAAAACAGGATGTGAAAAGCAATCATACCTGTTTTAGATGCTTTGGTGCCACAACACCATTAACTTGTCTATGAAACTGTACAGTATCAGAAAGTTGGTGACTGACTGGGAAGGTAAGCAGCATTCCTCAGCTCTGTGCCTGACATCCCTGTGGGGTTGGAGAGCAGCCTTTCAAAGATGCAATGATTAGGCTCAATTCAGTGTTAACTTCTAGTTTTAGTATAGCAGAGCAGCATGTATGCAGTGGTCATTTCTCAGTTCCCTTCCTGCCTTTCCGCAGCTGCTCCTCAAAACTTGCAAAATGCAAGCAATAGGCTTGGAGGAGTCAGCTTGTGGTGTCATCTCAGCTCTCTTCCTTCCCTGCCAGCTTCTGCTAAGCAATCTGTTTAATTTTTTTCCTGCTTCTGTTGCATTAGTGTGAAGTGCTGTGAATGATGTGAAGACAATTGGCAATATGTAGTAAAACTAGCATTTCCTGTTGTAGTGTTTTGCTATTTCACATCAATCATATTAAGTGTGTTACAGTCGCAGAGTTTTGCTTTGGAACTTAAATGTACTAAAATTATAGCCTGCTTTCTCTGTGACAAGCTAAAGACTAACATAAACTTCACATACAGTAGCAGAAACCATATTCTTTCCATCTGATTTTACCACATGCATCAATTATAGAGTGTTTTTATGTCATACGCAAGAAGTTACTGTTTCACATTTCTTAATGACAGTTCTTCACAGGAAATTTTCTCACTAAATGGGATGGTTATATAAAATCGGCACTTAAAGTTAGTAGTACTGTAATGCTGAAAGGTAGACCTAAGTGTCAGTAACTTTGTAAAATTCAGTATACAAACCGCTCAATGTTGTGTTTTCCAGGCTTCCAAAAAAAGGAAAACATATATTCCCTGATATTTCCAGATATGCATATTTTTCTAGTCTTTTCTAGGAATCAGTGAGTTTTTAAAGCATTCATAAATGCTGATCAAGTATAAAAGTAAGTTATAAAATTATTTTGCAATGTCGAGATAGCAAATTAGTTTTACTGCAGATCTTTCAATCACTCTCAGTTACCAAGAAAATTAAACAGGTGTCATAAAAAACCAAACAAACAGTCAGTTCATTTTTAAGATATTAATTTATGGTAAAGCTCTACAGTGATATTAATATTATTCAGTGTTCCTTTTGTACACAGTGTGGTACTGGCAACTAAAGTCCTGATTTATTGATGACTTCCCTTTATATAAGATGGCTCATGGTTTTCTTCTTATCGTCATCAGTTACTAGCTGAACTAATTAATCCTACAAGGCTTCATAGGAAAAATAATTTTGCAGCTATTTTTTCTAACTGATACGTATGTGATTTAAACTGATGGTAAGAGGCAGGGTAAGGTATGGAAATGCAGACAGCTGCCTCTGAAAGAAACAAAGCTTCAAGGAAGCTTAACATGCTGAAATCAAGGGGGGCGTATAATCTCCATCCTAGGGTGCTAAAGTAGTGAGCGTCACATCAGTCCAGGGTTATTAACAGCTTTTACTTTGGGATATGGACTTAGGACTAAAGAATGCTCATGAAAAAAGGACATAAGAACTGCAGGCAATGGCAATCAATCCAGTCCAATCTCAAAATATGTATGACAGCCTTGTATCCTGGGAAGACATGGGAAAATTATAAGAAGTGGATGAAGCGCAATGTTAGTTTATCAGTTGCAAATTGTGCTTTATTTTTATTATTGTACCTTGTATGATATTTTATTAATTAGATTATTTTCTTAGATGATGGAAATGTACTAAAAGTAGTCTTATCTTCAAAAAGGATCTGTTACAATGTGCAAGGAAAATTTATCAGTTAAAAGAAGGTCTACCACATGAACTCTGAAATTGGTAAAAAATAGTTTACTGAGCCCAAGAGCTTCACTTGGTTTTAACCTCCCCATGCTCCCCTATAATTTGTTATTTGGAATTAGAAATGTTTTTAACAACACAGTGAGTATAAAAGTGCTGTGCCTTGTGCAGCGTCTCCCACTGAGCCACCTCATACCATCTAGGCAGTATTTAAGGACAACCAAATTAAAGAAATATTCAAGTTAAAAATAACTTTCCTAAGTTGCACCCTACTGTTTATGTAAAAGATAAAAGGGTGATGGACAGAATTTAAACTTGACATTTGTGGGGGAAAGCAGAGATTATCATGTCCTGCCTTTCCTGTTGGTATGTCTGCTGTGGTTCCCCTTGGTCATTGGGGAACATTTGAGTTGATTGATCTTCCCCTTTTGCAGCCAGCCATGGTTGCCCCAAAGCTTTTCTGTCAGGCCGTAGGAACCCCAGGAAGGCATTTGACTGGCACTTTTCTGAGTTTGGGGATCATGTAGGATGGTGGAAGCTGCTCTTTCTGACAGATCTGGAGCAGTTTGGGGAAAGAAGATAACAGAAACTGTCAGGTCCTTGACACCTTACTCCAGTTTGTGCTAGAGCAGGCTCAGTGCTGCTAAGCTTCAGATGCTTGATGACTTCTCTTCCTAAAGGCGCACAAACCAGCTGGGAATGGCAGGGAAATAAGTAGCATGTCGGATCTGGTAGTGGGATTTCCTCCCCTTCCTCACTCAGCCAGTGTAGTGCAAAAGCAAGTCACTTTGAACAGGTCAGGGAATTTGCTCTAAAGTATTGATTATGGCTTCTAAGCTCTTTTAATAGCCTGATCAGCCTCAGTGTTGCAAAAGCCTCTGCGTAGTTTCTGTAACAACAAGTAACTGTTTGCAGCACCCCCCAATACCATTACAAGTTATGCAACTGCACTGTTTTCAGGAGCCAGTATGTCAAAGTTCTCTGGCAAAGAGAGAGACACACTGTTTGGTGCTTGATGGTACAATTCAGTAACTTCTGGCTGCAGCCTCCTTTTTTTTGAGGTGCGGTTTGGTTTCCTGATGGCTGGCCCATTGGAGAGGAAGGGCTGGAGGGATAGCTTTGTGCTTTTCTCAATCCTGTTCAGAACAACACGTACCACAACTGGAGTAGACCGGGAGAACAGTACTCTCCCAAAATTACAATATCTTGCACCACAACTGGAACGATGCTGCATCATGGCACAGGCATTGTGAGGCATCATCTGCTACATCACAAGCACGGTACAAATGGGTCTTGGAGTGTAACAACTTGCAAGCATCCCATTATTTCTCAGTCTGAGTCCTCTCCTGCGGCCTGTCTTTACTGAAACTCCTCTTGCTTCTATTTTCATCCTAAGGGCACTAAAGGGGTCAAGACAGGGAAATTTGATCAAATTTTCAGAAGACGATGATCGTGAACAAAAATTACGCAGTCACGTGTTACCTGGCTTTGGTAGGAAAGAAATTATAACCTGAGTATTGATAAAGTCAGTGATGATTATATGTGTGACTAAGAACTGCTGGGGCAGGGTCTGAGGCTGTAAGAGAGGGAGAATCAGACTTTTGGTGAATATTTGGGGCAGTGAACCTGAGGTAATGTATGATCTGCTACATAGGTCAGAGTTAGGGTCTGGTTTCCCTCAAGAACCGACAGATCAGGATTTTAAGAAGGGCACGGGGAGAATAGGGGAGTAGAATGGACCTGCTGCTGCTGCTAACAACCATTAAAAAATACAAAGCCAGCTGCTCTCAGAGCAGAGCTTGATCCTTTCAATGCCTTCAACGGCACAGTATATATTCAGAGGAGAGGAATTCATGAGGCCCTACAGACCTACACCATGGCATTACACAAAAATGCAAACCCGAACAATGGGTGGCCTCAGCAGTTCCATCTGGCTCGCCATTAACAAGGTTAAAGTAAAGTGGGTTTCCTTGGCTGTGTCACACACAATTTACACTTCAGATGCTTTAACTTTGGAGCCAGACTGAAGGGAGCACCACTCTAAACGCATGCGTCAAGGGTTGCCTAAGATCTGTGGTAAGCACATTTGGTATTGATGTTCTTTGAAAGATACAGAGGAGTAGCATTTAGATATTTTTGGCTAAATAATTTAGAAAAAAAAATCCTAATGACAAATTAGAATTGCAGTCAAGTATTGTTTGCTCAAAATAATCTAAGGACACAATAATATTAGCAGCTAGAAGCAACTAACAGCAGAAGTTATTAGAGACCTGAGAAATGTTGCCACCAGCATTTCTGGTATGGTAACCTCAAAACTCCAATACGCTTTTAAGCTAAAGAGGATATTGATACGTGTAAATGTATTCTGTTGTAAAGCATTCTGCTTTCAGAGCCACCAAAATACTTAGATAGTTAACCATGGCAAAAAAAACCACTGCTGTAGAGAGAGAGTGGTATATCAACAGGTATGTTGGTCTGTTAATTTCTGTGCCATTGATTCATACAAGGCATTGGATTATCACAGCATTTTGCAGAAATCATGTTCTTTGTTTGGCTTTGAGATGTTTCAAGGGAACCCAAGAGTCCTATAGGGTGTCCCATTCTTGAAGAAAAATTAAATTGTTACTGAATGAGTATCAAAGTTGATAATTCGATTGTGACACTGCTTTATGAACTATAAGACACACATTTGAGCAGTTAAATCTGTGATAAAAATCTAAGGTGATTTACAGAGAGAGGATATACCTATTGTTACTGCAGAGGTATTCAAGGCATTCCTCGGAGCAGGACAAGTGTTGCCCTGGATGACGAATCCTACAAGAAACCTAGCCATCCTGGTTGCCTTTGACCATAAATTGTAAGTTCAGTAGCAGAGCAGAACTTCATACTCCTCCTAAAGTTAAAGAATTAAACTTGCATACCATAAAACCAGCAGACATTGTTGACTTGCAGTTATCCTAGCAACGTCAGTAGTCTTGTGTAGGAAGGCCTTTAGCAAGCATAATGCCATGCTGAGCTTCCTCCTTGGTGAGCTGTGCAGTACTGCTGTGATGGGACACACTTCCTCTTCAGCGTGCTTTCAGAAGGTTAGCACCAGTCTCACCAGTGTTGAACAGCCCTGCAGTTGCTTTGTGCCTCCCAGGGTTTTCTGGCAAGTGAGCCAGTGTCTCTGATGATGGTCTCTGTTACGTGCCATTAATATGGGAGTTGGTGTGAATGGCTCTGTGATTGTTTATGCCTCTTCTTACTCTGTTGTCCAGCTCTCTAACCCATCCTCACAGCCCCTCAGTGCTACCTTTTCATCTCTCTGACAAAAACAGAAATATCCTTAAACATGACACCTTAGTTTCTGACTGTATGCAGCAGTCCCGTAATCATAACCATGATTATTGTAAGATGCCATTTGACAGGCATGTCAAATTTCCTGAGCTCTTCTCAAAGACTTCCTGCCCACTGCATTTGAGGTAACTACAGGCAAAATAAATGGAGCTGAGAAGTCATCTCATGACTAATTAGTGACAAACCATTGACATTCCCTTCTCCTCTTCATTTTTAGCTACCAGTCTGCTCTCCTTCGATGAGCAGCAGCTTTTGACTCAAGCCCTACCTTAACAATAGCCTCAGATAAGTCAGAGAGCTATTCTTGCTGAACCCTGACAGGTGCAATGCTTCCACACCAAGCATTGCAGTGGCAGGAAGATGAAGAATAATGCAGCAAGGCAGAACCCGTGAAGGAGGTGGAAGGGAAATTTTCCAGCTGCATATATGAGCATATGTCCAACTGCAACTTGCATGAGCATAAACTGAGAAATGCCCCAGCTATGCTGTGTGTTCATAGCATAGGGAGGGAAAGTTCACAAAAAAAGCATTAGTTAACCTGAAACAGGGATGGTTGATTTATGGGGAATATGTAAAAGAATGGTGTAAAAACATATTTCTTTAGAGTAGGGATATTATGCATCTCATGTGCTATATTAGCATGTATTTAACTCAAAGCACACAACTCAGCTACTTTTTGTCAGTTAAGTTCTTTTGCAGCTCATTGTCTCTAATTGAAGGGGAATTCAACCAAAGCCACACAAAACTAAGTTCAACATCTGCATCTTGTGCCTGGACTTGGAATGCCTGGACTTCATCCACCCTTCACATATACACACCTACTGGTGCAGATCAGGCAAATGGAATATTATGATTGACAAATTCATGAAACCAGGTAGAAATCTGGTATAGATCTGTGTGAAGGCCACGTATATGCTGTGACCAGGGGTAAGTGCCAGACACAGTGTGCCACTCCACACTGTAGTTCCTCTGGTAAGAGCATTTGAGGACAGTGGGAATTTCACTGCTTAATCTACTCCTTCCCACTTCCTGATAGTGTTTATCACACCCACAGTTGTGCCAATGCAATGATTTATGATTTTGCCTCAAAACTGGAGATGTGATATGAATCAAGCTAAACAAATGCTACAAATTGAAAAAAAAAAGTAAATTAATTAACTGAAATATTTTCCTTTGAGAATTAGCTAGCATTTTAGTTACTGCAGGGATCATCACATGAATCATCCTTAGGAGTTTTTGAAGGCAGATCATATGCCTTTTGAAGTATTGTCCTTGGAAAGGGGGCTGTTTACTTCGTAATTATCTTCCATTTATTTTTACATTACCCAAGGAAAAGCTATGAATGAAATGTAAAATAGTTGAGCTGGAGTCTTGGTCACTGCTTAGGGTTCTGGATGGGTTGCAGCGTTCGAGCAGGATCCCTGACAGTTCACTGCATTCTGGCTGGCACAGCATACTGTTGCTGGCTTGTTTCACAGTACGGAGTATGAAAACAGAAGGGCACCCCAGAAGCTGTCTCTGATGCTGCCAAGACAGCAAGCAGCTGTGGTGCTCACTGTGCAAAGTTCTGCAGGAAACTGGAATGAAAGCTAAACACAATAGTTTATCAAGTACATTCTAATTCAGATTTTTGCATCACGTAGAAGGTGTGTGTTTTCTTCATCTCATTCTCAAATTTGTGCTTCCTGCCAACAGGAAATGAAAAGTACACGGGGAGGGCTTTTCGGCATTTATGTGAAGTCCAATTAAGCTCACGATAGCCCTCATTTTCTCTGTAATGTTTGGATTGTGGATGTAACTGAAATTACTTTTCACAACTTGTCTGTGACTTTTCGTGCCAATAGCTGAATAGCAGTGAAAGAGCTATAACAAAGAAATCAGTTTCAAAATCAGGTATTTTATGCATTGTCCAGGATGTGCTTGATTCCTGCACTATTTCAGTGAATGGCAGTTTGTGGCCTGATCACCATACGGTTATACTCTGTTGTAAATTGTTTTTTGTTTCCTTGGTTTACCAGATATAATCTCGAGGGGCACAGACTCGGATCCTCAGAGTTATGAGGACCTTGCTTGCCTCTGAAGTCAGTGGGAGTTATGTATTTAAATACCTATAAACCTTTGATTATACCTAACAGAGTTACACAGGCTGCCTGTGACAGAGAAAGAAGGTAATGCCACACTCTGCATCACCAGCTTCTGAGCCTGGGTAGGATGAGACTTTTTGTGAGGGAAATTTGTGTCTCCTGGGTGGGGGACACAGTCTCTCTCTACTCTGTGGTTATGTGGAATCGTGTATTTCTAGGTATTTTGGATATTTATAATAGGAGGTTCGTAAGGAGGAGGGCCAAAGGGATCTTCATTTTAGGAGCAAAGCTTTCTGTCCTTTCAGGTTTTCAAGAGTGAGGTTCATTTAATAAACAAACAATTGGTTTGTTTCTGGAAGTATACAGGAATAGTTTAGGAAGTGACAGACTTCTAAAAGTCTAGCCCCTTGTCTGCTATGGCTAAAACTGTTCAGGTATGACTATTTACAACCTCACAGAAGGCATTTGGTTCATAGATTTGATGTTTGGATGCTGCCAACAACCTCAACCCCCAAATTTTACTTGCTGTCTGTGTTTTGTGTCAGCTGGGAATTTATACTGGACAGCCAGCAACTCAGTGCTCTGACTTACAGCTGAGCTCCTCAAGAATTACCAGGTTGGCTCCTGTGTTCACCACTCCTCTACCCTGGCCATAATTCTTCAGTTTTCTTTTTTAAACTTTGTGATTTATGCTGTGTTCTGCTTTCAAATGTTACATCAACCAGCAAACACAGATTTACAGGTGGAACTGAGGAGCTTCAGCCTGCATTGCTGCGTTGCCTCACAGCTTGTATCAGCCTGACCTGTGCAACTAGCCTTGGCTACTGCAGTGTGACTTTTCTGTATTCATACACAGTGGGAAATTCTTTTCTCTGTTACACCATTAAAGTTAACAGAAAATAAGCTCAGTGAAGTCATCAGAATTGCTCTGGATGTATACCCATGTGATCAGAACATTCAGATGCTCTGTTTCTGGGAACATGCAATATTTTAAAAAACTTCTATTGACCTCATTGTTATAATTTTACTCAAGTAATATCTTTTAATCTACATAATTCCAGCCAAGAGGGTTAAAGTGATCTTGTTAACCACACATGGGGAAACTTTTTCAGTTATGTTCTGTTATTTTTAATTCTACACAGAATTAATAGAATTCAGAGAAATAAGTATTAAACCTGTGCATAAGATTTGCCATCCTGAGGCCAAACTAAGAAAAAAGAAATGCCAAATTTTCAGTTAACAGTGTTTTTATATGCACAGATGTGCTTTTAATTTTTATGTACACAATTATAGCAAGAATTAATAATGTGGATAAATCTGGTGGTGAGACAGGGCAGAATAGTAGAAAATGGCACTAATTCTCTTATAATTCGCAGGGATCAGGCAGTGTGGGACAACAGAAATACCTGCCTCAGGTGGGAATTAAAAGCTTTAACATATAAGGCTTAATCCTGTTGCAGCCGAAATCCTCTTTTCACGCTTTACTGTTGCTTCTGCATGTCGATGTGAAAAGTTTCAAAATAATTTTTTCTTTTAAGATGTTGAAAGCCTCTTAAAAATGTGTTACAGAAAATGCTTAGCACAGCCATTTAGTAATAATGTCAATATATGAAGCTAGTCCATTTTAGGCATCTTAAGATGCCAGTTCAGAAAACTGAATTAGGAAGTGACTGCTTTCTTTCTCAGTCAGTGCATCGGAGTGATGCAGATTTTCCTTACCAGTAAAATGTGGCTATAGAGCATCTGAATGATTTAATTGTTCTTGCGGGTATTGAATGTGTGAACTTATAGGTGCTATTTCACGGGAAACCAACCACCGCATTTGATGTCCTTTTGTTACACAGTTGGGAAAGGAAGCCCTCCGTGTAATTCGTGTGACATGACTTTATCAATGTCATGAGCTTTGGAAGGAACCCCTATAGAGATAGCTGGCATGGCCTCCTCATAGAGAGTGTGTCAGACAGTAACCATCCCTTTATTTCCAAAGACTTAAATGAAAATGTGAGCTTCTGGTCAAATCCTGCAATCCTTAACACTTGTGAAGCCTACATTCATGCAAGTCATCTAATTCAGTGAATGTAATGGGAGAATCCATTTCAAGGCTATGATCTAAGTCACTCCATGCTCCTGTCACCAGATATTTCTGAGACCTTGTGAATGATACTGACTTATATATGATACCTAAAGTCATATGACTCTCAGCTGGTATTTGGGGAAGAAGAATATGTTTTGAACTTCCAGAGTAGCCTTCCTCCTCCTCTTCTTTCTTTACCACTACTTGCTTCAGTGCTCCAGCCTACTGCCAGGATGCCATTTGCTGTTTCCAGCTGTTGAGAGGAGTTGGCATTCCTTGTATTTGCTGCTAATGTTAGTGATAAAATAAGGACCAAAAGGGAAATGGCAGTTTTTAACAACTGATTCCCAGTTACCTACTGCCCTTTTATCTCATCTGTGGATTAACTGATCAGTGGATGTAGAAACCCTGGAACCAGCTCTGCTGAGAGGCAGATAAGGTCAGGCATGCCTCTTAGCTCATGAACAGCACCTCACTGACCCAGAAAGAGTTGAGCCGGTTTTATGCAGCGTGCATCCTTATCCACATGGCCAGGAGGCTCAAGCCACCTCTGTGAAGGCTTCTAGTGTTACTGAACTATGCTTCTGTAAACAGGGGCACCGAGCAGTGCTTTCAGACACAGGCAGCCAAGGTCTGCTTAGTTCTGGCCACTCCCACACCTGCCCAGCGCTGCACCCCAGCTGACTCTGGCAGTAGGCTGCAGATGTGGGTACGCATTGGAGCAATACCCAGAGCAGACCTTGGGCAGCCTTTCCACCAACATGAAATATGGAAAATACTTACTTTTAAAAAAACTATTGCATAAAGAGCTGTTTTAATTTAAAAACCATTTTCTATTATTCCCACAGAAACTGAGGCTTACAAGGAAAATTTGTAGTTGAGAATATTTGTGTGTGTGTTTTTATTGTGCAAAAAGATTACAGTAGTAGACTCACTTGAAATCATGGTATAACCTTTCGTGTTGGAAATGCATGATATATGACAGTTTAAAACATAACTTCCTTAACCCATTGCTGATCTTTATCTGGATGGGTTAAAGCCATTAAAATATACGCATTCTTTCTATACTTTATTAGAGCAAAACCATCTTTCATGTTATTTACGAAAAAAGACTTCACTTTGTAAATTGTTAATTCAGGAGGTTTTAGCTCTTAGTACAAAGAAAACCCTTTTGTTGTAATAAATGAAAGTACATCCAAAGCATTCCTCTGTGAGGATGCATTTCCTAATTTGTGAAAAATAATTTTCCTCCATGCCTGTAAAGAAGGCTGAGTGGATAGTAGAGGTAAGTTTTTGTGGAAAGGAAGAAAGAATGGAAACTACATTGTTGAAGTTATTTTTTAAGCAGTGCTGTCTATTGTAGTCCTTTCCATTTTTATGGAGAAAAAAGACTGCATTTTGTGCATTTTGAACCACCTCTCTGTTTCATTGTTGTTCTCGGTTCTAAAAAAGAAAAACAAAAAGCCAAGAAAAACCCCCACCTTCCAGTAAAATTGTATTAGCAGATTTTAAACAATTTTATTTCCTCACAAACTGAAGCTAAATTGCATCCTGACAGGCCTGATTTATCAGGCAAATGCCCCATGTTGTTTGTCAGCTTCTTTGTTGGGGGGGAGGGGGAGGGGAAACGCAAGCAACAAAAGACCGTAACCTATTGATATTACTTCTGCGATACACTGGGGAAAATAGATTGATTTAGAACTATCCACAGAAAACTAGTCGATCTGATGAGTTTACAACAGACCATTTTTATTTATTTATTTGTAACAAGAGTAAACATCATCAATATTCCACCGCGTGTCATTGGAAGCCTTGCAGACCGTGAGTTTGTGTCAGCGTGCTGGGGCTATCTGTAAGATGAAAGAAGGCAAGCTTAAAAAATGGAGGGACCTTGTTTTTCTCACAAAATTGAGAGTCTTGGACCTCTGGTACATTATCGTGAGTTGTAAGATTTGCAGGATAAATAGATGAGCATTTTTATTTTAGTTCATCTTTATTTCTTTAGGAGATCAACTTTTTTTTAATTATATTTCTGTTATATATCTCAAAAAGCTAGTAAAGCACAGGAAATTTTCTAACTGAATTTTACTGAAGAACACCAGTCTGCAATTAACTTTCCCAGCATGTCGCCTCTGCACAGTGTTTTGCATGGCGGAGGGGTAAAGAGTAGCAACTACTCACAGGACCAGCACAAATCTAAATGTGGCACTGAAGTGCCATTTTCTGAATTGGTAATACTCGGTTTTACAACACTCTTGGATAAAAATAATTGCAATTTTAAAATTAAACTGATCTTTTTTTTCACCCATGGAATGGTAAATGTGAGGGTGTTAGTGAAGTCTTCTGCCTTGATGTGAGCCTGCTTGGTGGACACACCATAACTGCTCTGATGAAGATGGTAAATGTCCCATTCTCTAGTTTATTTATCAGGATAGTTTCACTTGATCTTAAATGATTTTTTCAGTAGTATTTCAGTATTCACTGTTTTGAATACCAATACCTTATTAAAGTGTTTTCAAAGTTACTTGTATTCTCTCCTGCATTCAGCTACAGCTTAAGAATTAAAGGTTGATAAACAGAATGCTGTAAACCCTGACTGTGTGCATGTAAGCAGGATGTGAATCTCCCAAAACAATACCTGCAAGGGAATCCCCCAGTAAAAGTGGAGAATGAAGGAGTGTAGTGTCAGCAATGCCCAGTGCAGGGGTCACAACATCTCCCCTATTCTTCCCCTCTAGGGGCTCCTGCAGCTAACTGCCCTAGCAACTGACCAAACCTTTTTTATTTTCCAGGAGCAGCTGTTGCTTGATTTTAAGTTGCAGTGACTGCAGCCACGTGTTTAGTTTCAGCATTTCTTGCTCTAAAAGGATGATGTCTGTGCACTGTTTTAAGGCCTAAGGGTAATGGCCTTTTCTAAAAAATATTCAAACTGTTTGGCTTTTTTTCACTTTTAAGTGTAGGCTTCTCAGCAAGGAGGGTTTTCATATTATACCTGTATTAAGTAAAAGTGCTTAGTCTTTTTATAATACAGTAATATACGCGAGGTGCCTGTTCAGCAGCAATCACCTGTGATCCTTTCAGTCTTTGCGTGCTGCTGCGACAGATTTGATATCCAAGATATGGTTACTGGAATATTTAAGTAATCCATTAAAATGTATTTGTCATAGAACCATAAAATAGTTTGAGTTGGAAGAAATCTTAAGGACGCTCTAGTTCCAACCCCCCTGCCATGGGCAGGGACACCTTCCACTTAGACCAGGTTGCTCAGAGGTCCCATCTGACCTGGTCTTTCAAGTTGTCTCAAAGCCATCTTGAAGTTAGCAGATCCTCAGAGTCTCAAAGACCCCTTGAGTCCTGCTGAGGTTGGAGGTCTTTCTCACTCATCCCAGGTGGTGACTGAGCAAGCACATTCCGCCCTAAGCTTTTTTAAGTGTTCACATCCAGTAGCAAGAAATGTCCCCTTACACTGCCTCATGGCCTGATCTTCGAGACAAGTCACTGAAGCTCTTGAAGAGTGAAATAGTTATGTCTAAGAGTCATATTTCTGTTAGATCATGGATATTTTAACCTCCCTCTACAGCCCTTTAGAGGATTTGAAGTGATCTGCTGCATTTTCCATCTGCCTTTCTTTAAGTATGTTGTGAAAGTAATGGCTAAAAAAGACAGCACATATAAGTAAAAGTTTAAACATTTCCTTTATGCTTTAACTTCATAGTTGGCATTCAGTGAATTGTAACAGCATCTCACATGCACATGTGCCATTTTTCGAGGCATTAATGTTGCTAGATGAAGTATTGTCAGCCAAGAAGCACTTTTTTTGTTTTCTGATAACATTCAGAAAGGAAAAATAGACGAGGAATTGGTGTGGGGTATATCCTGATGAATTATTCTAGTCTTCCTCTGACTATACCCCCTGTACTCCCTTTCTTATCCCTGTTAGATGTTAACCCTTCATTCCCTGCTCTCCCACCCCTAAAATGAGTCATCCAGGTAATTTTAAAGCTTTTTCTCTCAACAGATAATAGTGTGGAGCCACACATATTATTCTCTACTTGTCATATGTATTGGATTATCATCTAAATTACATTATAAAACAGGACGAAGCAAGCAGTTGTGTTTGCCCTACCTACTGCTTAGCTCAGCTGAGCTGATAAGTTAATGTGGTGAACATATCTGCAAGGTGGAGGTATTGTTGTTTAAAAAAGTCTGGGGCTGGAGTTTATTTCCTAGGTAGGAGTTGAGTGCTGGGACGGGGAAAAAATCTGAAAACTAGAGAGTATTTTATTTTGCATTTGCATTTGGTTGTGAAATTGAGTAATTCTAATGAATTTCCATCATCAGCTTATTGCAATTAATACAATATAGCTTATGTTGAAATCTATAAACTTTTTGCTCGATCATGTTTCTTTTAATATGTATAGTTCTGAGCAATCACAAATCCATAATGAAAGAGAATTTAGGAGTGTTTCTTTAATCTTGCTACGTGCTCTCTTCTTTCTTTGTTAGGTATTAATGTTACAGGTTTTTTGAGAGTATTGAAATACAGTGCTGGACAGGTTCCTCAATGTGTTCCTTTATTAAAATGTTCATCTTTTTTATATAAAAAAATCATTCTGATTCACCGTCCTGTCAGTGCTGTAGTGAAGAAAGGATTCCCCGTTAGGATAATTGCCATCTCATTATTTTTTTGAGCCTGAAGCTACCTAGTAAATCATGGAAGCCTACTGTGAGAAAGACAGTCCTATTTTAACAAATCCTTCTTGCTTTTGCTTCTTTGTAAGAGTTGCTTCTATTAAAATTGCACTTTTAAGAGCTCCTTGTGCTTTATTCACCTCATGATGTAATTTACATATAAACTTTTGTGTTGTATTTAAGCTAACATACATTTTTTCTGTGGTGCTTCTGAAGTGAAGAAATACTTGCTATGGTTGTACTAGTCCAGAGTTTCTAAGAACACAGTCAAATGAAAATTCACTTCAAGTTTTCTTCGCAGGAGTCAGTTTGTATATTGTTCTATATATTTATGTATATAGAGATGTGAATGTATAAGCTCCTCTGTGCATATCATACGGTATCGGGTTTCATTATGTTGTAACATAAGTACACGCAGCAGAGAGGAGCAAAGAGCTGAAGTGTTTGGGACAGAAGGGTTAATACCATACCTTAATGCGGGTGGATGATGCCATTTGTGAGCTCTGAGGTGTCTGACCACTTCCATTTTGGTGTAAATCCCTTGAAAGGGAAAGCATTTCAGAGCGAGGTGTGATCTGTTCCCCTGGTAGGAATGATTGACAAGGAATGAATAAACAGTTAAAAGAACTGAATAAATACCACCCTCTTGTTTAAGTCCAGGCACACCCTGGCTGGCACATTTATATTCTAATGCGACACTTCAGCCAGGTGCTTTAGTTGTTTGGTAGCAAAAAACATTCCCAAAAAGCCAAATCATAGTTCAATCTCAACTTCTTCTGATAAGAGTTTTCTTTTATAGTAGCATTTTAGTGGTGATTTGAATAAATACAGGGAATTACAGTATTTTGCAAATAGGATGTGTTGATATACATATGCAAGGTGATGGAGGCCTCTTGAGCGGAAGCAGGGGCTTTGACAGCAGGTTCTTGGTCAATTGGTGAGGCAAAATGGTTCACTGAATTGGATAACACAGTGCATACACAGTGACTGATTAAATTGATTTGTCCATGGCTACTGCCTACCCTGCTACAGAGGCCCTTTAACCTATTTTCAAACTTTTTATTTTTTAAACCATTCTAAATACATGTGATATTAAGGGGAAAAAGAAAGTGAAAATGCATTCACAGCTATAAAATTCTATATTCTGAATTAAGGTAAAATACACAATTTCCAGAATGTCTGCACACTCCCATGTTATACCATATTATACTATACTTATCCCAGGGACAAGTATACTGCTAGAAACCAATGATAAAGATAATAATAAACATTCTGTAATATCACCTAAATTGCAATCAATACTACATTTGTGAATTCTTAGATGTATTTATTGAAATGGGAGAAGGTAAAACACTTAGGGTTTTTTTGTTGATGGTCTTCTTTTGTTTCTCTAACTGCAAGTTTTACTTGCTTCCTTATTATTTTATCCAGAAGGTGTTTAGAATGCTTGTAGTGAAAACATAGCGGAATGCCAGTTAAGAAGACCGAATGTGGGGTACCTAACTGAAAATATCTGCAATGATTTGGGGAAAAGTAGTCAGATAGATATTGTTTAATAACTTGCAAATTACTTTTTTAACTATAGAAGAGAAAAGCTTGGTGTTTTGGTCTTAGATCAGTATGCTTGTATTTTACAACATATTTAGCATGTCATTTCCCTTCCTATGCTAGGGAAATCAATACTAAGTGATAACGGGGCTTGTACATGCTATTTTCTTTGTGATTCAAGGGGAGCTTTATATTGTGTGTCTCTTCCTGGGTTAGTCTGTAGTATACGCAGACAGACAAATTCCATTGAAAAATCACATCAAACTTCAGTGCAACGGTGACATGGAAGCAGTTCACCTAAAATAATGTTATCGCCGTTGTAGAAGTGCAGAGTTCTTTGTACTGGATTTGGTTTCTTGTTTCGTGTTTCTTATTCATTTTTAGGGAAGATAGAGCAATGTAATTACAATAATTTCTGAAAGGATAATGAAGTTCTATTCATCATTTAACCTGTTTAAATTATAGATCAGTCTTGTAGGACATGACAGCATACATACAGCATGCCATGAGTAACTTGTGCTGTATTTTCATTTTCTGTGGAAATAAAGATACAGTTAGTATCTTGCTACTAGTAATGAAGAGATAAGAAGAGGTGGGTGCCAGGGATTGTTTCTTGGAGTGGATTTGCAAATGTCAACAGCCATTTTGCAGTCTTTTTTAAAATCATGCAGGTTTTATCAATAGCATTTCTTTGCAAGGTAAAGTTCAGTAGGTAAGACTGGCTGTACATACAGCTTTGCATGGTCTAAACTTCTTGATTTTGGATAAACTAGTAGTGACCACTTCATACTAGGTGAAGTAGTGAAACAGTGCATTGTAACTTCCTGGGAATCTGAAAATTTGAAATATTTTTATGTGGGCTGGAGCCAGAACATGCTGCATTATTTTGCATATATAGTTAGTTATAATTACAGTCTTTTTTTTTAATCCTTAAATTGACTCCACAGCCTAAATCTATGTGCAGTCGGATTTTTTTTAATTAGTTGATTAAGGGAAAGCAAAAAAAAATTATTTATTTGTTTAGTTCTTTCCAGTAGCATGTTAGATTATTATAAATCAAATGTCTATGCATTCAGTGCAAGCTTTATAAAACAAAGAAACAGAAACCATACAAAAATAGCCAAAATAGAAAGCTCAGTGGTGCACATAAGGTCACCATGCCAAAGGCGTGTAATTATTTCTTTGTATCTTGTGTTAGAATAATGTAATCCAATAACTGGCGTTCCTGGTGCGTGTTACAAAGGATTCAATAAGGAATAGCTGGAGATTTCTTCAGGACTCCCCTCCTTTACAAGGTTAATAGAAGAATCTTTTGTGGGTTTCAGCCATGTTTGAGAAGTGCGGCTGAAGGAGGCTCTGCACCCCTCGGCTCCTGGGCAGCGCATCCCCTGGAAAATTGGCACCCCGGGTCACAACCGTGTGGCTTGGGAGTTTTGAGAGAAAACAAACAAACGCTGTTTTATGACTCTTGCCAGGGCTTTGCTGATTTTGTTTTGAATTGAAACCGTAAATGCCATTACAGACCCCCTGCCCCCGACTGTAAAGTTCTGGGCCAGAGCCTCGCCTGGCCGTGCCTTGGCTGAGCCAGAGGAGGCGAGGTGCCGGGCCCTCGGACAGAGCCAGAGCCAGGCTCGTGGCAGGGCACCGCGGCCCTCCTGTAGTTTGGGATTCCCTGGCCGAAAGCACCGTGTCCGTCGGGAGCCCGAGCATCTCCGCGCGGCGCGTTTCGCTGTGGCGCGGCCCGGGAGCGGGGTTGGCGCTGGTGCCGCCGCTCCGCGCCCCGCGGTGCTCGCTCCGGCAGCGCTGGAACACCGAACTCGCCGCCCCTCGGTGCTGCAAGTACCGCGGCGAGCAGAGACAGTGGGGCGGCGATGGCTGGAGATCTGGTGCCCTCTAGTGGGGCCGGAGCCTACTCCCGTAGAAAACCTTCCCGCTTGACGCTGCATTGCATAACTCTCTCTCTCTCTCTTTCATTTTAGATGCTACAACTGTGGTGGCCTCGACCACCACGCTAAAGAATGTAGTCTACCTCCGCAGCCAAAGAAGTGCCATTACTGTCAGAGCATCATGCACATGGTGGCTAACTGCCCCCATAAAACTGTCTCACAGCAGCCCACTAGTTCTCAGGGAAGACACGAAGCTGAACCGCAGCCTTCCACTTCTGCCTTCCTGAGAGAAGGGGGAGGAATGCACGGCTACTCGTCTCCATCATACTCTCAGGAAGGCAGGTTGGAGGTCTTGGAGCGCTCAGGCAGGTCACCACAGGAAGCTTCGTCAAGTAAGTTGTCTGCATCGCCTGAAGAACCAAACAGAAAGGGGCCTTCTGTTCAGAAAAGGAAAAAAACTTAATACATTTGTCATAATGTTCCATTTTCTTTACCCTCTTGGGATGTCTACCTCATGCAAGTACAGGGGAAATAATTACATTATCGGTAGCTGACCTGGAATTTTAACTACTGTTGAGTAACTGTGAATATTTTTTTTTCTTTAATAGACAAATCACTCCAAGCAAAATACATTTGAGCAGGGTGCATTATGTTTTACTGTCTGTATGTGTGTATGAGTGTGCATGTGCGTGTATGTATGTGTACATACCTATAAATATATATTTTTCCATCAGACCATTCTCCAACTCCCACAGGACATTACTGTGAAGCAATAGGCACAGTATCCACAAACGTTCCTGAACTCATTCCTAGAACCTGTTTCCAAACATGTTCAAAAAAACAAACAAGAAAACCCCAAAAAATCTCACTCAGAAATAAACCAAACCTGATAAACCACACCCAGAACCGAGACTGAGACTGTTACTTCTCTTGTTAATGAAAGGATACTATCATATTTTAAAGCTGCCATATGGTACTAAAGATACTAAGACATCCCCCATGCCATCAATTTATTTTCTTTTTATCTCCACAAAGCATCAAAACCCCTCCCCATGCCGGTGCAGGGCAGTGTCATGACTCAACATGGCTCTCATTGCCACCACCGGTTGTTGGTGAGGGGTTTAAAGCTCCAGAAGAGACAATGAATGTGTAGTTTCTGTGCTGGTTTCTCAAAACGTTTTGTTAAATGAATGTGGTTGTAACTGTAATTTAGATGTCTGTTGTGTAAGGGAGAATGTATAAGTTGTTACCAAACAGACCCTTTTGAGTGGTATCAGGATACCCTCCTGTTTAGCCCTTTGTATTCTGTGAACATTTAGGGGACCTTGGTGGCAGTAGTAGCAGCAGCAGCAGCAATTTCTCTCGATCCCAAGTAGTACCCCTCAGCTTGAAGGGTCTTCTCCCTTGTTTTATGCTGAAATGCCATGGAGAGAACTCCCTAGGGATTTTTGTTGTTGTCGTCTGTTTGAGTTTTAAACAAAACAAAATACAAAGTTAATGAGATCCTGGGCTAAATAGTTTCTTAAGAAGAAAGGTTGATGGGTACTTAGATCAGGATGTTTGGGATTGCTCGGTCAGCCTTCCTTGCTGACGATACAGCATGTGTGCAGACCAGCCTGAGTGAAGGGACCTGCACATTTTTCAGAAGCCCTGGGCATCGTCTGCTTCTTGGGAACTGGAGGCTGTTGTTGACCAACCTTTGTCGACAGTGCACTAGGACCACACACTTCTGTGTTAAAGAGGAGAAAGATTGGTGGCCTTAGAGTGAGACTCCCTGGGCTGCAGGCCTTGCTCGGGGTTAATAGAATTGGAGCCTATCAAAACTTCAAGTCGCTTTCCATTTGTAACTTCTGAATTACCAAGTCATACGTAAGATAACGTACTCTGACAAATCCCATTGTGGATGTAAGTTAATTAGAGAAACCTGTATAATCCTTAACATTGGCAATAAACACAGGCTGTTAAAGCTTGAAAGTGTCGGGTAGGTTTAAGCTCGGATAATCAAACTAAAGAAACAGCCTGCATGAAAGGCTGCAGTGAGCCAAAGTCCCACCCGTGGTAACTCTTTTGCAGCTGATAGTTACAACAGGTATGCAGCTGGCTCATTACTTGGCCTTCCCCTTCCCACTTGTCCTGCCAGATGAGACTTTTACTGGTGCTGCTGCTGCTTCAGTAAAGAGGTAGTAATCAAACGCCTCAGTGAAGGGCACAATTTCAAGAGAATTATTTTGTGTGAATTCCTTGCCAGTGTTTGTGAGAATCTTGAGGTTTATACTGAAGTTCTCAGTATGCTAATGCAAAGCTTACCTTTGACGATATTGAATGTGATATATCTATAGAGAACTTCCTTGCCTTACGTAAGGATAGTAAACTTATTTAAATTATGTAGACAAATCAAAGTGGCATTGCTTAACCTTCTAGTTGGTGTAAAAACCAGGTTAAACAGCAAAGATGCAAAACTTAGGTCACTTTGAAATTCTAAACCAAAGTTCCTTATAGAAATAGGCAGTTGTGGATTTGAAAACTGGTCATTCCCTGTTTATATGTAAGAAGTTCAGAGCTGTGATAAGGAAATATTTTCAACATGCAGATTGTTATTGGTGCTGTTTAAAATCACTGTGCACACCAAAGTCAGACTGAACTGCTAAGAGCACATACCAAACCCTATCTTATTATTAAAAGCTTGAGGTTTTATTTTTATATATTAAAATGTTATCACTGTTACATAACATACTCAGGACAAAGAACTTTGCTCAGGGAATATACCATGTAATATTGTTTTTTCTTTACAGAATAGTCTACAGACCTGCTTACTCAGAACAAACCAAATAGTCTTATACTTTTTTATCTCTATATAAGTATTATGTACTGATATTAGTAACTACCTCTGAGTTGACATAGACCTACGTTTCTGATAATCAGATCTCAACATTTTGTGTTATAAGTTCCTGTGAAATGATAAAGTGGTATTCTGTACTGGTTGTTTATGTGAGCATCTGTGTCTTTACATTCACAGGGTCTGAGTTTTCAGATATGCTGGGCAACCACAGCTCCCACTGACTTTCAGTCAGAGTTACTGGTGCTTAGCTTTTCTAGGAGGGGAGGGATGTAGGACGGAGGGGTGGAGGGGGAAGAATAAAAACACTGAAACATCAAACCTACTTATTTACATAGGTGACAATAAAATTATTTTTCTGTTTACAGCAAAAGGCTACCTCATGTTTACTGCATAAACACACCTTTGTGCTGCTCTAGCCTTAAAGGTGGCTGTTGATCTATGGTACATACTTTTTATCTGTACTAAATATGTAACTGTTAGTTCACCACTGCAGACATTATGGCAAATACTTGTTTAAGATGAAGCATCCATTTAAAATTATGAGACGTTTCCAAACATTTCTTTGACAGTTTTTATTTTTCTATCTAGAGGATTATGGGCACTGATCACAAAAATAAATATAGCTCCAGAAGAGACAAAAATGTACATGTGTTAAGTTAAACATATATAGCAGCATAAGCTGCAGCAGGGAACTACTTAGCACTGGGCTGCAGTAGGAAAAAATCTAGTTATACTCCTTCAATAGGCTGATCCAAATAAGCAAAACACCTTTTAAAGGAGGAGGAACAGACTAAGTTTAGGGT
Source organism: Pseudopipra pipra (assembly GCF_036250125.1). NCBI lineage: Eukaryota > Metazoa > Chordata > Aves > Passeriformes > Pipridae > Pseudopipra > Pseudopipra pipra. The sequence goes on along the minus strand of NC_087551.1, from coordinate 72,391,724 downwards.
TCTTCCTTCATGTCTAAGGACAAAATTAATATTCTGCAGCGTTTGCTCAGGCTAGATTTCCCCCTATTCACCAGCTTGTCCTTGCCAGAATGCTTCACAATAAAACTCGTTAGAGTAGAAATAGTTCAAATATCTGCTTAGAGAGATGTATTTTTCTCCTAACAATAGTGGAGATAAGGTTAAACCCGGAGCAAGAATCTCTCTCCCTCCCATTTCCCCACCCCAGAGTGCTCAATTTAATTGTAAGAGACACTGTGAGGTATTTTTTACTCTTCCCCAAGGAAAGGTCATGATATTTAATTACATGCTACAAAAGTTAGGCCATGAGGAAGACTTATATTTGGAGAAAGAGCCAAATAACTTTTTGCTGCAATTAATGGTAAATCTGGCATTGTAAGACCATTTGCAATATTTTGCTTTTAGCCAGCTTTCAGGGAGTGCCAAACACCACATTTGGATCCTACAGCTTCCCTTTGCAGGCCACCTTTTTCAGCCATTTTATTCTATACCAGTGTTATCCTGGAGTTCCTTATTGGTCATACTTAGTTTTGTTAATAGAGCCCCATAAAAAAAAAAGTGCTTATAGATCTTGTAACATTCTTTGTAAGAAGAATTATAAAAGAACATGGGAAATCTCATTGAGTCTTAAATTTAATTTAATTAATTTATCTGTAAGAAATGTTTATCATAAAAAATATATATGTATTCCCCGGTGTTAGATATAAAAGTAATTGGGAAGATATGTACATGTGCAGATGCACTGATTTTAATTTTCTAGAAGTCTTAATGAGATTTGAGTATTGCTTTAGGAACAAGAAGAGCCTTGTTAAATGCATCGGTCTTATTTTGCTTAGTATATCAACAGCCTCTTCTTTGAGATCCGGTGGTTGTGTTACCCCTGTTACAACTGTAGAGGTTGATCTATGAACACATGCTTCTTTTTTTCTGTATAAACTGGAGCTGTATATTAGCAGCTGTGGCAGTGTTTTTCTGAGAATGTTGAAGAGTAGCAAGGTATTTGCTACCATTGTCATTGAACGAAACGCATGAGCAACCATCTTTACAAAGGATAATGGTTTTGACTACCTCTTGAATTACTAAGTTAAGCAACAACTGTCTGACAAACATCACCAGACTGGCTTAAACTAGTATGTGTTGCTTGTGGTAATAATAAAAATAACCATACTAGAGACCAAAGTGAACACTGATTTCTGTATGTCTTTAATACTGTGTCTTATCTAGTGTTTTTAAATTATCTTCTGTAGTATAGATTACCTCATTGTCCATTTTGACTTGTATGTTGTTTACAAGGTGAAATAAAAGAAAAATCACTTGAATTTTGTGTTTTAAGAAAAAGACCGCGAGTTGAAGTTTTGAAGATCATTTCACCTGTTTACTGTCTTGAGGGACTAAAGCACTGATTGCCTTTCTACATATCATGTATTTTATATTCTCATTTCATGCCTAATGTCTTTTTTTTCCTGTCAGTCATGGATATCGTGAGGTTTAAAAGATTTACTTGATTAAAAATAAAACATATAACGTTGGCATTTACAATGAGCCTTTGAGATTTGCTTTATTTGCATGGGGTAAAAACGCACTGCACAGCCACTGGGCAATTTTCATTTGCACCTATGCTCACTTAGTTTTGGGATATTGCCTTCAGAAAATATAATTTTAGTTATATAAGCTATTGTTGGGAGGAGGGAGGAATAAATGATTAATGCATACGTGGATCATACTAACAGTGCTGCAGCAATTGCACCCCAGACTCCATTCAGCTATTGAAATTAAACTGCAAAATTATAGCTTTTGGTACTATGAGAATACACTGGTCATTAAAGTTATAAGGCATTTGGCTTATTCTCTGGGATGAAAAGCTTTTGGTGTTTTAAGCCTCATCCCATTTTAATTACTTCTTCCATAATCTGTAAGCTTGTACATACCTATTTCATACTAATTTAAAATGAATTGGTGTTTCTTTTTTAGATAGGAAAGTGCTGTCATTTTTCATTATCTGGAAATTCCTTCTCTAAATTACATAAAGTCTAGTAGTGAGTTGAATAGCAATAGCTCATCATTCTGTATTAAAATATTTAAGAGCTTGTGTATGCCAGCTCCAGTGCTTCTGTTTCTACACATGTAGGCGATTAATAGCAAAATTTAAGTCTCTGCTAAATACAGGGCAGAAAATATTTTTTTCTATTTGTGCAAACACCTGCATGAAAGGGTTACCATCTGCTACTCTTCTAGTCATTAAACACTTCCATTTACTTCCCCTCACCTCACCCCTCTAATTCTTGGCCCCAAAAAAGAGTGAGCTGTGAAGATGTGTCCAACCACATCCAGTTGTGTCTGCACCCACCCCCCCCCCCCAACCTGTAGCCAAATGGTTTCGTCACTTTCCTGGAATGTGGGAAGAAGTAATTCAATCCCCTTGGTTAAGATCCCCCACGTGTCCCACTTCTTGAGTCAGTCACGAGCAGCGAGGCTATCTTTAAAACATCTGATGAGTGTGTTCTCTGAAGAACACAGTTCACACCATGTTGTCACATGTGCTCCTGGCCGCCCTGACCCCGGTGCTTCAGGGAAGGGACTCCTTATGCATGCCACCATCCCACTCCTAGAGCACCCTACAAGATGACACAGGCAGGAGCAAGCCACCTCAGGGAGCAGTGAGCAGCTCTGGCAGTGCTCAGATGTAAGAAGCCCTTGGTACAAGTGAAATGGAGAAACTTGCTCTCCAGCAATATCTAATTCTGACTGAAACCAAAGCACCTGGAAGAGCAGCAACACCTAGTTCTTCCCACCTCGTCTCCCACATGTGCAGGCCTCCCTCCCAGAGCCACTAGAAGTCAGCAGTCTTTATCCTTTCAGCAGCTCCCCCAGGACAGTTCAGAATACTGTCTTCATGTTATAGCCAGGAAGTATTGTCCTGTGCATTAGGCAAAGGCAGATCAGCAGCAGTACCTAAATCCACTGCTATAAGCCAAGGCCTCCTAATCTTGCAGAGAAGTTGTCACTGCCATGTGGCATTAACAACAACATTGATTCATGCCAACAAGAAAAAATCCTTGGGTTGAAACTTCCAAATGAGTCAACAGAGTAACATCAGAATCACAGCAGCCTTTTGAAATAGTAATAAAAGCAGTGTGTTCATTTTCAGGGTCTTGGGATGCATGCTTCCAAGCTGTTTCCAGCCTTTCTGTAACCCTAAGTGCCAAAACAAATGCAGCCATTTTTGGAAGAATTGTTTTTTGCAATCTGTTTGGACCAGGAGCCGTTTACACAAACCAGTCATTTCAAAATTACTCATAATTTATGAAAGACTCTGTACCTATCTCTTTTGCTCCACACCAGTCCACTTTTCCCTGATAATAAAAATATCCCAGATGCAAATAATTTCGCGTACTTTCAAGTTGTTTACATAATTAGCACTCTCATTTCCTGAATAGTTGCATAGGAAGACACTCTGTGGTGGAGAGGATGTTCATTCTGTGGATGTCCTCTTGTTTACTAGTATAATCTAGATGATGTCCTCATTAATTAGAGTAAACACCTTTTCAGCAAAGCACTCTGCTGTTCCCAGTGTCATCTGCTGCCTGCAATGCTGTTGACCTCCAGGACAACCAGTCCCCTCAAGAGCAGGTTACTCTGCACCGGTTATTATTTTTTTACAAGCATTGCCCACTGTATGATTGCAGAAGAGTTGCCATCAAGCCCCAGGCACCTTTTCGGGCTGCTGATGCTCAGTTAACATGCAGCTGGTCAATTTTTGTTTGCTGGTTGTTCAATATTTAGCCCCAGGCTTTACTTGCTGCACAACACTTAGCCTAAATACTCAGAGCTGGAGCAGCCAGACAGTTCAAAAAACAACAAAGATGGACTGGTGGTGTTACTCCTGCCGTAACAGCCAGGAGAAGGTGGACTAGGGTAGAAAGAATAACAAGTACTGACCTTAGGTATCCATCCAGGTTTAGATGCTTACAACTCATTTATTTCTGAATAATCCAGAATTCAAAGTGAGGAAGTACCAGTTGTTTATCTAGTTTGACCTGCTGCATGACACAGGCTATTAAATTCAGTGCAGTTACTATAGAATTGAATTTTAGCACTCAGCTTTAACTGGAGCCGTGTTTGCTTGGGTGCTTTAGAGCATATTTTCCACTTGGGCTTCAGATCAGGCCTGACTGCTTTTGAGAAAATAAGAGATGCTCTGCTCCATGACAGCTTGGTTTAATCACCTGCTGTTAACAACTAGTGCCTCATTTCCAGTTCCACTGGCCTCAACTTCCAGCTCTTTGTCCACTATAGTAAAAAGTCCTATGTGCACCAGTAAGAAAATTCAACCCTCTTTTTTTTTTCTTTTTAAAATTATAGACAAGACATATTTTTTTGAGCGGGGGAGGGGGGACTGGGGATTTTGGTTTTTTGTTTTTTAATGTGGAGCTACCTCCTCATCATAATTTTGAGAAACTCTCTACTTGCCTCCTTCACAATTCTTCTTTATGCTGGAATAGCACATCAGCACTGGCTTTAAAATCATCCTTGTTGCACTGCCACAGTCTTGGTCTTCAGTATCCTATATCCTAGAAAGCTAGTTCTTTTGTCTTCTTTCCCTTTTAGAAATGTGCTGGATTATCATGCACTAGCTTCTTTAAAGCAATTAGCCAAAAACACCCCACCAAAACCAAACCAAACAAAATAGTAATTAAAAAAGAAAACCAAAACCACTTCACTTTGAGCATCCAAAATGTTTGCAGCAACTAGAAAAAAGTATAGAATATCAGAATAATGTATAAGTAAAATTTGGAAGTATTTTGGGAGCTGTCTACGAAAGAAAGCTGAAATGCCATTTCTCCCCCAAGGCAGCACAGCAAGGGTGGAGGCTTGAAGCACAGCAAGTTCCTTTCCATTCACTCCCCATTTCTTTCATCTCTCCTTGACCTACACTGACAGCTGTGACAAAAAGTCACAGTCAAGCCTGCTGAACCGTAACTTCTTTGGAGTTTCAAGCCTGAGAGTTTCTGAAAAGCAGCTGTCTTGCACAAAGCTGCACAGAGAGGAGCAGAGGCTGCCCCCACAGAGACTCTCTGCTCGGCAGCCACAGCGTGGGAGGGTGAAGGGGACAGGCACAAGCACCACTCCAGCAGTCCCTGAGCCCTACGATCTGTGCCTCTGTCAGTGAAAGCTAAGGGGAATTAAAGTAAAAAGAACTGCAGGAACAGACATATGGTTTCAGCACCAGGTGATTTAAAAAAAAAAAAAAAAAAGAAAAGAAGAAAAGAAAAAAAGAAAAGTAAAGAAAGAAAAAAAGAGGGCAAGGTTTTCTAGCCCCTCTGACCCAAGAATATGGAAAATATAGGATTACTGGCATCTCCTGGAGTTTGAGGATAGCCTATCAGGAGGCTTCAAGGAGCAGCAATAGGCTCAAGTCCCCTTCCATCTGTTTCAGTAATGCTCCATTTTCAGACCAGGGACTGCAGTTTGCTTCTCCAAATGGCTCATGAAGAAGTGATAGCCCTGAGTCGACCTGAATACTAAAAGCTACAGCCTTTTTCCCCTGCCAGTGCTGGGTTTGCATGGCAAGATTTAGATTGGGGGTGGTAAGGGAGCAGTTTACACAGCTGGCTTCTGTGAGGAACTGCTAGAAGCTTCCCCCATGACTGACAGAGCCAAGGTCAGTGAAAAAGGAGGGGGAGGAGATGGTCCAGGCACCAGAGATTCACCTGCAGCCCATGGTGAGGACCACAGTGAGGCAGGCTGTGCCCTTACAGGAGGTCCATGGTGGAGCAGAGATCTACCTGCAGCCCATGGAGGACCCCATGCCAAAGCAGGTGGATTCCCAAGGGAGGCTGTGACCCCATGAGAAGCCCACACTGGAGTAGGCTTCTGGCAGGACCTGTGATCCTGTGGAGAGAGGAGCCAACTCTGGAGCAGATTTGCTGGCAGGAATTGTGACCTCGTGGGGGACCCAGGCTGGAGCAGTCTGTTCCTGAAGTTTGCATGCCATGGAAGGGATGCACACTGGAGCAGTTCATGAAAAACTGCAGCCTGTGGGAACGACTCATTTCACTGGAGAAGTTTATGAAGGACTCTCTTCTGTGGGAGAGACCCATGCTAGAGCAGGGGAAGAGTGTGAGGATTCCTCCCCCTGAGGAGGAAGGAGCAGCAGAAACAACCTGTGATGAACTGACCACAATCCCCATTCCCCATCCCCCTGCATCACTGGTGGGGAAGAGGTAGAGATTTTGGGAAAAAAATTAAGCCCCGAAAAAGGGGTGGGGGGAAGGTGTTTATAGGATTTAGTTTTATTTCTTATGAACCTACTGTGATTTGACTGGCAATAAATTACGCTACTTTCCCCAAGCTTAGTCTGTTTTGCCTGTGACAGTGACTGGTGAGTGATCTCTCCCTGTCCTTACCTTAAACCACAAGCCTTTCATTACATTCTCCCTCCCCTGTCCAGTTGAGGAGGGGAGTGGGAGAGCAGCTTTGGTGGGCACTTGGCATCTAGCTAGGGTCAGCCCACAACACTGCCCAAAGTCAAGAGAGGCTAAGAACATTTCACCTTGAGCCAGTACTACTGAGAAACAGCCACCTCTACAGAATACTCCTCCTCTGGGTGCTGCACTCTACGTAAGAGCTCACCAGCTGGATGAAGGCCATACATTGCAAAGAGAAAGGTAAAAACTTGTTCCTAAAACCTCACACAGATTCCAGAAAACAGCAAGGGAGGGGCTGAAAATCCAGCTGCTGGACCAGATAGCAGCATCTTTACAGGTAGTGATGTAAAACCTCTCTTACTTTGTCTGCTCACAATTTCCTGCTGTGCAAGTTGACAAAGTAGCAAAAGTAGGCCTAGGGATCTTTGCAATTTGGCTGCAAGATCACATTTTCTGAGCATTCTGGCAACTGGTAAGTTTTTGGGGCTGGGAATGGCAATACGCTGACCTATCTCTGAGACTTAAAAAGGTATTTTTCTCTGCAAACACAAGAAGTTTTTCAATTCAACATCACTGACAGGGCTTTCCACAGCAGGAATCAGAACTGATTTCCAGGCAAAATTTTTCAGAGAAAAAAGCCTATCTGCCTCTTTTTTCATGGTTACATGGATTTGAAGCACTACAGCAAGGCATAGACACAACAGGAATAGGGAAGGTAATGAAAGAAAACACACCAATCGGCACAGATCTTGAGCCCTTAAGCAGCACAAGGCATTTATTAGCTTGCAGCTAAGACCTATGAGCAGTTGCTAGAAAAACCTTGTCACCTTCATGAGTCACACAGGGACATGCTACACTCACTCAAAATCAAAACAAAATCATCCATTTCCTGGAACACTACCAGCACAAAGCATAAGTGAAGTGACAGGATACAAGAAGAAAGGGCTGATGGAAGAATAAAGAAGGTCAAGAGTCTCTTTCAATTGGTTTCCTCTGGCTACAGAGAGATTTTGGCAGGTCCCAAGAGCCATAGGGCTCCTGGGGTCACCCGGAGCCCCCAGCAGAGCTTCCAAGGCCCGTGCCAGCACCGCCAGAATCCACCCGCACTCATCACCCGGCGTCTCTTAAGTGTCCATCTAACCTATTGCTTATGAGCCTGGCTTTGTCCCCACTGAGTCAAAGGGGGAAGGATTTGGGTCACTGTGAGCTTTTGTTGGAAAGGTTCCCTAAATTAGCTCCTCTATTTGAGATAAAAGAAAGAAAGAGGTCCATCTTTATTTTCCCCATTCACTCACCGTAATTACTCCATCTCATCCCTGTCTGCTATTCACTAGCTCTCAGCAAGGCCCCGGCAGCCAGGTCACAGGTCAGCGTGGAGGACAAGTCCCTGCTTCCCTGAAAAGGATTGAAATGTCTTAAGCACAGCTTCAGCAGCTTCCAGAATGTGCCAATCCCTTCTGAAAGAGCAGGCTTGGTGAACCACACCAGCAGTGACATGGTGAGGAGACCACAGGTCTGGAAATCACTGTTCCTGCACTTAATTCTCTGGTCATCACGTGGTTTGCTCAGGGACTCAGGAGAACAGTTAATATACCCCAGGTCTCTTTATAGTGCATTGCTTTATTTCTCCAGATTATATAGCAAGGCTATATATAATGCGAATTTTCAGATGTACTCATCTGCCTTGTTTGTATCTTTATTTTTAATTCAATGCCTAATTTTGCTGCTGTTGTTATTAATGGCCAAAGGGCAATTTTTCCTTTTTCTCTAAGGCCTGGGAGAAGATCTTACCTGTACATTTAATATTAGAGCTAGTACTTGACACGTGCACAGATGTCTAACAGCCATTCTTCTTATGACACTCTTCTTATGACACAAGTTCTTCTATTTTGAGTCTTTTACACAGAAAGGATTTCCTGAAACAATTAACTTTAACAATTATAAAAACACTTCATCTTGAGTTCCCATATAGCAATAGCTGCACCAGAAGCCAAATCCCCAGATTACACTCAGCCAGCCAAAAGAATCGCAATTTATTATTCCTGCATTGAGTCACCACCTTTGCATTCCGATACCTGCTATGAAGAACTAGGAAAACCAGATTAGCCATAGAAAGTATTTGTAACAAACTATTGCCAGTAGCCCACAAGTTTGGACACATCAGACTCTGCTCTTCAGGCCTGTGTTTGCTGAGGCACCACAGGGTCACGGCTAATGTCCCTGTAGGATGAGCTCTTACTTTTTACTTCCACACTTCACTTATATTCCAACACAAGCACTGTACTATTTTTCTCTTCTTTCTACCATGTTGTCAGCTTTATCCCTGATGGAAGTTGGCGATAGATAAAACAGGATAACTGGTGTTGTTATTACAAGTCTCATGTATTTTTGTATCACTCTTACAGACAGCTCCTCTCCTGAACCACATCCAGATAGATATTCTCTGTTTCAGTTGAAGCTCAGGATGGGATTTGCATTCAGCAGTGAAAATGCCCTAATGAGGCTAAATCTCACCTCTGGTACTTACATCAGTGACCTTCCTCCTCTGAAAGGGAGTCTAAAGCCTCAGTCATGGGTCCAGCCCTGTTCCCCACTCTCAGTACTGATGGGAGGATGGAAAGTGCCCTCAGATGGCATAAAGCTAAAAGGGATGGCTGCAGGCACTTTAGAAGATAGGATTAGAGTAAAAACATATGCATTTAGCAGGGTGGATTTCAATAGTGGCAAGCAGGGTTCAGTACCTTTCCAGAGGACACAGTGTACCTGCAGATAATTTGGCAGCACTGGGATAAAAAAATAGAAAAATTGTGATGGGTCAGCTACTGCATTACTGTACCTACAACACGTAATTGTTGCTGAAAGAAGTTTGTTTGAGAAGATACACATCAAAACATCATAGAAGACAATCTGAGGGAATTCTGGCATCAGTGCCAAGAACCCAGATGGAGCAGCTTTTCTAGTTGAAGGTACCACACCATAAGGTGACAGCCTCAGATACAACAAATAAATGCAAAATAATGCAGCTGTGGGTATAGGCTGAAAAAAGATGTTGTTGTCTTTCTTTTAACAGCTTCCTTTAGCAGGGAAGGCTGGCTCAAAGGGACTAACAAACAGTTGTTCTGCAAGTCCAAAGAAGAGTGAAAAAAAAAACAAACACAAAACCCAGTTTCCTTAGCAGCACTTTTAAACAGGTCAGCAGCAGGTGAGCACTGAACACACACCTCTCTGACCTTATGAGAGGGCATTCCTGGGTTGGGCCAGAGAAGCCCAGGAGAAGGAGATTCATCTTTCCCTGCCCCATTCTGAAGGGATAGGGGCCACTGGGGAAGAGGAGAGCTAGATGGAATCTTGAATGCCTTAGGAATGCTACAGCATTACCTGCCAAAAATGAATCTGCTGCCTCGATGCTAGGCTGCACAGTGTCCCAAAATCCTAACAAGACAGGTTTTGCTGAGAAATATACCATTTACCTGGCCATGAAAACAACACTCTGCAAGAGCTCCGCTGCAGATGCTGAAAATTTCTTTAATAACAGCTCAGTAGATATTATCTTTTCCTCTTCACAGTACAAGCCAGAGCTGGGCTTTGATATTAGTGCATTACAGCTAATATACATGGAATTCAGTCAACAGAGCTGGTAAGAAAAACAAAGAGATTGTGAGAAAACACATAAGAAGGTATGTGCATAAGAGGGTTTGATTTTTCAAACTGAAGTTTAGTTTAGTTTAGTGCTGGAAAGTGCCAGATGACAATGTAAATTCTCCAGAAACATTTCTCCCTTTGGAAAAGAAGAATCATTTTTTTCCTCACTGCAAGAGCCATTAAAACATTTCCCATACTGTTTGTATACATCGTCTCCTTTTTTTTCAGATTGACTCTGTTGGGAATTTCCATTAATTTCAGCAGTCAGCACTTTTTAGTACTTCTAAATGCACTGTATAGCACGATAAATACGATGCTGGACAAGAGCAGAACTCAGATTAGCTGCTTCAAGACGCAAATAGCTGAGTGATCATTCTTTCCATGACATGATTAAGTGTCTGCACAATTGATTTTTTGCCTTGTCTTTCCTCAGGAGGCACCTACCTCAGAGAGGCAGAGAAAGCATCTCCAAGCGGAAGACAAGAGTTGAGAAGAGAGATGGGAGATTTAGTTGTGCTGTTGCCTGTGGTACACTGTTGTAGCTATAGGCTTCTCTAATGGGAAGATCTGTCTGGGGAAGTTGTGCAGAGGCACCTTACAGATCTACCACATAACAGCACAGTTCTGTTCACTTTAGTAGTTTTCCCCAAAAGTCTGTGATCAAAACTATACTTAGGCACCCCAGCCTAGAGCAATGTTGTCTCAATTGCTTACTTTGGGCACCAGGAGACATATCCTAAGCTCATCTGGCTCATCACCAAGCCTGAAGCTTGCGTGGGCTTCCACAGTCTTTGCCATATCAATGTCTTTCCAACTGTAATTTTTTTCTTTTTTGCCTCCCCACTGATATCAACAGCATTCGCAAAACGCATGGGAGGTTTCTCCCCAGCAGAGGCTGCTGTTTATCTGCATTCTTTAATATGAGCAATTTTTAAGATTGTTTTCCACTGATGAGCAAAACTGCACAAATTCCAGGGTGCTCTCTCACATAACTTGTCTCTGTTACATTGACTGACAGTCAATCAGAGCTCATCTGTATTCATACCATCGGGCTGCGCTGGAAGAAACACTTGTGCTGGCTGAGTGCACTCTGGAAGCAGTTTAGGGACAGACTTGGCCTTAATGCAACCTCCAGGTTTACCTTCCCTGACCCTGACAAGGTACCTGTAGCAGAGAAAAGTTTCCAATTCAGTTCTCTTTGTTGCTTCCATTTTTAGGGCAACATTCAGAAAGCAATCAGTTTTTTGAGAGGTTTATGATGAGTGGAGATAACATTTAAAAGCAGTTTCTATCCATTAAAATAGTCAACGTAAAAATAAACTGGTTTGAGTGTGTGTGATGTAAAAAACTTGTGGACAAACTGTAATTAGCTCCAACTGACAGAAAAATGGGAAAATGTCCACAAAACAATAATGCTGTGATCTTAACATTTACTAATGCCTAAAAAGATGTCTCTAAAGTTCTGCCTCTCAGCAGTACAAAGGATTTCTATCTTCCTCCCCTGAAAGTGACAGCACGCCTCATGCCTCCACACTCATCCCAAGGCCCTTAGGGGTCAGGATAATACCACCTTCAGATCCAATTTAGCCAGGAGCAGGTGTGCTACGTGCCCTTTCTAAGGCTTAAGCCAGAAACCGAGCCAAAGAATAGTGTCACTTGCCAGCTCTCCTGATTATGTCTGCATGGAGAAGCAGCCTAAGAGACCAGGTTGTGAACTTGACTGGAAAATCAAATTTGCAGTCTTTTGAAAGGGATTCCCTCCTCATCTCTTTGTGGACCTATGACAGCTTTTGAAAAATTAAACAATGCGGAAATGGAGAGAAAAACATAGATTATTGTTTGGTTCTCTAAGTAAGCCATAGTCCTCATAAAGTGTTCCTTGAAAGCCTAACTTGCAGACATAACTGATGAAACCCTGGAAATTTTTAGCCATAAAAAGTTTTTATAGAAAAAGTTTTTCATAAAGATTTGGAGAGAAGCCCAAGTACACTGAAAGATAAAAAAAAGCACAAAGTAAAACTCCAGAGTGTTTTTGCATGATAAGGGAAGTAATTTTTAAAAAACTGCAGGAGAACACGCTTTCTTCAGCATTTAAAATCTTAGAAGATTCATATTTTTTTACAATATTTTGGCAGACAACATCTATACTATTAACAAATGCCTTAGCTTACTGGAAAAGAACACTGAGTGACAGCAAACACAACAGTATTGATGGAATAACACACAACTGGATGCATATGAAGAGGCATTGCCTTTGATCTGTTCTTTGCTACGAAGGATGACAGGGAGTTGTTAGCTCAAAAGCACTTTGCACAGGAAATAGGATGTGGCTGTAACAGATATTAATCTCCCAGGAGAAAGCTAAGGAGGAATTCAAGCATGGTAAATTGCAGTGACTGAACAGTATTCGGCTACAGTAGGTGTCTGGAGATTGTAATACTACTTACACTCATCCCTGTGCAAAGCCCTAATTTCTACTTTACCTCTGACTTAGGGGTCTTAAAGAGCTTCCTGGAAAAGAAAGCTCTCAAGGCTTCTAGAGGTACTTAGCAAACACATCGGCATAGCATGGCACAGCTGTATCTTAGATTTGTAACTTATTTTATGTGCATTAAGTGCTAAGTAGAAATTCTTGTGAACTAAAATGCAACTAATATTTAAGTTCACTGAAAATGCCTTATTTTACCAGGAGCCATAACATCATCAACTGAAAAACAGTTTGTTCTGTTCAAAGGCCCAACAAGAGCCCATCAACTTTTGCAGTGTTGTTGAGCCACTCCATAGTGCTCTCCTTATTGAAAAAAAAGAGTACAGAGACCATATTGCAATCAATATCAAGTGATTCCAGAACTTTTGCCTTTGTACTGCATCTCTGCACTCGCTAATGACTTTCATATTATCATCAGCATGGTCTCAGGAAGTTTACATGCCAGGGCTAATTAACTAGGATGGTTTGTCTTCTCTTATTAATCCCCTAAGTGCTGAAAACCCATTCCCCTTTAAGCAGAAGCAGCTGTGACCAACATGGCATCAGAGATGCAAACCCAACATTTTACTGGGAAGTATTTGCTACCACATTTCCGAGAGAATAATTAAAGTAACTGTTGCTGTAATTCCAGTAATAAGGTTAAAATATGTCATTACAGTTTCGCTTCCCAAAATCCCATTCAAATGATTTGTGAATGTACCTGTGGCAGCCTGTCACGCCCAATGTTGCTCTAGAAATTGCTGCCTTCCACATATGAAGATACTTTCCAAGTCTAAAATTTGTAATAGGCTCTACCTAGATGCCAAAAATTTTCTGAAGAACCAAGCCGTTGGCTTCTAACTGTGTAACTGTATCAGTATTGCTGCTCTTTTATTTTTTTTGTTTACTGAAACATTTCTTTTGTTAGATCTTTGTTTTGCTTACTAAAGCAAATGTCAAGTAAAGTAGCCTATTTTCCATAGGGAGATTATAATTCAGTTATTCTTATTTCTTGAAGGGAAATAGTATAGGGAAAAAACAAAACAAAACAAAACAAAACAAAGAGGCATTTAATGTTTGCATACCAGTTCAACACATTTTTATTTTTTTTTTAAATTTGTAATTTTGGCTTGCTTGTAAAATGACCATTTCAAAACCAGGGTTATCTAAACTACATTCATATTATTGAAATAGTTTTGATTGTTGAATTAACCTGTTCTACGCTTGCTGTTTACTGCAAATATCCCTCATGGACTAGAACCTGACAGCTGGTTTTCAGCCTGTAGAAACATCATGTGGGTCACGACTAGTGTGTTTCTTCACATTAATTGAGGTCTAGTAGTTCACCAGCTACATCACTGAAGCATTTTTTACATACATGACTTCCTGAGCCCTGGGCCACAGCTGATTTTCTGAATCCTCTCTAAATGCCCAGATTAATCTTTTGAAGCTTTGGCCAATTTCTTCGAAGCGGATTTACCTCCTGGGGTAGGAGCACACAAGCTCTTGTGGGTGTGAGTTACAGCTCAGACAGCTCCACATGAGGTTCATTCCACACAATTTAAGAGTGAGGCAAACAGTGCTTTGCTGTGAGTGGGACAGATCCTTAAGTGTATCTCTAAGACAATTCTTAATAGAGCTAATTGATATCATTTAATTCAGTCTCTCTGACAAATATGGTACTCAAGATGCATTTTTTTATATATATAAATTCATTGAAATCACAGAATTCTTTAAGAACCAGAACATTTTAGTGAAGAACCTTCCACTTTTTTCCCACAGGCAGTCTAGTTAGCAAAACAACTATTTGCTAGTATAATTCACATCTGCTGCATAGTTACAGTTATGACCAACAGAACATGAAGTTCTGATTTAAAAACATATGATATTTTATGTCTGATTTACTAATCAGACCTTGAAATGAGCTAACAGTCGGTTGACAGCCCACCCTCTACCCCTGCACACAAACACTCATCTTTTAAATCTGAATAATTACAGGGTGTTTTTCCTTATCTTCTGCAAAAGCAATGGAAAGAGGTACCTCATTCAATACAGAAAATCAGTCTATAGTTCATTTTAACTGCTGTTGTCTGAGAAAAACTCTATTTGAAACAGCAGAGATAGAAGTAAACAGACTCTGCACGTTGTGTTTATCAAGTGAAGTTACTTCCTATTAATTTTACCCATATTTATCAGGAATTTTTAAATTTCCATTTATGTATTTTCAGGTAATAAAATGTATCACTTCTGGTAAGCTAACACAGCTATCATACTTTGCCATGTTACTGCTGTAGCAATCCTTAGCACGTGTGATGCTTTGAGGGCATAAAGATAACTTTGTTCTTGTTCCCAGGCAGCAGACAAAGGTTCCTGCTCCTGAGCCGGGGAGACACAATGGGTACACAGAGCCCAGCTCCTGCAGGGCCTCCCTTATTATTAAGACAAATTCTGTTCAGGAGATGCAGTCTCTCCAGGCACTGTATATTGACTGAATTGATAAAAATACATGAGAAATGGTTCTAGTGGAGAAGGAAGAAGAAGGAACTGCTATTTTTACTTCAGTCAGTCTGGGTTTCCTGGTTATTGCTAAACTGCATGAGCTCTATTCTACCAGCCTGGTTTTCCTCTTTAAAGGAGTGTCACAACTAGCAGAAGTTTGGGAAAATTACATCAGGACAAGGACATGGCTCCCTCTATCTCCTCATAAGTAAAGTAATCCCCATTTCCTCTCTTACTCTCCCACTAGCCAAAAGACAATCTCAGAGATATGGTCACTGTCCCTGAGATATTGAACTAACAATGCTCTTTACTACAGCACCTCCAACAGAAGTCACTGTGCTGTCTTTTGCATATGTGTAGTCTACAGATATTTTACATATATTTTCACAGATTAGTAAGTACATCTCAGCTCTGTGTGCCATGTTTAATAACACAAAACTGACGCAACCACAAGACATAATGATGTAATATTGAACACTAGATTTAAATTCACAGAAGCAGGAATGGTGACAACATAGTTCAAACTTCCAATTGCTTAATGTCCATTTTGATATTGCATGAGCTTTTAAGGAGGGAATAAGTGGGTTATATATCTTGGATGCAGGCTGTTTCAAAGATGTTCTGCCAGGATAAACTTTAGAACTAAAATGGAATGACACAAACCAGAAAAACCCAGACTGACACTTCTAATTGCTGGAGAGTTCACACCAAACTTCTATTATTCTACTTACGAGGTTTGGGCAATTCAATAATTGGAACAGTAGCTATTTTCTGTTATATTTAGTTAAAATATACTATTTGTTGCACAACAATTGTCAAGAATTGTCAAAGCAAAGTAGTACAGTTATCATGTACATGTCTCCACCTATCACAGACAGGACTGCTACAAGGGCCTCTTATAAAAGCTTCCCAATGCCTCCCTTTATAAGACTGTGTTTTACTGTACTTGCAGCTACCCAGTTTTGAGGTTCAAATGGAATTTCCTACATCAAGTATCATTTATGCATCACTTTGTGGGAAGGTTAATTCAGAATAGCTCAATCAGTCCATAGATAAGACTAAGGGAAAGCATGGACTTCAGTGTAATACAGTTGTCTAAAGAAGAAAAATTAAAGTTTGAAAAGGCAACATTAAATTTAAATCTTTAGCCAAGAAAAACTAAAATTGAAGTCATTATTACAATTATTACAACTGTAGAGTCAATTATAGAGTCAAGCAGTCAGGCTGGGAAACACCAGAATTAAAAGCTAATATTTACCAAAAAATTTAGAGGCAGAAGACAGTGTGTAGTTTTCATGAGACTGTCACAACAGTGATGATAGGTAACAGCAAATGGCTTTGTAAACAGAGTTTCAAAATATCTCACCAAAAACAGTAAGATACAGGCTTCAAAGAAACTGAGGGAAATGAAACTGGGGATATTCTTCACCAAAGAAGTCTAGAAATTTCAGTCTAGTCAGCAACTTAATACTAAATTTATAATGGCAAGAGTCAAAGTAGGAATAAAGCAACAACCCATGTCAAGAAAACAAAAAGCCATACAAGTTTTATTTATTTTATTTAGAAGTAAAATAAAATGTGATATTTCCATCTAGAAGCCACTGGCATATGCTGTGGTAAATTCAAACATGGAGAATGGGTTTAGCTTTCAGATTCCTCCCAAATTCAACTTCTTCCTTTTGCACCAGAGCTTTGTGCAAGCTCTGATACACCTGAGGATACATCTGTTTAAGGCAGCCGCTGGAGTTCAAACTTATCAGCAGATGGTGCTTCAAAAACATCATCTTCAACACTTTCTTCTATTGGCTTCATCTTTGCTGAAGTTCTCAGGTAGGGAGATGTTCGGCCTGGGCCTGTCACAGTTACAAAGAAATTACCGATTAGTTTAACAACACATGCCTGCTAGGTCTGCCTATTTGTGACAAATTGTACACAATCTGATGATCCCGACCTAGTTGCCTCATGAGAGGATTTTATAAGCGAAGGTTTTCTTGCTACCTCGCCATAGGCACCAGGAAATTTTAGACATGGGACAGCCACACTGCTATGAACCAGCAACATCTCTAAGGTTCAAACCCTGTTGCTAACCACAGACACGGTATTCTCCCCAAATTCAGTGCAAACCCTGACTGAGCAAGGTGCCCACCACTTGTGCCCCTGGTGGTCATTTTCTCACCATGACACTCACCCGCTAACTCGACTCCATTCGATTACAGCAACATGGATGGCTGCCCTAAGCACAAAAGGCGGGTACATTTGCACACTTGCTTCGCTGGGCAAAAATTCCTCAGCGCATTGGGCAAACCTCAGGTGGGCACATGACACAAGCCCTAACTTTGCTGTTAAAGCATAAAATCATAGAATATCCTGAGTTGCAAGGGACCAATAGGATCAAAGTCCAGCTCCTGGCCCTGCACAGGACACCCCCAAGAATCCCACAACGAACACAAAGAAAACAAGATTAACAGGCAAAAGCCACATAACTTTTGACTGATGATGATTTCACTGCAACAAAACTACCTTTTAGAAAAGCAGCAGCTTGTCTGCCAGAGCAGAGCGCACACCACAGCTATTAGTGACAAGACATTAAATGGAGTTTTTGTGCAAGTTACCACTGCAAACTACCTCTATTGCAGTTAAATTTTCAGCGTGAGGGTCAAACCAAAGAACCTCTTTGACATTGGCTGAACAGTTTTGTTTTCCATTGTTCACTCTGAAATTGCATCTGCACTTGGACATGTTTTTCTCTCAGTACCCTCTTCTAGAGTTAGACCACTACAATGGTACAAGGCTGTAAACAGCTAGGATATGATGATCAAAAAGATTATGGAAAACTTCAAAATACCATTTGAGAAGAAAAGAGCATAAGACAGTCTGTCAGCAGGATTGCTGTTAGCATAGAAGCTAAAAATTCAAATATTCTTGAAAAAAAAAATACTGAGAGCCATAGCACAGTCTTGTTTTTAAAAAAGTTTATCACATATACAGTAAAGTGCTGTGTTAAGGAAGTCTATTTATGAGGAAGGACTTGTTTGCAATGTATGTGTTATACACAGAGAACAAAATACAGCTACAGGCAAGACCAGCGGGTTATTGTATAACTGCATTTTTAAATCACATTCACAAAGACACTGTTTGGAATTAGCTTTTTGGAAGTTTTTATGTTAAAAATTTATTAGCATTTTCTTTTGACATTTAAAAATTACTTAAACTGCCATGATACATAGTTACTCAAACACATTTTTAAGTACTGGAATTGTTAAACACTTCTTTTCACGCAGATGGGTTTTTATGGCCTAAGCAAAGGATAACTACATCCAAAGTTTCTGGGTACACTTGGATATAAAACAGACTTTTCAGGGAGACACCAACAAATTACACTCAAAGGTAAAAGTGTGCCTGACAATGCTGAGTTAGCTTCAGCTTTTTTTTTCTTTTTTTCTTTTTAGAGTATAGTTTATTACTATTTTTAGAATGGTTTTCTTTTATTTAGAAGTACTTAGTTCTCTCTAGAAATCAGAAATAAGAAGTCATAAGTCTGTTTAATAAGATATAAGATCTAATTCTCTCATCCTGTTTGTTTCAAAGACGTGCTCTTATTTGCTCTAAATACAGAACTGTATAAATACTGATGCTTCTATCCAGTGTTGGACAGATGTTCAAGTGACTGAGTCAGACCTTCCATCCACTACATTCTGTTGCCCTTTCTTGAGGGCCTAAGCCAAAATACATATTAGAATTTCCATGAAACCAAGTCCTGCTTTTAACCACAAGCTGGGTATAACGTAAGGAGCATATAATTTGATAATACCACTAAAAGCATTACCAAACCAAAACCTTTCTACATTCCTGCTTAGAAGTTAGCAAATACAGATTCGTAGACCAGTAAATCTGAACTATTCAAACTAAGTACTCCAGAAAGAGACTGTATCACTAGTAAGTATGTGAATGACTACCAAGCAATAGAATCATGGAATAGAAACTAATACCAAAATATTTTTAAAGGACTGAAAGTCAAGTGAAATTATGCTTGTGATCAGGTTGAACTATTTTTGTTTAACCCAAATTTTGGAAAAAGAGATACATCTATTTCACTTACTAATGAGTTACATACAGATGGATCATGGATGTCAAGCACAAGTGTCACATGATAAAAAAATCCCACTTTAATACCTTTTTGAGGATGCCTGCTGAGTTAATGTGATGTTATCAACAGAAAACATCATGCTGCAAACGACTCACTCCGTAAGCATTATAGAACTCTTGTTGGTTATTTCCTTAATATAAAAGCAAACAGTTAGGTGGGTTTCTTAGTTAATTAAATTCAAAACAGTTTTGTTAGTAATCATAGTTTGGGACCTACTAATGAGTATTTTTAATCCTTTCACTACTAAACACTTTGAGAATAGCTTTATATCAATTTCCTGAGAAAATGAGCCAAAGCTTATTGTTTGTAGCACTGATAAAAGAATAACTTTAGAAGTTGGGATTATACAAAAACATAAATGCTTGTTTTTTAAGAATATGGAAATAAGGAGAAGAAAACTTATTTGTACTGCACTAGTAAAATATCATACTTGTAATGGGAAGCTTTTGTCATTGCTAGGTGATTGTTGGGTAGACAAAACAGTATTCCTGTAGAGCTCCTGTACAAAAGAAAAAGTTTGTAATTTCCAAATGTTTCTCACAAAATCTTCTGAGGATTTTGGATTGTGTTGTTTTAAATAAACATGTGTATGATTGTAGAAGGGAGACCAAGGGAACACCACTAGGACTGTAACCCTCAGCATGTGCCTTATACTGAATCTAAAAAAAAAAAAACAAAAAAACAAAAAAACCAACAGACAAAAAAACCCCGACTGCTGCATTGAGAGCACCCAGGAGAAGGTTTTTGAAAACAACAGAGGTAAGGTAAATGGCAGCTTTTTTGTTTGGTTTTCCCTGTGATCTGAGAAAAAGTGCATACATGGCCACAATACACATTGAATACAAATCTTTAAGCAGAGCTCACCTTGGTAGCAACCCCATCACTTGCAGTGACAGTGCCCAGCAATTACTAACAAGCTATCTTGGCAAAAACAAAGATTGAAGCATTACAGTTCAAGGCGATAAATAAACTTGCATCGTGAATTTTTATCAACCTTTTACAGAAGTCAGAAATATAAAATAAAAATGCAGAGAAGATACAAATGACAATATTTCCTGAGATGTATATTGCACTGCTGTATGGGCAACTCCTCTGCCTCCCCAGAAGTAAGGGAAAGTATTGGACTCAGGAGGCTGCTGCCTCAATTGAACTGAGTGAGTTCAGAACATAAAAGACATTTAAACCCCTCTTTTTGGGGAATTATACCCTGTACACCAGAAAAAAGGTACACAAACCAAGGAAAATACAACAGAGAAAACTGTATTTATCGAGTATGTGCTAAGCACTAATGCATCTTGGGATTTACCTAATTACAGCTGAACACGTCATGCATTTTAACTACTTTCTCCCAAAGCTGAAATAGTGATGTGTTTTGCTGTTAAGCCTGAAAGGGACATTTTAATTCTAACTAATTGCACAAACACAGTTTTACTGTTTCTTTCAGGCTTCTGAGTGCACAAATTCATCCAAGGGCTCTCTACGCAAAGGACTGGCTTCAATTTCATGGAATTTTGCTGTGCGTGGAACAGGTGAAAAGCCACTCGAGAGTCTGTGGTCTTGTAAAGAACAGACCAACACAAGAGACTCCATGGCAGGTAGCTGCTACAGGCTGACTGATCAGGAAGAGCAAGTAGATGGAAGCCTTCTTTCGACAACTGGATCACAGGCCTTGGTAGTTATGGGGAACTTTAACCACCCCAGTGTCTGGTGGCAAGGCAACAGGGCTGGGAGCCAGCAGTCCAGGAGATTTCTGGAACGTAGCAGAAAATTTCTTCACAGAAGTGATCGCCGAGTCAACTAGGGAAGGCACTCTGCTGGACCTGTCACTGATGAACAAGGAAGAAGTCATCAGGGAGCTGAAAGCTGATGGCAATCTTGGCTGCAGTGTCCAGGAACTGGTGGAGTTTAAGATACTGAGTGGTGTGCAAGACAAATAGTAGAAGTATAACCCTACAGGACAGGGGACTCTGGCTTGCTCAGGGTTTTACTTGGCAGGAACCCATGGGACATGGCCTGCAAAGGCAAAAGGACCCAAGGACAGATCTTCAAGGACACCTTCCTCAAAATACAAGGACAGTCTGTTCCAGTGCACAGAAGGTTGAGCAAGCGTGGTAGAAGGCTGGCATAGATGAATAGGAAAGTCCTGACAGAGCTCAAACACACACCCTAAGTGAAAGCAGGCATGAGCTGCTTGGGGGGAATACAGGACCATGACCCAAGCATGCAGTGATGAAATTAGGAAAGCCAAAGCTCAGCTAGTTCTGGATCTCATGAACAGCAATAAAAAAGGCTTCTACAAATACACCAGCAACAAACGACAGACCAGTGAAACTGCAAGGCCACAGCTCAGTGATGCACAGGACTCAGAGACATGAAAAATTCTAAGATATTAAATTTTTTTTTTTTTTTTTTTTTTTTTTTACTTCGCAAGTTTCTCCTGAGGCCACCCAGGTCTCTGAGTCTAGTGGTAGAAACTGGGAGAGGGATGCCTGACTTACAAAAAACCCAGAATGAGTTAGGGACTATTTAAGTCAACAGGACAAACACAGGACTGTGGAACCGCATGGGCTGCATCCAAAGGTGCCAAGTGTTGGCTGATGCAATTGCAAGGCCACCTTGGAAAGATGATGGCAGTCATGGGAGGCAGAAAAAGGCCAACATCACAGACATTTTAATGAAGGGCAAAGAGGAGCACACAGGGAACAACTGGTCTATCAGCCTAACCTCAGTTCCCAGGAAGATTATGGAGCTTGTCTTCCTGGAAGCCATGTCCAAGAACATAAAGGATGGGAAGGTGACTGGGAACAGCCAGCATGGGTATAGCATGGGCAGATTGCATCTGACCACTCTGACCACTTAGGTGGTGAGATTATCTCTGTGAAGAAATGGAGTGCGCAGTGGATGATGTTTACCTGGATGGTAGCAGAGCCCTTCCCAGTCTGCAACAGAATCCTTCCAGACAAACAGGTAAGAAACAGACTGGATACATGGACTGCAGCTTGCGTGAATAATCTGCTGGACTGCCAAGTTCACAGGGTGGGGAACAGCAGTACAAAATCCAGCTGTCAGGTAGTTAGTTACCCCTCAAGGGCCAGTGCCAAGGCCTGTAATATTTAATATATTAATGACCTGGGTGATGGGATGGAATGCACTCCCACCGAGTTCACAGCCAAGTAGTGAGGGAAACTGCAGGCCAGAGGGGAGGGCAGCAAGTCAGAACAGACCATCAGAGACTGGAGGAAAAAAAACTGACAAACTACAAGAAGTTCAAGAAAGACAAATCCCTGTACCTGGGACACAACAAACCTACACAGCATTACAGCCTAGGCACCAACTGGTTGGAAAAGCAGCTTTGCAGAAACAGACCTGGGGGTCCTGGCAGACACAAAACGGAATATGAGTCAGCAGAGTGCCCCTGCAGTCATGAATGCCATCCATATATTGGGCCATATTAGCAGCATATATTGAGCCATATAAGCAAGAGCACAGTCAGCAGATCAATGAAAGAAATTAATTCTCTCTATGTGGCACTTGTGAGACAGGATCTGGAGTGCTGTGTCCAGTTTTGCACCTCCCTGTACAAGAAAGACATGGACATACTGGAGGCAAGTGCAGTGGAGAGCAACCAAGACGGTCAGAGGCTGGAGCAGGTGATGTACAGGGAGAGAGGCTGCGAGAGCGAGGTGTGTTCAGCCTTAGGAACAGAAGGCTCTCAGGGGATCTGACTGTTGTCTTCAGCTACTTAGT
Organism: Pseudopipra pipra; assembly: GCF_036250125.1. Lineage (NCBI taxonomy): Eukaryota > Metazoa > Chordata > Aves > Passeriformes > Pipridae > Pseudopipra > Pseudopipra pipra. The sequence goes on along the minus strand of NC_087551.1, from coordinate 72,368,776 downwards.
GGAAGGGTATAAAGAAGAGAGAGCCAGACTCTTCTTGGAGACATGCACTAAAGAACAAAGGACAACAACTATGAGCTGCAATAAGGGAAATATTTTTCACCATGAGGGGGGTAAAGCCCTGGAATTGGTTGCCCTGGGAGGCTGTGAAATCTTCCACCTTGGAAATATACAAAGCTTGACTGGACATAGCCCTTCTCTAGGTGATCTTGCTTTGAACGTGAGGTTGGATTAGACAACCTCCAGAGGTTCCTTACCACCTCAACTGTTCTGTGATTCTAAATGTCCTGGCACAGAACAGAGGAGAAAAGGAAAACAACACCAGAATTTTCATCAAACTATATCCCAGGTTGTCACCCTTGATGTTCTAGTAGGGTGAAACACTCGCAGGGCTTTTGCTTCCTTCTATCTGAGCATGCAGACTATACCAATGTTAAGGAGTAAAAACAGATAGGCCCTCCAAGTCTGAAGGAGTTCCTGGATGAGAACTGTGAGGAACACAATGGAAAACAGAAAATTAAACAGTAAAGTGCAAATATTTGCAAACGCTTTCTCTTTGTAGCAGAGACTTTAACCATAACAAAGAACAGTTGTTGGCAATGATTTTTCCCCTCATATATTTGAATTCTAATCACTAAAGAATAATAATTCCCAAATTAAAAGAAATAATCTTATATGATCCTTTTAAATTCTGTTAAACTAATGGTTTATGCCAAATGAGAAACTTGAACATCCTTTTTTTTTTTTTTGTTCAAAAGCTGCTTTTACAGTTAAGGTTAGTGTTGAAGTTTAGATTCAGAGGAACTGAAAATAAACAACAGTAAAAGCCTAGAAAGAATCGTTTAGAATGTTTCTATAAAGAAATAAATTCCAAGAGTAGAAGCAAAAACAGTCAGACATGATTTCTTCCCTCTTTTCATCTGTTCTCTACTACTCCTGTCATACAAAGCACAGGAGAGGAGAGCCTGACATGATATCTGGAGATTTTCCAGGTGACATCAAAATATTGGTTGTACACCACATTTGCCGAGACCCTGCCAATACAAACTATCTCAGGAGAAAATGCAGAACATCGAGTTGCTGAGGGGTAATGTTTTGTTAAGGTTTTTAATTTCTACAAGCACCGGTCACAGAATAAAGAATCTACTACTGTGATAGGCACTGTACATTCAGTTTTGCCCCACTACTGTAAACATTCCATATTATGTCTACACATAAACACTACGTCAAAAATTATTACCATACATGCTGGGGTTTTTGCCAGTATCTACATGAGATACCTTCAGTTAGCACACAAAGCCCCATGCATCTTTTGACTGCCCTATAGTCAGGTCCTTTCATTTAGCTGATGCACAGCAGCATCAAAAAAGCTACAGTCTGCTCCCACAGAGTTCTACAATAATCTCTAATGGTCAATCAAGCTGTGTTCAAAACTGGCAAAAACTATTCTGAGCACTCACGAAGAGAGGATGCAGAGGAAGTCCCACGAAGAAACATCTGCAAGCCATCCTCACTGTCACTGGTACTGGCCATACTGTTTCTCATCTGCATCACAGACAGCTGAGAGCAGAGACTAGGCTGTCGATCAATCTTTTTTGAAGCCTAAAGAAAGAAAAAAAAAAATTATTTTTAAAAACGTCAGGTAAGTTAAACTAAAATGGAAAATGACTAATTCCCTTGCAGTAGATGCTCTGGTCTCAGCTATGATTATCCAAGAAACTTGCTAGAGCAGAAGATTCTATGCAGTGTACATCAACTGGAATGAAAATAGAAAATGCCAGTAATATATTGGAATTGGAACATTGACAAGTATGAAACCTCATATTAATTATTCAATTTCAATTTAGTTTTGCACTGGAACTTTCACATGTTTTCTTACAGAAAGAAGAAAAAGGAAAGATGAAGGGAAAAAGGAAAAAAGGCAAGGTGAGAAGGAGTGTGCAGAACAGCAGTCTCCAGGAGAGAGCAGTATCCCAATACAGTTCTTAACACATATAGGATGCACATTGCTACATATTCCTTCAAGGTGCCATACTCCAGAAATTACTTTCTGCCTACGTATATATGAGTTTTATTATAGAAAATTCCCCTGTAAGTCTTTTTTATTGCAAAAAAAAAAAAAAGGCAGGTTTAACACATGCTTTATAAGATGTATTTTACAGATGGTATATTTCTGCTAGATCATTTGGCCTTACTGCATTAGTAAATTAAAGCAGTGATCTGAAATACTTTTGAGTTTTTGACTGCAAGATGGTGTAATCTATTTAATTAATCAAAAAGCAAATTAAGCAGTGCATTATTGCTATTAAATTGTCTCCCCTGCAATTCTTTCTTTTCTCTTTCTATAATCAGTATAAAATTGAGAGAACTTACAGAGTCTAATTAGGCATAAAGACATGACAAGTTAAGCCTGTTGAAGTCTGTAGTAGTGGCAGCCATTCCTTTAGGATAATTTTCAATCAAATTCACAAATTTGCAGATGTAACTGTTTAACCTATATACAAGTTACCTAAAGGTAATCTGATGAGAAGGATTTTTGCTCTAAATTAATCAATACAGACAGAATACAAAAATACTGTATTATAAAATTATAAAGCCTTCCATAAATAATGGTGAAGAGTCTTCAAATAAATTATATATGAGAACCTTACAACCAGTGCATGAATAATAAACAAACAAACAACAACAAAAAAAACCCCAAACTGAAAAACCACCAGCAAACAAGTTACTGTCCAAATCTTGTAAAGTCACATAACTAAATAAGGAGACAAAATGAAACTAAAACAAGATAATATATCTATGACTACACCTAGACCACTTACCTGGACACCTAAAACACACTCTCTCTACAGGCAAAGAATGAGTTCTATTCAGACCACTTAATATTCTATATGTATTCACATTTATTTATATTTTATACATATTTCATGATTCCTTTAATTAACTGCATCATATTCACATAATGTTTGCTTTTTTTTTATTTGTATTTTCAACCCTCAAAGATGTTAAAATTATTCTTCCTAGAAATCAGTATTACATAGATGTTTCCCCTAGTAAAAATTTTTTTAAGAAAAAACTCTGAAGCTTCTTTGTACAAAGGCACCCATTTGTTAATGAGAAAGGATATCCAGGGAGAAGCACCTTTTTAGCTAGTGGCCATCATGTCTAATAGATGACTAGAAATATTTGCACTAGCCAATCAGTTTTGAATCTCTGTTACTCATCTTTCATGTACCTGACTGTGCAAACTTTAACAAATATTGCTTTTGACAGAAACACTGCACTGACTCACATCTTGGCACTAAAAGGCCATGAGAGTGCATTCAGCAGCTGATAGCAGCAGGTTAAAAAAAGGTGCTTTAAGAACATTTAAAATTTAAGTAAACACACATTTTGTGTGGAAGAAAAATTCCCAAACAAAACTCCAATTGCTTACCTTGTCATTTAAGGTTGGGTCATTCAATGAATAGAGTTTATTTGTAATATCTTTGCCAATAAGGTACTTGAAGATCTCATAAAGAAAAGGCTCAGACTCTAGAAAATAAGTCAGCCTTTCCCTGGACCAGCACAAGAACTTGCAGTTATCATCTGCAATAATAGTGACCTGAAAAAAAAATACATGCTCAGAATTAGCACATTTAAAAAGGTTTTAAGATTAGCACATTTAAACATGCTTTAAAATAAGTGATACCATTTCATTTGTGTCTCCAGTTAAAAAAACTGTTAAAGCCATAAAACTTTTTGGTATCCCTTAGAATGTTGTGTTTATAAATACAAAAAAATCTCAGATATTTATTATCATTGTATTTTTCACTGATATGTGCAGCCAGTTTGTTTTTCAGAAAACCCAGGGGGAGGTAACAGGAGAAAAATCTCTCATGGGTTCCCAAACTGTAAAAGCATTTATGTAAGAGGAAATTTACATATAAAGTCAGTTCTATGGTGATGACACTACTTGAATCCTAATAGGCCTACATGTTGCTTGGGTTTATTTTATGTCTCCAAGCAGGAGCAACTTGTATCATATCCAAAGGTCTCCATCAAAGAATTTTTAGTGATTAAAAAAAAAATATTTTCACCTTTCTCTCTTCGCTGTCATCCCTGTTGATCCCACAAGTACCACTTTCTAGCAGTTGAGTTAAGCAAGGCTCTGTTTGCTCAGTTATTGGTAATTCAGTTATGGGTAGTTACAAGGGAGCTTGCAGACCCTCATGGGAGCCTGGACCTGCCAGGTTTGTCCCCCTGTGCCATCAGAGGGCAATGGCACACTGAAACCCACAGCACTTGGTGATACCCAAAGGCACGTTTTGAAGGGGGAAGTCAGTCGCCTACAAAGAAATCAGGTGCTCTCTTCTATTACAGGATAACACAACCTCCTGAAAAAATTAAAAACCTATAAAGTCCAAGAAATAATGGGAAACTGTCACGTATCCATGGATTTTTTACTTCACAGTCTGTAATATAAGCCCACTGGCTGAGGAAGAATTCACCAGCATTGCCAGCAGATGGGGTCCTTAAGATTGAATCTGTGTACTCTTGAAATGGCAGCAGTGACAGTATTAATACGGCAGCAACGAGCAGAACTCACGAGTAAAGGATGTGCATTGCACCAGATTGCAATCATTTTTAAGGAAGGCAGCAGTTGAGGCATGAACCTTTTCCCTTGAGAGGGATGAACTCGTATTCAGTCCCTTACAGGGAAAACAGGCTGCGCCAAGAGGGCAGCTGTGCTGTGGGACACCTTGCTGCTGCAAAATGAATGCATCCCCTGGCATTAAGCCTAGTATTTGACTGGAACATTTGACCTCAATCACTGATTTTAGAGTCTACATTGCTCTCCCTCCCTCCCCTTCTGCCAGGGTATCAGTGTGGATGTACCCAGTCGGCCACCGTCCAGCCATTATTACACACATCTAACTAAAGAACATCAGGTAAGACACAGCAAAATAGTCATTTCTATGGGGAAAAAAAAACTTCTCTAACAGTATTTCCACACGCCCCCACAAGGCTATAATAAAATATATCCTTTAATGCACTAGCATAATTACAGTGCTAGAGAAACATACTCTTATTGTCCCTAATATGAACATTTTTATTCGAAATATTGATATAACTTTCAGATTATGCTGCTTTAACAACTTGCAAAATGGCAGAAGCATTAATATGCTTTGATAAGTACCAATTTCCAATTACCAGTGCCTGAACTTTTAGTCTTTCATTATTACAATAATTATTTTTTTTCTGTTTTTGAACCAGTGACGAGACCTGCTCATATCATCTCTTTGTCCAGCAAAGCCACCTCTTAAGTTATTTGTCCTGAACAATCTCTTAAAGTAAAATGAACTTGGAAACAGTAAAAGAGAGCAGAATAGCAAAAGTCAGACTGCTCAGTCAACATCATCATAATACTGTTTTGTGGCATTTAAATTTAAAAGTTATTCTTGATATGGTTCATCGTCAAACACCAGTACGAGAAAGACAGCAAAACTGTGCAAGTCAAATAGTTCACTGTTGATCAAATTTATATTCTGGTTTTTTTAATGATCTCATCAGCTCATATCCAGTGACATTTAAAACAAAGTGTACCTGGAATTTCTCACCCCGGTTCATCTGTGTTGATCGAAATTCAGGAGAATCTATAAAGGCACAGGGGTAAATATTATGCAGAAAATGCCCTCGATAAGACACCTTCATTCTGGAAATAAAAATGTATGAAACAACATTTTAAAATCAGGGAAGTTTGATTAATTTAATCTAAATTTGGATATGATTGTTGACAATAGTAAAGCAGTATGCAACAGGAAAAAAAATACATTCATCTTCTGGAATATCACACCCAGAGCTACCCTGTTTTCTGCCTAAACCTCCACTGATTCCAAGCATAACAGGCTGCCAGTCAAACAGAGATTTGAAGAACATGGCATGTATTCCTCAAAACACTGTTATCCAACAAGAAAAAGGTGTTTTGCAGAGTTATGCTATACAGCCAGAAGAGAATTTAGGCTTCTTCTACATAGCTTTGTGACAATGAGTAAGAAAAACAATGAAGCCTGACATCACTGTTACTGTCAAGAGAAACTGGTTAAAATATTGACCAGAATTTAATGTGAGTTTCAAGATTACAGCTTGGCCACTGGCATATATTTTATCCTTTCTCACCTGGGTTCTGTCAGCCTCTGGGCAGTGCACCTGCCCCTTTCTACTTGCATGTACATGTGCAACGAACCAATTCTAATAGGCCTGCTGTTTTAAAGTCTACTGGAGGGATACTTTTCCTTCCCTCATGTACAATATTTTTTAACTTTAAAAACTGAGAATGCACTGAGAATATAACTTAGGTATCTAAAACTCAGACAAAACTCTTGCTTGTTCTGCAAGACATTGCCTTTGGTTTTATACAAATATAATTCCCACTAAAATCCATGCCACTGTACAAATAGGTGGATACATAATACGTTCCCAGTAAGAGACATCACTGTCATCTGAAAAGAGCATCACAAAATATTCTATACCTATAGACTATTTGGCTATAGACTCTTTGTCATAGACCATAACATGCTACAAACAGTAACATTAAAAAAGCTAACAAAAACCTCAACAATTTTTTAATCTATTCAACCATCACACAAAGCATAAGACTGTCCCCAAGCTTTTATAGAACCTACTTCCCCTTCAGCAGGATGCTTAGCCTATCATCAACCGATGTTTTATCTTCTGCTGCATAGGCTTGCCCTGTCTTTAAAGTCTGAATGTTGCAGAATTGTCCAGTTAGCCTTTGGAAGAGCTCTGGAGGCACATGGAGAGGTTCAAACATTCTCTTGTAGAGGCTGCTAAGTTCCTTCTCTATCTTGATCTAGATTGGATAAACAAGAGACACTGATAAACACAGAGGCAGTTTAAAAATGGTAAGGCTGCACACATGCTCCAGTTGCTATGCTTGAGGAACATCTTTGGCTTCGTTTTGCTTAAGCAAGGAAAGAAGTGGCAAATGTGTGACATCTATCCACAAACACTGCCTATAACAGGGTAACCAAAACCTTATCTAAAATTAGCCAGGCTGGCATACAGGTGCTTCAGAATGGTGTTCCATACAAGTGGCACATTAAGTCAGACACAAGGAGTCTTCTGAGACTTCCGTTGATGTAACACTGAAGAGGACTTGGGCAAGAATTACACAGATAGCCTTTCACACTACATACATGCGTCACTCTGGCTGTCTCTCAGCCTCTCCCGGGAGCCCCTTTCATCCCTGAGCTTCTTGGCTTACTTACAGTAGAAAAGCAAGTCCTGAAAAACAAATCCATCATATTGAAACCACGTGTGATGAGGGAGGAAAAAAGAAAAACCAAAACACTGCCAGCTGAACATCCCACATCTAGGAGCCCACCCAAACTCTGGCAACCGCAATGAGGGAAAGGAAGTTGGTTGAAATCCCAAGCCTGGAAGTCTTTCCTGAATGAAGGCAGGGATTAAGACAGTATCCTGGCCTTCCTGAAAGCTGAGGCAGCCTGAACAAAGCCTGCATATTTGCTGTGAGGAAAACAAATTAGAACAATAAGCATCAGATAATGAAGAAACAAAATACAAAGAGAATAAGGAAAAGCAACCAAGAAAAAATGGCAGAAGAGGCACATTTCTGGCTCATGTTCAACTTTTACTTCAGGACATGCAGGTTCTTTTTCTACAAAGCTGCTTTCTAGCTGGTTGGTCTGTGGCATATGCTGATGCATGCGGTTATTCCTCCTCAGGTGCAGGACTCTGCACTTTTTGCTGAACTCCATGAGGTTCCTGTTGGCCCATTTCTCTAGTCTGGTGAGGCTTCCCAACCTTCTGGCCTATCAGCTACTCCTCCCAGTTTTGCATCATCAGGGTACACATCTGCCCCACCATCCAGATCATTAATGAAGATGTCAAACGGGACCTAGCACTGGCCCTGAGGTTACACACTGCTAGTGCACACACCACACACTAGTATACATAATACACACCTCCAACTAGACTTCTTACCCCTGATTACCACGCTTAGCCCAGCCATTCAGCCAATTTTCAATCCATCTCACTGTGTCCTTATCCTACACACACTGCAACAGATTTTCTATCAGGATTTTACAGGACATCGTGTTGAAAACCCTAATGAAATTAAGGTAGACAATATTCACTATTTCCTTCATGCACTTCTCTCGGTCACTATGATTATTCCAAGACTATCAAGAATAGCCTCCCAGTGACATCAGCTCTTGTGAGTGTGTGTCATTAAGGCTCATGGACCTACTGTGTCCAGTATGTCACCTGATCTAAAGTTAGACTGCTTTCACACTGAATCAATTACTAGTTAAATCTCACACCAGCAACTACCTTTATATGAAATCCAGGTTAGGAATTTCCTGCACATTCCCTGTGCCACAGTCTTTAATATCTCAGCAGGCATCTACACATACAAAACAAGGAATAAAAATTAACCAGCAAGAGAAACTGTATTCTGTTGGGGATTGTCCTGAACTATTGGATTTCAAAATATGTTCCATGTAACTGTGAAGCCAGATGACTATTTGTTTTGCTGGCATGTTCTCCAGGAACTCTTTCATTTTTAACAGCTATACCAATTTAATTTGCACCTCTTTCTATACATGACCACTGCAACTCAAAGAAATACATATCTTCATCTGAAAAAGGAATCTGAGTAGCTTCCAAGACTCCTGAATTCATAATCATGCAAACAGACATGAGGGCAAATTTTGGCCCTGGAGTGTTAATGCAATCCCTTAACTAGTACATAATTCACATTTTCTGATCTTCCTGTAATGAATAATACTTAGAGAGAGCAGGCATAACTACTTTCTTAAAGACTGATCAGGCTGGAGACTGTAGCTGTACTTTGGATGGTCTCCCTTATAACAGACTATTCACTCACAGGCACAGCTGACTGCTCCTCCAGTCATGCTTGTGGGTCATATTCCAAATGAGCCATATGGGTAGGTGTAGTGTTTTGTTCAGCAGTGGTTGAAATATTCTGGGGTGATGCCAGATCTCCAAGTCAGACACCGATTAGACTCAGCTTCCACTCAGACTACAAAAGCCAAATTTGTGAAGCTCCAAGAAAACAAAACCACAGAAATAGTCTTCTGGTCAGAAAAAAAAACCCACTGAGATTTTGCATGCTCCATTTAATAAAATAAATATTTAACAACTGAGAGTATCAATTATTCATTTTGTAATACGACTAACTTGTAATTATTCTTCCATTCCTTTCTTTCCTTAAAAACATTATTTGTGAGGATGACCAAAACTGACTGAGATGGGCAATACAATAGCTGCAGAGAGAAAGTCTTCCTCAAAAATTAGTTCTTAAGAATTTTAATTTTTTTCCCCATTCTTTATCTTCCTGTAGGAAAAACACTTAAAAACAGCCTTTGAGTTCATAGTAAACATGTAAGACAGTTAAAACGTCATGCGTGACTACTAGGCATCAATTCAAGTAAGCTTGTTGATCATAGTCTGTAACAAAGATTTTTTTAAATAATTACTGAAAGTATTATGTATTACACCAATTAAAATAGTACAATATTTTTCATGCAGTGTTCATAAATACTGTGATTTCTTAGTGGAAAGAAGATTATTGAAATTAAGTCTTAATATACTAAGAAACAGCACTACATGGCCAGTCTATCAGAACTAATTCTTGACTAAGCTTTTAAGTTGTACAGGTCATGTAGCTCTTTTGATGGTAACCTTCAGATGAATCTGTGCTCCATACTGGAGGAACAGCACTGTAGGTAAAGCCTTTGTTAACACATGTACTCAAGTAAATGTACTTAATTTATCACCTTGTTGTAGACAGATGCAATTTAACCTGTGGTTGCCTACTGGAGTTTGTCCTGCAGTTTTCAGTCATGCTGGTAAAGATTTCAGTCTTTCTACCATCTCTTTCATTTCCTTTAAATTCTTCCTCCTTTGGCAGCTTGCTCTGCCTCTACTTAAGTTGAAATCCTCAACATGCACAGTATTTTAGTACAAGTCCAAAGTCTATTTTCCTACATTTCCTCTATCACTTTCTACTGAGAATTCTAGTTTATTCTGTGTAAGAACAGTTTTGCCCCACGTGCACACAGTCTATGGGAGTGCCAAGTACCTCAGTTCTGCTGTGGTTACATTGCTAATGGGCAAGGGCTACAGAAATACAAAGAAAAGTTAAAGGCAGGTCCTCCAATTCCTTCTCTCTTAGATGTAATTTTTTTACAAACTTCGATGACTGAGTTTATCAGTCAAGTTTCATGTCCTTAAACAATTCCTTCTTTTTAAATCCACCTATAGAGTAGGACTTCTACCACTTAACCTAACTCCTATAAATAATTCTGCTAATAAATTTACTAGAGGATTTAGTGAAAATAGCTGTCTCTTCAATAGGATGAAGTCTATACCATGATGCACAAAATACCCCAGCCTATGCAAACACAGCTTTTAGTAGACAATTGTAATTACAGAAGAATGTTTCTTTCTTCATTCAGTATTGATTTACACACTGTAAAGTAGTATTTTTTTTACTCAAGCATAAACCAGCACACCATCCTCCTGAGATGCTTCTTCACTCTCCCATAGCCTTTTATTTAGATTTTTGGAAAGGGTTGGATAGGTACGAACCCAAGGACCACTACCCACATTTAAAGATGCATGTCACAACTCACTTTTAAAAATACAAATAAGTTTTAAGGTTTGGTTTTCTCCAGAAATGGATTTCTATTAGCTGTGCACTCCAGCCTTTTGTAAGAATTTCTGACATTGTTGGCCAGTTCCTGTCCCATCTGACAAGATACTAGAGGCCTCAAAATGATACTAAAAGGCTCAGTTGGTGAGCGGGTTGAAGGGGAGCAGGACATGCTAACTTGGTTGGGGGAAAAGACTGCAACATGAAGTTGTCCCATATTAAAAACTAGTACCTGCATGGGATATTTAACTGCAGACACAAACACAGTCTGGCCCCACCGGTTCTGCATTATCACAACTGCTATTCTGTGTGTGCATTAGACAGCATGGCCACGGCCGACTAGCAGAAATACAGTGCAGTTTCATCATATGCTGTATCTTAATGATGATATAAATGGATTGAATAGGCTAAAATAATAGCATTAGCAACACAAACTCAAGAGGAACTTCCCTTTCAACTGGTAAGATTGCTCTCTGAGAGCAATTTAAACCAGAAATATTTACTACACATCTACAAATGTCTATCTAGTTTTAAGCTATCTCCTGAGCGAGACAGAAGTCAAGCATCATGCTGCTATGCCAAGAAAGGAGCAAGGTGCTAATTTCTTAGCTGCTTTCTGGCACAGGCTGTGTTGACTTGGTGAGGAGCTTATTTCCAGCTAGGTTGGCTTTGGGTTCTTTTGGTACTAGCTGTTACACACTCCCAGAGTGTGTCTCTGGAACACAAAAGTATTCTGCTGAAAATGAGTACCAGTTCATTGGTTTGCCTAGCAAACGTGGGCAAAATTTCCTTTTCTTGCATCTTACTAGACTGCTTGTGAAATTTAGCTGTTATACATACCGGTCTTCTTTTATACACTAGGTATATGAAATGTAAAAGGTTGACAACCAAAAACACAGAATTCCAGATCATTATGTCCAATGCACAACGATAGAGTGTAGCCCAAATGATGAACAACGCACATCCTGTAAAAATTAAAAAAAAAAAAAAAAGAGGAAGTTAATTCCACCAAACAAACATTCCTACAAAGCCATCAAGAATGCATCCACTGACCATAATTACAATGAAAAGCAATATATTCTACAAGCTGTACTACACTTTGGTTCTTGGGATTATCGCATGCAATGGCAGCTAATCAGCACAATGCTGCAAACAGGTACTGAGAGTAGGTTGATAGCATGGGACTGCAATACTGAAGCGACAGTAATTCAGATCAGGACTGGGGAAAGCAGAAAGGTGCAGCCCATGATGATCCATTACTAAAATGAAGTGGAAAAGAGATGTGGAAAATTCTACCCTAAATAAAAGAAAAAAATAATTAAGAAACTTTATCCCTAGTATTGAATTAATTAGATGAACAAAAGCCTACAAATGAATGCTTATTGTTCATATTACTAACCTTCGTATCTAATTAGAGAGCAAGAGTTGCATAAAAACTTCCTGGAGTCATATGCACATATTTTTGAAAATTAAAAGGAACTATCATTGCAGCATTTTGACAAGGTCACAGAAGGAACCTGTATAACTGAACAGAACTTGTATAAAATCAAAGAGAAAATTTCTAAATGCTTACTCTTTTTTTAGTTGCCTTACTTTGAATAATGAACATTGCTTTAAAAGGCATGCTGTATGATTAGCAATTCCATTTTTAGCCTACAAAGACAATATTTATCAAATGATAGATTATACATCAGTGAGTCTCTCCCAGATAACTGTGAGCCTACCAAGTGATCACAGATATATTTTCCTTTAAGTTTCACACAAAGACAAAAAGGAGACAGTGCCAAGTTGAGTGTTCCTGTCTCCATTCTCCCTGAAGATGATATTGAATTAATGAACTCAGTATTATCTAGTCTGTCTGTGCTGTTAAGTGATGAGGCAGCACTTACACACGGATTAGAAAAATCAAAATATAGTGGCTTTCAATCTGCTTATTAATTAGACTGCAAGGGATGGGAGAATACGATGTCTGCAAGTATTGAAGAGGAGCAATATTTCAAAGTAGCACACAGGGGGACAGGGTCAAAGCAAAGGGAACAGATACCTAGGAACTCATGCTGCCTACCAAGCAGACTTGAATCCTGCTGCCACTGCAGCTTGCAAAACTCTGATTCCAGATCTGCTCAAAATACCACAAGAACTACAGATCAAAGCAGCAGGCTCAGCAAGTGCAGAGCTCCCTTTGCTTTTAAAGCCAAGCACTACACGGATAAAAGGTCGTGCAATGCTGGGACCTTCGGTCATCTGTGGGGTTTGTTTTAATAAGTTACCCTATAAAAACTATAAAACAGAAAAGGCAAATTCAACAACAGAAGTTCTATTATAAGATTGGCCTGCACTATTATACCAACAAGCACTCACTTAAAAATACTTAAGCACGCTCTTGTTGGATGGGATGTATCTTTCTTGCACTGTAATGACTCACTATTCCTTCTTCAATCACAAGGATCTTGTCCCACACAAGGCAGAGGGGCTTTGAAATAGCTGTGGGACTGCAAGCATTACAAATGAAACCACACTTGCTCAGTCTCAAGCATGCCAAATTTAGGTTTTCCTCTCAAGTCAAATTCTGGTATCACAAGATTCCTACAGTGGTAGAAGAAACGCTACTGACTTCAGAACACAGAGTGCACTCCCTATCAAAAGGTAAACGGCAACAAAAATAACTCTGGTGACCCGCAAGTGCCACATGTTTGAACTCAAGATAAAAGAACATGTGGGTTGACAGTAAGCTTCTCAAGGAAAACCTCACCTTCTGCAGACATACTAAGCCAGTGCACCAGTCAATATATAATCCCTGTATTTCCTTGAAACCTAAAATAAAGGCTTTAATGATCCATAGACACAACTATGATCTGAAATTTAGTGAATTTTAAGCAGCCAGTCACATCTGAAGTTAACGGTGTCCACTTGTTTCCAAGTTGACATTCATAGGTTTGAAATTGTAAGTTACAATTCTGGGAAGTTTTAAGAGCCAAGGGTTGTATCATCTTTCCAGAAAAGGTATGTTGGGGTCAAAACGGGTCCCCACTTAGACCAAAACCATCTTCAGAGTACAACAACCATTAATACAGGCAGTAATTTCACCATAAATTGCAGGGACCAGCTCCATAATGGTCAAGAACAGCCATTTCTGTCACAGGAAGGTTGCAAATCTGTCCAGAATAATTCTCCTACCTATGGTGAGCAGGCCTCGCAGAAAAATCATATGAAGATTCAAAGTAGTTGGAATAACCAGTCCAACTGCAAAGCAAATGTTTGCCACGTGGAAAACAAGATGATGAATCTCTTTCCAGTTTTCACATGCAGTCTCATTAAAAGGCTCAAGGGTGGCATTTTTAAAGTCTGGAACAAAACCTAGTGGGGTAACAGTGAGTGGGCTCATTGCTGTAGTATTCATCTTGGAGACACCTGCACGGAGAGGAAAAAAAAATCATCATGCATTAAACTGAAATATAGTAGACATACTTAGGGATTTTAGGGCTATTTTCTCTCTTTCCAGGATATATTTTCCATTATCATTCATGAAAAATAAATCTACAAATGCTTTAAAAAGGTAAGCTAGATGTGTAGTTCAGTAATGCTTTGCTATCTCTTTCACTTAAGAGCTAGGCTTGAAGAATGGAACATTTCAAAATTTGGACTATTTGCACATAATCAACAGTAGCTGCTATGACTGTCATTGCTCAGGAAACATCCTATGTGCCCTTCCTTGCCCTACACAAATAAAAATCACAATTTAATATTCCATTTATTGAACAGGTCCACTATCATAGGTAAAGTAAATACCTTAGAGAACTTACCCTAGATGAGAATTGGAAAAGAAAAAAAAGAAGAGGTTTATGTGGCATTAGTCTCTCTTACAGCACATAAGTCTCCTTTATGGCATTCTTCTAAATAAGCAATGTAAGATCTTGGAGGAGGAACATGTGCTGTTTGATTGATTTAAAAAAAAGTCAACCAACCATATAAAAATCAAAATCAAAGAATCTCAACTTTTGGCTTTCTTGCAGTAAACTTGGAGGTCTCCTAAGCCATGCATCATCTTGCACACATTAACCAGAGTACACAAAACACCCCCAAACCACTTTGAGGACAGTAAATAAAAAAACCCACAATTTCTCTTCCCAGATGATCAGATGCTATTAAACCAGAAAGGGAGATGACCAGGCTGCTACATCTTTTAAGGAAATAGTTTGGTCTACCTAGTATGAGCAAGCTTACAAGACCTTTGTCTGTCTGTGGAACTCCTGGAGAAAAAGAGACAGCTAAAGACCATTTCGAATCTAAATATACATAGGGGGGTTTGTTGTTGTTGTAATAATAAAATACAGCATATATTCCTCTCACACCAATTAAAAGGAAAAAAAATATCTGTGGGCAAATACCTTGCCAATATAAAATAAAAAAAAAAAATATAAAAAAATATAAAATAAAATAAAAAAACAAACTACAAGGAGAACATAAACGATTTCAAGACACTACCTTCAGAATCTTAAAAGCTGCTCTCTTTAGGGAACTGCAGTCAATGTTACATGCATTCCAGGAGGTCTTCTCAACCCAAAGCAGTTCCCAGCTGGAGGAACACGACTGTTCCTAGACAGACTGTCAGAAACACAGGAGAACCCTTCTTCCAGCAAGACACACATGGTATCTCACTGCCACAGCAGTAGAGATCATATGGAGCTGAGCTTGAGTCTCATTAATGAAATATATGCACTTCATCACTGAGCAAACATGCAACACAGTGGGATTTGCATTCAACTAAATTCTGTAGAGACAGTGCACATCCCTGCTGTGTGTGATTACTAAATGTCTTGTAATTAATCTGCTCAGCAGACAATTCTGAGTTGCAGTTAACACAGTTAATATTTCCTCTAGACTTGAATATACTCTGAAGCATCTCTGCTACTTGAGAGTGCTTCTTGGGGCTGTGAAGCAATTTTGAGTTGCTTCATCCATTCCTTTTATTATTGTCTCCCAATCAACCTGTGTACAAGGAATAAGCAAGCTGGACAGTTTCTGAAATTAATCAATGTTTTAAATCCCTTTTAAAATAGTGGGAAGAAAAAAATCCTCAACCCTCTCTGACAGTTTCTCTCCAATGCCCAGAGGCTCTCATAGCTAAGGTGTGCTACAGAATATGCAGAGGCATCTTGCAGGATCAAACACTACCAGGGACACAGTGTATCCATATCTGGATTTAAATTATTTTCAAAGACAAAAAATTAGATAACTCTTTACCAAAATATATAATTCACATTTCTTAAAAGACTGCTTTCCTCTTTTCATTCCTACATTAGTTATTCACAAATATTAATTAAAATGTGAGGTTTTGTCAAACAAACTGTACACTTAACTGTTATCAAATATCAGGTCCATCCAAACACAGTCCTACTGTCTTTCAGCTCTTCCAAATGAATTCATCAACAGAATCAGGAGAACAGTTTAACTGTCCTGACAAAGACACTCACACAGAGAGCCAAAGTGTGAGCCTGTGCGAGGCTGCAGGACTGGCATTTTAACACACTCATAAACAGAAGGCAATTGCTAACTGGATAACTATGTCTGTGCTCATCTCACACACATCTCATCATGGTGCTCCCGTTGTTTTCAAACAATATAAACTCCCTACACTGGAACAGCAGGATCCCTAGATGTTTTACAAAAAGTTTTCTGCTGAATTTCTACCTATATTCAGCCTTTCACTGCCCAGTCATCCGCCAGTAAAGGCACCACTTAATGTGCCAACAGAACAAGTAAAGACAACCAAACTCACATACAGACATAAAACCAGCCTAAGTCCTTCAACTCAAGATCAAAACAGGCTGCAAGAAGCAACTTCAGCTGCATCTGATCATAAATCAAAGAAGCCTTCTGGATGCTTGATTTTTTTAACAGCAAAATTTTGTACTACATCACTGTGAGAATCGAGGCTACCTTACTCTTTTAAGACTTGGCTGTAAAGCATCACACATTTGAAGACTGGAAACCAAATGAGCCGAATTAAATATACAGCACAGGACAATCTCATTCTCCTCCCAGCCCAGTAAAAACACTGCTCCCCTTGCTCTTCACATATACTGATGCCTCAAACCACCAGCCATAAAGTGCTGTAATGTTTCTCCAACAAACATAGACCAAGTCGTTTAAAGCATCTGCAGTTGTAAGAAGATGTTCAATGCTTCTGAAAGTCTGGGCTACCTACTTAATTACCTAAATTACAACCCAGGAACCTAAATCTACCCACCTCCACTTTTTTAGTAAGCTGTTTTTAATACCTCAGAGCCTTTATATGAATGCATTCAAACTTCACTTGCTACTCAGAAACAATGACTGCAGCTCCCCTAACGTACTGGAAAACAACAGAAACCTGCAGAACTTCTCTGTCACAATGGTATTTTAAAGCTGACAGAAATAGACTGCAAAGTGACACAAGGACAGATTTTGACACTGGCTCTGAATTTCAACTGTGGAGCCTGCTTGAGAATGAACAAAAAAAGGCAGACAGGCAGCGTTACAAGCTGTAATGTAAAGTGTTTATCTACAGGTAACACTAGGAAGGCAAATATCCAAAATGTCATAAACAACATTGCTGTAACTTTTAGATCAATTCTTTAGTCTTAGCATCTACTGTTGTCAAATAATACTGAAGAGTGAAGAAAAAAAGCTGCAGACCAACAAATGAACAAATAATTACCACTTCTTATCTTCTGCTACTTCAGAGAGCCAAAAATTCATTTTGAAAGTACAGTATCAGACCTCTAAAACTCTAACTTAGGGTTATATCTACTAAGGATTAATATAGCACAAGACTATATAGTCATATGCTTAAGACTTCAATGCAAAGACATGTATTAGTATCAGGAGTTAAAAAAACAACCAACATAGTCAAATAATTTTGGAAATCTTGGGTAAATAGCCCAAGATGGAAATGAAATGAAAGCTTTATGGAACATAAGACAAAACATTAAAAGAGTATTTTTTTAATATCCAGTAGTTTGTCCATCATATGGATTTAGATTTACCAAACCAAGAATTTGAAAACTCAGCTGATTGTGAACTCAAGCCTATTTGCTGTCCAAACAGGAGGGGGGGGGAATAAACAAACAAACAAAAACACAACCAAAAATAGACAAACAAAAAAACCCTCGGTCACACTTTAACATTACATCTATCCAAAATTAGGATTGTTAACAACAAAGCCTGTTAATTTTTTTTTTTTTGCATGAATTTGATAGAAAGTTAAGATAAAACATTTTGGGTTTAGGTCAGAAAATGCAAATTCTCAGAACATAAACGAGGTAGCTTACTCTAAGATTTTGCTATGCTCACAACATCTTTATGCAAACAGCCAGACTTCTGAAAGTCATTCCCAAAAGATTTAATCTCCAAATATTCAGACACAGAGATGACTTTAAAACAAATGGTGATTTTATGTATACCCACATAACATTCACAGAAGACAGACACGGCAGAAAAGTTTAAAGCAGTTGGCTCTAGTATGAGAACCAGTCAGCCAAGCTGATACGGGACAGTGCCAAGTGTCCCACTCACATCATTATCCACTTTATTGAGATTATTCATACCCCACAGATTTACTGGTCAACATTACTCAAGTTAGCTTCTTAAATCTTTGCCTGAGTATGTTTGTATAACTTTACAGTTAATTAAATTTTACAGTCCATCATTTATGTAGATAGATTTTGTGAGTCTAAAGGAAAAAAAATAAAATTCAAGCTAATTTTTTTTTAATTATACCTGCAGAATTTTTAACTACTTTTCTATGGTCTTGTAGTACATGAGCCGCATAGAGAATTTAGGCAATCAATAATTCTTTTGCTTTTGTCAGCTGAAGACAAACTACTATAGCTAACATAGCTGAGTTAATTACAGCTTAAGTTACCAATTTCACTTTTTGCAATGCCACGGGAGCGAATGGGAAGATAAGTATAAAAAAATATGTATATCGATACGCTCCTTGTAGCAACTATAATTTAATTGTATTGACTACAGAAATTTGTTAGTCACTTTAGTCACTTTCTGCAGAATGAAAATATTACGTTTTCCTAGAATAGTCAACAAACTATTCACGCAGTGAGAAACACTCCCAGGTACGCTCGACTTGATAGCAGCGGGGCTGCGCTGCGGCGATGGAACTTCAGCTGCGTTTGGGCTCGCTCTCCCTTCTGGTCACATCGCTCACAGGTGCGCCGAGAGTCGAAATTGAGGGGGGCAACCGCAGCTGCCACCCCGCAGCCCTGCTTTGCGCTCCGAAGCTTCATTTTAGCCCACAACGTGCGAACGCCAAATCCACCATTCATACAAAACAATTGTGAAAGTAATAAAAAATTGAGGAGTACCAAGCAAACCCTCCTTTTTCCCCCCAGAGGGCCATTTCCAAAGCTGCAACCCCGCCAAGGGCCATCGCCCGGCCGTGCTTTCCCGGGGCTGTGACCGAGCGGGCAGGACTGCCCGGCAGCCGCGCCCGCAGCCCGGCACGGCGGGACCCGAGTGCCCGGGAGGGGAACGCGGAGACTGGGGCAGGACGGCGCGTTCTCCCCCGTCGCCGGGTAGCTCAAGAGCAAAGCTCGGCGCCCGCCCCTCCTGCCACCGGTGGAGAAGGGCCCCGGGGGCGGAGGGACCCCACGGCGCTGCTCCCCACCGTCACCCCCGCGCTCCCGGTGCCGCCGGCGCAGGGAGTCAGGAGCGCCCCTTACCTGCCTCGCGTCCTGGGAAAAGTTTCCCGGCCGCCCGGGACAGGACAGGGACAGCCTGGAGCTGCCGCTCCTCGGCGCTGCCGGCAGCGCGTCCCGCGACGGGCACGGAGCCGCGGCCGTGACTAAAATAGGCAGCGGCGGCGGGAGCTGCGGGCGGCGCCAGAGCCGGGCGGGCACCGACACCGACACCGAGCGGCCGCAGCGCGCAGGCGCCTCCGCCCGCCCCGGGGGGCTGCGGGCGGGGCGGGGGCGGGAGCGGCTCCGAGCCCCGCGGGGCTGCGAGCATCGCCCCGGGCCCCCCCGCCTGTGTCGGGGCCTGTGCGTACCGAGCAGTGTCTGACCGAGGCGCCTAAACCAGGTGGGGAGAGCCACCCCGCAGAGGTGCAGCCGTGCGCTGCACGGTGAGCCCCGCGCTGCACGGTGAGCCCCGCGCCCGGGCAGCCTGCCCGGCTGTTGAGTGGTTAAAATTAGAAGAGCTGAATTCTCCCCTAAACGTGTGGCAAGCAGTATTGCCCCTACATGGAGCCACAGCAGCCCTTATAAAACTGCTCTTCTCAACTTGGCACCTGCGGTGGTTCTTTGTCACGAGCATGATGTTTCAGAGATGTCACCAAGTTTGCTCGTGTGGCAGTTTGACAGCTCCCAGAAACGACGTGCCTCCAAAGAGGGACGCTTGTGTCCCTGCACGTCGGCAGACGGGTCCGCGGATGTCCTGTCTTGCCCCCTCCTGGACCACCGGTCTTGCAGGGCAGGCAAAATAGTCACCGAGCCTGCCCTCATCCCCAGGAGGTTGATGAGTAGCATCCAGTGATGAAAGACATTCCAGATACAGCCTATGGGCAGCCCATCCCATCCCAAAATCTGACTGTCAATGGTAAATTAGGACTGCAAAGCCAGAAAAACCCTTTCAGTACATTCTGATGAGCTAGCTACAAAGTGGGGTTATTTTTTCAGCAACCAAGAACATATGGTCAGTATTATACCTAAATATATCTTTAAAAGTATACAGAATCCCAATTAACTTTTGAAGTAACTGTTTATACATGTACACATCAACATGTGTCCCAGGAGGCTCTACCTTTGGTTGTTCTTGGCTTTACACCTTGGAGAAGAGATCTGGATCTTTCCAGGTATGCGTGCATATGAACAGGGGTTTTTTGAATCTTGCTGCCTGATCTGATTTTCAAAAATATATTATGAAATGATTATAAAGGACTTGATTTGGGACTATGTTTCCTCTGACTGGCCAGCCATTTTTATGGATGTACTTGCTCTTTCCCGAGATATGCAGAAGAGTAAAAGAGCTGGAAAAAGGGTAGGAAGAGTGAGTCAGGATAGCATGGCTACAGGAATGGTCACAAGTGATTGCATCTAGCACGTGTTTGAGATTGACAGTATTCAGCTATGCTTGCTGGAGCAAAGCCAAGTAGCTTCCAAAAGCAGCACAAAGCAGAGCTCCTATCCCAATCTAAACCGGCATGTAAGCATTTTCTAGCACAGTACTGAACATTATGCGTTGGAGAAGCACAGTTTGTTGTATCTTCCATCAAGTCTTTGTACTTCTCTGATTACCCTCCAGGTCTTCTCTAATTTTGGGCAAAGCCTTGGTGGTAAACAGCATCTGCTTAGCTCAATGCAAAAAATGTTAGTTAGGAAAGCTTGGCAATGAACTAGTATTTGCAGCCATGTGAGGGTGTAGAACTTTGTCCTGACTGCAGCTAGTCTCTTGGGATCTTTATATTTCAGTATATTTGTGATTAAATGCCATTTCCGCTCTGTAGCAGAGCAGTAAGAACCAAGACTACATTTACTAATGTAAATGGTGGTATCTAGTACAGCTGTCAGTAGAAAGAGCAAAATGAGTGAGGATCTGAGAGCTGCCCCTATATGCTGTCTCTCCAGGAGGAGCATAAGCAGATGGAGCATGTAGACATGGCTTTGATGGACTCTACCCACTTCTAGAAAAAAACTTTTAATAGAATCACTGGCATTATTTTATATAGGTAATAACACATAGTCCTAGGCAGATATTAATGGCCATGATTTTATATAACCTTTAGTTATACAATAAGACTAGATAATATTATCTATAGTTATACAGATAACAAACTTTCTCCAAGTAAAATATATTAAGTAGAGTTTCTCCTCTAAAAACAAGGTCTCATGTACCATGAGAGAATAGGCTGGTTTAATTAAATTAGTTTAATGTCCTACTGTTAAACCACAATAAAGACTGGCTTAACCTCCTATCTTTGTCAATAAAGTTCAAGTTCATTGAAGTGTGCTAATATAAATTACTCTGTCAGAGGAAAGAAATAAAAACTGTTTGAATTTACATGGAATTGGCTTCAAAAAGACAGATCAATTTTTAGAGGCTTTCTCTCTTTCTTCTGCTATTAAAGTCTTGATAGCTTAAGTACTTTCTCAAATTATTTAGTTATTTTCCACAGTAGAAAATGTCACATGGGTGTTACAAATTGCTCAGTCTTGTTCCTTATCTCTAGCAACCAGCTTTGTGATCCTCAGCAGTTATACCCTGACCTCTTGCAGCCTGCCTGTTCTCCTGTATTTCAGGGAAAATATCATCCTGTTGATGATGCAGGGAGGTGTTGGAGGTATCAGGCAGGAGTTCAGAAGCACAGCTGAGACCAGAACCTCCCTCTCCTGCCTCTCAGTTTAGCCTAGCTGAGCATTGGAAGACTTTACTAAGAGGATGATAAAGTAACTTTTTGTAAAATTGCAAGTGCTCTGCCTCTTCCAAATGAGAGCCTGATTCCGTAGCCTTTTTTAGACAAAGTTTTCACTAAAGAGAAAAAATACTTTGTATTCAGGATCCCAGATGTGCCAGGATGACAGGGCTATTTTCAGACAATGGCAAGATCTATGAAACATTTCCATTTATAGTTTCAGGAAGCGTATTCAGCATCTACTCTAAACTAATCTTTTAAACTCCCTCTATAGACAATATAAGGGGGCTCCGTTGGAAAGTAATTAATCCTGTGTGTATTTGACAACTGTCTGGAGTGGGACAAAATACACTGGCAAATCCCATCCCAGTTGCTGAAATTATTTGTCATATAACTGAAAAATTACACATATTTTCCACAGAAAATTTATTTATATGGATTTTGCTTGAAAGCATCCTCAAGAATTATGTTTTCTTAGAAGGAAGTTTGTATGGCAGAGATTGTGAATGACAAATACTCTCTTGGCTTTCTAATATTCTGGAGGTTTATTTAAAAGGAATATGTGCATTCCATGCATTTTTAACTCAAGCCTCCAACAGACACTTTCTGATGTATTATCAGGCAATTTCCAGTGCAACACCTGCAGGGAGTGTGTCTCCTGTTAATACAAGACAGGCTGTCCTCTTGTTTGAATCCGAGGTATAAAACACCATATCCCAGGGCTTCCAGATATTTGATTCAATAGTATAGTAAATGATTGTTGCAAACTTAGAGCCAGGAGCCAACTTTCTTCTAAAATAATCTGTCTAAGCATGCAAGTTTTAACAGAAGCACTGGTTGTTGTAGATGTTTGTCCAACGGGTACATGATCCTGAGGCATAAGGACAGAGTAAAATTGTTTGCTATTAAAATTATCTAAACTGTACAGAGTAAACAATTTATTCAATCACACTGAACAATTATCCCTGTTCCCAAATTATGCATGAGCAGTTCCCTGCTGACACTTTATTTTGTATGTTCATTATTTGAAATTGCTCAGTGAACGATTTCTATGAACTGCTTGCAAGTGATTTTTCTGGGACTTGATGGAAGGGCCTGATCTGCTTGCTCTAGCTCTACTTAAATCACATGATTCCCCCCCAAAATAGGAGAGCTGATATAAAACAGGTTGGATTCCCTAAAGCAGGGTCATGATGCGCTTGTCACTGCCCTGCCAGGGCAGCTTGCTAACCGCATTGGGGAATAGCGGGGAGCCTGTCCTCTGGGGGTTGGCTTCTTTCTGGAAATACAGGAATACCAGAGATGCGTTTTGACTACATTGCTTGTCTGGAACTCAAATTGCTATCAACATGTCGCTCTCTGTGAATGTGAGGCAGCTCTTGCTTCACACAAAACTGAAAGACAAGTAATAGAGCCATGCTTTTGCATTGCATCTGTCCTCTCATCGGGTGACAGCCCATTTTTTAGGGGTCCCTGCTACAGCAGATTTGGCAGCACTGGGTGAACTGACTGTGATTTTTCTGTTCCCTTTTTGGACAACTTCCACGCATAAAGAAAGTTCAAAATGATCATGCAGAGATATCTGTGCTAATCCTGAAATAAATCCATTTCAACTGCAGTTCTCAAAGTTCTCTCTGCAGAGATCCTTGTGAATTTATATGGGTCTGTGTGACTGTCTTTATAAACCAAAGGAATTGCGAATATTGTTGGAGGACAAATGCACGCATGCTTTTGGGTGTTGGTACAATGACAATTAATGTTCTGTTGCAGTATTAGTCCTTTTTGGCTCTACATTTCGATATTCATTGGTGGCTATTTTTGAGAAGCAAAGGCTAGGATTGAATCTCCAGGACATTGCATATTAGCACCATTATTAACAATTTTGTAGGAATTTTTAAAATTATTGATAAGGATTTAGAATTTTATTTAAAGATTAGAAAAGGAACAACATTAGAAATTAGAAAAAATTATTAGAAATTAGAAAAAATTAGAAAAAATAACAAGTGTTTAACACATCCAAAAGGACAGACAGAACTGAAAAAAAAATCTAACTTAAAAACTTGAAGAAGGAGGACAAAGAGAAGTAGGGGGAGGCAGAAGATGAGTCTAAGGAATTATTTAAACAAGTGACAGAGAAAGCATGTAGGATTTGAGAGTGAAAACACTCCACAGTCTGAGGGGGAAGAAAAGGTAAATAGATTAGCTCAGAAGAACTTTGTATAGGCATGAGGTAGCTTTTATAGATACAATTTTTTTCTTTTCAAAAATACACAGAGAACAAGACTGGGGAGAAAAACACCAAGGAACACACTGGGGAAGAAAGTAAGCCAAAAGAAATATTAGGAACAAAAGTTTGAGAGCAAAAAGCAAACCAGGAATGCACAAGTTTGGTCCAAATGCACAGAAATGGGTTGATCTAGGCTAACCAAGCAGGAGCATTTTATGCACTTGATCAGATTAGCAGTCCTAAATAAGAGACTTTGAAATACTCCTTGTTTTAAGCATAAACCTCAAGGTGATAATAAGCACCCAATTTTTTAATTCATTGCCTCCTCCACCGTTTCTGAAGAGTCAGCACCAAACAATTGCTAAGAAGTGTCTGGTCTGCCATCTATGCTGCCTGATGCCAGACTTCAACTGTGGATATCATGAAGCACTGTCAACATGTTCTGAGTTACAGCATGCCACCTACCCTGATCTTTGAGAGCAAAGGTAAACACAAATGCAAAAAAAAAATAATTGGGAATCCTTCTAATTTCAATGAATAAATAAGACCAGTCTTCTGAGTAATGTTTATTATACTTTTTCATTCTGTAAAGAAAAAAGCAACAAACAAAACCCTATTATATAGGGTTAAAAACAGGGATACAGACTGCAATAAACATACATATATTTAAGATTATTGCTTTTGCATGTAGCTTAAGTACATATACCACTGTATAAAGCAGTTTCAGACCTAAAATGGCAACAAAAATGGTAAACAAAAAGGTACTAATAATTTGTAAAATAAAAACCAATATAAAATGTTTTATGTATCAGTATTTATTGTATTTTTTTCTACTCGTACTTACTCATTAATTCTTTAAATAATGAACATATATACTGAAAGGACACTATGCTTTTGAAAAGCTGTAACTGAACAAGAAAATGGAGATCCAGTGAGAAACAGAGCATAGTCCTGAATGTATAATTCCTTCTTAAGAAGTACTCCATTCCCCTCAGTAGGAAGATCTGCTTCAGAATATCATCTGAGAGGACATGACCTTTCTGTAAATGAAAACAGGATAGTTTTTCTTCATACTCAAAATATTTTATCTAAGCTAAAATTCTTAGTAAAATAGAATAGCTACTACAACAGAATTCAGTGAAAGTTTTAAAGATTTTAATGTGAGAGAGTAAGATGAATGAAGCACAATAAGGATTTCCAGCACAACAGCTGTTTTATAGAAACTGCTGATACTCATGCCTGTGTATCCTGGCAGAAGTGAACTGGCTTGCCTCACTTTTGTTATGGAGTAAGTTATTTTTCATTTACCCTCATGTGAGAGAATGCCTATGGGAAGATACAGGGTCACACCTAATGTGTTTTAAAGTCATCCCATATCTTACCTGCCAGTATCCCACCCTTGTAGACATGTCCCTGCAGTTGGGCCCTGGAAGTCCAAGCCCAGCACTGGGTATCTACATTGTCCTGTACTCTTATTAGGAGTCCCTAAAACCTACACATGGGAAACACTACACCTATATGTGTGCTTCATCTCCACTGAGCCCAGACTCCTGCAGGCTGCTTGGGATCATCCTGCTAGAATCCCTGCCTGGGGACAGGGACCTGCTCACCTTCTTTTACAGATCTGAGATGCTTTAATGCTTGCCTATGATGGGCAGTTCCTATAGAAGGTGATGGTGGTGCCCACTTCTATACAATGACATAGTTAGAGCATTTATCCATCAAATGGGATTTTTGGCTTCAGTGTCTTTCTTATCCTAATGGACCTTACTCACAGAAAATTATTATATTCCCCTATATACTACATGATATAGTTTCAGACAAGTTTGGATGGAGAGTAACCATTAGATACAATGAAAATGATGAGATTCACTGCTGAAATATTTACCACTATTATTTTATTGCAATTGTTTATTTATATGACTTTGGTGTCTGAGTTCTTGATCATGTATCTTTTATCATCCTTCATCTTCAAAACCCCACTCAGGCAGTGAAATAGTCCTGCCCTCACGATGTACCATCAATCCCTCTAATTAGGAGCTGCAGTGGAACTGACAACTAAAAAAAAATTGCCTGTGAATCCACAGCAGAAGAGTAACTGCTATAAAATCCTTCTGCTCCCACAAGCTTTTGAGAATGTCCCATCTTTTTTTCCAGTCCAGAACAATATTTAACAACATTTGTAGCTTGCAGAGTGATGATTTGGGTCCAAACCTTCTGCTGGCAGAACCCCCTGCAAAGCTACCCTCTAGGAGGGCATTGCTAGCCATGGTTTGGGACATGACCCAAAATCTAGAGCTCAAAGATGACATGTTTGAGCTGCCTTTCTCCTACACGCTCCTGCTGATGAAGCTCAACCTACACGGTTTGATTCATCAGCATGAGGTGGCTTGATTCACATGTCAAGTTCAATTAACTCTTTTGATTCCCAGAGAAGCAGAATTACAGTAAGCAGAAACTGAAGGGACACAAAAATCTACAAGAAAGGAAAGTTAATGTGAATTAGACAAACATAAAAAAAAGGGTGTTCTCCCTTGAGACCTCTGAACCTATTATATTTTAATGCATATTAATGTAAACAAAGTAAGTATTTTCAAGAGGGATTAACAAATCAGCTTAAATATGGTATTTATTTTGTTATATAGTAAAAAAATTCTGTCATACAGCAACACTCTAGGGAGGAAAAATATGCATTCAATTATTACAGGAGTAGAAAGAAAAATACTTAATCTGTTCACATCTGAATTCACCAAATAGATACTATTTTTTCCCTTTTCTATTTAAACAGTTTTCTTCTATGTAAATAGCTGCAGATTTGTTTCACTTTTAACACATGGTTTGCAATACCTGTTTATATGATCAATACAATACTGTCTTTTAATTTCTCATATACATTGAGACCAAATATGTCTTATATTTATCATTTACAATAAGCAAAATCTTTTAAACACTTTTTTTCCCTGAAAATGCAGTATCAACATATTATTTAATTACTACAAGCATATACCTTTTCTGTGGTATAGCAAAACTATGCATTTTCATCCAATCATGTATGCAGCTTTCCCAGCTTTATCCTAGCACAGAACATATCTCTATATGTATAGTTTGCCATAATTCTTTCCATCACTGAGTTTCCTTTGAACACTGTCATACTTGCTGGGCAATTAATTCTTGAAAATACAGAACCTCGATGGCCCTCCTCAGTCACCAAGTCCAGCCTCTGTTATCACAGGCAACTGAATAAAATAATCTTTTTCATTAAGCACTTAAAATTTGCCTTGCAAAAATTATTAACTATAACAGTACATTGGGGTATGTCCGCTCTGGTTATTCTGTAGTTTGTGTAGTTTTGAGTGGAATTGCATGATGAAAAGTGTTAGCTGTACTTACCCTACTAATAGTTAAGAAACTACTACATAATGAAAGAATTGCAGGGTCAGTTCCATGCCCCTAAATAGGTAAGACTTGCTTTGAAATTCTCACTATACATTGCTGCATCCAACAAATTAATTTGCCACAAGCCCGATTTAAAATAAACCTCTCCTGGACAAAACCTGTATGAAGTTGAGTGCTCTCTTCCTGTCCCCTACCTCCCCATCCTGTTTTGGACCGTCCTAGGCCATATGTTTTCCTGGCTTGTGCAGTAAATTTGAACCCTTCTGCAGGCTGTAAGGGCTATTCCAACACGATGTCCACAATTATAAAAAGTCTGGAAGATAAACTGATGCTGATGAATGAGTAAAGCATCATGTGCACCAGATTCTGCCACTCTTACCTACAGTAGTATACAAATCTAAACATAACCCCACAAAAGGTTATGGAACTGGTAAAAATGTAAAATGTGAGTAAAGGGGAATCACTGCATAACAAGAAAAGGATTCATTGACAGCAACATGGATTTAAGTATCCATTTGCTTAAACCGATTATGAAGGAGGCTGATCACCTCACTGATAATTATTCCTGAGTAGTAACAGGGGCTTAAATTGGATGATGCTCAAGTCAGAACTCCATCCTAGCTCCAAATGTTTACTAACCTATAAATAATAATAGAATCATAGAACAGTCTGGGTTGGAAGGGACCTTTAAAGGCCATCTAGTCCAAGCCCCTTGAATAAGCAGAGATCTCTTCAAATAGACCAGGTTGCTCAGATTTTGAATTTGAATGTTCCCAGGGACAAGGCATCCACCATCTCTCTGGGCAGTCTGTTTCAGTGTTACAACACAGTCGTCATAAAAAGATTCTTCCTTCTATCTAATCTGAATCTACCCTCCTTGAGTTTAAAGCCAGTACCTCTTGTCCTATCGCAACAAGCCCTGCTATAAAAATTCTGTCCTCATCTTCCTTATTAAGCCCCCTTTAGTTACTGAAAGGCTGCAATAAGGTGTCCCTGGAGACTTCTTTTCTCCAGGCTGAGCAATCCCAACTCCCTAATGACTGGATGTATAGGATATCACAAAAGCTTGTCTGATTTCACTGACATCAGTCTTGAGTCTTCACTCAGGTAGATTAAACAGCCCTCCGAAAACACTGGTTTACGAGATGCATACCAGAGAGTATTTTACAGTATGTTTTAGAAATGCTGTCCAGATTAAAAAAAAAATGAAACAGAGGTAGAGCAGGCTTGCTGTCTTGTTTCCAGTCCTTTTGTGTGTACTTATATTATTGTAGATATATATGCCCTGAATTCTACAGCTGAAATGTTCTGCTAGTCATAACTCAAACAGATGCTGGAAAACTAGAAACAATTTTTAAAAGTGACTCAAAGCCCAAAAAGCACAGTAGCAACAGCTAAACAAGATTAGCTAAGAGTATGTTCAGATATTGACTCAGATGTCCTAGTAGAGATTTCTGACAGTAACTGATTTCAGCAGTGAAAAGCATCACAGAGGATTGTGTTTGGAAACCAGGCTGAAACCAAGGCACACACCAGTCACAAAGAAGAAAAAAATTACCAAAAGTATGTCACAAAGCACCAATCACTCCAGAGCAGGTATCTTTCTAAGCAGTATGCTATAGTTTAAATAGAATATAGAAGCTTGATAAAAAAATTGGATGAGCAAGACTCCTTGGTCTTATTTTGAAGGTGAAGATAATCAAATTAGTTAACTTTAGTAGGATCAGAATTTAGTAAAGACAAGTTTTCTTGATTATATGGGCCAAACCTATATATTCAAGAAAACTGAAAATTAATCATTTATATTACACCTAAATCTAGAATAAGATCTCTTTTATGTATATAACATATTTTTATTTTTGTAGATTGTTAACACATGAAACATTGAGTATAAACTTCATATTGGTCCAACATGTGTTATAGCATGAGAAATTTACATATTCTTGTTATTTTATCAGAATGAGGGGTGGGGGGTTATTTTTAAAAGGCCTGTTAAAACACAGTGTAAGGTTTTCAGAGCAACTCGGCCAGCTAAAGCAGAGAGGGATTGTGAGGCACAGCCCAAGTGACAACACCCATGAGAGATGATGCACTTCTTACCCACCTCAGGCACCACTGACAAATAGGACATGATAGCACAATCACAGCACTGAAGTTACATGAGAATACCTGTCCTGAGTCATACCAAGGCCAGGTAGCCTGCTATCCTGTCCCTTAACCATGAAAAGTATAGGAAGAGGGCACACACAGCTGTACATCCTTACTGCACCCTGCCAGGCAATGGCACCGTGTTATCATCTTAACAGGTCTTTAAAAGCCATCAATGAACTCTCTGTTTCCATTTTTTTTTTATTCTGTTTTGACCAGGACAAAGTAGCTCTGTGACTCAGGGACTTCACGCACTAAGTAGTAGATACAGAATACAGTGCATGGAAGGGTTATGAGAATGATTTGGGGATTATCCCATTGCACGCTGTCGTATTTATGTTTGTCAGATTTTCCTCTCTGAGAAAGTAATATAAAGCTAAAAGCAAAACTTGTACAATGTTATCTGCTCTACATTGAAGGTCCTTCAAACAGGAAGT
The DNA here is from genome assembly GCF_036250125.1 of Pseudopipra pipra. Taxonomy (NCBI): domain Eukaryota; kingdom Metazoa; phylum Chordata; class Aves; order Passeriformes; family Pipridae; genus Pseudopipra; species Pseudopipra pipra. The sequence continues at coordinate 72,338,462 of NC_087551.1, read as the reverse complement.
GTTTCATATCACTTCTAATAGCTTTCTTATACATATTGCATGATTATCTTTCAGCATAAGATTGTATCATCATTTTAAGTCCTCCATCAACAACTCACAGTTCTAAACTCATATGTATACCCACATATGAGAAAAACACACAGTGGTCATCCTACCAAACAGGCCAGCAATTTTAAAATATTAAACATACGATCTACTTCCAGATATATCAAGAGGCAATCCATTCTCATTAAATAGTAATGGTTCTTATTTTTTGATTACTGGCTGGCATCAGGGATAGCAGCAGGAAGGTGAGTTAGCAAAGACATTCAGACACTTCTCTCCAAAGGCACAGTGACCTCAAGGGTCGAAACCAACTCTCTCCTACTAAGTATGAGCTGGGGCTCCCTCACACCATTAAAACACTACAGAATTAGGGAGAGAATATCTTTTCAATCAAGAATTTCATAGGCACAGAAAAGTGACTGGAAGCTAAACAAGAATGTTTCAGTTAAAAATTGTATTTATTGCTGCAGCTGTTTTAGTCTCTTCCTACAAATGTAGCTAAAAAGAATATTGTACAACAAACTCCAATGGTTTGGCAGTTGATTGATTATTGTACATGTCACGAAGGGCACCAGCACTGCAGAAGCCTAAGTCCTATAGCATCACATTCTATCAGAAACACTACACAATTGTTTCCCTAAGCTATAGTTGCACCAGTTACAACTGTTCTATTTTTGTAAAGCCAGCAATGACATTTATGTTTGTTTTCACATAATACCTCTTTAGGACAGTCAGAGAGAAACCAATCACTCACAGGATAGAATTTGTTGTTTTCTTTTTTTGGTTTCTTTAAGAATCTTGTTGTGCATTTCGAAATCTTTCACTTCTTTAAGAAACAAACCCAATATGATTGGTCCTTGGTTTTCTGCATTATTCGTGTTAATTGAAACAATGTTCATGTGGCATAAATATGAATGTTATAAGCAAGTTGCTATATTTTGAAGACAACTTGTTTTCATTGACTATTCTGACTATACTTCATTATGGCAAAAATTTTGAGAAAATATAATTACAAATACCGTGGGCTTGCTTTTTAAAAAAAATCCCAAACAACACAACACAGAGGCCACCACAATTGCAATAAAACCTCAACCTGTTATGATTTGTTTTCCTCAAAAAGTAAGAAGATGAAGATCAACAGAAGAATCAACAGAAAGTAAACATATTGCACAGACAGTATAAATGCAGAAGCCAACCTGCTGGCTTGAGAGGGAGAAAATTCAAGCTACGCCAATAAACGTAAATGGCACTTGTCAGTCAAATCTGGCTTGACTGGGTCTTGATCTGCTTCTGCTCTTCTGCTTTGCCACTTTGCATTTTCTTTCATCACTTTGAGGAATGGCTGCAGCAGAATGTTCCTTCCTAGGGCGGTGAGAGGAAGTAGCTGCAGTTTGTAACCCCTGAGGGCTTGCGGCGTGGGGAGCCTCGCTGTAGGTGGTGGGGAGAGACCTGCACTGGAGGGGTCTCTGGCAGTGCAACATGATAGAAGTTTGGTAACCGAATGTCATATCTAAAGCCTTGCCCCACGTGCACCCTGTCATTCAAGGCATACAGTTTTTCAGCAATGTCGCTCCCAATTAAAATTGAGAACAGGCGGGAGATGAAACGGTGTTTAGCAAACAGCAGATAGAGCTTCTTTCTCCTCCAGGCCACATACCGACAATCTGTCTCTGCTGTAAGTGTTACCTATAGAAGAGAAAATTAAAGAGCTAGGTGACAAGGCAGTGATGTTGCCACTGCTCTCCTTGCTCAGAAGGCACCCCCCTCTCTCAGCAGAACCTGCCTACTGCAATTAGAGCCTTTTAATCCAGGCAGAGAGCTCTGGAAGGTCTACTGTAGGCAAAAGACAAGCGAGAAGGGTGACTGGGGATGGACTGAATGATCACATCTGGTTGGCCTTGGTGACAGTATGACTGTGCCCACCTTGTCAGGATGCCCTGCCTCAGCCCTGCACTCCCTGCTCCACTCTTGGCAGCCTCAGCTGGAAAGGCAGGTCTAAAGAAAGCTCTCGACAAATGCCATTTGCCCTTGTGACAGGAGACATCAGATCCCACACAGGCAGGAGACAGCATGTCAGTCAAGTAACAGCAGTGGGGGGGCTCACAGATTAGAGGGGGCAGCCCCGACTGACACAATGTCCTGTGCTGTAACCTGTGCCAAGCTGTGTCACAGGCACGTCTCTCCCTGGCTCATCTCCCATTGAGAAGCCTCTTCAGCACCAGTTTCTATCCACCTCATGCAAATCTGGCTTCTCAGGGCTGGATATTGGCACAGCCAAAGAATGCAAACAGGGCCTACCTCCTGGATTAGCTTTAAGAAAAACCCTATCTGTTGTAACAAGATACAAACAGCTAAACCAGTCCAACAGCTAAAGAGGACTTCACTCCCAAAATTAATAGAATGCCACTTATTTTTATAGCATCCCAAAACTGAATAAATTTATTTCTAAACCAAATAGTACTTGAACAGTTTTTTGTAGTACCAAAAGAAACCCATCAAACAAAAACCCTCATCTTTTACCTGGAAAATTCCCTCTTCTGTGGGCCTCAGTGAATCCCATTCAGGAGAATCCAGAAATTGGAGAGGAAAAATATAATGCAGAAACTCCCCATCAACTGTTACTCTGATCCTACCAAGATAAGACATGTTAATTTGTTAGCACTACCTGTACACCAGCAAGGACTGCAACAAAAATGTGCTGTTTCTACTGTGTGAGGAATTTAAATATAGCTTTGAGAGCACAAAAAAGCAATCAATGGCCAACAGTATCCTAATTATATTTTTAAACCCAACTTGATCAGGCCAATTGAAAGAGAACACAAGACAATCACGCAACTGAAATGGAAATCTTGGCAGGCTTTATTCAAGTCATATTATTCTCTCTGTGGCAGTGCAGTGCAGTCTGTGCAGTGATATGCTAGCTTCGTCATTAAAAGGCCAGCGTGAACTGGAGCAGTGAAAGACCAATGCCTGTAACACAATTTGCCTTGTTCCCCTGAAAACCATGGGATTTACTTCTAGGTTTGGCAAACAGGCACTTTAGAGGGAACAAAGTGGCAAATGCAGGGAGTGGGAAGGAGGAGTTCCCCACGGCATGTAGTAGAGAGGGCTCTCTCCATGTTTAACAGGAATTGCATGGCCACAGGACTGTGTCTGGAGCCAGAAGAACAGCCTGGAGGTATGGGATCTCTATGTGAATGTTGTGGCCTTCTGCAGATGCCACAAAAAGAAAAATTTCCTTTCTACTTTTTAAATAATATTTAAGTTTGAAGGCACACAAGAAGCCCTGCACCAGGTGAAGAAGGGCAGTAGGAACTTCCTGTTAGTTGATTACTAACCAGCTGGGCATGTAGAAGGGTGGATACCTGTCCTATAGTACACCTATGACCAAAAGCAATCTCCATGAGGTACTCCCAACAATGCTCTGAACCAGGGTGTCATTAAGGACAATTGCCTACAATCCATATTGTCCATTGCAAGTAGTCCTAAATCAGCTGAATGTCAAGCTGCCCACAAATTCCATCTGTCCATGCAGCAGGCTATCAAAATTCACCCACAAAGTGTCCCATCAAAGACAGTCCATGGACATCATCCTGGGTATCCCACCTAGTCTTGTGGCAGTCTAGTATTGCATACTGCTTTTCATGCAGTACGAAAGCTAGTATTTCCCTTCAGTAAAGCATCGGCAAAGTTGCCAGAAGGTTTCCCTGTAATTAGGGAATACAAGCAGGTCGATTTATTGCCTCAGGGTCTAACAAAGGGCCACAGTATACAGTAACTGTAGATACAGTTCTGCAAATCTTGACAGGGCTCAACTATGTCCCCTTGTAATGAAAAGGTGCTTTTAAGCCTTTTGCCCTCCCTTACTCCTTTTCTTCTCCCACCTCCTTGAAAGCAACTAAATACAATCTGTATCAATGTCAAGATCTCTATTACACAGAGTTTATCTCAGTATATTCAGTTTCATAACTAACTTTTAGTCCCATTTCAGATTATATAAGTAAAGAAAAATAAGACAGATGCTGTTCTCATCAGCTAGGCAGTAGATAGATAGCAAACCACAGCCTGAAAACTGAAGTACATATTTGTTCCCTTTATCTGCCTAACCTGTTAAGTGCTATGATATAGTGGTCTGGAAAAGAATGACTTCAAATCTTTTTCTTTATGCTATTACAGATTTTGTGCTTAGTGTTTTTATGATAGTGCTATCCTAGACAAGTGTATTTAGCCTATTAATATTTATATGATTTGCATTAATATTTAATCTATTGTATTGGAAAATAAACAAACAATACACAAATCAGGCCTTTTTTTTTTTTTGCTCTCATTTCCAAGGAGTTAAAAATAAAGGTATTTGCAGCATACCTGAACAAACTAATACCAACCTGCCTGATACAAGCAAGGACAGTTTATCAATAGGTGTTTTGCCCTGCATGGCATAACAGTGTTCCTTCTCCAGGGTAATCACTTCTGCATCACAGCACAAGACGATCTTCCTGTACACAGTCAAGGAAATTCCCAGAGGCTGGAACAGAGCACTGTAGAGTTCCTGGAATTCTCTGTCAAAGGCAACACTCCGAACTTGGTAGGTAACATAAATGAACTGGACGAAGCATATAGCAAACAGTATAAAATTCCAGGAGAATATATCAGCAGCACAGATATCCAGCCAAGCCCAAACAGAAGAGCAGAGAAAGCCCAATCCAAGCAGGCTGAAGACATAGAGAAGCCCAAAGAATCCACTTCCACCCATGAAGCCCACAACAAAGAGAATACTGGCTAGGTGGTAGATAGATCCCTCTGCCTCTTGCTTCCAGGTGGTACACGTAGGATGTGCATATATCAAACTTTCCCAAAAACTTGCATTTTCTCCCATGGCTGGAATAATTTGTTGATTCAGCTAAATCTTGGAAATTTTTATTTATGAGATGCAACTAGTGAGCTCCTTTGATTTTCCATTCTTGCGAACTCTGTTCCATGATCATATAACATCAGGGTCTCTTTTGGTAGTGAGGTTGTGCTTAGGATATCCAGCAACTAGGCAGTTAATGTTCTCCATGCTATTTCTCATCAGTTCATGCATTGTTTTGACTTTGGTCATGTCATCTGTAGCTTCATCTGATCTGGACAAGTGAAGAAAAGACTAATTACTTATAAAATTATTTTCATCAGCTAGCCTCTATCAAAGTTTTTACTGTCTAAAACCACAGACTACATTACAGTCTTCCAATTCCCCTTGCAGCTCTGTGATTTCAGGATCAAACCTTAATATTCATTCAACTGAAGATCATATTCCTGTATCTATGAACCCTTTCACAACCATTGAAATGAACCCATGTAAACCTGTACTTGTATTCACAACATTCTGTGACAAGCCTTTGCACAGCCCCACTGTTGACAAGGTAGTTGCATTTGTTGGTCCTGAAACTGCCCCCTGAGAGCCTTATTTAACATTCTACCAAGCTCTTTAACAAGAAGAGACAGTGAACTCTTTTTCCTTGTTCACCTCCTCCATCTCACTCTGGATTTCAGTCCAACCACTCTCACTAATGTGTTGAGCAAGGCTGCTCTCTGTTCCTGGAGACAACAGACTACATCCCCAAACACTACAGTATGGGAAACCCAAGTATCACAGGGGATGGTCTTTTCTACTCCAAGGTTTTTGCCTGAAAAACCTGTCATATATAAGAAAGACTATAAAGCTTAAAAGCATCTCTATACAGATCATGTTATTAGAGGTAATTTAGTAAGTAGTCCTGCAAAATATTACTCAAAGGACATTTACAAAGCAATTTTATAACATTCAAAGTTTTACCTCATATAATTTCATGCCATGGACCACATAATTTTTTTTGTTCAACAAGTTATTTGTTTTCATATGATAATGATTATATTTCATATATTTCATATAATAATTGCTAAGAATTTGAAAAGGAAAACACACAACCAATAAACATGAGAAAAAAACAAAATAAGTTTAAAAAAATCAAAACCAGCTTTCTATGTCTGTCTTTTAAAATAAAAATACATGCTTCAATGTGAGATTACAAATGGTAGAAATTGCAAATCCAGTATCTCTCAGTGGTGTCATCAAGATTGAAAACCTCCAAAGTCTTTAAGTGTCTGGTTCTTTTCCTGGTAAAAGAGCAGGGAAGCTAAGAAATATCTTGCCATCTACATTATTACGTTCTCAAGAATATCAAAGCTCAGGGTTTTTTTTTATTTTTTCCCCAAGAGCCACATTACAGGCCTGTATCTCTTCTGTAGAGGAATTGGCTGAAGACCTCTGGACTCTAATTGAGGAAGTAAAAAGTGACCACAAAAAACTCAGAGAGGAGTTTAGGGAGAGCATTGTCTATGTCATGCCAGTGCAAACTGGAGACCCTGCTATTTAGACAGGCTACGGAGAGAGGATACACCACATGGGGCAACCTGTGGTCCTTTTTACGCAAATATGGGGAAGACATGAGGAGATGGGATGGAAAACTCACCTCTGCTTTATCAGCATGGGTATAGGAGTTAAAGGGAAAAATGACCATCAGAGGCACTTTCTAAAGGATGGATGTAGCTCCAGTCTCCTGTAGGCAAGCCCCTAGACAGAATCAGATCCTCTGGAAGGGACCTCCCATTTGTATTCAAGGGAGAAAGCCGTGACTACCAAGACCAGCATTAGAGAGGCCCTGCCTCTAGCCAGGTAGAGGCATGGGATAACCATGTCTATTGGATGGCCTGGCACATCAGACCCACAAGAATACAAAGCTTTGGTTGATACTGGTGCACTATGAACTCTAATGCATTTTTCCCTCACTGGGTCCTCCTTGCATTATCATTTATTTCTCTCTGAATTTGGGGAAGGGAATATTTAAAAGAAAGGAAGAGGGTTCATCTCATTAGAGATCTCGCCTCCTGGAATATATATTGTCATTAAACAAAGACAGCACCTCTTCTTAATCAAGAAATTATTCTAATATTTGTGAGCTAAAAATTGGTGGTAATTTTTATTATCAGGTATTATGTAGAACAGAGACAATAATAGGTATGGACCTAAGGACAATAAAATTTCTAATTTTGATGGGTATTTAGTGCTAGATAAGGCCTCTCACATTTTTCTTTATAATTCCTACAAGTCCAAAATTTAAATTCTTGAGGGCTTCAGAACAGTCACTCTAATTAAGCTATTCATCTACTGCAAGCAAGGCTGGGGGGGGAGAAAAATCCTCCAAATCAAAAAAACAAAGAGCTGTGATAGCAACTCAGTTATCCTCCATAGCAGCACAACACTGCCAAGTTTGTAAGTCCTGGCTGTGGTGAATAGTTATTGCTACAAGTTCATTTGATGGTGATGATCGAATGAGCAGGAAACTGCATTTAAAGCAGGTTATCTGGATTATAAACCTGAAGAACTGTATCTTCCCAAGTACACATTGAGTACTTTCTACTCTGTCCCCTGCCTATGGAGAAGAAGGAGCACCACGCACAGCACAGTGTCTGCCATATTCAGAATAACATTGACACATTGACATCTGTAGGCTGCCAAAATCAGAGGTTCATTCAAGATGAGTCCTCACAGCTTGGGAAGGAGCTGTGCCCTGCCAACTGAGATGCTTCAGAGTGTTTTGCCCCACCACACATCCCACCTTCTTCATTAAGAGCAGATGAAGTGATGCAAAAAATCAGCCCAGGCTAGAGATGGGAGCGATGTACAGTGGCATGGACTCCTTTTAAATAAACAACAGCTGGAAGGACTAAGCTGTCATCAGAAAGTGTTAAAATCAACGAGTTTGCTGGAGCTTCAAAGCAGTAAATGGAGTATTTCACTTATACTCTCCCAAATAAATACCTGCCAGCAACTTAAAACGTCATATAAGTAATATACAAAACCAGTCAAAACAGAATGAATTTATATTGTAATTTAAATGCACATAGTACAACCTTCCCCTCCTCAAATGGGTATTTCCCTCATACATTGTAGTATTCCCACAAAGAATTACCAATTATGTACATCTTTTATTTGCTTGAGAACTGTGTACTTTACTCCGTTTTTGTCACTGATGACCCAAATTCAACTCTGAGAAGCTTTGAGTGTTAGTTACTGTGTCTGGATCACAATAATTCCTGTGAAAAATAAACCCTAAAAGCCCTTAGGCTACCAGCAGTTCTCTCTTCGGTCTTCTTAATTAAGTCAAAAGTAAAACTATTCAAAGTTTGAATACTCTATTCTTTAGTTGCCTTATCCCAAGTATTCAGAAAGAAAGCCCTCAGCACTTTCACACTGCACATGTTGACAGGCTATAGAGCTGTACATGCTAATTGTGTAACCAGTACAGATGAATTGTTTGCTACAGGTTTGGAAGCAAAGAAAGATTTTCCTTTACAGCATATACATTTTCATGCACAAAATGAGATTATGCTAGATTTAGCAGGATTTGTCTCACTGGTTTTAGCCACTACAGTGTGTATGTTTATACATGAGCTAGTGGACACAGCCTGGCTCAACAGCTCAGCAACTCCACCAGGAACAAGGCAGTCCCTCCAGCCAAGGGGGGGGCCCTCCTGGCCTTGACACCCCCCCCTTCCAAAGGGATGAGCTCTGAGCACCCCCTGTAGGCTGGCAAATTACATCTGGTCTAGCAATCTTTTAGATTATAAAAAGAAACTGCTGCTTAATTTTAGCAAGTAGTTTTACATGCAATGTAAACACATGTATCAATTAACGTACCCCTTCCTTCCATTGCCCCTACATCTCTGAAATCCCCTCTGTGGCCCTACTGACACCTACTGCTCTTGAGGCTTCCTTATGTATCATGCTTTTTCCAAGTTACTTTCCTTCTGCAGTTGTCATTTGGGGTTAGACACCCAAAGGGACCAAGACAACCAAACTCTTAATTGCAATGCCTAACTCAGTGCACAGAGGAGCTGTGCACCTACAGAGAGCTATGGCTATGCACCTGTAGGCAAGTATGGGCAGATAAATAAGGTAAAACAATACAGTGATAATCCATCCTTGAATCCACATCAGGCTCAAAACATGCATACAACAATTAGGACAGTAACTAACAACACAAGCTAGCTTACCTTAAACTTCTTGACACTATATGCCAGAGAAAGCTGTAATTATAATACTGAAAAACACAAGGTTTTCCCAAGAAAATGCAGCCTGCGCAATATAGAAAGCAGTACAGTAGCCTCATCACAGTCCATAAGATCTATTCAGGAAGACGGAAGAAGGATGAGGAAGAAAAAGACTACCCAACACAAAAGACAAAGATATCAAGATAATCAGTCACTACAAAAGTAGATATATTCAGATCACAAAGACACACAGGCATTCATAGCAAAGGTAATTAATTAGTAGGATGGTTTTAAAGATTTCCTTTGCTGGGAATTAAGGAAGTCAGGATGCTGTCTGGTCCCTAAAATAAATCTGCGTATGCTATTATTAAAAAATTAATTGATTTACTACAATTCTATTTTTTATTCTATAGGAAGTCACATTAGATGTTCGCAACAATGTCTCCTGGACATTGTTGCGAAGTTACTTGATATAAAATAGTTGTATATATCTAGAAAGTTATATAGCTTGTCTTCGCAGTGAAATCCAGAAGCCTATCTCAGATACAAACTAAGACAAGAGAAAACACTGAAGACAGGTATATTTCTGAAATTATTTCTCCTATAGACCTTATAGACGAAACTTTCATGCATGCGTAGCCAGCAGCCCTCCTGCGAATGTTTTTCAAAGGAAGGGATGTGTTATCAATGAATGCTTTACCATGAAACATGTCTGCAAGCCCAGCAACCAAGCCCCAGGATCCTACTCCCTGGGCGAGTGTCATCGCAGAACGAGGAGGGACTGCAGTGCAGTTCTCAGTCTCCCTTCTGCACAACTTCACAGCTTTAATGAAAAGGGCAGCAAGTGACCCATTCATACGAGTCAAAATGAGTCATTGGGAGCACGCTCATGGGAGGAGGGAAGACAGATTTCTCCTTCTCTTGGATTGAGGAAGGCATCCTGCGTCTCACTCATGTCTCATCGCTATGTCCCACCCACTGGATCAGTGCTCCCAGTGGAGGCTGTCACGCTGAAGGTAAAGTATCTCGGGTGTTAAGAAAAGTGGTCAAACCACACTCTTCCTTGTCCTTCCAGTACCCTCCTGGGCTGCAATTGCCAAACTGTCCCACTCCCAGATCATCCATGTGAAGTGATACCTTCCTGGAGAGCAATCTTTCTGGGAATGTTCAGAGCTACAAAACAAGAAGCTGGGGCATGCCCGGCCATCAGTGGTGCTTCACTGCCTTCAGGGCAGCTCTGAAAAACAACTGCCAGCCAAGCAGGACTTTTCAGGGCCAAAACTCTGCTTTGATCAGGCAGAATTTAGGCTACCATATTCAAGGTTGTTCAATAAAGCAGCCCCTTCAATCAGCTCCTGCCCAACCCTGGAGACACCCCAGTGTCATCTCTGCATTGAAGTCAATGGTCCACATGAACGACCCACCAGTGGCACGAGGCTGGTGAGTGGTTGTCCTCCTCACCAAGCTGGGGCTGACTCCCAGTCTCCCTGCTGCAGCAGATGCAGAATTGCTGTCTCCAAAGCAGAGCTCTTCAGTGGGACTTGGCACTTATTGAGCTTGCAGCTGGGAAGGCCTGTTTCTGCCTACAGTTTGCTCAAATTCCTACTAATATTTTTAAGTGGAAAAAAGCTGGGCTGGGGGGAGGCCTCGAAAGAAAAAGAAAACCCACAGTAATACAGAACAGTTTAAGGTTCATTAGAAGCACTGCATACAGTGAAGCTGGTATTATTTTGTCTTTAAATATTTAAAGACCAGCTAACTCTACAGAGCTTACAGTACTTCAACAATTCCTCATTTATCACTGTAAAATATACAATGCAACCCTCTGTGGTTGCAAAGCCAATATTGAAGATGCTGTCTATTTTATCATCTGGACAGTATCTGAAATGAAGAAAGAAATTACATATTCTCTTCCAATTTGAATCAGAATTGATGAACCATAAGTACATGTGGTATTCCTGCCAAACTAAGAAGTATAATCCCCTCTCTCCTTTTTTTAAGGTCTTTTGGTCCTAGGAAACATGAATATGGAATGACAGTCAGACATTTTTTAAACTAACTATGGATTGCTAGCACTGATAAATTCGAGCAAGGCTCTTGTAAACTGTGCAGCATTGGCCAAAAAATAATTCAGGGGGTCTGTTTTATTGTGCTTTATAATAAAATTTTGAAGTCAAGTACAAGTTCAAGCTTCTCTACAGTTCAATATTTAAATTATAATAGAGAAAGCAGCCACAACGCATATTTCACAAGTGCTTTAAAACTGTGTTAATAAACTGTGTTAATGTATTCTGCAGAATACAGCTTAAATGAATTTGTATGGTGTAGCAGTGCCCCTGGATGGGAATGTATTCTCATGAAATCAACTACCTGACGTGAACTTAATTTCTCAAAAAAGAAAGAAACACAGAGGCTTGGTTCATCACACTATCCCTGCATGTACAACTGGATTACAGAACTGTACCATGACCCCTGTGTTCAAACATATAAATGGCACACTGAGCCACAAAACACCATGTTTACATACCCTGGAAGCTCTAAACCAGAGTGAAATGCAGTGAAAGGTAGAAAGTGTGCCCTAATGGAGCTGCTGAAATTATTTATCATTACTGGAGGGTACAGTCTGGGTACAGTTCTACTCTCTGCTTTATAGGAACAAGTGTCATACAGCTTTACATATAAAGGAGAAACAGGCAGAAGCATGGACATGGCATGGGTTTAGCATCACCTTCATTAGTTTTCTATATCAGCCAGAAAACTCTTAGATTCATCACATAATATAATCACAAATAGCAGCTTTGCTCATTATGTAATATCTGACTTTTGTTTGGGCAACAGTGGCATGCCCAACAACAGGTATTCTATCATCATCTGGAGACACTGACCAGTGTATACTTTTTCATGAATTAGGGGAACATGATGAAATAAAATGATGAAATAAAATCTCTTCTCTGAAGAGCCCACACACTTACTAAAAAGATCAAACCTAGCTTCAGCTAATAACCCTTTTCTTGAATCCTTAATAAACTTTCTGTTCTCAAAAACTTTCATCATAAAACCTGTGGTTCAGTTGTGGTTCCTGACACAAACCTTACAGGTAACTGTTAAGGCAAAGTTTGTGCCAGGAACCACAATTGAACCACAGTTACAATTTTCTTCTGTTTCAATAGTTATTCCCCTCACTGGAGGACTTGCAGTTTTCTTACTATTTTGCAGGCAAAGCATTTCTTTAAAACTTGACATTTTAAGCTACTTTATTGTTTGGCAACACACAGACCTTTGCGGAAAGCCCAAACAGCACCAGTTCTGCAGATGTGGAAACCATTTCTTGTTTTGCTGTGGTCAGTGAAGACATTTTAACTTGTACGTTTACAATCATATTCCCATTAAACAATAAAGTAGCAAGAAGTCCTAATTTTGGAAGGCAAATTTCATTAATGACTTCTTTATAATACTACCAGGTGATACATGATTCAATATTACAAGAGATTAGCTACATAAAATATTTGCCCATAAAGTGATTGACAGCCTAAATGCACACAAACCTTTACAGAACAGATGAAGGAAAATGAGCTAAAATATTACAATTTGGGAGAATATGTTTGGAAAAAATACTATAGTTTGGGGAAAAGAAGTGGTTTGTGTCGCTCGTTCTGTCTTTGGAAAGAAGCAACTGCAAATGCAAAACCAGAGCTTAATTTCAGGGTTCATCTGCTCTTACCATTTGTTGATTGAGAGAGGGAAGAATCAAATAACGTCCGCCTACGAGGCAAATCCCCAGCCGGAGAAAGAAATCCCCGGATCCCGAGTTGCTTTTGTGACAGTAGAGATACTCTCCGAGCCGGCTCTTGTGTGAGCGGCAGCAGCTGAACCCGGGCAGAACCAGAAGCCACGCCGTCCTAAGGGACAAACCCTAAACCCGAGACACATAACGAAGAACCTCACTCCAGTCAGAGCCCTGGCAAGTGGCAGCGCAGGGCAGCGTGTCGCGCTGTTCTGCAAAGGGGACACGGCAGAGCTCCCCAACTTCCAGCCAGGGCTGCCTCGGGCGCTCCGGTGACCAGGGCGCGCAGGGGAGGAGGGAGTGCTCCCCTCCCAGGGCAGGACCTGTCACACGCGCCCGGGACGCCGCCGAGCCCTCGGGGCGGGCAGCCCTCCCCCGACGGCCGGTCCCGCCGCCGCCCCGGCCCCGACGCGGGTGCCCCGGAGCGCAGCGGGGCCGGAGGGGCCCCCGGCTCCGCTCGACTCCGGCCCGAGCAGCGCGGGCGGCGCTCCGAGCGCTGCCGGACTGGACAGCGCCGGCGGGGTGGGCGGAGGCAGCGCCAGGACTTCAGCCCGCCCCGGCTCAGCTCGGCCCCCGCCCTGCCCGCTCCCCTTACCTGCCCCGTGCCCCGGCCCAAGGAAAAGTTTTACGGCCGCCCGGACGGGACGGGACGCGACGGGATAGGACAGGACCAGATTCGCGCTGCCGCTCCTCGGCGCTGCCGGCAGCGCGTCCCACGACGGGCACGGAGCCGCGGCCGTGACTAAAATAGGCAGCGGCGGCGGGAGCTGCGGGCGGCGCCAGCGCCGGGCGGGCACCGACACCGACACCGAGCGGCCGCAGCGCGCAGGCGCCTCCGCCCGCCCCGGGGGGCTGCGGGCGGCGGGAGCCCCGGGAGGGCCGGGCCGGGCCAGCCGGGGCAGCGGGAGGTGCCGCCCGTCCCGCCGCGCCCCTCCCGCTCCGCAGCCGGTCCCTCCGCGGGGCTCCCGGACCGCCGGTGAGCGTCGAGGGGGCGGCGGTGCCGCCGGCTGCGGGGAGCCCTCGGGGACAGCGGAGCCCTGAGCTTGGGCACCTTAACACCCGGTGCCGGTCTGGCGTGGGCACGCAAAACCTGCCGCTCCTGAGGCAGGCGGGGAGCGGCATCTCCTTTGGCACGGCTGTCTGGGGTTAAACTGTCTGCAACTGCTGGTTTGGAATAAATGAAATTACGATTTTCTTCTCTTTCACTTACCCCAGCAACGTGTTTCTTCGGAAGGGAGATGCACGCCTTCGGGGTCGCCTTAATTCATGGCTGTCTCACCTATTCGTACGCGATATTCAGTTACCTTTTTTCCAAACAAGCAAATGCCTACCGAGAACACAGCTAGAAGTGTCAGTGCAGAAGCGTTTCAGTACTAGCCACGCATTCGTTCTGGTGATCACTTTGTGTCTCGGGGAGACAGAATTTATTGATGGAGGAGGTGGAGGCCGCAGATTTACAAGTTATTAACACAGAAAAAAAATCACAGCATATTGAACGTGCAACTCCTGTTACCACACAAGCTACTTCTCAGTAGCTGGGGCATAAGCAATAATATGTTTTAAATGGTAAGTGTGGAGAACCCTGTGTGTGTCCTGGTGGCCAGCTCTGAGGTCCCACGGTAGGCTGTCACCCAGCAGGGCAATGCAGGGCAGTGTGCTGATCTGACCTTCTCCAAAAGTAAAAGGACAGAGTAACCTGTCCTGCTCTAGATAGAGGGATTAATACTTCCATTAACTTGCTTTCCCAAGGGTGTTCTTTTTTTTCAAAAATTGTTAGCTCCATATTTGCCAGGGAAGAAGATACATACACTTTTGGAATAATACATTGTGATTCTCCTAAGACTTGAGAAAGCAAAGAGCCAGAGCACTTTAAGCTATCCTGAGCTACATATATATTACATATATATCTTATCTGATTTCAGTACTTATTTTTATATTTATTATTTTTGAGAGAGAAAAAATATGTATCTATTCAAGTATGTGTTAAAGTTCTTGTAGTTAATTAAATATTTTTAGGACTTTGCAGTGTAGCTCCAATACGTACCTTTCAGGCGTGCTTTGCATATGCTATTTTACAACTTGTTAAACTTTAGCAGTATCGTTTGAGAGATGTCTATACTGGCAAAACTGAGGCAGAGCTGATTCATGTTTTTTCCCTTCTTGTTCTTTATACTTGGATGGAGTTGAAAGCACTTACTCAGATTTATCCCTAGTTGCATTAGGCATAAATTTACCCATTATATTTACTTTTCATTGGAATGCTAGGAAAGGGATGGGGAAATACATAATAAAAGAAGAGTCCTAAAGGTTTTTATTTGGTCTATGCATCTACTGAGATTACATTATTCTAATAAACAACTGTTATATCAGTTAAAACATGTTCCTCCTAATCATCATAAAAGAAGCAAGAAAATGTTGATGGCGTATCTGTAACACACTTTTTGAGTCGTATTTAGTTGGAAGCAATGGTCAGTGTAATTCTCCACAAATATAGAAATCCCCAAGGAACAGATCTACTATTATAGTTTTTATTTTAATTTAGTCAATTTTCTGATAATACACATCTATATTCTCTAATGCTATGAGACTGAGACTACAAATGACCTTCTCAATCTAGCCTTTAAAATCAAACCTGGATGAGATATTCAAGGGAGGCAGTAATAAAATGGCAAAGTCACCATGTGATATGAAGGGACTAGCACTACCCAATGTGCTTTGAACCAGCCACTTGAGTCATTGGACCACTCTGATATTTTTAAAACTGCTTGTTTCACTTATATAAAATGGCTATTTTCAAAAGGTCAAATAATATAATAAATGTAAACCCAAATTATAACCAATATTGTTCTTTGCAGCAGTATGGCAAAATATAAAGGTCATACTTAAAGGTAGCTTACAAGGAAGCCTGTGGTGAGACTCAGAAATCCAATAGCCAACTTGAGAAGCTGTAGCAGACTTTGCGGCCCTGGGTCAAGAGAGAGGCTCAGCTGCAGCAAACACTCTGCACAGAGGGTGGGAAGGCAGCTGATCAAGGGGCCACAAAGACCAGCTGGAAAGGGATAGCAGAAAGGGCAAGATTAGTTCCTGTTGGGCTGGGCAGGAACCTGAACTCTTGAACAGGAGTCTTTGGGCCAGTCCCACTGCTTAGCTGTGAAACTGGACACCATGAGCTTCTGCCTGGTTGTAAACAGCTCTCTTCTCGTATCTACTATTAGATTTATGGGAACACCTTAGATGCACCTATATCTGGACATGATTCATGCTACAAGAAGCCTGACAGCTCTATGAAACATGCAGATTGCCTTGCTGTCTGTTTCTCTTCCACAGCCCTGTCTCTAGATGCCTCCCGTAGTGTTGCTGCAGCCAAGGCAGAGTTACCTAAGCAGGAACCTAAAAGTGCCCCCCTAGTGCTGGCACCAGACTTTCCCTTGGGTGTGCCAGCAGTCTCCCCCAGAGAGAGGAAGAAGAAAGTTCAGCGTATGATTTCACCATCTAGAAAACAGCCACATCTATTTCCTCAGTAACTGCTTAAGGACGGACTGACTTACAGCACCAGATGACTGCTTTCTGCATTGTCTCTGAAGTAAAGTAATGATATTCCTTATATCATGCTGCACTCTATGAGGAGAAGTTATCAATAACTGTTTAATGGGAAGATTTTTTATATTTTCTTAGACTTTTTAAATGTTTAACGCAACTCTACTGCATTTTTCTTCCCCTGCATTGTCCTTGGTCAATAAAAGTAAGTTATGAAGCAGGGTGACATGGTAGCAGGTGATATGATGAATTACCTCTTTTAAGAAGTGATGTTCTCTTCCACTATGGATGTAATGTTTTTCCTGTGTAGTTGGAAGAGCATTCTTCTGTAGGAGCTCTTAGTCATCTTGGAAAGAGAATGAAATTCTTTGTGTACTTTGAAAAGGTTTTAGCAGACTTTTGTATAGTTCAGTTCTAATAAAGCCCTTCCCTTTATTTGTGGGTGCAACTGAAGTAAACAGAATCAGGATTGTATTTGTGTAGTGAACTAGTTTTTATTGCTAACTCTTACAAGCAAGACATAACCAAATCGTGTCATAACACAATACAATCCTGTAACTCAGATCATATCCAGCCTGCAGAACTGAGAAAAATTCAAAGTGGAAACCTTTTTTTAAAATATTATTCAATTAGCAGCATTCCCCGCCAGGTACAGACTAAACAGTTTTAATTTATAGTTTAAATGTAGGCAAAAGCATTCTTTTTTTTACACATCAGTAAAATAAAACGCTAAATAGTACATTTGTATTTTTATCTTTCCACATGTAAAGGCTTTCAGCTAATAGACTTGGAATTTAGTATCTTCATACCCTCAGCTGCAGTTTAGGTGGCGAGCCCTGGCTGCTTCACCACCCAGGTTTTCTTAGGAAAGGGTGTGGGAATTACAGCTCCCTGACCAAGTGACCTCACACCCTGAAGCAACCTGACCACAGAGAAGATTTCTCCTTCTGGAAACTCTCTCTTCCCAGCTTGAGCACATTTCAGACACCAGCATCTAGAAGAGAAGGAAGAAGTACCCAGTGTAGGATTTAGTTGTTACAAAAATACGTGAATCCCAGTCGGTGGCTGCTGCTGGAGATGTTTAGATTCACTCAGTGAGTGCTTTTCTGGCTTTAGATTTGTAGAGGTCCCTCCTCTGTGGTTTCTGCACGTGGCAGAAACCCTCCTCTGCGGTTTCTGCATGTCACTCTGCTCAGGGCATTTTCCACAGCCCTTTCTGATTCAGCTGCTGTGCTGGACTACAGCAGAGCCGGGGTCAGGCTCAGAGCCTGCTTCTCTCACCCTCAAAGGTTAGAGCCCTGCACAAGTGTCATCTGTTCTCAGATGTAGGAACCAGACAAGGCTATAAGATTTATATGGACCAAAAAGAGGGGTGCAAAAAACATGTATGTTGAAAGTCCAGTGTTCAGAGCACTCAGTGTGGGAGAGGAAAGACTTGCATTTTCTCAGGACTGTTTCCACTTTGCAGCTAAATACAGTTTAATGCCAAGTACAGAATCAAATTTGGAAGCTAGCAATAAAGCTGGACTGTATGCCAAAACCACTGCCCCATGGCATTGCTGTCTTAATTCAGATACATCCCTCAGATGCTGCTTGGATGGGTGCTTTAACCATGAGACTGTTAGGTAAAAGGTGGGCTACCTGCACAGGGAGGGATGTGGCTGAATCATGGCTCTGTGAGATGGGCTGCTTCACTGGGCTAATGTTTGTTGGCATCACCGCACAGCTGTAGTTTACTTCATCCCTTGAGCAAGGTGTCTGCTCAGGAGTGAGAATATGAAGTTAAAAATACAGAGTGCAAATCTAAAAGCTCCTCAAAGCATTATGTAACTATGGAAAATATCAACTGTGAAAGTGAAAATGTTATATTATAGTCAGGCATATAAAGCAGGTACTTTCCCCTCACAAATGTTTAAAGACTTCAGGAATGGAGATGGTTTATGTTACCAGTATCTGATACTCTCTGTTCCTGAAGTTTTGAGCTGTCATCAACCTCCTAGTGGATATTGTTGGAAAAAGGAAGGAAACCTCTAATTCCCAGCCTAAGCTTGCGTATCAAATATCTTAGTAGTTACACACAGTTTTCAATAGCTGTTAGATTTACACTTCGTATTTTTAACTCTATACTCTCACCACTCATTTTGCTTTTTCACCTTCTTCCAGCTCACCCTTCATCTATTCCCAGAAACCTTCTGCCTCAATCCTTACCAATCAAGCTACTTTTACACTCATTGTCATTAAGAATAGATAAAGATCTTTTAAATAAATTATTATCTTTGCTTAGTAAGATCCAGATAACCAGATGTGCTAATGCAAGAGATTTGTGTGCCTGGGGGCATCCATCTTCTTGTTAAAACCAAGTTTGGACTAGTTTAGAATCATATGAATTTCAGTTGACACACATACAATGTCATTTACCTCTTGTTTCATCCACTGTAGGTCTCATTCTTGGTTTTAGGAAGATGCATCTACAAAAACATGTCAAATTAATTGCAGGTGGAAACTGTGGGTAATGTATGTCATGGAGCCCTATCAGTGAACAGAACCAAGGTGAGCCCTACTGGGCAGGCTTGCCGTGAAATCTTACTGAGTTGAAGAAATACTACTCAAATATTTATCAAAAAAGCCTCCATTTCAAACAAAACTTTTTATCTTGAAGTATTCAAAGAGAGAAAAGTCATGAAGCATACTAAGCTGCTGTAGGATAGCCCTAGCTCCACGTAGGTGCAGGAGAGTGACATGGCATGTTGAGAATTCTGCTCATATTCTGCACCCATTGAAGTGCAGCTGGAGTATGGAAAGATCATTGCAAACGTCTGTTCTTGCATATGGTTCTACTAGTTTAGTTCTAGACTTACCTGTCAAGATGTTATTAGTAACGCTGAGTTGTGGGACTGAATTTTGCCAACCATACCATATTTCTGGTCTGAAGAGTTGGACTCGATAATCCTTAAGGTATTTTCCAATATAAACATTTCTATGATTCTATGAATCGTGATAATCAATACGAAAAGGACTCCAACCCTATAAATACAGGTTCCTTGTATTACTAACTACATTAATCATAATCACTGTTCTTGCATTTTGCTTCAAAAACAAAGCTTTGCAGAGAGCCACAGATAGCAAGGATGCAGTTATATTTAATTCAAAGTTATAAAAATAGGAAATGACCATTAGCTTTATTATGTTGCTAATGAATTATAAAATGTATATCATCAAAATAAATATTCTTGAAATTGCTTCCTAATGAATCACTTTCACAATGTGCCTACTCAGTTGTGTCAATGATTAATTATGTTCTTGCCTCCTTCCTGGAATACAAATGCTTTTATTAAAGCAATCCAAAGACAGTAAGACAACAGACTCATTCTTATGGTCATTCATTTGGTTGTGGATTGATTCCTTTCAGCGTCTTTAGAGTGTATCTGAACAGCTGCAAGTGGCTGCGACATAAATGAAAGTTCATGTCACCTTAAGCAGAATGAGATGAGAGACAGTCTATTCATCCGGTTTCATCTTATCAGTGCACAGTCATTAAATGCTATCTGGAGCACTGTGATAAATACAGAGCGTACTGTGCCAGCTGCAGGCGTCATCAGATGGGAGCCTTTTTACAACATTCTGATGCACAGAGGTGAATTATTCCAGAATATTAAACATTTCATTAGTTCTAAGCTTCAAGATACAGCTTTAAAAGTGGCCAGCCTCACCGGAAAAATCATTATAACCTAATGCAATACTTACAAATCGGTATCTATGAAGTTCAGCGACTGCCACCGTGCAAGAGCCTCAGAAACCTTTGAATAGGTGTCATCGTTCTGCAAGGCTGAAAAGCAGTTGCTTATTTGCATAATGGCATTCACATCATTGTTGAAAGATTAGGACTGATTTAATGAAAGTGATCATGGGCAGAGAAAAATGCTTTTGCACTGAATTTAAATAAGCAAATCCTGAGCTTAGGTATTCCTCTTTGGCTTCCTAGTAAACGGCACATGGAAAACTTTGACTGCCAGCTGTCCTTGGCACGCATGGGCTTCACGTCTGTGAAGATAATTAATAATGTTGTTTCTTTTGCCCAACTACTTAGATGTCAGTAAGCAGATTATTTTAATCTAGTTAAACAACATGTGCATTTACATGGAAAGAAAGGAGCACTGGAGAATTAGTTTAGTATGGTTTGTCTTGCATAATGCAAAGTGACCAATTTACAGAGACAGGAAATGAGGAGGGGCAGTAGTAAGTAGGAATGTACCACATGTGGCTGTGGGATGCAATGCCTTCAGGGTATATGATTTAGCTAAAATCAATGAAAGTTAAACCAAAATACAATCAATCCATTATGAAGAATATCCAAACATAAAGAATCCATCTTTTATGTGCTCTTTGTATTAAAAAATATTTGATCCAAGTGAAAGTTTAGTAAAAAGAAATTCTCAGTTACCTTGTACATAGGCTGTGGCAAAACAAAATCGGTAACTTACAGAAGAAGAAAGTAAAGGTTTTTAGTATTTTTGTAAATGTTTTGGATGACAAAGAAAAGGCAGAGTGCCTGAACCACAGCTGACTTCATTTGATAGTGCTCTTTTCCTTCAAAGTGCAACATTTGCATGTGGGGAAAAAGACATTTAAAAAAAAGCAGCACAGCAAAGAAAAACACAATTTCCTTCACTTATTAAAATGCTAAATGCTTCTTTTTTGGTTCAATCCTGCATTTCTTTTTGCACATGCAGCTCGCTGAATTGAGTCAATGGCCCTCTGGGCAAGCCCTCAACAAGTCCATTATGGAAAAAGAGACTCTTCCTGAGTTCAGAGGAGTTTAGGTGTAGCTCTGTATGAGGAAAGATTTGGGATAGGTCCTACTCTTGAAAATCCTCACAAGGGGGAAAACCCACATCCTGTCTGTTTGCATTGACTGTGTCCCTTTCAGCAGTGAGGTCCCGTAGGCTGGACAGCTGGGACAAGGCAGGCACTCACTATGAATGGCAGGCGGATGCAGGACAGGACAATGGGTGTCTGACATGAGGGGGGAGCAGGTCCTGCAGGATGTGTGGTAGGAAGGGAGGGAAAACCCAAATAAAGGCCCCCTCCTCACAGTCTGCTTGGGTCAGCCTGTCTGGGCAGAGCTGTGTACGGTGCCTCCCTAAGCCGATGAGGAGAAGGGCAGAGGTGCTGACTGCAAGGGAGCAGCCATCTCCTCCTGGTGCTAGGCCCTGGCTTGGCACCATCTCCGTGATTTGTTTGGGCAGAGAAGCCCGTGCAAGAGCTACTTGACCACTTTTGGCAAAATCTGTTTTTCCCTGATACTGCCAAGAAGCCTCTGGCTAGCTGTGCTCATTAGCCTAAAGCAGCAGCTGTGACCAGCTCCCTGACACATGAATGCACTTGTGTGTTCCTCATTCATTCATGTACAGATGAAAAAAGACACAAGCATTGAAGGGCTAGTCCACTGTCTGTGTGGCATGGCAATAGGACAGCTGGTGTTTCCTCAGCAAAACTCACCTGGGACTTCCGTGGCACCAAAAAACATCTGGCTTCTGAACCATTCCCACAGATCACTCCATCCTCCTCACCTCCAGATGCTCAGCCAGACTTTGCCCATATGCAGGACCAGACTGACCACAGGAAACAGCCATTGAAGAAGCAATTACTTCGTTAGTGATCTCTGTTGTGACTACAGAAGCATATTTCTGTGCCATGGAAGTCAGCAGGGAGGTGCAAGTGCAAGAGAATATGAAAGATTAGTGAGTATTGGTAAGTCAAGGCTTGGGACTTCTTTTCCCAAAACAGGAACGTGATGCTGTTCTCTCTGAGTAGCATTTACGTGAAGCACCTCTGCTGTTTATTAGCAGAACAAATATATTACCGAGCCAGCCCAGTGGGAGGGAAAATCAATACATTAAAGGAGGTTAGATTTCAGAATACCAGGCACACATATACATTCTTAGATAAGAAAACGGATAACAACTGAAATTCAATTTAGGGACTTCATGACTTATTCTTTATGGAAAGTACCATCCACTTCAACACATTCCTTTATCATGTTCGCCCTTAATAAGGATGTTGTCTTTCAACTGAGTTAACTCTCCTTGTTGCTTAATTATTTTAAAAGAGAATCTCAATTACTCTTTTCATAATCCATGGTCAGGCATGTTTGCTTGCACTTATTTATAGTAACTGAGAATTTTTTTTCTTTAGTCTTTTCTGGCATTATCTTTACAATTTGCAGTTTTTGCTAAACACATTCAGCCAAAAGAGTAAGACAGACAAATCTAACTACACATATATAGGCTAAAATGTACCTTCAATGGGATTGCTCTCAAAAATTAAGCTGTTCAGAAATATTTATGAAAGTCATAACTGAATTGTGTTCTTGAAGGCTGGAAATTTGGGAAGGTCATTAATGTGGATTGTCTGCCGTAATGCCAATAGGCGATGTATTATTGCACATAGAAAATTAATAAATGCTGATAAAAATTGCATTACTTTTGCATTTATTACATGCACAGAAAATTATATCTCTAGAGTATCTCAGCATGTTGTCCCCTACAGTGATTGGCCGCATATGGAAATCAAAGGGGAGTAAACAAAAAATACTGTGTGCCATTTTTTTTCCCGCTCCAATGCTTTACTTTCTGAAGTAAACATGTGTGGGCAGATACATATCAGAGAACTATTCAAGCTAATTTTAAAATCACAGCCCTCTGAGCATGCTGATTTTCTGTGCTAGGTTATTTCTGTGCAACAGTTGTAAAGTGGACATACCTAGCTTAGTGTGAAGCTAACTCAGAGCTGTCTGTGCTTGCTTAGTCCTGCAGGCACATAGATACACTGTCATGTCCAGAAGTAAGATGGAACCTAGGGTGTTAATATTTTACTTTTTGGTTATTATTTGCGCTGGAAAGCATTATACAGGAAAAAAATAAAAAGTGAAAACATAATTTACCATACTACACTTTACCAAATGGTCTGTGGATTAAAGCAACAACGACAACAACAACAAAAACAAAACCCAAGAGGGTTTTTGGCTGCAAAGCTCAAAAATATTTCCCAATGTGCTGATCAGCTCATGTTTATCATTAAGAAATATTGCAGCACTAGCTGGAATACACTGAATAACACAAGATTCAACTTGAACAGTGTGAGAATCTCATCCTACTGAAAATTGCAGAGAAGGGAAGGCAAGGCAAGGCAAGGCAAGGCAAGGCAAGGCAAGGCAAGGCAAGGCAAGGTGAACTAGTGTGAAAAACATGCAAAGCACAAATATTAGGCTGGATTTAGAGAGCTGCAAGTTATTTTACAAGGATTATAAATGAGATTTTTTCATTTAAATTAAGATTTTGAGATCTCAGCTAGCTCACATTATAGCCCAAGCATCAGCATTAAAATAAAGATCAATAAGTGGTTGAAAAGATTTACAGATAATTTAATCTTGGTCTTTATCCTGATGTGCAGGCCAAGTAAGCAGTGCTGCAGCCTGGTGATTAACAGGAAGGCAGTTCCTCTGTTTGGCTCTGTAGCCTGTAGCTCCATGCCTCATGAGTGGCTCATTCCTGTAAGTTTTATGCTTCTTTTTGTCAGATGAGGCTCAAATGAAGGAGTATTCAGAAATAAAGGGATCATCTGATCATCTACTACATTTCATTAGATTGTATCCTGACCTTTTATACTGAGACAATAATTTAATGCCCTATTCATGATATCTCTTCCTACACTAGTGAAAAACAAGCAGGAGAACTCTGCGGTTGCCAAACCTTCTTTTGAATTCTGCTGACTTCTTGATCTGGGTGATTTCCTCTGGAAATGAGTGCTGGGTAATAAGTCATATGGAAAATCACCCATTTTATCAGTGATAGATGCACTGCACTATCATTTCATCAAGAAAACTTTCTTGACTGGAGTAGCAGCAATCCTTTTTGCTAGAGAATAATTGTTATAGCTTTTATAGATGAACATCACCTTCTCAGACCTTCAGTTCTTTGAAAATGTCAACAACAATGGAATAAGAAAAAGCTGGCTATGCTGTCTACTGTAATTTCTAAAAGGCTTTCAGCAAGGTCCTTCACCAGAAGCTTTTAAGGAAGCAAAACAGCTGTGTGGCAAAAGGGAAAGTTGATGTGTGGATAAATAATTTATTAAAAGAAAGGAACCAAAGGGTGAGGGCAAATGGTCATTCTTCGTGGTAAAGTGAGATTGTAAGGGGGATCCTGCAAGAAATTCTTACTGGGACTTGTGCTTTTCAACACTGTCATATGGAAACAGGATGAGGAGAGAGGTTTGCTAATGATATGAAGTTAACAATTTATTCTGGATAGCAAAGATCATTGTGCAGACTTGCAGAAGAAGCCTGCTAGATTGAGTGGGCAATAAAATGACAGATGAAATTTGATGTAGACAAATATGAAGGTGGGGGAAAACCAATCCTAATTTCATAGATAAAAAGATGGGTTGATTGCTTCCCTCAGCAGCAAAAACCCTGAGCTATGACAGATAGTGCCATGAAAACTATCCATGCTTGCTATCGGTATGAAGTCTAAGACAAAGCAAGTATTAACAGTTGCCAGGAAAGAAAGAAAGAAAGAGAAAACTGGACATCATCCTGATGCCACTATATATGTCTGTGATTTCTCATTCTTTGTATTCTACATGCTGTTCTGGTCTTTCTTCTTCGAAAAGGTGTGGAGAGACTGAAAAAGCTTCAGAAAAGGGCAACAAGAATTAACAAAAGTATGAGACTGCTTTGGCATTAGGAACAACAAGAGAGAGAAAACAAAATAGTCTGAAAAAGAGACAACAAAATGGCAGGGAGGGAAACTGCACAGATATTTGTGAAATTATAGAAGGCATTGAAAGAGGGGATCAACAGCATACTCCTTCTGGTAGAGGAATGGGGCTCTGGCAGATGGAAGTAGTAGGAAGCAGGCTCAGCTGACAGCACAGGAGGTTGTTCCACCCTCGGGGTGTCCCTGGGCTATGAGTCCCTGCTCATAGACATCACAGATGTCCAAAGTTTGCATGGACTCCGGGGGCACAGGACAAGCTCATGGAAAAGAGCTTTTCTGAGGATTACAGGGTGCTGTTAGTCACTTGCAGTCACTGCTGGAGATAAGGCACCACCTTAAGAACCTTTCTGGTCTTACGTTGTAAACAGCAGCTCTAAATGTTAAAAAAAAAAAAAAAAAAAGAAGAAAAGCAGAAAAGCAGATTTTTTTTTCTCCTAGGATAAGTGGTTCCTGATCTGAAGTTTGGAAACAGAAACCTACAGTGAAAAGACAAACATGCTGTTTTATGCTTTACATTTGAGCTCGGTTTTGCACCCTTCAAACTCACCTTCCTTCCTTGTTTGTACCAGCTGAGAGCACTCACAGGGATCCCCTTGTTTGAGTAAAAGCTGTATTTGTGGCCACTGTGGTCCCTGAACATGTTTCCACGACTCAACTATTGTACAATGCTATTAAAAACATTCAGTTTTTCAATAAAGGTGGAACTCCTTTGGCTAAAACCACATTAAACATAAGACTGATCAGCTTGGCAGCTATCAAAATGTCATGATCATTTTTATCACTCCTACTCGGCTCAGCTCACAGTGCTATCTGTCCTTTAGAAATGATCAAAGAAAATACAATTGTTTAAAAAATACTGAGCATAATTTCAAGCTGCATAGGAAAACTGATAACACTATGAATTGGAGTAAAGCCAAGCTCTTACTTTGAACGAAAAGCAACACAAGGCTAACTTAGTTGGTTATGCTAAGTGCTAGGCTATGTTTAACACTGAGTTTTAGCTGCCATTTGTTAGCCCACTACATTTCCTTTGTGAAGGAGAAGATTTGGTCTGATCAATTCCATTGCTGCAAGGGATTTTAGAAAGCATCCACAGGGTACAGAGAGCAGTACTGGGCTGTTTGCCTTCCTCCTAGAGTTTTCCTGTGGAAGGGTACAATATAATTCTTTGGTTTTAGCAGTTAATTTGCATCAGTTGCTGTCTCTCATCTGTTATTCCCCATGCCTGAGACTGTCGTACTTTGTCCTTGCCATAATGGGTTTCAGTGAGTGTGTGTGATGTCATGAAGAGGATTATTAGCTTCTAAATTATGACAAGCGAGAGCAGATGAAGTCTTAAAGCAAAAGATTTTATTTCCCTGAAACAGTACTAAAATGAAATTGAATCAGAGAAGAAATTAGAGAAATATGGAATTGGAGGTATAGACAAAATTGTTTATAATTAGCTTAGTTTTTTTCTGTATAGACCAGATGCTCTTTGCGCTGTTTGTTAAATAGGCCAATCAGTCCTCTGTGAAACAGTATCTTAGAAAATAGTTAGAAAGCCTTCTTTGGGATTGCTGTTGCATATACCAGCAGAAGAACAATTACATAGGGCAGCAATCGTAAATAGTAAACCACTGAGATTCTTTTCAGCATTTTCTGGTACTGGAATTGACTCTGTGTGTCCCCACTGTACTACAGACACAAGAGAAAACCACTGGTAAAGCCTGGAATGCTGTCTGGGAAGCTGCCTTCACACATGCTACACCTGGGACAGGGCAGGTGCGTGCTCTGGTAGCATGACCCAGGTGGGTTTTCATACACGGTATTGAGTGTCTGGCTTTTAGGACCCAGCAAAGTTTAAGTATGGGCTAGATACATTATTCCTAAACTCAGTCAGAACATGCGTTTTCATGTCCGAAAAGTGGCATTTTATAGATTTATGCACTTTAGTCTAGATTATTGTATGATAGAAATGGAAATTATTAAAGTAAAGATTTCCTGACTTTATGTCTAAGCATTGCACTAGGGGGTCAGCAGAGACAAGGCTGGGATAATTTGGTGCCCAAATGCTTTTTGTGGCTCTCTGGGGCACATCAGAGAAGGTATGGAGACTTTTGACCCGGTGTAGAATGAGATCTCTACTTTTTCTGAACCAGTGGAAAATATTCTCTCTATTGAACAGATGAATGCAGAAAATATGAATTCAAAAAATCAAGCCAGAATCACTTGAAAGCCAATAAACAGCAACTTCACTTTTCAGGTCTTCAAAACATTCAGAAATGGTTTGTACTGAAAAATGGGCATATGAAATAAACTCTGACAGCAAAGTGGCAGCATCTGAAGAGGTGAACTAAGCTGCCAATCTTCAAAGTAACTCCTAAATCACCCTGAAGTCCCTACTCACATCAGTAACCAGAAAGCTTTGCACTACAGAGCTTCAGTTGCTGAGACCTTGCCCTTGAAGAGTTAACTTGGTATCCAACTTTAATTTGTTGTTGTCTCAGGAAAAAAAACCCATCTGAAAATAACAAAATGCCACTTGATAAAGACTATATTTATATTTGTAGTTGCTGGACAGTTTCTATTTTTGAAGCCAAGGGAGTGAATAGAGTATAAATTCTGTATTTGTGGCAGCAGGGTAGTACTAAAACATATTTAAACACTTGAATTGTAAAGTTATGAGTAATCTCCTCAGAAAAGGGATATTGGTGTCAGAGCTGTGACTGGGCATCCACTTTCAAGCCCTGCTCTAGCAAAGAAGGTAAAAATAACTAAGCTTTTTTTTTTTGGTCAGCTAATACTTGGGTGACTCAAGATTTTGCAGAAGTCTTTCAGCCTTACTGTCCGTGTTGTGGACACATAGTGCACCTATATGAGCTTAGATCAGGCTCCCATTATGGTCAGTGGAGACTTAGGGCTGCATCTAAGTGCCCAAACATGAGCACCTAAGGCCACATGAAGTGCCTAGGAGTATCCCAGCCAACTCCTGCTGCCTCTTCAGCGCACTGTGGATCTCCTGCCTGAATTGTATCCAGCAGCGCTGTGTGGATAAGCAGATAACCCCAGGCATCTCAGATGGCTTATGTGTCGTGCTGGTTTTGGCTGAGATAGTTAATTTTCTTTATGGTAGCTGGTATGGGTCTATGGTTGTGATTTAAGCTGGAAATGGTGTTGGTATCAAAGGGACATTTTAGCTACTGCTGAGTGGTGCTTGCAGAGAGTCAAGGCCTTTTCTGCCTCTCACACCACTCCGCCAGAGAGGAGGCTGGGGGTGCACAGGGAGCTGTGAGGGGGCACAGCTGGGACAGGTGACCCCAATTGACCACAGAGATATTCTATACCACATGGCATCATGCTCAGCTGTATTAATTTGGCTTGACTCTCCCACCAAGTCCAAGTTGTTTCCTGCCCCCTCTTGCTCTCCCCAAGCAAGGAAAAAAAAAAAACGAACCACAGGAAAAAAAACTGAAAGAAGTCCAAACAAAACGGGATTATATAAAATATATATATATTACATATATTTACAATTATATATACAATTTGAATATATTATACACAGTAGGGAGCTCCCAAGGGGGAAAAAGGGAAAAGGGAGAGGGAAATAGGGATAAAAAAACCTAAAAACAAATATCCTCCAAATATACCTGTTAATAGAGAGCTAGTGAATAAATACCAAAAAACTAATTAAATACTTCCCTGAATGGGACAGCAGAACTAACTCCCCACGCCTCCTGAATGGAATGGAGATAACAGCAGGTCAGAGCAGGCAGGCTTTGGCCTATACAAACAAAACTGTCTGCGAGAGGGACCTGTCGTCTTCAGCCACGGGAAGAGCGAAGAGGAGCGAACTCTCTTATCTGTGCCTTTTTATATGTTGTGTTACGGAAAGGGATGATATGGAATACTTCCTTAGATTTCTGACCCCGTTGCTAAGGAAGGCTTAAAAAATCCAAAAAACCAACTCACTACATCAGCATATAAAGCTAGGAGGAGAAGGAGAAAGGCGGGACATTCAGAATGATGGTGTTTGTCTTCCTAAGACACCATTATGGTTGATGGAGCCCTGCTCTCCTGTGGATGGCTGAACACCTGCCTGCCCATGCGAAGTGGTGAATGGATTCCTTGGCTTGCTTTGCTCATGTACACAGTTTTTGCTTTACCTGTTAAACTGTCTTTATCTCAACCCAGACTTTCTCATTTTTACCCTTCTGGGTCTCTCCCTCACTCCAGCGGGGAGAAGTGAGAACGTGGCTGTGGGAGGCTGAGTTGCAGGCTGGGGTTAAACCATGACACATGTAGGCATCTAAATGTAGGTGTCACCCTGAAGCTGGCATTCTGCCAGGAGACGGTTTCAGGTGCCCAGATGTAAGAAAGTTGTTCAGTTTGAGATGCCCAAGGATGTCTGTGATGTCTGTGCAGGGATGGCACATACCTCCCAAGACGTGGGGAACCTGCACTCTTTGGGAGAGCATTTGGAGGCTGAGGCAATGCCTGAAAGCATCTCAAATGTTGCTAAACATCTATGTATGGGCAACTGAACTGGTCTCCTAATGACACATCATTGAACTGGGATTTTTAGTAATCACAGAAGAGCTCATCTGACACAAGGGCTACACAGGGCATAATAGGTTAATTTTCTAGATCTTTTAAAAATATGTCTTGTGTGTGTATGTGTGTGTGTGTGTGTGTGCACCACAGGACTATAAAGCACACACGCTAGCTGAATTACATTTGAGCAGGGGGCCTTAGCAGGCTTCATGCAGTCTCCATTCTCTGTTTTGTTTATCCGTAATCCTACTTTTTCCTAGTCCCATTTCCCCCCTCTACTTATGAAAGAGGCTGTGCTGAAAACACTCCGGGGAAGCGTACATCGTTGTAGCTAGCTTGAATTTGATGAAGTTAGAAGAATTTTTATTAGGGAAGGATTTTGCCTTTTCATCTTCAGCTGTCGGATTCCTACAGCTCTCTTTGCTATAAAACCCCAGAGGTGCAAACTTATGTGGTGAAACAGTATTGTGTAGTTTATTCAGATGGTTAAGATTTATCTGTTTGTTATAAATGACAGATTTCTGTTCCAAATTTATTAGGCTGAAAGATTTTGAGAAAAAATATTTTCTCTGTGATATTTTGATTAATTCTGATGTGATGTGAAAGTCATCATGTGTCTTCCACAGAACGTGCTGTCATATTAGATGAAAGACTTGGAGAAGAATAATGGGTATGTTGTCCTAGAGTAACTGCACTGATGTGGAAGAATATTCTTTGTGGAACAGAAGCATCACAGCCTTCAAGACATATTTTTTTGTGTACATAAAATACATAAAATACAAAATACTTTTTCCTTTTCCATATAATGGACTTGTCAGGAATTACGAGGCACAATTTTTCTTTTCCAGGTTTTAACACATTGCTAAAGAAATGGAATTTTTTGCTTATGACAGCAGTAATTGCTAATACTTCACTATGCATGAAAATAACACTAAGATTGGACAAATCTGCAAAAGATATTGTTAACAGAGCTGACAACAGCAGTTAACATTTGTTTTGCATCTGGCAAACTAAAAGATATTTTCCATTTCCCTCTGAAGATGTGTCTATGAGATTCATTGTAGCACTATGGTAAATGGGAAAGAATGAACTAAAAATGGGATGGCATAACCTGAATTGTCTGAAAGACTCAGGAGAAACCTTCTGGTAGACTGCTCATAAGTTTGTCTTCCAGTGTCTTTAAACTGAGCTTGGTGCACACATCTTCCAGTAATGTTACTGGGAAACACAGCAGGGAGGTAACAGCATCCCAACGTCCATTTTACTGCTGGAATCATTCCTGCCTTTCCCTGCACATCCATGGAACCTGCAGCATCACCACTCTTTCTGATAGGAAAGGCAGCCCTTCACTGAATGAGTTTGGGTGACCAGTAGTGGAAAGTGTCACTGGTGGGAGATGAGGTACCCAGGCCCTGGACATGATGCCTGAGCATGGCAGGACTCAGCTGCCATGGAGGGACCACAGAACCCTGGGAGGCTGAGGGCTCCTGTGCCGCTGCTGCTATGTAGCTGGGTCAGGTTTTGTTTCCTGAAAAATGGAAATGATGAAGGAGGTTGAAACCCACAATTTCTCACTACTGTTTCAGATTATCCTTGAAGATTGGAGTTTTCCCTGCTGCATCTCTCTGAGACTGTAAGAGAAAGGGAAACCAAAGCATGCAGAATGGGGGAAAAAAGAAAACATGCTTCCCCTGTGATGCTAACCCATTGTATATGTAGTAGCTGTACGAGGGGTCAAAGTCAGTTTTAATCCATTGGGAGACACATCTGAAGATGAGACAACAGGGTAAAAACTTGCAGCCAAACATGAACTTAGGAAGACCAAATCCAAAGAGGATACATGGGGAAGTCTCTCAATTCAGCAAAATTGTCACTGCAGTGAAAATAATAAGCAAGAGGTCATTGACTATGAATGGAGTCTGAGAAATATTTCCCCAAGTGCTGTTCTGAACTGGCAAGAATTTGGCCGGAGACACTGATTAATGCTATTGTGCACTGCTGTAGAGACCTTATAAGTTTTTAGCAGCAATGTGGTAGCAAAAAACAGAGGGCCAGAAGCAGACCTATTCTTTGAGGAAGACTTATAAAACTAAAGGTGGAACTGCACCAAAAATCTCTCACAGATTTACAATGCTTTAGGAAAAGCTTGGGAGTCTTATGGTAATATAGGATTATTTACAGCATGAAAGACATTGAAGAGTAACAACGTGCACAAACAGGACTCCATATTTTAGGATCACACGTTGGAAAACAATCTCACAAAATGCTGGCAAAGTCAAGTAATTTCATTTTCAAATTGCCTCCCTTTTGTGATAGATGTGCTTAATTTTTTTTTCCTGGACAAATGACACATTTTCTTCAATTAAATATGAATTTTAGGACATGCATTTCAATGAGGAAAGAAAAAGACATTGAACCCATTATATCTGAGTTTGACCAAAAAACTGAAAACCAGGTTTTGCACAAACAGCAGGGATGGAAAATGGAAATGAAATCCAGAGACCACTGGCATCAATGTTACCATCTACAGTGCAGTCAGTTAAGTCAGAAGAGAGAAGGAAAAAAAATGAAAGGAAATCAGGTTAATTGTCAGTTGTCAAACCATCTTATAATTAAGTGTGAGGAGACCAAAAGATGTGCAGGTGTTTAAAGGCATTTCTAGTAATAAGATGGCATCAAAAGCTTGGGTTTGTTTTGATCAGAAAGCAAAGAGCTCAGAAAACTCCTTGATAGACTCTTTCATGAATTCAAGTGGTAAAGGAGCAGTAATGCACAGGTATGTACATGGCTCTTTGCACAAAACCATCTTTGAGCATTTCACCTCTTTCTCTTTCAAAATGCTGTGCTGCTCAACCTTTCCACAGGCTAGAAAACCATCTCAGATCTCACAGGGGATGAAGACATGCAAGGATTGAGTACAGAAGTGCATCCCTTTGGTTGAAAAAACCCATCAGTGGTGGGGTGTCACATTCAAAGAAAACATGATCTTACTCCTCATAATCTTATTTCTTTTTAAATGTTAAATGGCTTCAGTCACTTTCTGCTATGGCTCTTTTATCTTGCAGAGTGTGCAAGGACTGAAAAGGGTTTTAAGAATGAAGGAAAATGTTTCCTTTTTACAACCACTTCCTCACTTTTCTCCCACCATATCTCTATCCCGGTTGCATCATGAAGACTTGAGAATGATCATGCCTTTTTTTTTCTTTTCTATTTCAACAGTAAATTGTACATAAAACTGTTTGGCTCCAGTTCAAAGGGAATT
Organism: Pseudopipra pipra; assembly: GCF_036250125.1. Taxonomy (NCBI): domain Eukaryota; kingdom Metazoa; phylum Chordata; class Aves; order Passeriformes; family Pipridae; genus Pseudopipra; species Pseudopipra pipra. The sequence goes on along the minus strand of NC_087551.1, from coordinate 72,305,449 downwards.
GTCCACACTTTTGTGGTAAGGTTCAGAGTTCCCAGGACTTGAAGTGAGGAGATGCAGCAGGGTGTCAGGATGCCACTTTTCTAATGCTGAGCTTCCCTCAGGGGCAGGGCTGAGAAGGAGATCCTAAGTTAGGAAAGCCTGCAGGGTTCCCTAGGGTGAGCTGCTGGCATTGAGCCAGCTGGGGAGCATCCTGAGGACAGGGCACAGGTCCCGGCCCCTTCCCTGTGGCACAGACCCTTTACCGGCCATCCTCTAACATGTGCTCTCACCTGCCCCCTCACTGAGGGTGGCTGTGATAATTAATGACCTGCAGTTCCCAGATTGTTTGAGGACTTGGTTAAATACAGGCACAAAATTAGCAATGGCAGAACTGCCCTAGTAAGGTATACTGAAATATCTCAACAGGTGATTGAGGGTCCTTTTGTACCATCTATGCTGCAAATTCAAAATTACACTATATGAAAATTTCCCTGCTGTTATGGGGTCTGATCTGAAAATTCACTGCCAAAATGGGAAGATTTGCACTTTGTTTTGCTTTGGATGAGGACTGTCTTCTGCTGCCAGTCATTTTTCAGCTTCCAGTACTGAAAAACCTGGGTTGGGGAGATGCTGGGTCACTTTGAGGGATTTCCAAACTTCTCCATTCTGTTGGATTTTGTTTGTTTTAGACCTTGCTGGCTGTGCTTTGAGAATAGGGAAATGTAGTGCCAGACATACTAAAAAGATGCAGTAATGAAAACAGCATGGAGTCTGCAGGAGGAGAAGCCCACATCGTGTCAGGGGGCCTGTGTCTCTAAGACAATTACTGGAACAAGTGGCTGCTGCAGAGGCAAAATCACCATCAGGGCTGAAAGCTCTGTCAGCTGCCCATCTTCCAACATGGAAAGCAGACTTAGACAATGTGTTTTCATTGGCAACTTCAAGATGAAGGAGATGAACAAGAGATGGCAGAAGTCTGTGAGGACAGCTTGCCCTGGTGAAATAATGAAGGAAAGGAAAAAACAACAGAAGCTAAACCACAGCTAGTTCCAGCTAGAGGAGCTAATTAAACAGACCAGGAGGAAGTTCAGAGCAGCAGTATGTCTCAGGCACTGGCTGTTTGTTAACTAGCAACACCCAATTCTCACAGAAGCACCTGGAGATGTGGTTTTCCAGAGCCATAGCTAATGTTCCAAAAGTGTTTCTTTAAAAGCCGACAGCTGGAGTTAGCAACAGATGGTGAAAGCATAGAGAAAGCAGAAATTAAAACCAGAGGGCAAAATGGGAATTGTAATGCTAGTACCAAACATTCCTGTCGGGTGAGATTCAGTCATCCGTGGATAATAAGCATGCTGTTGCAAGTCCCCATTGCATCCCAGAACTAAAGTTTGAGTGAAACACAGTCCTTTGGAGGGCCATGTATGTGGGAACCATATGTCACCCAAGGAGAACAGCTAGTCTTAAGAAATTGGTTCAAGGGATTTCTGAATTTCTAATAAGTGATCTGGAGCAAAGCAGAGAGAAAATGAAGCAAGATCCCAAGGAAAGGTCTTCCTCTGCATATGTGTGTGTGTGTTAGCCTGCAGCTTGTTTGTTTTGCCATAAGATTTGTAGTGATTCCCACATGCTGAAGCTCCAGGTGATTCAACAAGTAGACAAGGTTAAAAAGCAAGAAGGTCAAAGAATGAAAAATGAGCAGATGTAGTGTGATTAGGAAAGATGAGAACACCTTATGGAGCTCAAAGCAGGTAAAGAAAGTAAGGTATTCCTTAACATGCAACACAGTGTAGAGAGAATGGGATGGGAGAATGAGAAGAGTGAAGCTGCTGCTGTTAAGATAAGGGCTCAGAGTCAATAGGAGAATCTATGTCAGAAAGTCTTTAGGTTCCTAAGTCTGAAACTATGATTCAGAAAATCCTGTCAACTCATTGCTTCCCTCCAGAAATGTCCCTCATGCAAGCCAGAAAGCTCCCTTGGTAGCTAAAGGTCTCCATTGTGCCGAGGGCCTGACCTGAGCAGGACTTTTGCTTTGAGATGAGTGACAGGCCTTGGTCGTTCAGTGGCAGGGGTAGGTTCCTGCCAGCCTTATGCTTTACAGAGCAGCTGGACAGCTCAAACAAATGAACCAGTAGTAGAATTTTGGTAAGTCCTGGAGGCACTGGGGCTCCCCAGTTTCCTTGCCTTGGCTGCCATTGCTGGTTCAAGGAATCTCTTTGCTTGCTGAGTCTCCATTATCCATAAGTCTCTGTGGGTCCTGGATTGGCAAGCCAAGGAGATCAGCTCCATGTTTCCATCGTAAGGAGAAAGATTCCTGGGAAGCTGGCTTGTAAGCTAAACTAGAATTGTCATCAAAATTAAGCAGGAACTCCATCAGCCTGTGCCTCTGAAAACAAAGATACACAGTTCTTATCCCCATCATCTCCTGAGATGTGACATGTCTGTATTTCCCTGGTGACTGCTCCCCTTTTTTTCAACAGCTCCTGCTACAATGGGTGTCTTGCCCCCCCTCAGTCACTCCGAGGGACTGAAGAGGCCACGACATCCCTCTGCAGTTAATGCTCTGATGGATACTCCCTTGCACCTGATTAGATCAGTAAAGCAGAAACCAGTGCACATTGTTGTTAAACCCTGAGGTACAATAAGCATGTTTTCACAGAAAGAATGCCTCTCCAGGATGTCCACCATCAGAGTGATTCTTTCTCTGACCCAGAATTGCTGTCTCTAGTTGGCAGAAAAAGCTGCCCGATTCTCAGCACAGGGAATGTTAGCAGTCAAAGAGGATGGTTACTTGTCTCAAACACTGTTAAGGCCACAGAAGAGAAGAATTTGTGACAGGAGGGTGCTAATTCCAGGCCTGGCAAAGGTAAGATCTGGTTAGCACATCCTGGTTAACACATCTGGACAAAATTTGCCCATTGTGACAGACTCTGGAAAAGATCAACTGCTTATACGCATACCACCAGTCAAAGAAAGATCATCCCAGGCTGTGGGACAGACGGCATCTGTGACCACAAAGAGCAATGGAAGCCCCCTGAATATGGCTCTGTGGATACCCAAAACTTGGACTGTATAAAGGTGGTACTGTTTTCCAGGTGTTAGGAAGACAAATTCCATTATCTCAGACCTAGGGGGGTTAACAAAGCTTGGGGAGAAGGACGTATCGCTATCAGTAGATACAAAGAATACAGCATTTAGGGGCCACAAGGACATCTGGCAGAACTTCCAAGATAAGGAAAAAACTAATAAAACCAACTCAACAACTGTGCTGAAATCAGGTCTGACTGAGTAAAAGATAATTCCGGCAGGGGCAGATGGCAACCACTGACTCATGGCCACTGACTCAAAAGAAGAGAGAGACTGAGCATGCAGACTAATCAGCATCAGAAGCAAGAGAATAGTTTAACCAATAGAAGATAGAATACTAATTAATATGAGAACTATGTAACTTGTAGCCAATAAGCATTAATTCCTTTGTTTGCTAAAATGTATCAACAGTGAAAAGATTTGATAGTTGGTGTGGGCTTTGTAGACTTGCTACCAAGCACCCCTTTCTGTGCAGAATTACAAACTGGGCCCCCCTCCCCACCACTGAGAAGCCTAGGGTGAAGAAGGGCCACTGGGATGCCGCTGGAGCCACGGGTGATGACTATCTCTCTCTCTCTCCCCCCGCTTCCATCTGCAATTTTCTACTTATTTCTATCTCTCTTCATCACATTTTTTGTTAAATAAAATCCGTATTGTTGACTTCGATATATGGTCTCATGAGCCCCTCGATTCGGGCAGAGCCATCTCTCACTAATAAGATCTTAACAGGGAACAAGCACCAAAAACAATGAAAGCAGTCCAAAATCTAATGAAATGGTCACAACAACTGTAGAATTCATTAGTTGGAAGCGATTTTGCAACTTTGATACCCCTCCCCCTCAATCGACTTCCTCTGGCAAGAGCAACAGCCCTGGGAGGCTCCAGCAGGCAGGAAGAATGGGCAGCAGGCCCACAGCAGCAAACTGTTTAATGACTGGGTTGTTGTGCAAGTGACTGTCATCTGTGAGAGGAGGATGTTTTCCAATTTGTCCTTGGCAGCCAAAGCTTTGCTGGAGGATAACCACATTGCAAATATGAGGAATTTCAAGAATTTCTGCTTTTGCTTTTGCGCATTTTGAGTAACGGGCGCTCTTGTGAAGATCAGATTTGGATCTGCATTTCCTTGAAGCTCAAGGAGGGCTAAGCATCTCTAATCAGGAAAAGTAATCTCTTTAATTTAAAAATACAGCTGGAGGTTTGTTTACATAGAGTCAAAAATAGAGGTTTCCCAAGCTCTTCAATTTATAGGCAGTGATTATAAATGGTCATTTCACTTTTTTACTGTAATGCAAAGTTTTCCTAGTACCTGTGTCTACCTGGTGAAACACAAAATGAAACACAAAATTCAAGAGCTGAAGCTTGGGTCCTTGTGAATGGTCTTAGGTCTCAGCTTTATGCCATTCATGATGAAAACGCAGTTCTCATACTAAGAAGCTTTCAACTAAACCAAGAAGCAGTTTCACCAGAATGTTAATTATCAACACTAAATATATGAAGTAGGAATTAACAGTATTTAACAGCTTGGCCCAGCTACTGAAAGAGATACCTGCACATACCTACATTAAAAAGCTTGTTCTACTACAGCAGAGCTTCCTCTGAAATACAGCACTACCAAAAACCAGCATATTCTGTCGAGCAGTGACACTGTTTCATTTGAAACAATCAGAAGACAATAAGTTTGAAACAATCAGAAGACAATCTGCTCCTGTTACTGCTCCAAAGGATTCTAAATAGTGAAATGCCTGAGCCCTTTATTCAGTTTCTTTCTCAGGAAGGAAACAATAGTCCATGTTACAGCACTCCATCACTTGCTGTCACAATGACATGCTGTTGTTGCACACCAGAAATGGCCTGAAAGCATAAAGCAGCACAGAGAACAGTTTTTCACCAGCTAAGCATTCTCACCCAAACTTCTAAAACTTTGCAATAACTGATGTATAACTAACTAATGAATAAATTCCTCTGTTATTTAGTATGCTCATGGTTGTTCAATGACTGCTAGGTGGCAAAGCAAACATTAATTTTTTTTCTCTTGTTCTTGTCTTCTGACACTCTTGAAGTCCCACAGGAGAAGAGAATATATTATTGATGGCATCATGGAAATGCAATGAATCTTCATGTTTATCTGTTCTTCTGCTGAGGAGACATCAGAGGTTAAGTACAGCTCTTAGCAGGGAAAGAAAAGCAGCATGAAAATTATGGTGCTAAGAACTAAATGGAATTGCCACCTATGAGTTCAGGTGACCCGATGAATTAAGGCATTTCATGCAGCTCAACCTACAGCTGGTCTGTAGCTTCACTGTGTGCAATCTTACATTGTAATACAATCTTGTTTCCTAAACCCATGAAATTCCACTCCCCTCCATGTCTGGGAGAATGCTTATTTTGGAGCCCACACAGCAAACATCCACATAGTCTCCTGAAGTACTGAAAGGAGTCAATACAAATGCTACAAACTCAGGACCTTTCTATTGCTTTTATTCTGATTGTTTCCCTAGTATTTTGACAGTGAGGATAAGATGAAAATTACAGATAATATTTTGGGCCTAATAATGCCCTGTGTAGATTATAGACAAATATCTAATTTACTGCTTAGTTAGTCCTATCAGATACCTACGTAATATGTGTGTTGTTTACAACCGCATGCGTTTCCATACTTTAGGAGCTTCAAGAATGAGATCTCCTTCCTTTTTTGCACATAGAAGGCATGAGAGGCATTGAAAGTAGTGCATACACACAAATTGTAGTCTTCTGAGCAGCACATGGCAGGCTAGTAATGTCACAATGGCAGGGACGTCATTGATACATTGACTCCAGCTGTGGAAGCTGGAAATGTTTAGGGATATCACCACATATGACTCTTGCTATTCAGACTTTCAGCGTTAAGCTCACCCTGCGTTGGTTTAAGGGTATGAGCACCAAGTTTGTTCCTTGTCCCTGCTACTCTTGCTAGAAAGCCAGAGGGATGTCTACAGAACAGAGATTCTCACTGACATGTTACTGCTTAGCTTTGGTTTTAAATGTTGAATTTTCAGTTGCTGTTACAGAAAATTAGGAGAAACAGCCAAATTACAGTCCTCCTAGTCCAGAATTTCAGTTCATTTCTGTGGATGACAGTAGCTAGTCTAGCTTCCACTAAGGGACCCCGCCACAAGGATTTCTCTGCCATGAATAAACTGAATACACAAGCTTATTCAGAAACGCCTAGTCAGAAATGTTATCTTGAGGACACACTGTAGTTATCTTCAGGGACATGAGAACTGGAAAGCTACCTCACCTCCCCCTCCTGCCAGGGCAAGGCCAAAAAAACGCCGGAGGAATGCTTTTTCTTTTCCTGGCATGCAGTATAGAAAGGTAGAAGTAATTAAAAGAACATATGGAGAAATGTACAAAGTTGCCAAACCTGGCTGTTTAAACAGCATGGCCTATCCAAATCCTGAAAGGTCTGCACAGGGAGACAATTGCACAAAAGCTGTCTACTGAAGATTTTCAAAATAGAAGAGCTTGGCAGAAATTGGCTGCTTGTTATTAGCTTGACTTCCAAGTCCCTCCCTTGGCCCTTCCCCCTAAATCCTACTCAGCTTGGAAAACCCCTTTCACGGGAGAGGCTGTCAGGAAGAGTCTATAAGCAGACCTTTAGGCAATCCTGAGGGGTAACCTCAGGCTAAAAATAAATAAATGACCTGACAACACAGATGTCTGAAAGCTGCTGCTTGCCATAGCAAATCCAAAAGTACTGCTGCTCATGTTACTGCCTTCCTACAAACAGATGGTAAAGTAGAGCCAAGTCAAGAAAATCCTGGTGAAAGAGGAGAAACCCTAGGTGTCAGGAACAGGTGCCTCCAAACTCTGTCTTGAGCGTCCTTTATACTTACATACCCACAGATCAGCTGCCCTTCTTCCACCGCTAGACAAAAAACGCTGCACCCAGCTGAAGTCTGTATATATATTTTTTTTTTGCAGCCACCAAAATGTAAATTAACTCTGTTGCAAAGGAATTCAAATATCTCTCTCTGTGAAGAATATGAAGACTCTCAGGTTTTAAAAATACTTCTGACCTTTTTCACATAAATCAACTCTGATGCAAATATATACTCACGGGAGCAAAGACAACTAAGATACCTTTTACATCAGTTCTGAAGAGTATCAGAAAGAGCAATATGTAAAAAGTTCATTTATTTCCACTTAAAAACAGATTTTACTTCATGTAGCATGAGCCTCTTACAGGATTTTTTTCTTGATTTTGGTGCAAAACATTAGTATCTATTTTCTAAGAGACATGATTTTGAAAAAGCAGACAGTTGTAAGGAGGTTACTTTGCCCAATTAGTGAATTTTGCTTCAGGTACTGGAAATAAAAGCCACAAAATACAGAGCATCTTCATAAGATAGCATTTCCACTACAGAGAAAAGAACTTAACCTTGAAACTAGACTAACATTTCATTAAGTTTTATACAGCAGGAACAGTTTGGCTCCAGGTCTATTTAATCCAAGCCCTGAAGGTTTAAATCCCACTATATTACAAGAGCATTACTAGCTCAGACTTAATTACAGATTCCAGTTGGAGCATGACCCTTTCTGCCCCAAAAGCAGCAACTTAGCTAATAAGACAGCTCTGCAACATCACTCTTTTGGCACCTTAATCTTGAACTTGGCACACCTGATTAATATAGAATAAATGCCAACATTAATACCCTGTTATGGAAATGCCTTCCCGGTACTGATACCAGCATTCTACAAGGGATACTCTTGAACACCTATTTTGTGAGTGGTTCTCCAGAAAGCCAGCTCCACCTTCAATATTACTGATTGTCACTCAACGAGAAATTTTGGTTCCAAACTCTCCAGATTATGTGTCATCTGTCCTGACACTGAGTCATTCAGTGCAGAAGGCTTCAGGAGAAAAAGGAGTTATTTTTAACTTGTGCCAGAAGTTTTGTGTTTGAACAACTGGAGAACAAGGAAAAGCATTTTTAGGAACAAAGACATGGACAGATGACTGAGGTGGTTGTGCCCAAACCACGCACCGACACAGTTGTGTGTCTATTTCTTGAATGTCCATTCTTGAATGACCATTTTTTCCACACACCCTATCCTGCAAAGCTCTGTGTCAGACGTGAAGTTCTGCCCTCTTGATGATAACTATAAATTTAATAGAAGGCCACATGCCACAACTGTCAGGTGTTACAAGTGGACATGGCACTGCTTCATGGGCTCTTCTTGCCACGTGGTTAAGCTGTTGAAAATTTTCAGATGACCACAGAGAGCAGTTCACATACCTCTGGGAAAACGAGGGTGCTGAACCTGAACCCTGTTTTCAGAGCCTGGAGGGGAAAAAGCCACCCCTCCCCCAACTCCCTATTCTGATTATTTTAATGCAATGCTGTGATCAGAATACATCAGTCCACAGAGAATCTTGTAAACAACTGTAACGCCCACAGATCACAAATAAACCCCAGATCACATACAGGTTTTGGTGTGGTATTTCACAGGAAAGCAGAAAGCCTCTATTATTTTCCTCCTAAAATCAAATTACGTATAATAAGGGCCTGAAGGGGGTGATCCTTCCTGGATTGCAGAGGGAATCAAAAGAAGTCCAGATCATGAGGGAAACACAGAGTGAATCTGATATAAATTTATTTTTAGTTTTGATGATGTTTAGAGCACCTCCTCCTCTTTTAAATACCACTCCCTCCTCCTTTTGCACTGAGACACTGTTTGCTTAGAGATGAAACTCCTGAGAGATGAGCCTGGAGTTAAAATACAGGCCTTAGACCCTAAGTGTGAATACGACGACAATCATGATTCTGGAAGAATATATCAGTTCATCCAAAACTGAGAAGCAGTGATGTCTTCTGGAAGGGCAACAATAATAATAATAATAATCGGTAGAATACTTTTTTCTCTGCAACATCAAACTCTAATTGCTGCAGTGCATCAGAGTTTAGACAGTTAGTAGGCAAATACTCACATCTACTTTACAGCTCTACAGCCTGGATGGGAATAATGGCAGTTCAAATACTGTATCTGTGTCAAATCATTAGGGAGTCTGACTACAAGCTCTTCTCGTTTTGCAGGCAAAACTTGGCTATATATGTATGTTCAGATTTTGGCGTGTTAGAGAACCTTCTGACAAAGGCATCGGGAAAAAGTGAACTTGAAAAATCCAGACAAAGTTGTGGGTTTGAGGTGATTTTTTTTGGTTATGTTTTGTGTTTGTTTTTGTTTATTTGTTTAAATCAGTGTTTGGTCTACTCTTCAGAAACAATTAAAGAGATAACTTTTGATGGTTTGTTGAAGAGGATCTATATAGCTTGACTGAGATCACAATGAGAATCTAAGAATCCTTCAAGTTTTCCAGCCTCTATAATGGCCTCTTCTGCCATTTATTCCCACACAGAAGAGAAAACTGGTGACATTTTGATGTCTCTTTGGAAACAAAGAACAATTTAGCAACATCGTTATTATAGATTGTAACATGTCTATGAACAGCATGTAACAGAAGGTTTTTAATAATATTTTACTTAACCAGATTACTGTCTCTTCAGTACTTCACGGTTATCACTGAACATCTTCAATTTACATTCTAAAATAAATTACTGTGTAAATAAAGTATGCTCACAGTTCTTGTATGTGGACAGTACTTACATTTAATTACAAATGATCTGGATATGTTGATAGGTGTGAAATACATTAAAATTGTTTACAGAAAATAAGCTCAACTAGCACTAACTTTGGAATCTAATTTTCACAACAGTACCAAGATTAGCTCAGTAATTTATTTGAACATGCTTTTCAAAATGTATTTTGGAATGCAGTAAAAAAGAAATTCAAAGAAATGCCAAAAAAAGGGAAGCACAGAAGATCATAACTCCATAGCAGGTCAGATCAATAAAATATTAAACTGCACTTCTTAAATGTAAGTACTACACCAAGTAGTAGTGTGGCTGTTTTTAAATGGTGTTAAAGCCCTTGTTTTCTAAAGGAGACAGTAATATGCATTTTGCCTATTCAATCCAATCAAGATTTAGACATCGTGCTATAAAAGCAAACATATCTGACACTTCTTCTATAACTTTAGCAGTTGGCTTTCCTGCTCCATGCCCAGCCTTGGTGTCAACATGGATGAGAAGTGGATTGGTTTGTTTACGGCTTCGGCCCACAACATATTGCAGAGTAGCGATAAACTTCAGTGAATGCAGAGGGACCACACGATCATCATGATCCGCTGTGAGCAGCAGCATAGAGGGGTACTGGATGCCATCTTCTTCTGGTAGCTTGACATTGTGGAGTGGAGAGTACCTGAGAAAAGCACACAAATGTTTACATATTTTTTTCCTTAAGACCCAACAAGAAGGATCTCTGGCTCTCAAATGTGAAGCAAGTGTGTTTCTTTAATTTCAGAAGACATATGTGTACATCTCACAGAAATGTCCAAAATATCAGGAAGGATAAGAGGGAAACTGCAGCTGAAGCTATCAAGTCCATAGCAGGATCCATCCTGCTGGAAACAGGGAGATTGAGACTTTTCCCCAGCATACATATCCCCAGCAGTCTATTTCTGCATGTGGATGGCTTCATCCCATGCAAATCTGGACACAGTCTCTGATGGTAAGCCACAAGTGCTGTACAGTTACTAAATTTGCTCTCTCCCTCCAATATTTAGGCCACCTTTGAACATGCACATATGCTGAGGAAATGCCATGCAGGAAACGGAAAGAACTGTAAGTTTTTCTGCTTTCAATAGGTGACTTCGATTTCTAGTTTTTGAGCAATGAATAACTTTCAAAATCTGCCTTCTTTTCAGGAGAATTTGCATCTCTCAGTCACTGTAACATACCATAAAAGGTGTCTCTACATATGTCAACACAAAGTGGTCTCTAACATTAGAAATTAAACGTAATAATAAGTTACAAAAAATTCCATCTAACCATTTCATTCTTTATTTAGACAAAGTTACACCTAAGAAGAATGTTACATTTCTTAAATCATGAGTAGGATACTGTTTTCCCCCCTATTTCATAACTGGAAATACAGAAGGAAATTTTGCTTTATTTTTGAATGAACTTTGCCCTTGGAGGAGTACCCATTAAGTAAGTTCAAATTATTTTTAAGAATACATGACAATATTTGAGCGTCTAACCTAACAGATTCCTTGTTTCCTCACTTTCATCTAAGGAACAACGTAAGTATATGTAAAGGCACCATCTAAGCAACATTACATATATATCTTAACTGACAAGAAATTGCCAGCACTTGAAAAGGAGACAAAGGTATATTTCAGGTATTGCCATATGAGATGTTTCTAAAATTGTGTATTTAGATTTTGTGAGCAAGTATGTGAGTAAATAGGTATGGAGTGTTCATGCGGCCCATGTTCTTTTTAATATCTAAACATCTATTTTATATCTTTATATTTAGATATATTTAATATATAAATATCTATTTAATATCTAAAGACCAGTCAAATTGTTTAGTATGTATGAAGCATTTTTCTGGAATGTCAATCTTCACTATTGAAGAGACACAAATGCAGTAACTGAAGATGAGGTTCCACAAAAAATATTTTAAAATGATGGCACTTATTCTAACACACCATGTTAGCCATAGCCAATATGTAGATAATTTCTGTTCCCACACAGCTGCCTGTCCCATATATTTTTAATTTTTCTTAAAATAATCTTTCTAGACCTCTCAGCAAGGAGTTAAGAAACTAATTAATATCCTGCTATGGTCTACTTGCCATTCAATTCCTACAAATACATCCCATCCTTATTGTATAACACAATTCACAGTGGTGACTCTCTCTCTCTTACAATAAAAAGTACAATTTATGTCCCGGTTCACTTGAGAATATTCTGTTGTAATAGCCTAAAGGAGTCATTATCCAGAAAGAAAACCTTATGAGTTGCTAAAAGCTGCTAGGAGAACAAGGTCTTTGAAAATATGACCAGTTGACTCAACAGGACTTCAAAGATAGTCTTTAATTCAAAAACAACTTGTAAGGAAATACAGAACTCCCCAAATTCAGTGGAGGACAGGATGAAATAATTACTTGAATAGATATTGATCATGACAACCTGAAACTCTTGAGCAGACTATGCTTTTTAACAACCACAGGAGTATTTAAAGGCACTTACTTGTACAGCCATTCAAACTGCTCTTTACAGTCGGAGCAACCGTAGTCACTGGTCCAAGCATGGCCAATGGTGTACTTGTGGAACTTGAGCATGTCCATCACTCCCACTTGGGCAATAACACAACCAAATAGGTCAGGGCGCTGATTGGCACAGGCAGCTTCAACAGAAAAACAATTGTATTAGTATTCATATCTTAAAGAATTAAGGTCAGCAGTAAAAGGTCCACTGCCAAGTTTGTGAAAAGACCAACTTCCAAAAAGCTTTCATAAACTCAAAGTTTATTAAAAAAAAAGAAAGCGAAACTGTTAAAATAACGTGAAAAAAATAAGATTACCATATAATATCTGGAGCCAAAAAAACTTAAATATAAAACATCTCATATAAACCAAATCACACTGGGAGAAGAACGCCAGTGAATATGAATTCAAATAGGACTTTCAAGCAAAACTGGAAGCGAATACACGAATGGATAAAAAATGTAACTTCCAAAGATGCTACGTTCAAAAGAGCTTAAGAGCTATTTCTCTGTTCTTCAGGCACCAAACATGCTGTTCTTTGAAAACTGCCTTTCAAACTAGCAAACTGGGTTTGAAGAAGTGAAATTTGAAAATATGTGAGATTTTCAACTACGGAACTGAAGGTTCCTAAACCATTCCCTGCCTAAGCTTTTAATATTAGCATCAAGAAAGAAAAGGATCAAAAGTCCTCCATTTACTGAAGAAAGTTTTCTTCCATAATTATTATTATAAACCCTTATGGAAAGAGTTTTGATAAAAGCAGACTGCTACAAAATCAGAGGAATAACCTCAACTTAACTTGTATTTTCTTGTTTTATGATTTCCATCTTCTTACAAATGGAAGGGACAAGTTCTTTAAGAATAACACTTGCCTCCGATATTTTAAAAATAACTGCAGTAGGCCCTTCTAGCTCAGTGTTCAATTTATAAGAGTGGCAACTGGCAGATGCTCTGGGAGAAGGCATTAAACAAATACTGGAAGATCTCTCCTGTAAATTATCAGCTTATAAACTAGTTGTTTAAGCTTTCTCTCAGTTGGAGTTCTCTTTATCCACCCTGTTAAACAGCCATCAAAATACTCATCCTCTGTAAACACATCTATTTCCTTTCTTAATGTTTATTCATCTAGTATTCATCATATCCTGTAGCAGTAAGTTCTTCAATTCAAATTTCTGTTGCTTGATTTAAACCTGTTTTTTCATGATTTTACAAATTCCCTTGCTTTTTTTGAATTTTAAGAAATAAGAGCACTGAAATTTGCACATAACTACTACAATGGATCACAGAATCCGTTTTGTAATTCAGAATTATTCACCGTGCATCCACATGTAGGTATACTCTTTCCCAAATTCTTGTATCTCCTAATTTTTGTCCATTTTGAAAATGGATTGTTTATTCCCATTCTTTGCCTCCTGCAAACCAGGATATTGCTATCCCATGACCTTGCTTCCAGCTCAGCAAGAACTTTCTTTCATAGCCTTATGTGAGGGCCCTTGTCAAAAGCATTTCAAAATCCAAGAATAATTCTTCACCTAGATCACTGTTACAAGCACCATATGCAGCCTGGCTCCTTCAAAATAGCTCAAATAGATTTGAAAGATGCAACTTCAGCCTGCAAAATTCTTCCTTTTATGTCAGCTATTATTTATTGGTTCCAACTAGTTTGCCCGTTAGAGAAGTCAGATTTACTCATCTGCAGCTTGTGGATCACTATGAACCATTTTAAAACTTGGCATTACACTTGCCCCTTTCTGTTCCTCAGATATTTAGGCTTAGTAGCCTGCAATTTCATACTGGAGTTCACTTAGGATCTTGCATGTGCACCATCTGGTCCTGGCAACATGCTACTTTTCATTGGATTGATTAATTCCAAAACCTCTTCTGCTGATGCTCCAGCTGGAGTCAGCTCCCCAGAATATTCCTCATGAAAACACTCTGGTGCAGGGAACCCCCCACACTCCTCAGGAGGGAACATCAATACAAACAGACCATTTAGTTGTTCTGCTTTGCCATTATATTTCTTTAATGCTCCTTTTACATCTCCTTAAACCTGCAAGTCCCACAGATTCTCTAGCCAGTTTCCTGCCTCTGATGTGCATAGATTTCACTGCTAATTTTACATTAGAGGCAATTTGCTCATCAGTCTCCTGTGGTCTGTCAGTCCCTGCCAAGAGTTTATACTTTACCCTATTTTCTTTATTTGAACATGAATTCTGTTTTCTGAAAGATGCGATTTTACTTCTGGTCATCTCTGATATGTAACCATGCTAACTCTTCCTGGTTTGTTCCCAAGACATTTTTGTACGGTATATATAGTGCCTTAAACAGATGCTATGTAAAAGAGCTTGATGTTTTTAACTGAAGCTTTTGATCAGATCCCTCCCCCTCATGTTATTTCCTTTTATGAACATAAATTATATTCTGGTAGGAAAAAAAGCCAAAACAACTATCACAACATTTCATTTTAATACTCTTTATTTTAGAGTGTCTCTTGAAGCACTGTCTGTTGCTCAGGATTTTGTAAGAAATGGCTGCTTCCTACTTCCTTAAGTAGTTACTTCAGTAAGAAATCACTTACGGAGATATTCACCCATTCCCACTGCACCCCTCTAATTAGCCACAATACTTAATTAAATGCATTAATAAAGTGTAATCCAGATCAACAATTTATTCATTAATTTTACCCCTCTACATATACGTTGAGCTTTAAAATTCGGTATGAAAGTAAGCCTTCAAAACATCAGAACTGGTTTTGACTAAGCAAACATGAGGGATCAAACATGGCATTTGCATAAAGGAGGTTTTCAGCTTACAGCTGTGCTGCTTTGCTCAGCTTGGGGATCACATTGCAGGACAAAAAAGTCTTGTTCTGCGATTGAATGAGGCAAGAGCTCAGGGCTCTGTAGTCCTTAGAGTCACCTCCTGTTAGTCTGACTGAAAGGAAACAGTATTTTGGAAGAGTGACAATACTCTTCCTTGTCAGCTTTTTCTTCTATAAATAAGAACTGAGAAAGTCTGGCAGTGGGTCCTTGCACCTAAAGGATGAGTTATGATCTCTAGTGTTGCATGAACAACTATTGCAAAATTTATTCTTGCTTTGATGAAAAAGCACTTACAAGAATTTTCTAAATTGACCTAATTGCACCCAGTCAAAAAAAATCCCTATCTGGCTCATCAACAGCATGGAAATCCAGCTGGATTGTAAGTGCAAAGGAAGGTTTCTAACAAGATTTTTCAGGGTAGGGAGGTCTAGATTCCTAATTCCTGTCTCCTACCAGAATGATGTACGCCCTGCAGATGTGACTTGCTTCCCCTTATCAAAACAAGGAGCCCAGCTGACTCGTTCAGCCAGAAAAACAGGGTATTTTATTACTAAAGCTAGGTAGGATGAATCTCATCCTAACTGAAACTGAAGTCCATATAACCACATATATATATAACAGTATTTTCGGAAGGTATGTAATATGTTGAAAGTTTAACTGCATTTCCAAATATATATCTACGCTCACATAAAACTGACTTGTGCAATGCATGCACTCTCAAATGGAGTGTAAACCCTTTAATCCTTTATCATATTCATCCATTTCTATTTTCAATGCACAAATACCTCCTGCCACCTGTTATCGAGAAGAACATAAGCAGAAAGCAAAAATACAACTTTGGATGTACTTGTTACTTTATCTTTAAAACAACTGCTTTTTAAAAATAATAATAATGCAGGAATAGCCAAGATGGCTTAGACAAAAGACCTATATGATGTCAAATTCTGTTTTCTTGTGCTGGATGCTAATACACTGAAAAATAGAATAAAATCAATAGGGCCAGTATTCAGAAGCAGATAAACAGGAAGGAGTACAAAAAGAAGAGCAAGTAAAGAGTGGGTCTAGTAAATCTGCTCATTTTCTATATATCTATACATTCTATATATCTATGGTTTATGCAGTTGAAGTGTCTTTTTTCCCCTTCTCACATAAGTAACTCAAGCTACTGTCACATGCCTTTCATGCTGTTTAAAAAAAAAAGGCAGATAAACCCCAATTTCTCATCAGAGACATTCATGATTTCATTTGTGGTCATATTTTAACTACACAATGAAAGCTGAGTCAACTTGTAATACTCTTCTGTACAAAGGCTTTATTTGCAGAACTGCTATGTTCTCACTCGTTCTCTAAGAACAAGAATGCATGACTACAGAAGGAGTGAATGAGAAACTCAAGATGGAGGATTGCAGGACATGGGCTCCTGGCTTACATTACAGACCACATACAGTTTCCCCAATATGCTACATAATAGAATTCTGGTTCAATAGTTATTTTGTAGTGATTAGCCTTGAGAAAGAAAAATAAAAAAATGCAAATGTTTCTTAAACAATTTTTACTTACTGTGTGATTCTACCACAAGATTAGCTCTTACCACACAAGACTCTAAGTATGGCTTTCATCCTTTGCTAGAGACTGCAGAATCCCAATGTTCCATGCAAACAGCAAATTAAGTATAATTGTATACATTTAACAGCTGTATATATTAATGCATTGACATTCTGGCAACTTTGGACAAGCAGATTTCATAAATTTTTGTCTGGTTACTTTAAAAAACCCAGAAGCAAACCCGGGAAATATACGTGCAGTTCTTACCAACTAAGAGGCCCCCATTTGAGCCTCCGTTAATAGTCAATTTCTTTGGGGATGTGTAGCCTTCCTTGATGAGGTATTTGGCAGCACACTGAAAGTCATCAAAGCAATTTTGTTTGTTGGCCAAGATACCACCTAGCACAGAAACAAAACAAATCAGCTGATGCCATAAAATCCATTTGATATCATCTCTTCAGAAAAACATGTGTGCAAAAATACCTGGGAACAATTCCAGTTTCATGAACATTTTAATAATTGATGGAGCTCAGAAAGACAGCAAAAATAAAAGATTCTTTCAGCACTGAGAGGGTATAAGATGGTTCTGTCAATAACCCTGATGCTTTAAGAAATTCTGAATAATATATACCTATACTGAGGAGTGAGAGCCAGGTAATGTTCCTAATCACTAAAATGAAAGCTAAAAGCTTTGCATAGCAAAATATATACAAAATGACCACATACAATCCACTTGAGGCCTGATCTAATGGGACTTTGATATCATTAAACTCAGTTACAGTTTCTTAAGGTAATAAAGCTTCAGCTTATAAAATAAGCTATATAAAATAAGCACTTCTAATTTCCTGGACATATAATATGTGGCTGGTAATCTACTTTTTTTCCTATTAGTTTTTTTCAAATCAGATGATATATAGCTATGGTGAAAAAGGAACTTCAGAGTTGCATTCTTGGTTTGAAATTTTATGAATTAATTTTCAATACGGAAATGCTTAAGATACCGCCATCCTGTCGAACAGAATTCCACATGTCCTCAGACGTATGAGGGAATAAATCATGACTGAAAATATAGGTCCAGATGACATCACTGATGAGACTTCCAGTTCGGAAAACAAAAAATTTTGCAGGGTGGGATAGGGAAAGAAAAGCATAGTTTTGCCTACAATTTTCAATCATTTTAGTAGAAGAATATCAACCTTTAGAACTCAAAGTTGCCCAAATCTCATAATCTTCCCACTTGTTTGGTGACAGACTAAAACTAGCTCTTCTTCAAAGGTTACCCTACCTTAAGACCATGGTAATCTCAGGCAAATAAATGCTAGTAAGAAATGGGAACTAGGAAGAAAATCCTTGTATTTGTGTAGCAAAGGCTGTGGCCCAGTCAGGTAAAAGGGACTCAAAGGATACAGAAATCTAACTCCAGTTCCTTTTACTTTGTTTAAAGGGTGGATGTTTATTCTAAGTGGATTGCCTAAGGTTCCCACTATGGTCTAGGAACCTCCAGGACAATTAATTTTACCCTAAAATAAGTGAGATGAGCTACATCTCTTTAACTGGAGGTGTCTCTTTAACTCCACTGCCCATCCAGTGATCCTGGACACCCAGGTTACAATGGTTGCTTTATTTCTGTGTTGCAGAAGTTTGGCAAGATAACTCTGACATTTAGTCATACAGATCTTATAGAACTGGAACCATTACACTTTTAATTTTTTGTATTTTTTTTTTTAACAAATACACATCATTATCACATTAACAACATCATTGTAGAGAGATATACCGGGACAACAGAAAAGTCTTCAAATATGTGGCAATAAAGGAGAAATAAATCTTACTCGTTGCTCAAAATCCTGGGCTGGTCTAAGGTCAGAATCCTATCTATATAATTAAACCTAAGTAAATAGACTTTCGTAATTGGTTCTGGAAGTAACAAAGAAGAGATACATATCATATTTGCAACTGCAATAAAAGACTCGGGTCAAAATCAAGCAGGAAATAGGTGGACCAAAGAAGTATTATCATATTAAGATAAATTTTATTAAAATCTATTACAAATCGATCAGCAAATTAAAATTAATGAAGGATACTTCATCTTTAGCAATAATATCCTGTATCTGCAAGCACATACAGCTTCTATTTATGAAGCTATTACATAATTAACTCAATTGTGAGGAAATGACCCAGACAAATAGTTACCACAGATGAAACAGTAAAATCAAGATGCAATGATCTGGAAATACCATTTTGTTTGATAAAAAGTTATTATGGATTACTGCCATGGCAAATTGCTACATCATAAACACCACTGTTTTGGTACATTTGCCTTGCTGACAACATCTCCAGCAACATATCTTCCAG
The DNA here is from genome assembly GCF_036250125.1 of Pseudopipra pipra. Classification (NCBI taxonomy): domain Eukaryota; kingdom Metazoa; phylum Chordata; class Aves; order Passeriformes; family Pipridae; genus Pseudopipra; species Pseudopipra pipra. The sequence continues at coordinate 72,286,507 of NC_087551.1, read as the reverse complement.
ATTCTTGGATATGAGTAAAGCATCACTATTAAATAATGATGGGTATGTTACAGAAATAAGTAGGACTTTTCCAAGCTTTTTTCTCTGGTGAAGGGATGCAGACAATTGTCAGCAATAAGGCAAGTGGACAAAGACAATTAAAGGACTAAGACAAAGAGTGGATGGGAAAAACATGGACAGAAATAAAGAAAAAAAATTAAGAAAAGGGGCAAGGAGATTTATAGAGCTTTGCAGTGAGTGACTTGGTTTCCCTGTAGCACAAAAGTCAGCTTAAAAAAACCTGAAGTTGGATGCCCTATGAGCGTGCAGGGGATCACATGTCACTGTACTTCCAGAGCTGACTGTTTTCATATGAACTTCACTCACAGAATCATAGAATCATTTAGATTGGAAAAGATCTTCAACTGTTAACCCAGCACTGCCATGTCCCTAATGACACACCTACATGTCTTTTAACTGTCTCCTGGGATGGTGACTCAACCACTTCCCTGGGTAGCCAGTTCCAGTGCTTGACAGCCCTTTTGGTGAAGAAGTTTTTCCTATCACATTCATGAAATATAAAAAAAAAGGTCTATTCATAAATTATGCAAAAACAAGTCTGGAAGAGTTACATTCTGAACTCAAGCATTCACACCTTCTGTAAGGTTCTGCAAATGATTTTTTTTTGGTATGATACCAAGAGAGTCTAAATAGTCAGTGTTGTTGTCTTGGGGATTTAGAATTGTAGGGCCATGTGCACTTGCAAATTGTGACAGAGGTTTCTGAAATCCAGACAGGTCTTCTGCAATACAGAAAATTTTCTGAAAGTCTAGGGAAACTTGATCTTGCTTAAAAAAAAATATTTTCTTGGAAAATATTGTCTTTGTGCAAAGCTATTTTTAAGAAGTTGCAAAAATTAAAAGAATCTGTGAAAACTATCAGATTAACGCTGGACAATGTACAGATCTAACATGTAAGTAAGGAAAAAAAATTACTTTTCTACAGAATAAGTAAAATGAAAAAGGAGATCTGAACATGAAAGAAGGAATGAAGAGAAAATGTTGCAATTTTCATTGCTAACCCTGCAGTTTTGTTTCCCTGCTTTGACTGACTTACCTTTGTGCCAGGTCTCTCCATATTCACCACCTCCCCTAATGTTTGCCACTGCTAGAACACCTCCTAGGTGTCGCACAAATATAAGTCTGGACACACTGAAAAAGCAAATCGACAGAGGATTATTTTTAATTTCCAATTTTTATACACATACCACTTCTGTAAAAATACTTTGAGGGAAAGATCTCTCCCAAAATCAATTGTGAAATTGTGAATGAAGTCCCCCCTTGATAGCAAACCTGAGTAATCTGTAGAGGCAGTAGCTTAACTTAGCAGAAGCTGCAGAAGACCAATTGCACATATGCCAAGGAGATAGGTAAAATATTAAAATTTAACAAGTCTTTTTTTTTCCCCCCTCTGGTAGGTTTAAATTTCTTATTTAGTTGAAATCTTTACTCACGCAAGAAACCACTGTTTGCAGAAATTAATTTTGTTCAACCATAAGAAAAAAGATTGGGTCTTGTTACCTTTAAGTCCTACTACTGCTTATCAGAAATGGCTTGAAAGATGGTAGTCCTACAGTGTGTCTCATGTGGACGTAGTATCAAAACAAGTAAAATCTTCCTACCTCCCAAAGCAATTACCTATGTAGTAGCACATGTTCTTAAAAGTATATACCAAGGGTTAAGGAAAAAAAAAAGAAAAGCAGAAGGATAACTGATAAGAGATTTCTGTATTTTCATAATCCATCAAAGGAAAAACTTTCTACCTAGGCTGGTTATCTGGCCACCAGATTGCTCAGAATGCATGAATTATCTCTGCTTCTGTAAAATCAATACTTAAGTCCGTCACTGTGAATTGCATTTTCCTTAGATTGCTGTGACATGCTGATCAGACGCAAGATTGATATTCTATAATTGTGCAAACATCAGAGGGAATTATTCTGTCAAACTCCAGGATGCCTAATTTCAACAGGTTGCTGCACAGCTAATGTGGAGTAACCTGACAGTAGGTTTCCTCATTAGATTGTGGCTTTTTAATTTTTGGTATGTTAGAGTCACGAAACCTCTCAGAATATTCTGCACTTTTTTTCTCTGTCTCTGTCTCAAACTTTGGGCTTCTTGGTCCAAAGTTATTTGATTCTCAATAATTAAAGGCAGCAAGTATAAGAAAGTATTACAGGTAAGGCAAGAGCTTGCTACCCAAATTTATTGCCTGAAAATATTTTAAAAATAAAAAATTCTGGAACAGAGTCCGTCTTCTTCCATCTGCTGAAATAAACTGTGCCCACTGAGGGATCACCATATTTAACAAGTGAAGTACCCATGAGCAATGCAAAACCAAAGTGTATCCTATCCTGCCTGTGGACTCCTCTAACAGAGATAGTACTTTGATGATGATGATTTTTGGAGGGGTCTAAGTAACTTAGGATCTCATAGGATATGAAGTATTCTTGTTATCGGTAGCTACTCCCCATTTCCACAAGCAAACAATTTTCCTGATGCACAGACCCTCAACAGGATAAAGTTCAGAGTTTGGTAACAACCATTATACTGCCCAAATTATAAGCAAGGTTTAGTCTATGTGTGCTCACTCTCAGTAATACTACTCAGAACACATTACCCCGGATGCCTCAACATAAACAACTAGTCATGTCACTGCCAGTGGTGATTAATTAATACCCACCCCCATATGGTCAGTAGTAAGTTGAGTCAGGACCCTTACTTGACCAATTCTTTGAGGCAAATGTGTCTCAAGCTTAAAACAAGCTTTCCTAAAGGGACTTTAAAGTTCAAGGAACCAGGTTTTATAAGCAGAGAATCAGAATTTATTAACTTTTTTAAAAAGTGAAAATTCCAAGTGATCAGCCAGCACAAAACTCAACTTTCACACACAGCCCTGCTACTGCCTTCTATGTCCTTCCAGGTGTATTCTTGCTTCCAGATTTGATTTCCAGTCAACCTGGTGTCTGAGTCACAGCAAACTGCCCAGTCACCCTGGATGGCAACGAAATGTCTCATTCTGCAGAGGGAAGTCTGGCTTCCTGCTCTTCCCAACAGTCTCTGTAGCTTTTTGCTCATTATCCCTGTTTTTCCTTCCCTCCTAGGAGCAGGGTAAATGAAAGGGCAAAAGGGTTAGGAAGGAGACAGTAGAGAGAGCAGAAAATCTGCTGTCAAGTATTACAGCTGACAGAGAAATGCAGGCTAGTGCACTGGTGGTGGGAAAGAAGTCCTGAGTCACTGGACTTCGTTGCTTTCTTGGCTTTTGTGGAGCAGAAGGGAGCAGTAATAGAGTAACCGAAAAGAGTAATCTTCCACTCCACACCCAGGGCTGCTATGTTGCTTGACCTTTCTCTGGGCTTACAGTCTCTCCCTGCACCACCTCTTTGCTTTAAAGGCTGGGTACAAACTGCCAGTGAAATGCAATTTCACAGTCTGCTGCACAACCAGCTATATTCCAGGATGCATTAGAAATTGCTTCTCCTGTACCCACACAGGCACATATGGAACAGTGAAGGGAAACATGTTGGTTCCTATAGGGTAATTAGCCAAATCTGAGGCATTAGTGGTAGGTTTGTGATGGCATTTTCCCAGCGGCTCTCTGGGTATTGGTTCCATCAGCCTTCACTTGCACTCGCTATGCCAGCTGTATAATTAATGATAATGCTCTGGCAAACACCATCTTGAAATGTAGCTCTCCAGTCCAGAGAAGCATATGAAAGATGCATGCTTGCATTCAGAAATAAATCCCTACTGTAACTGACTTCATGACTTCAGGCTATCGTTCTTGTAGTTATTTCTGGACCCTGTAACCTGTTGGTTTGTTTCTACTGCTTTCAGTGAAAAAAATTTATTTTAATTTTTAGTGTTGGAGAAAAAAGAAAGAGGAACACTAGTTTCTGATTTAAGCAGAAATAAGATCCCCAAGTCAGAGAGTTGGCTCATGTTAATGGGAGTGAAATACCAATGAGAAAACATTGTACTGTCTGGAAGAAATACAGGACAGAACTGAACCACTGGAAAGGAGAAAATTAAATACTTTGTGAAAAGTTATAAGAGCCTTAAGCTTAAATAAAAAAAAACCTCAGAAATATTTATCCAGTATTTTGTTTTGTTTTGGTTTTTTTTGTTTTTGTTTTGTTTTGTTTTAAAGGTAATCTGGCTACTACTTGGTTGCATTTCCATAGCTATGTTTCAGCTCAGCATCAGGTGAATGATGTGGCAAGCCTCAGCCTCGACCATCCTGTGGTTGCTTTCTAGCACTCCTGCCTGTGGTCATCTAAAAAAAAAAAAAAAGATCAAATCATGGTGTTGGGCTGTGTTTGGAACAGCACTTGGATTGGGGAAGTCCTTGTGGAGTATTGCAGTATATAGTAACAAGGACGTAGTAAAACATTACTGGACTTTACCAGGTAAAGGGTGAACTGGATATTCTGCCTTCCTGGCAAAAATTCTCTCTTAGAATTACCTTTCCCCGATCTTGCTTGCCTACTTTTGGAACATAGTTCCTCGCCAAGTACTCAATTCTCAAGTTATTAACCATAAAGATGCATTTGAAGGCTTCTGCTATCCTTATTTTTCTTTTAGAAAGAGAAAGCTGAGAAAGGATATGTTGATAATACAGGGACAGAATTAGGAGGGAGGTATGGGCAATCATGTTTTATTTATATTGTCAGTGGGATAATGTGTTTTGAACTGGAGGTCACTGGTAGTTCTCTGTGCACTTAATTTTAAGGGATTGTTACAAATTCATATTCTTATTTTATGAACTGTATAAAAAAGGCTTCATAGGGTTCAGGAAAACATAGGTCACTGCTCACACCTCCCATCTTCATCTCTTCTGACTGTCAGCTGCACCCTCTTGCTGCTGTTTGCTGGACTCCTACGAGAATCAATTTTTAACTTGCCAAAATGGCAGAAAACCACCCACTCCATTTTGCTGGGATAGTTTCATGTCATTCTTGCAATATAAATCAGCTTAGCAAAGATTCCAGCAAGCACCAGGGCCAATGGATGGGAAGTGGAAGTAGGCACTGTGAAATACCTTCTCCTTTTGCTAACAGCCCGCTCGTGTCAGCTCTGCAGAATGTGAAATTTTACCTTAAATCAACAGATACATGATATTTATTTTACATTCTTTAAAAAAGAAAACCTGGTAAGTTCTATCACAGTTTTCAGCATCTACAGTAAACTGTAATAAATCTGTGGTTGAACCTAACTAAAAAGGAATTTAAAAACTATTTGGATTATATAATTGTGTCTCTCAAAAACCACAGGAAATTAAAATTGTAGCTTTATAAGGCAGATAAAAAGCTTATAAATAATCATAGAACACAAGATGGGAGGTCCATTGTTTGAAAAAGTATTTGATAGAAAGGACGAGAAACTGTAAATGCTATTCAGAAACACAATCACTGCGACCTGGAAAAGTGAGCACTGCAAAGGATTTCTTGAAATGTGCTGCTTCTAAAGCAAGACTAGTAGTACCTTAGCTTAATAGGATTGTTTCACAGTAGATTATTTTTCTGTTGGTGAGCTCTCTTCTGCTATCTGAAAAACTGCTCTCTATTCAATCCTTTCCCTTTCTGTTTTCCTCTGCCTCACCTAGGAGCCTTTCTTAGGTATTCAGAAAATCGCTGCCTCTCGGCAAGTCTATTCAAATTCCCTTGCTGAAGAAATAAGCCTTTTCTCTAAAAAGATCATCTATTCAATAAAGCTTATGGCTTTTGAGGGCTACAAATCCTGTTTTGCACACAGCATTTTCGATTTACAATGTGTTGCTTTGCATTTGCAGAGATCACATCATTTACTTCTCAAGACAGAATCATCTTTCGTCTTTCCCAATCCTTTGGGACACAGTAGGATTTCGCTTCTGATGTAATCTCCTCTAAAGTATTATATGAAAATGCTGTGAAATTTTAATTATTTACATTAATTTAGACAAACATTTGATCTTCTATAATACGTAGACATAGGTAATTAACTTGGAAAAAATAAAACTTCCAATGACATTAGTTCAGCAAAGGGTTCAAATATTTGCTTAATATATGTCCATATGCTTTTCTGTTGAGCTCAGTGACAGAGCAGGAAGAAGCCGAGGTATAATCCTAAGGGCAGGGTGCCTGTTGTAAACCTTAGAAGAGCAGAGCACTTCTCTACTCTGACATAAATTTCTTTTGTGAGCCTGGGCAAAACCCTTGAATTCAGAACTAACAAAGCAGACAAATGGTGCCTGGGCACTGATGTGCAGTCCTTATGGCCCTCACCTTGCGTCTCAAGGACCTGAAATGCATCCTGTCAGATCCATCATCCACCCTGCTCTCAGTCTGTGACAGCTGTTAATACCAGATACTTCAGAAGAAGGCACGAAATACCCCACTTACCTGTAGCTTGGTGTAATTGATATGTTGAAGCCTCCATATCCATACAAAAAGGCAGGATGAGAACCATCTAATTTAATTCCTTTCTTGTGAATAATAAACATAGGGATCTTAGTACCATCTTTGCTAGGGTAGAAAACCTAAGACGAGAAAAGAAATCCATAATGATCTTAAGTGTCGTAACTCTCCACAACTGCTGTTGACAAGAATCAGAGGTGATCCCTTCTAAGGTGTCCTAGGGGTGAAACTTTCCAGGCAATCTGTGCCAATGGCCCAGGTCAGGTTCAGTAATGACCATCACCTAATTGGTTGCTTAACAGCTCTGGAAAATGTATCAAAATGAGACAGTACAAAGGGTATGACAGTATCATGTTTATGTACCTTATACATTAATTCTACATACAAGAGGGTTAAAGAAAATGTTACAAAAATAATATAATTCTCTGCAAGGGAAGACTGGCATTGTGAAAACACAAGGGCTGCATGGTCCATCATAGTGAAAGCAGCAAGGACTTGAGCTGGCACAGAGAACAAACAGAACGAAAATCAGATTTCCAATCTAAATTTATAATTTCTAAAATTTCTCCTCTTTAAAAATTCAAACTTCAGACACTAGAGAACAGCAGACAGAGAAGAAACTCATGCATTGCACTGTTTCAGACATGAGAGAGCTGTTAGCACAAATAAATAGGTAAAACTCTCTGAAGATCTGGTCTTGTGCTTCTGAAATCACCGAAAATTCCTTCATATCAGTTGATGCAGCAGTCTTTGCTTGTAAAAACATAAATTTCACCACAAGTTTAAGGTCACAGATATTAAAAAGTCAGAGTATTTTTGTTTTCTTATTAATACATTAGCATTAATATATTAGCATTAACATTTCTCAGTGGAGTCAATTCACACACTGAATTCAAGTGCAAAGATAAAAAACTTTGAATAGCTGAAGACATTGTTTTTTCAGCCTTGTGAAAACAGCAAAAAGCTGACTACTCAACTCTTGCACATGCAGCATGAATTCACCAAAGCAAGTCTGTATCCAGCAAAAGTGGACTCAGCATTGCCCAGTCTTTCAAGGTTGTCTGAACGACCAGTTCACCTCATCACGGTGGTAACATAAGCCATATGACAGAAACTTTCGTAGCACTTGGTGCATTCCAGACACTACCAGGCAACTAGAACCAGGAGCCCCAATGTTGCAGAATCTCCAATCCACCCAGCAAGACTTCTGAACTGCCCACTGGCTTTCAGGAAACTAGCTCCCAAAACACCAAGTATCCACATAGCACGTGCTTTCAGATGTCTTTCTATTACTGCCACAGCACTGTGTGAAGTTAAAAGCTGAACTCCACGTACACAAACATAGATTGTAGTTGCTTAACACAGTTCTCACATCTCGTTGTTTTGATGTATGTATCTGCCTGCATACTCTAATTTAGAATCCAGCCTGTCATATTTTACCAGTCAAGCAAAACATGTGGGTGTGAATGGAGTTTGCATGTCCTAAAGTTCTGGTTGATTAGTTTTCATTGCTTTGTTTTAGCATCATTAGTTGCAGCTTCAACTCTAATTAGAACAAAAACGTAGTAAATGAAAAATGACACATTCTTATAATTTTGTTGTGTGTTTATAATTTCTGTGCCTTTAAAGGAAATAGTCCTAGCATGCTTTATAAAGCACACAATCAACAGGATCTATTTTTACAACACATGAACCTCAACAGTAATATGAACCTGCACAACACATTTATTCTGAGCATTGCCTGTAATGTGAAACATGTAAATCCACACGGCACGTTGAAAACAAAATAATCACATTTAATTTTAATCATTGCTAATGAAATGCGAGAAATTTCAAACAAAACCACATCTACCTCTGAAGGCTTCACTAAAACTTGTAGACATATTACAGATAAAAATTCAGTATTTCAGTATCCAGGAGATGGGAAAAAAAAAATCAAAACGAAAGCCTAAGGGCATTTTTACACAGATTAAATCACTGTTTCCAACTACTGCCATAACTGTATCTTTGCTGACGAAGTGCTTGCAGAACAGTAGAATACAAAGAATTTTCACTTTAAGTAATTAGTTGAACACTATAAACAAAAAAAGTAAACGACAAATAGGAGAACCACTGAGGCTGGTAATGAGGAGTTCCAGAGACTCTTCCCTAAAATGCCATCCATCAACTCCAGCTGTTGCTGGCAACTCACATGAAGTGAGCACCTGGCCTTCCTACATTTCCGGAAACTTACTGCCATTGGCCAGTCCTTTCCTGATGATTAAAGGATGCCACTAATTTTACTTCTTCTTTCTGAAAAAGGGCCCCTTTTTTTTTAAATAGCTCTCTAAAAACTGACTTCAGTAGGGATTTTATTGTCATCAGTTTAGATAAAATAACATAGCATTAAATGAAAACTCGAAAAAAAATAAAAGATGTATGTCAAGATGACATTTGCAATTTAAGAGTTTTCACTCCTATCTTTGCTAAAATAATGATTACCTCTCCCACCAAGATGAACACACGGAAGTGGGATGGAAATCAATTCAGTGAGACACTAAGATACGTGAAGGTATTTAAGCTTCTCCAAATAGACTATTTTCAGCAACTGATTCAATCTCATCTCTAAATTAGGTGTTATTTTTGAAGCAAGTCCAATGGTTTATTCACATAACTGATAAATGGATGTGCTTCTATCTCAAAGATTAAGGTAAACCACAAAGGGCAAGCCCTAAAAAGAAGAATTTCCCAAGATGGTGTTTCAGCCTAATTTTAGAAGCCCTCAGCTTTTACAGTGGTAAATGCTCATGAAAGGGTACTCCTGTTTTCTGTTTTATCACAGATAGGAGTGATCCACTTGTGCCAGTCACATTACATTACTTCTTGCTCATATATTTTCAAATAAGGACTCATGTCACTATAGTCAGCATATATAAGAGGACAAGTTAGCAAAGTGATTTTGGAGGGAAAAGGACGGAGAAAAACACTTCAGAAACATTATTATGAATGCTGGAACTCACCATTCAAGGGGGGAGATGCCAAAAATAAGCATCTTCAGCCTTTAGGAATGCACCAGCAATGCTGTGTGGTTGACAGGGCACTCCTGCTGCATTCAACCCTTGGTGCTATTCTAGGAGCTGGAGCAGTACAACAGCCCCGAAATAGTTGTAGCTCACTTTGTCTCACACTGAAGTCCCTATCTGTCACATGCCAGAGGGGCCTCAGTGCCAGAAAGAATCACTTTCGATTAAGATGCTGGAACCTGAGGCATAAATTTACAGCCTCTAGTGTACTTATTGTGACTCAGGCAGAAAGCAACACTGTTTGCACAGTTAGTCATTACTACAAACTACATGAAGATTAAGGTATATAAGCTACACAAAAACAAATCTCAGTCATTCTTCCTTCATGCATAGATATATATTTATAGAGTGGTGTGTTATTTTGTTTTTTAAACTTAACATTTGAAAGCAATTTACATTCCATTTTCATGGACTAAAAAAGTCAATGGAAGTTTACCTCTAAGACAGTTTACAGAGTAAATTTTACAGGTAAATACAGTTAATGGCTGTGTATTGGGCTTGTAAATTTACTTAGGAGTTAAACAGGATTAAAAGGTTCTATACATTCATTCCTGGAAAGGTCTTCATCCTCTTTATTATTTGTCTTAAATGTGCAGTATTTATGTTAGGTGAATCTTTACTTAAGGAAGATAGGAACAATCAGCTGGCATTGTAGACAGAGACCTAAATTCAGAAAGACTATGTTTATCCACCTCTGCCTCTGCAGTGACAAGAAGCATCCTCTCCATCTTAGGTCACAAGGAGGCAAAACTAAGTATTTTAAAAAAGCTAAGAGAATTTCGAAGTAAGAGGTTGAAGACAAAGTTTTTTTTTCATTTGTCTATAGAGATAATACAGACATTTATACTTAAACACAGAACTAAAAATAATTTTGGCAATCATCCATTATGCATTTCTTTTGTGAGTAAATATGAAACCAGTATCTATGAATATTAAATGAAATGATGCAATCATCACAACAGATAAATAAACCTAATCTGCCTGAATACTCATATTGTGTCACATAATTAAAAATACCGAAGACTACTGACATTGAATAGAAACTTCCATTTTTAAAAAACTCAGCCACTTGTGAGTATTTAGCTTCACTTTTTCTCGCTTTCAGAAATATTTTCTCTGTTTATATAATGGCCAGATTAAAGAATGTAATTATAGTTGTTTGGTGAAGAAAACTGAATGTACACGTGAAATCATCTTGCTTTTACAAAACCTAAAATCCTTCTATGCAAAAACCAACTCCAAAATTGCACACATTTAAAATTAACCTTTTAAGGTGAGATTCAACACAGGTTTTGAAATACTGCTGTAAAACACAAATTCAAGATAATATTATCCATATGGGTCTAATGCATATATTTTTAAACTGTGAATAATATCTGAATGTTTAGAAACATTTTATCATTTTTCTGACTTGCTCATTAATGGCAGAGAATTAAAATCCAGTTAAAAAGTGTTAGTTTGGCTTTTCAGAAAGGATTATTTCCTGCAGATAAAACATGAAATTTACACATGAAAAGAAATTTTGATTTCTGGGACTCGAAAACATCCCCTAAGCCACAGTTGGCTAATTATTCTTAGAAAGCCAGTAGTGATTCTAATAATGTCTCTCCCAAACCCTCTTTCAAGATTAGATATTACATATCAGAAATAGCAATTCTTTCCATGTCTTTGTGTGCTTGATCAAAATCAGGTAAGAGTTACACTTTTCATTAGATTGACATTCATTGTGTAAAATCCCAAAGAATTATACAAAGAGCAACTAAAAAGGCATATAAACCAAGCCTGAATACTCCTTATTAAAAACGCTTCTTCGATAATTTAGGTTTAATAATGCCACAACAATGCCTTTAAAATTAGTTTTGTTCCAAAGTTCCCTATATACTTTTCCTGAGAGAACTTTTTTTCATGTGAAACAAACACAGGATTTAGCAGTCTTGGTGAGATGTAGCAATTGTTTCCTGCTTCTAGATAAGTGTGGTTGCCCCCACACTGCCGTGGCCACCACAAGGTCAGAGACAGTGCTGGGGAAGCAAAACACCCTGTTCAGTCTCAGCAGCCACAGGCACGGCTGTGCTGAGCAGCCTACTATAGGGAATGCCTACTTCAGTTTTTACTCCTTGGAACTGCATTTCAAGCATCCAGTTTCACACAAAGCATTTCCTTCATTAAGTGAGAGATGAAGACTTCTCATCACACTTTGGTTTTTGTATTCCTATATACAGCAAGAATCAGAAGTCTGGAGAAATAATAGAGAACTATTACCACTACAGAGCAAATCCACAGGATCTGTGGCTTCCCTTCTTCAGAGGGGAATTCTCATCAGTCTTAAAGCCTATTAAATTAGCTTCAAAGCAATTCTGTGTGGGTTGCAAAGCTTGCTTAACACAGAGCTGGACATGGGCCAACGTAACTCAGCACAGTAAAAATTCATGCAGGTAAAACTCAGAAAGAAGAACACCCCCTGCAGATGTTTGCAAAGGCACTATGAAAATAATCAAGGAACCTTTTAGAAGAAATTGTTTCACCACCTACCCACTAGCACAAAAAGCAGACTCATGCTGACAGAGGAAAAGTGCGAGGAGACAGTTAGAAGAAATGCCTTGGTAATAAGTTCAGCTGCTGAGATGCAATTGATTGCAGGGAGGTATCTAACAGGATGGGGGGAGGATGTAGGGGAAGATGAGAAAAATACAAGTGAAAAATCAGAAATCCTGTAAGATTGGCATGGCAGATACTTCTTTTAAACCCCACTTTTCTAGATTAGTTAAAAGGCAACATTCCCCTTCACATAAAGCCTTAGTGGTAAATGGGATCCAATGAGACCCCCCCACATTCACTTGAAAGACTTCTTGCCTCTTTTCTAAATGTTTATCCTTTCAGTGGGATCTCCAAGCTTCCTGAAGTAGAATAATTAGCATCTGCCACACAGTTATTCCTTGTCTTTCATCAATTTGCCTTGAAGATGACTTGGTGTACAGTGTAGATGCAGGCAGATACCAGATAGATAATATTTACCTTTTCATTAAAATGTACGTTGTAGTCATGTTGAACAGAAAAACATCCCAGGAGCCTTTGTAAGTTACAGTCTATTTTCTGAATTACCTCTCTGCTTATGTATTCAGGAAATCCAGTACTATGAAGTAGTATAGCATGAGATAAACAAAGGGATGTCTTGATGAAAGTAGCACACCTTTTTGAATAAAAACATAAATAACAGCTGCCGGCTTGTCCAATTTCTGTCATTAAATCAAGCTTTACTTCATTGAGTAAACTGCCCTGACAGGAGACAGACAACTCACTGTAACAGTATGTAGGCATTAGAAAGTAAACACTACTTATTTTTACCATGCTGGAAATCAGTTCAAGTTGTAACGAGAAACACTGTAAGAATAAAAATGTAGAGGCAACTTACATGAGGTAGAGCAAGGAAGAGAACTTACCTTCTCCAAACTACTGCACAATAACTACTCTTATTTATTACGCTGTGGTAGGGGCACATATGTAATCCAATGTGCTGAGAAAGAGACACATTCACTCAAACAGTAATTAGCTAATTCAGCTTTTCTGTTTCTGACCCCATCTTGCTCAAAACTTGCTTGGTTATCTCCACACGGCCCCACTTCTGAGTGTTTACAAGCTTCGAAAAGATGACACAACCACTGTTGGATTTTCTCCCTAACACAGAGGCATCTACAGAGTTCAGGGTGCTCAAATATCAGGTGTAAACCTGTATTCAAAAATTCCTGCACAGAAAAAACTCAATTTTGACACTGGTGATGTCAAGTACCCAGCTTCTGTGAAAAGCCCCAAGAAGACCAATGTGTTCCCCTTACATTGCCAAGAAGTTTTGTTTGTGACTTTCAACAGCCAGGCAATTTCAGAGGGCTCTACTCTCTCTTCCTTAGAGAATCATGTTTATAGATGTCAAGTTGGTTACCCAAAATCAGAGGTGCTATAAATCACTAAACACCTACAAAAATTCTGCATGTGGCTAGTACAAAAATAGAAAAAATAGTTGACACTCTTCGTTCCTGCTTTTTGGTTTGAGAGGAAACAGAGATCATCTGCACTGGGCAGTGCATGTTTCAAAATCAGTTCCAAATCACTTATCCTGTGCATATTTTTTCTGAAGTACTTACTGACATAAACAGGTCAATACAAGTATTGTGAAGCACTTCCATGTGTGTTTTCTCGCTCAATTTATAGCTACATAAATTTACTTTCTAAAGCTTAAGCCTGAATTTAAAGTTACCCATTTGTGCCCCTACATGATTAAAAAAACACCAAAATGGTAGCAAAGGGAAAAAAGTCCTTGAGAATGGTCAAGGTAAAACTAAAGCCCTAGAAAATATCTGTGGTGCTATCTTCGAAAAAATAATTCTAAGGATCAGATGCTATTGATTTCAACAGTTCTGTCTTGGTGACCACTTCCTTGCCTTGGAGACAGTATTATTGTTTCCAGATTTGCAGTACTCATTTGTACAATGAAGGAAAAATCACTCAGTGAGTAGCAAGAAGCAGAAGAGAATTATGCGGATGTGTTTTCATTCACTGTTGTAACAATACTTCAGGAAAAAAATTAAACCAAATCCAGTATAAAGCAAGCCAGCAAAAAGTTCAATTTCTGGTGTAATTTTCAGATAGATGCCAAAACAAAAACTTTGAAGATAATTCATAACAGAAACACCAAGGAATGTGCTGATGCACCCTTGTAATACTGTAAGAACAGGGCAGAGATAAACAAGTAACAAAAAAGGAATGCTTTTTGGTTTTTTTTTAAGCTAAGGACAGTTTGCAGCAATCCTTTCTTGGGCAAAATGTGAACAAGACAGCAAAATTCAACAAACTTGTTTCATACATAAGGAAATCCACGACTAATAATCAACTACTAATAAGATCAAGTATCTAATGATGTCAAATCAACTCGAGTGAGTGCTAACAGTTCAAAAACCACCAGTAAGCAGAAAGAAAATGTCATGGATGTTATTGTTAATAAAAGATTTCCTGATTTCAGGCATTCTACAATTATGCTTTGAAGCTTTTCTGCATCTTGTCTATTTTTAGCTGTTAGCAGGGATAACTGTGCACTATTACTTTAAAAAATAATTGACAAATTGGCTGAAAAGCAAGCAGTTCAGGGAGTTGTCAAGGAGAATTTATGTATCAATTTTTCCCTGTCTGTGAGAATGGAAGCCAGAATTAAGGAAATCATCTATTTCTTTATATCAGTCATCTACACAGTTGAAAAACTAATTATTGTGAATAACAATGATAGTTCTTAGAGGCTTCCCTTGTCCCATAAATCTCCTGGGAGATGTCTCAAGGACAGAGCAGAAATTATTAATCTAAGGAAAGATAATATTCTATCAGTACTTCTGAGCAGTGTTGATAAAATCAAATCAACAGCTAAATGAAGATGCAAACTAGATTACCCTCAATAAAACTGCACACTGATGAATTTCTGCTGCATCATAAGCAGAAAAAAGCCAAGAGAAAAAAGCTCACATAATTAGTGATTGAACTGTTTCTGAGTAGAAAGTGAAGTGCTATCTTCCTTTCTTTTCCTTTGAAAAAATGTTCTTTCAGAATGCTCCAAGATTTTGTGATTTCTAAGTTTTTACTACTTCAGTTCTTATACTGAGGATGAACAGAGAGGTCTCCTGAACAATCCCACTCACATATGTTCCATTTATACAAGTCTACAACTGCATCTCTGGATACTTATCAAAGCACTTTGCATTTAACTAGTCCTCTCTCTTCAGCAGTGAATGCCAATTAAGAAGAACAACCCACAAAATCTGTTGACACAACTATTAACTAAGAAGATTTTTTAGCTCTTCCTTACCTGCTATTAGTGCAATTTTTTTGTTTGGTGCAAACAGTGAAAGTCCTTGAAAGTGGCCAGCAACACCAATGTATTATTAAGAGGTGTGATTGTGCCATAGAAAACTGGTAGGAGAGGTTCTCCAAAACCTCCTCATTACTTTTTATTAAAATTATTTTCTCAGTACAAACTGAACTGCTCATAACTATTATATGTTCATCTTGATTAATATGTATCCTTTTCTACGGTAATCATGTTCACACTGAATGCAAGAGTCATAACTTAAGGTTATAAGATATGCTACAATTTGCTTCCCTTTTTCCCTCTCAACAGCAGAGTCTGCTCCCAGGAGTGGCCACACAGACTCATTTACTTTGCAGAGGCTCTCATCTTACATATGTCTATGTAAAATCTCACCAACATTTGAAATGGCTGTTTTCCACTCTCAACTCTATTCATCTGTTTTCCACCATGATGATCAATGTTAATTAACAACAACAAAAATCCTAATCCACCAAGTAGTTTTGACCCTGGGTGAAGACAGTAAGTATAATTTTATTGGGCTGCAGTGATTACGAGTATAATTATAACTCAGAATATCACTGAGATATACATATCTCAGAAGTTTATCTGCACTTTAATTATCTTTAAATATTAGCAATTCTAATTTATTTTTATCTCCTTTATGTAGTTAATGCATAACAATCTTTATTAATCTTCCAAACATAATATATCTCTCTGTTCTGCTTCAAGCTGTGGTTGAAGAGCCTTGTGACGGTCTTCATTTCTATGCCATCCAGCACACTGTTGAATGTGGTCTGCAGCTAAGACTCCAAAGAGCTGCAATAATGCAAGTAAATAAAGGAGCAACAACCTTCTAGTTTGTTCTCTGCAGGCTGCTCTACTATCTTAAACCTCTTTGTAACAGTTGTATGCAAAGCATAATAAATAACTGCATAAAATAGTTATCAACTTGTGTGTGTTTGGAGGCTTGGAGCTCTGAAACACAAACCTCCCAGCTCTGCCAGAGCCATGTCTATTCTGAAAGCACTCCAGTCCCCTGGTAGCCTACAGGGACACCATTCAGAATGAGAGATGCATTCACTGTAAAGTATTTAAATGGAGTATGGAGCTGCGGTGAAGCTTAATTGCTAACAGGAAACATTGAGACACTGCAGAAAAGAGGGAGTGCTTTTTTGAAAGAGTAACAAACAGAAGACAAAACTACCTGAAAAGGTAAAACTCAATCCAGCAAGGCCAGAAATGTAACATACTGTACTCTGACAGGTGCAATCACATACACGATAGCAAACAACTGACTAAAAAGTAATTTAGAAAAGTATTTTGGAATTGCAGTGCACGCCAAACTGAACTTGAACAAACAGGGAATCATTAGAGAAAAGGCAAACTCTACGTGGAGACATATAAAGCAGTCTCAGCCACAAGACATATGAAATAACCCCTTCTGCTGCATTCAACATTTGCAAAGCCTCAGACAGAATGTTGTGTTTAGTCGAAACCATGGCACACCATATGTGTGTATGAGCATCTAAACAGATTCCAGGGAGGAGAAAGAAGCGTGACAGGAGGCCCAGGAAGTAGAATCCACTAGAAAAACCCAACAGAGTGCAGATTTTTCTTTTGTTTGGTCTGGTATTAGTCTAAAGGAAAATAAAATTGAGGGACACATGGTGACAGTCTCTAAATACGCAGAAGCTTGCTGTAACTAGAAGAGAACTACTTGTCTTCCACGTCAGTGAGGGACACAAAGTAGTGCATTTCAGCTGCAACAAGGGAGTTTAGGTGAGACCTTGTGGCATATACCCTGCTCCCTCCAAAAGCTTTTTAACAGTAAATTCAGTGAGAACCTGGGACAGATTGCCTAGGGAGTCTGAAGGCTTTTAAGAATAAGGCAGACGAAGAACCAGTCATGAATGGTACAGGCAGAAGTGGCCTGTCACAATGCCCAGGACAGATCAGCATGCTCCAACTGAGCTTTGAGATTGTTTTTATACAGTTTTTATATGATATCAAGAAGAGAAGCTTCAAAACCAGAAGTGGAGAAGACAGACTCTGAAAGAGAACAAGTGTCTCCATTCTCACTGCCTTTTGCCTTTCGCAAAACCACGACTATTCGAGGAACATGAAGGACATCCAGGGAGTTTACATATGTAATAAAAACTACAGGAGCAGCTGGTGAGAACAGAGATACATTCAAAAATTCACCACTTGAATTATGAATCTGTATTAGTTAAATTTCAGAAAATGGTTTAAATATTTATATATTAAACATTTACATGTTAAAATGAAAGAAAATAGTTTTAAAACTTGCCCATATATATTACAGAATGGGTAAATACTTATTAACAGAGTGCACAATATTTTATTCTCAAGTAATATAAGCTTCACTAAGAAATAAATGACTATAATTACTATTATTCTGGAAATCTGTTTGAATTTAAAAACCATTCTCTGGCAGAGACAGATACATACCTGTGTAATTAACTCTTACTAAATGTAAATTCCCTTCTTCAGAAACCCAATGACTATTAAACAGACTTACATGACACTGCTAGCACAGTACTGAAAAATATAACCAGAAAAGTGGTTATCTTGGTGACCTGGTAAAGGAATTCAATGTGTCTCCCTGCTAGATCAGTGGCTCAAATGCTGGCCCACACTAGTGATGACTGACAACTGCAATCATCTAATGACCTTTTGCCAGCTGTGTGAATAAAAGCAACAATTTTTGTCCCAGAGCAATCTGTCCTCAATGAAGCATTATCAGCACAATTTAACAACCCCCCAGCCAGGCTCCATGAGGCAAAGTTACGGGTAGGCAGATGGATAGAAAAATTCCCACACTGAAAAGGAGCACTCTCATTCTGAACAATGCTGGCATGCCAAAATTTGACATTTAGTCTCAAAAAAGTGATCAAGAAAAGAAAAGGAGCAGCTACCACTTCTTACTTTCAGCAGAGGACTATGCAGGCAGTCCTTAGTCTGCCAAAATTTCCCATTTTTATGACTACTTGGTCTAAGCAAGAATTAAACAGCCACAAAGCAGCTTCAGAGCAGTTTTTCTGTAGAAGTTTGATCCTCCACCAGTGATGGTATTGGCCATTCAATCTGCACTACACAAGACACACAAACACCATAGTGATCAAAAGATAGTGTTTTTTCAGCATTTATTACTATTAGAGATATCAAGATGGTGGCTTTTTATTGATGCTGAAGTTGTATGAACTGCCATTTGTGTAAGATTTTAATAACTGTCTTGATTAAGTTTTCAAACCACACCTGAAGACTCAACTCTGAGGATCAGCAAACCAGTGCTATCAGAACAGCAAAGAATATCCCCTGTGCAACACCTCACCAGTGTGCAGCCACGGACAAATTTCATTCTGAATGCTTCTGCTCCTACAGAATGAAGTTAATAATACTCACTACCTTTGAGAAATAACATTGATAAGCCTATACAAATGGGAGAAGAAAAGTTGAAAGTAAATTCCTACTGAGAAACAATAAATAGAATTTTTATTTATCTTGTGAGTAAGAAAGTTAATTAAAACAGTAATGTGTTCATGCTTAATTATTGGAGGTGCATTCAATCACAGGAGTGAATATGAAAGCTGGAGGAAAAATAGAAGGGAAGAAAATCTTCACTGACTTATTCAGAAAAAGGACAAAACCTAAGCATTTTCACTACAATAACATTATCATTTTAGTATCTCTATATTGGCAAAGAATCTACCTACTGAGATTCCTGAAGGCTCAACAACACATGCTCATTTCAGGTGTCTAAGTGAACAAGTTTTTAAATCATTTTCCTGATGATGAAAATATATTTTGTAATTTATTGTAAAAATCAAAACTATTTATTTATAATTAACAATGCAATTATTTAAGACACGGGAGGCAATTCTTTTAGCTCTACTACAATTGCTTAAGCTCGTTTGAAACTCCTGTGTTTAAAAAGGGATTCTCTACACTGTGTTCAATGGTTACAGGTATGTTCCAGGCCATGCTATTTTGCCTTGTGTTTTAAGGAATTCTGACAAGGAAATGGAGCATGGAATGCAGCTTGGGTTAAGTAAATCAAGTAACATCTCTATTCACTAGAAAAGTGAAAAACAAATCACTGCAAGTTCAAACAAGAGTTCTACTGAGCAAGGTACAAGAATAATATTTCATAATGAGTTTTAGTTAAACTACTAAGCAATTGCTTCTCTCAAAGGCTTAAAACGAATGCTTTTATAAAGTCTAGAGCATGAAGGTTCTACAGAATCTTACATTTTAAGAAGCTCTCCCATTCCTTGCACACTTAGCAGAAAAAATAAACAATGTACTATTACAAGCTTGGAACTAGTGAATCACAAAGTCTATATGATGATCCAAATGAACACAGAGAATATTATTTTAGTATTTTAGCATTACTCTCCACATTGTGTGGACTAGCATTGTGTTAATTCTCCTAAAAGCAGTTTTGTACTCCTCCATCCCAAACCACATTTCCATTGTGCATTCTGCTAAACAAAAGCTCCCAACTTCCTAAACTGTGCATCAATCCCCTGTGGTATATAAGAAGGGGACAAAGCAAATCCAGACATTTAGACCTTAAACCAGGATTTGAACTCGACTGGTGAAGAAAGCAATGCAAAGTCTATCCCTTCACCCTCTTACTTGAAATAGATCTTGTTCCTATTCCAGATACTTAAGGAATATCTGAACTGCATTCAATGGAGTTGCTCAAATATGAGTGTAGAATCAACTTAAATGGGTATAGAGACAAATGCTACTCTGCTGCTCCACAGCATATGGATTTCAAAGTTCAAGGACATGTAAGGTCATCATAAGAAATCTTTTACTTGATACTTTTTTAGACATAAACTCCTTGATTCTGACAATTTCGACCCTTAAAAAGGAGTGTACTGTGGCTGCAAATTCATAACATATTTAATATACAATCTCTTGGCTTTCAAGAACTATGTGGCCTTAAAACTAGAGCACTACATTTTCAGTTAGTGTTTTTTCACTCACCTCCAATTAGAAGAGGTAATGGCAGATTAAAGTGGTGTTTGTAACAACCATATGCCAAGGGTGTAAGATGCTAAATTCACATAGGCAAACTGCCAATGCTGTCACAGTTGTCACTATCATTTTGTTGAGGTCCTCCAGAGCCAGACTGATGCCTTGGTGCCAAAACCACAGTCACTGCCAAACCACTAGGTGAGATCAGAGCTGAAGACTTCAGCCCTCTTCTTGGGAGCTCTGAAAGAAGTGGCTCAAAGCTTATTTTCTCCCTGCAAGAGGGCAGGTGTCTACCACACTGTGGTGAGCACTAAAACTGTGGTGTTTGTCACATTCCTTTCTCCCCCCAATATTTCTTCATTTTCTTCCTTACTGCAATATGAAATCCCAAAGAAAACAAAAGGAATAAACCAGAAACAAATAACAATATGCAACTTGTTTTCCTCAAGTATTCATTCTACCCTCCCATCCCATGAGACCAGGGAAGGATTCAAACCTCAAATACTGTTAGAAGAAAGTAAGTCCAACTCTTCAAAAATCAATCCCTTTTTGCTTGTGATGGACTCTTAGGAGAGGGATGAAAATGATGCCAAAATAACTTACTCTTCTGAAGAAAAGGGGAGAATTATTTGTCTCTGCTGAGAATCCATGTAAAAAGTACATGCCTTTATTCTCTGGTATGAGAATGCTTTCTCTCAACAGAGAAATTCAAAGCTACTGAATGTTTCTCCAACTTCCAGTGACTATCCATATAGATAGTCACACTCAGAGTTATGGTCAACAGTTTGATGTCCAAGTGGAGAGCAGTGATGAGTGGAATTTCTCAGGTGTTGGCATTTGGGTCGGCGCTGCATAACATCTTTGTCAGCAACACAGTCAGTGGGATTGAGTGCACTCTCAGCAAGTTTGCCTATGACACCAAGCCGTGTGGTGCACTTGACGTGCTGGAGGGAAGGGATGCCACTCAGTGGGACCATGACAGGAAGTTCAACATGGCCAAGTGAAAGGTCCTGCACATAGGTCAGGAAAACGCCAAGCACAAATATGGGCTGGGTGGAGAATGAACTGAGAGCAGCCCTGAGGAGAAAGACTTGAGGGTCTTGGTTGACAAGAAGGTCAACATGACCCAGCAATATGCACTCGCAGCTCAGAAAGCCAATTGTGTCCTGGGCTGCATCAAAAGAAGCATGGCCAGCAGGTCACCACTGGTGACGCCCCACCTGGAGTGCTGCACTCAGCTCTGGGGCCCCCACCATATGCAGGACACAGACCTCTTGCAGTGGGTCCAGAGGAGAGACATGAAGATGATCAGAGGGCTGGAGCTCCTCTTCTATGAAGACAGGCAAAGAGAGCTGGGATTGTTCAGCCTGGAGAAGAGAGGGCTCTGGGGTGACCTAACTGTGGCCTTCCAGTAGCTAAAGAGGGTCTGTAAGAGAGCTGCAGAGGTACCTTTTACAAGGGCATGTTGTAATAGAACAAGGTGAAATGGCTTTAAACTGAAAGAGGGTGGGTTTAAATTAGATATTAGGAAGAAATTCTTTACTGTGAGGGTGGTGAGGCACTGCAACAGGTTGCCCCAGAGAAGCTGTGGATGTGCCATCCCTGGAACTGTTCAAGGCCAGGCTGGATGGGGCTTTAAGTAACTTGGTCTAGTGGAAGATGTCTCTGCCCATGGCAGCAGGGTTGGAACTAGGTGATCTTTGAAGTCCCTTCCAACTCAAACCATTCTTTAATTCTATGATATATTTGTGCATAAGGGAAAGAAACAACATTAAGACCATCTCTATAACCATACCAAAAAAATGAGAGCTGATTATATCATCAGCTCTTGCACTGCTTAGCAGGTTGAGCTTAGTACAGTTTTCAGAGGACACTGCTTTCCTCTGCTTCTCTCTGTTATTTTTTATACTAATGAGGGAATCTAATGCTCATGGAATGACACCACTGGTAATGGTAAGATCCAGGAATAGCATGGGCAGGTGCTGTACACAAGTTTCTCCCACAGCTCTGCCAATCAACCCCAAGTCTGACTCATCTTCTCTCAGTATTGTATTTTCCTGAAGCAGAGAATAATCACCGTGCCAAACTATACAGTGTAAAGTTCCGCTTGGAATGAGAATGACTATAGACAAATTTTCCCTATCAATGCCTCACAACTTGAAATCAGTGCTGTAAGGGCTTGAAGATGGGAGTGAAAGACTGAAAAAGAAAACAAACTCAGGAAAATTACTTCACCTAGAAAACTTCCTGCAAAAGAAATCAGAAGAAATTCATCCCAGCCCCAAGATGAGAAATATCCTTTTAAAGACTTGACCTTCTTTCATTTCTGCAACGATATCTAAATGGCAGCTGCTTTTAAATCAAACTAAGTTGTAAAAGCAAGTTGCATTATTAAATTCCATCTTTCTTCTGCAAGAGCTAATCCAAAGTGCATCTGTCAATAGCAACATCTATTTTTGGTTCGTCTCAAACTATTTTAAGCACAGTACTAGAAGGTATTCAAAGAATGGCAAAAGGAGCCAAACAACAATTTTGTTGTTGCAATTTTAACACTTATAAGCCTACATATCAGCCTAGAAGTAGGTGAGCTGTGAGCCAGACCAGAAGACTCTTTATCCATGATTAAGTGTCACTGTGAGGTGCTAATATGGAGAGGCATATAAGAACTTAGTTGGCAACTTTGTAAGGATAAAATAAAGGCTTTTTATTTAAAACAACAGTTGAGTTATTAATGCAGTAAACACCTTAGAGCAAGTGCTGTTTTTAAGTCCTTGCAAAAGTATTTCTTCCTTCTGTAAAACCCACCCCAGGCTATTTCCTGAAAAAGTCTGTCATTGTGATAGATGGAAGTAAGCAGGGAAGTAAAAACAAATTTCAAGAAGTGCTTGGCAGCAGAAAAGTTATTAATGCAACTTAATGTATCATTCAACAAGACTAGCCAGGATAAATTTTTGATGTGTGGCAAGCATTTTAATCAGTTTGACTTTTTCATGAAGGTCATAGAGTCTTTCAAGGTAAGGGCATATGTACAAGCTACGGCACAGTAAGTTAGACTATGTACTTGCAGGGAGTCATATAGAGCCAACAACTTACAGGCATGCTCTTACCCTGGTGTGTCAAGTATATTGAAACAGCTCTCCCTTCAGTGCAAGGTAAGGTGGGTAATTTGTTCTTCCTTTGGGCTGTCAAAGTGTAAGATCTTAAACTTAGGTACAACACTGCAGCTGCTCTACCACAAATTTTCTTAGTGTAGTAATCTTTATCACTGGTCCACCCCTGCACTGTACAACATCTGTGTAATAAATCTTTGAAAGAGCAAAAGACAGGCATTGTGGCATTTTCCAACTGCCATTAATTCAGGTTTCATATACATGACACCTTACATTTCAGTTCAAATCTTGACTCAGTTATATTCAAAGACTGCTAAAGAACAACAACTCATTATAGTTCCGTGCATGTTACATAGCAAAGCTA
Organism: Pseudopipra pipra; assembly: GCF_036250125.1. Lineage (NCBI taxonomy): Eukaryota > Metazoa > Chordata > Aves > Passeriformes > Pipridae > Pseudopipra > Pseudopipra pipra. Next base: position 72,262,686 of record NC_087551.1, on the reverse strand, counting down.
GGAAGATTGCTAGTATTAGTAGGTATTTCTTCAGGTATATGAGAATAAAGGAAGAACCTTGGCAGGAGACATGCCTTTCATTAAGGACACGGATCAGGACAGATTCAGCAACATTTTTCTTTACTACTTAGTAATTCTGACAGAAATTAAAACTATTCAATAAATTCTGCAGCACTGTTCATTCTCCTATAGTCATCAGTTTTTGCCTACTCTCAGTATACTTCTTGCATTCTTAATTTTGAGGTTCTGTCACAATTCCCTGCAATGTTGCCCAGGTTTTGGAATGGCTGTGCAAAGGTTTCATCTAGGCTGATAGCCATTTATACACTGCTTTGATAAGCTTCCATCTCCCCTTCCCTCCTCCAAGCAGAAGAACCATCAAGGCTCTAAGTAGGACTCCACAAATGGAAATGAGGACTGGAGTCTGGCTGAAGTGTGTAGCACTGACAGGCTGAGTTACCACAGCAGTGACCATGCAGTCTCAGTCCTGACTCTTACAAATAGTCTTTTTCACAGTTCAGCTGAGATTTTTCCATGTATTTGAATGAAAGCTATCAGAAACTAATTTCCAAGATGTTGCCATATCGAGATAATTGGTTGGTAAAAGGCAAAACTGGATGATTGGTGAGCCAAGAGTACTCCTTAGAAGCACTGATCCCAGTGTAACTACACAGGTCACATTTCCCTAGAGCTGGAACTGAGCAGAAGTAACTAAGGAGAAAACCAGAATCAGTGATACTGACTTCCACGCTATTACAGCCTAGCGTTGAAGCTCTGCCAGTGCTTTGCAAACTGAAGGTTACAAGGCCATAGCAACAACATGCTTCCTCCTTGAATTATTTGTATTACTGCTCTACTTTACCTTAATTTAGCATGTAATTGATTTAAATATAAAACGAGATTTTGTTTTTCCGGACATTTATTTTATAAAATTATATTTACTAGAAAAATACATTATTTCTAATTCACAGCAACATCTTCTATATCCTTTCTAATTACATGGGTATTTGTGTTCCATTATTATACTTCTGGGTTTGATGGCAGTATTATAATTGCAGCAAGTTCTTTCCTAAAGAGAATGCAGTTTTCTTTCTTTTATTCAGCTTACTATGCCCTGAAGTTATCCTGCAAAGTCCATTAATGAATTTAAGTGAAGCAGTAAAAACACATTTTCTGTAAGAACACTTCCAGCAAACTGTCCTCTACCACACTGTTATTTCTGTCTGGAGATGCAGAGACAAACAGATGGGGTTGTTTACAACCACCTTATGCACACACACTACTGTCTTTATGTTTTTCGAGAACCTGCCCTGTGCATGTGCCAGAGGTAAAATTAAAAATAAGATATTAAGAAAAATATCTAATCTCCTTTCAAAGACTCCAAGCCGTGCTGTCACACTGTTGCTCATCTTCTACGTAATTTCACTTTTTTCCAGGCTAAGTTTATTTAAATTCCACTTTTGGCACTAGATCCTGTTATACCTTTGTCTATAGAAGAAAAAGCTTCTGTTCTACTCTTACTCTTCAGATGAAAAATCCTACATAGAAAATAATGAATCCACCTTCCAATATTTTTTCTATAAATTGTAGATATTAAATATGCTAAGCATCACAATATAATGACTGTTTTTCTAGATCCCTAATTATTTTGGTTGAGTCACCATCCCTGGAGGCTTTTAAAAGACATGCAGATGTGGCACTTAGGGGCACGATTTAGTGATGGAGTTGGCAATATTAGGTTTATGGTTGGACTCCATGATCTTAAAAGGTCATCAAGTCCAGCCTTTGACTGATCATCACCTTGTCAATTAGACCATAGCACTAAGTGCCACATCCAGTTGTTTCTTGAACACTTCCAGGAATGCTGAACTCTATCACCTCCCTGGGCAGCCTGTTCCAATGCTTGACAATCCTTTCCATAAAGAAATTCTTCCTGAATAACACTAAAAATTCTTAGACCTTTATAATAACTGCTTCATGGAGTTTTATATTAGAAATTATAATTACATATATGTATGTATTTTAAACTCCTTTCATCTTTTGCTCCTTGTTCTAGTCCTCCCAGCACTGTAAACAAAGGGTCTAATCCTGTTCTTAGGATAACCAAAGTGAGTTGCTCCATGTCTAACTGCACTGATGCATTAATGAAGACAATGCTATGGCACTCCTTGGCAAGGTGAACAGAATGGGAAATTCTTACATAACATGAATGAATTTGGTTTTTGTTCACATCACTAGATATTTTCCTACTTTCTGTCCTAGTAAGACCTTTCATAGTTCTATGGCAGATTTTATATTTGATACAAGTTAAAAATGAATCAATGCATTTCCTTCTTTCTTCTCAGTTTCTTCTTGAGGTCTTAATAGCGATCCACAGCATGAACTTGTGGCAAAAATTATCACTATTTTCATACAAGAGTGGTGAAGACTGAAGTGTTTTATCTATTGTTGTCACTTCCCACGATGGGCCACGGAATACTGTGGAAGTGCTGGGAAGACAACAGGTTATTCCAAGTTTCCTCTATTTTTCCACTGCTTTTTAAATCTTGTCCTATCACTTGCCTATGGGAGCCATATAAAGTTGTCCTGATGGAAGAGATACATAAACATGAAAAGAATACTGTAACACGCAAAAAAAAATTAAAGAACATATTGCCTCCTAATATAAGATGATGGGAGTACTGAGTCTGCTCTGGTTACTTGCAGTGGCATCTTTCAGTTTCTCTATCAAGACTTGGTGGGATTCCTTCAGCATGCACATAGACCTGAATTCAGGAGCTAATCAAAGCCCTCTCATTCACAGCCAAGCAAAAATTTAAACTCTTGCATAAGTGATTAGAGCAAGACAGCAGGGTTCATGTTTATTACCTGAACTGTCTGATAAACCGAAGGATCAAATCCTTTCACTGTCACCTCTCGGAAAACTCTTGGCTCCAGTTCCTCTTTGGTCAGATCACAGTGATATATAATACCTAAAATACAAAATACAGTGCAAGTTTATCAATTTAGTATATATCCACCATTAAAAGGATGCCAGTTTACACACTGTGATGCAGTAATGAATGAATGGTGAAGGTAACTTGGCAGGGTGAAAAACAGTAGCTTCTGACATTTTTTCATTTATTATATAATTTAACACATTTGAGTATGTGCCATACAGTGCGACTATCATGTTTGCACACTGGCTAACATACTACAAAACCCTAATATTCATGGCTACACTAGAGATACATATGATCCATAAACAAACTTGATTGTTAATTATTCTATGTTTTTCTCCTTTACAGCAAGCTGGTCCCTGCAAAATTAGAAACATATATTAGGGAAAATAACACTAAAAGTTAAGGCAACAAGTATTCTACTAGGATCCTTAAGGTAATAAAACTAACCAATGTGGACAGGACTTGACTGAAATAATGCCATATTGTATTGTGTACATTTTAGATACTTTCAGGAAACCAGATGTAATTAATACAGAGGTTACAGTTATAAAAATTTATACTGAAACATGAAATGATGAGGAAACATATCTGATACAAGGGAATTGCCTCATTAAATTGCTTTTATAGACTCTGGAAGATCAGGAAGTTACAGATTGGCAAAGAATACAGATATAAATCAACATTTCTAATAACTGATAAAGGCTTTTTCCATAATGGTGAATTAATAGGGGACTAAAAGTAGGACTACCCTAATCTGCTGGGATTTTTTTTTTCTTCATTTATCACAAAATGACTAGCAAACCTAATCAGGGTGACAGATGCAAACAAGCATTAAAGCAGTGTTTCCCTTAAAGATTAGGATCCAGAAAACGATGTGAAAGAGCAATGTAAAGCACTGGAGGCAGTAACAGGCAGAGCAGCCAACTGACACAAATGCAGCTGCCCAAGCTGGATAATGTACTGGCAAATATTACACACAGAGCAGGCAGAAGAGCTGCATCTTAGTAAACCACATGATGAAGTATAAGCACAGTCACAGACTGCATTTCAGGAGCCAATCAGCCTAATGCTACAGTAACATGCAATTCAGCCCCTGGTACTGAATCTTTTCTTCTATTTTTAGTGTCACAGCAGTTATATCAAGAAACATTGTAATATTGGGGCCTGAATTCTTTTTCGGTGTTCTAAATAAATAAAAATACCAGAGTGGTCACCTAAATGTCTGATTGGAGTGGACAGCAGGGATAACGATATTTTTCAGGGAATAACGAAAATTATTTTTATGGTATCAACATCTAAGGTTTTAGAACCGCTTTATTCATTATTTCATATATATGTTTACTATTAATTTTTTGTAAGTATTAAACACCAGTATGTTAATTTGTTTCTCATTAGAAAAAAAATAGTACAAGTGCAAATTGTATTGATTTCTAACAGTAAAGTAGAAAGATCTAGGTTAATCAAGGATCAGCCCCATACCCTTTGTCAGACTATTCCAATGATTGGGTGAATGGAGGTTGTATGCAAATTAAAAAATATCCATACACCTTCCTAAAAATTACCTCTCTGCTCTGCTTTCCTCACCCGTTCCTTATTCCCATACAGTCTGCCTCCATTTCTTACCTTCCATTTTAATTCTAGGTTCCAGGTCACTCTGCCCCAGTTAACAGAGCTATGCCATGGCGAATTCTTTGTAGATGCTAAGCAAATGAATCAAAAGGAGAAAAAAATTCTGCCTAAGCAACCAGCAGGCAGTGAGAGCAGCCATTGCTGACTGGTTGGCAAGCCATGGGCTCAAACAGATCTCCAGGCTCTTCCCCTACGCGTTTAGCAGCCACAGAGACTCTACTGGCTCAGCTGAAATGAACAGTGGAGGCTTGTAAGACTGGCCCACGAGGCAGGACATGAGCAAGTGAACTATCTGCACCATCAAGCTGGATGAAGTCAGAAGTAAATGCAAGAGTGTCAAGCTACTATCCAGCTGCAATGATCTGAATGTTGTTTAAAAGACGAACTGAAAACATAAGGTATCTTATTCCTGGTTATGTAAACAGTAAGATAACAGGAAATTAATCACACTTCTTATCTGCTAAGAAAGATAATTTTGATAATTTCACATGATCCTTTCTAGCAAAACCAGCAAACCTATCAAAACTGCAATATGGCCATTTTGAAATGTAATGTTGCTGTGCTCTAACTGAAACAGAGCAAAAATATATGTCAGATACTATAAGAACATTTTTGATCATCTTATGATTCCCAACCTTGGAAGAAGATAAAGATCCTGAAGCCTATATCCTCCCCTCCATATTTGAATCCTGTCTTTTATTAGCTATTGAAGAAGAGGAATTAAAAAGAGCAAACAGCAAACACATTTTCTTATCATATACTAGCTAGACTATAGTGTAGAAACTCCCTTCCTATGCAGAATTCTAGAATATTTATTGGTGTGCCACATATGCATTACATAATGCTTTGGACATCTCCAGCTTTGCAGGATTGTAGAAGAAAGATTTCTACAGCAATCCAACAACAGCAAGTGCTGTAAGGACACATAGTAAGGTTGTTCTAATGAGCTATGCATAAATGAATCACTAAACTTTCAGAGGAAGAATTTCTGTGACTTTTATTAATGTTCTTTAAAATTTTGATAAAAATCACATTAAATACATTAACAATCGTCTTCAACAGCATTTGTCAACTTATATTTTGCTGTATGAAGCAAGAGTTGTGAGAATGCTACAATTTCATCTCCACTACAAGTCTGTCTTGACTAATTTCTTAACGCAGGCCTCTAAAATACTAGTAGGCATATTATTTAGGCTTGATGGATGAAGGACTGGTATGTTTTGAAACGCACAACCACTGCTTACTACATGGGGAAGGGTGAAGCAGTTTTATCTGCATCTTAAACATACCAAATAACAACTAAACAACAGAAAAAGAGACAGATGTTGTTCACAGGAAAAAGAACAACAATATGAAGGAAAAAAGTCTTACCTGGAGACAAAAAGGAAGTAAACTGATAGAATATTTCAGTGTCCTTCTTTCGGCCACTATATCCCACAATACTGCCAACCTCTAGGGGGAAAGTCTTGAGATGTGCACCAGTGGCGAGGTCATGAAGTTGCAGGATATTCTTCACGTCGTGCAGATAGCACAAAACTAGGAAATTTGATCTCACACAATCAACCCATTCTGCACAATAAAAAAATGTAAGAAAGCAAACAATCAGAACTCTTAAATCTTTGTAAGTCACCTGCCTTCTGAAACAAAAAAGTGAACCCAAAATCAAGTCTGACATTCTCTAGAAATGCACTAACCATGCCACTTGAAGCTAATTTATGCAGACATAGGAATAAAGAATTGTCTAATCAATATGCTTATGCATTTGGGATGTTTATAGAACAATATTGCTCTTAAATATCACATATTTCAATGCAAACCCCAAGCAAAACATTTATCTTTTCCAGCAATACTTACAGAAATTCATGAAAATCAAAACAATCATTATGATTTATACTCAAACTAAACTAATGAAAAAAGACGTGATCCTATATTGCATTGAAGTATAGAACCTAAAGGTTACTATGTCTTGGTTTTACTGCTTAAGTAATCAGGAGGCTATTCTTGTAAGTAAGCTCTACTGGGTGTAAGAAAAGGGCTACTCTGGAGTGATATTCTCAACAGGCCATTAAAAATACCCCACATGCTTATTCAAGGAACTAATGTTGCTAAACATCATTCTTGAGACTGTAAAATAGGAGGAGGAGGATGCAGCACAGTGAACACAATCCACCAAAAGGACCCAGAAACAAATAACTCTGCAGAGGTTCATTGCCTTTATGCCTCTCCTGGCAGTCCTGGGCTCCTGCAGACCTGCCCACTTTGTCTGTGCAGCTGCGCAGGAATGAGAGCTTCTGCTTCACAGAAGACAGCAGAACTGTCACATTCTGAGTTTGTTCCTCAGAGCAGTTACTAGAGATACGTGAACTTTTTCTTCACGGCATGCTAATTTTTTTTAATTACAATAAAAAATCTGGGCTGGTAATTTCTAAAAAAAATCTCTGTAGTCCTACTGACCATCTCACTTCAATCTCTGTCTTTGTATCCTTCAGAGCTCCGGCTCACCCAGAATATATCATGTAATATAGTCACTCCTGTCTCCTGTGTCGCTGGCTTTACTCTTAGTGACAAATCTGTTTACTCATGCAAGCAAGAAAAAGACTGAAACCTCTCAATCTCACTCAGTATTTCTGTCATATAAGAAACTACTTCGCAACAAAAGTATTTCAAGTTCTCCTTAACTCACAAATCAAATACAAACAAGAAAAAAGACAAACAAGGTTAAAAGTTAAGAAAAAGCATCCTGGAGAAGGTAATGAGGGCATTTTTTTTTGTTTGTAGGACTAGGTAAGGAGGTGATTCTTATTCTCTTTCAACTATGTATGTGCAACTTCTTCCCCGACAAGTCAGACTGGAACTCTAAATCATGGGCAAGGTACCAGCACTGGACAATGTCTTTTCTTATCTGCTGGAAGCAAAAAATGAGGACATGGAACCAAATGAGAAAACTCCCAAGCGTGTAAGCCTATGAGTACTCTGAAAAACACCATAGGGTTAACTGAGCACACAAGCTTCCTGATGGCTGAGACGAGCATGAAAGATTACTAACATCCATGCATTCTTGTCATTCAGGATCAACGATCTCATGGTGTTCATTCTGACTTTCCCTCCTGTCTTCACTACAGTGCCAAAAGATAAACTTCAGTTGCAGTAACTCCCCTCCCTATCTCTTAACCATTTATGAATTAGCTAGCAGGTATGAAGGTTAAAGGTATGAAGAAAAATACCATTTTTCACTTGGGAGTGCACATTCTAGCTGAGGGAAGGGAAGCATTTTACATGCACTGAGTTTAGGTGTGCAGATGTGTAGGTACAGTGAGGTACAGGGAGCAATTGCTAGCTCTGCCTCTGCTTGTTAAATGGTGAATTGAGATTCAAGGAACTGCTCAAGATCACACTCACATCTATGACACGTTCATGAACTTGTTTTATTTCTCAGCTCTTCTTACTCAGGAGATCTATGCTGCTTTTCTTTACATTGTCACAAGTAAAGGGCTGGATACTAACTGCTACTCTCAAGTTGCCCTGCTCTACCAGTATTGGGCATTTTGCAGGGGCAGGGAGATGGGGGCTGTCACAGATCTCAAAATTAATCCTTTAACCTTCTAAAGCCAGCAGGTTTATCCTACGTCTTAGGTTGCAGTGTCTATAATGATCAGTCTGCATTTACAGTTTCAAAGCTGCCTTTCAACCAATTCAGCACACCTACTTGTAGCTATGTGGTCACTTAAAGCATAAGTTCAGTGCTAGATGTGAATGTCTCCTATGGTTTTATTTTAGACTCCCTGAAAATGAGAAATAACTCTTTATAAACAAACTCCAAAGGGGAGGAAATGAGTCTCATCACACTACAATATGTTCCGAGACGCCTTCTTCAATTTCATTTTAAAATAGCTGTCATTCTTTCTTTCCCTCAGCTTACAGAGTAGAGATCTACCTCAACTCTGTGTGAAATTCATGCTGACAGTTGTAAAATGAGGTGTGTGTACAACCCCTTTGCGGGAATGTGCTTGGTTTTTTCCCAGTATTTCCCAAATTATCTCCTTTATAAACAGTTCTTGAAAAAAAAAGGTCAAAGATAATAAAAAGTCCATCTTAATAAGTTGAAGAAACTAAATGACATTCACACCACCTTGTAGGCATGTGTATTTCTTGGTTAAATTATATTAGCTATAGAATCTTCCAAAGAATGCATTATGATACTTTGTAGAACATTTCTTTATGCCATTGATGGACACTGGCAGGGATTCATAATTCTTAATCCTGAATTTATTATTTGTAGATAAACCTATTTCTGTATGTGCAAGTGCAGCTTTTATGAAATTTAATTTAACACACAGAAATAAAGCAGGCTACGGCTTCCAGGCAGATCACAACAGAGCAGGAAACTTAAACCAAGGATCAGTATATCCAAGTAAAACATATTTGTGAGCTATGGCATCACTAACTATAACGTTTATAAAGAAATACTGATACAGCTAAACTACATCTTGTTAAGGAGTCACTCCCACACATATGTACAACTGGATAAGTAGCAATACTCATTTACCCTTTGAATCACTGCTGTCATAGCTTTTGCAGAAGGTGTTCACATTGTCATCTCTGGATCACACAAAATCAAATTCACTTGACTACAAGGTTTTCAAGACAATGAATTATTAACTGTCATTGCTATAATTATGTCTTCCTTAACAAATCTTAGAATGATTCGAAAAGGATGACATGGAGACTGGCTTGCTTACTGGCTTCATCAAGTGAAGGAGTGGGTTTTTTTTATTTATTCAGGACTACAGCTTCCTGAAGGTGAGAAAACTCCCATACCTTGGTGCTAAGGATACAGTAATTCTTTGTCCGCCACAAAGAAGCAACCGAACAATTCAAACTTACTTTCCTGTAAGATCTACTACAAATCTACTAAGATCTACTTAAAACTCATCTTCTTATGGAGACACTTTCATTTGTTAGTTAATCCAATTCCTTTATATACCACTCCAAAAAGCTAGAGAGAGAAGTGGACGTTTGACTACCTCCTCTGGCTTCACATTCAAATACAGTAGAAGACTAATGACACACAACAGACTCCTTAAAGTCACTCTGATGGTTATGTTGATAGATGATGTTAGATTATAGATTATGATAGATTATGTTTGCTTTCAAGTGTTTAAGAGCTGAATGCCTGTTGGTTTGTTTTAGTGAGGAAAGACAGATGTTACTGTAAATATGCATATCAAATCATATACACAAAGAGAATTCTACTCATTCTACAAAGCAACTCTTCACTAGAAAAGTAGCAAACATGAAGAAGTTTGTATAAAAAATTATTAATAAAAAAGGAGTGTATTTTTGAATAAATAATATTGGTCAGATAAACTGAATTGTACCTTGTACTGTATGGAGAACAAACTACATAAATGTACACTAAGCATCTGTCAAAAAACAGCTCAGAAGAGGTTTTTCTGCATTATCTGAAACTAATTCTAGCTTTCATAGAACTTTCTGCAAAATAATGGCATTAAAAAATACACCTTTTTTTAATTGTATCAAAACCAAAGATTTATGCTTCGAACTTGCTTTTACACTTAAGAGACCTCCATGCTCTTCAACTTTCCTGAGGCTTTTTTTTGAAGTATTGTTTACTCCTCTTATTCCAGGAACAACAAAAAATCCTGTCTCAAATTCTGATCAATTCTGTTCAAAGTGTGCTACACTACTGCCAGATTTACTCTTTTCCTTCTTTCTGCTTACAAAGTCCCTCTTGTTGTAATCCCTGACTGTCTAGTAAACATTTATTACACTGACATAAAGCAGGAAAATACTTTCCCCTCATTTCCTACAAACACAGAATTAAACCAAGGACAGATGAAGCAACTTCACTATGGCCACACAGGATGTAAGAGAGAGAGAAGGAGAGAGAGACTGATTCTGGCAGCCAGAAGGGCCAACTGTGTCTCGGGGGGCATCAGGCAAAGCATCACCAGCCGGTTGAGGGAGGGGATTGTCCTACTCTGCTCTGCACTGGTGCAGCCTTCACATTTAATATTGTGTGCAGTTTTGGGCACCACGATATAAGAAAGATATTAAGCTATTAGACAGTGTCCAAAGGAGGGCAATGAAGATGACGAAGGGCCTTGAGGGGAAGCCCTATGAGGAATGGCTGAGATCACTTGGTCTGTTCAGCCTAGAGAAGAGGAGACTGAGGGGAGACCTCATTGCAGTTACAACTTCCTCATGAGGGGAAGAGGAGGAGCAGGCACCGATCTCTTCTCTGTGGTGACCAGTGACAGGACACAAGGGAATAGCCTGAAGTTGTGTCAGGGGAGGTTTAGATTGGATATTAGAAAAAGGTCCTTCTCCCAGAGAGCAGCTGGGTACTTGAACAGGCTCCCCAGGGAAGTGGTTACCAAGCCTGACAGAGTTCAAGAAGCATTTGGATAATACTCTCAGGGCCATGGTGTGACTCTTGGGGATGCTCCTGTGCAGAGCTAAGGATTGGACTCAATGATCCTTGTGGGTCCTTTCCAACTCAGCATATTCTGTGATTCTAAATGTCTTGTATCTCAGGAAAACTTTTAATTGCGAATCCTATACAAAGTTTAAACACAGGAAAAAATTAAGAAGGCCTGTAAAAGATCATTCAATAGACTAATTACTGAATTAATTTGAAAAAAGCAGAATAGGAATTCTTTAACTTGACTTGAACTCTTACCTAGAACATCTTTTTCATGTTCAGGGACGAGAACTTTCCATTTGGATTCCTCTGGATCACTGAAGTCAATGTTGATTAACTGGTAATTTGGAGAATGGCGGTTTGTCTTGAAAGTGAACACTGTTCCTTCATTGGTGACATACTCATACTCAGCCTCAAAGTTATCTATCAGTTTCACCCAGTGAAGAATTCCTGAAAGATAAAACATAGAATATAAATTCTTCATCTCCTGAAACAAAACATTTTAACACCGGAGGGCAAGGCTTTCCTGACAATTGTTGTAGGCTCTTTCTTTAACAACAGCAGTGACCAGAAGCAGTATAGCTATGGAAAGGCCAAAATGTCTACTAAGTATTAAGAACTTCCCAAGAATTCTCCAGATTGATAGGCTGCAGTGGAAAAATGCCAGTTCATGGACATGTTAACATAACTGGTTTTGAGGAATTTCTAGGGAAATACATGCAGAATACTGACAGGATTACGGCTAGTGTTTTACCAGCTTTCCTAAGGGGCTGTTGGAAAGCTCAGATGTTTGCTACAGAAGTGCTTCAATATTACACTGACTGCCGTGAAGCCAATGCCTTTGAGCACATCAGGTTCTTGTCAATGGAGCTCACAAGTCCCCACTTCTACAGACTTCTTAGAATGAAGAGTCACAGCTGAGTCAAAAGCTGCACTAAGCTTTCAAGCTCCATTTTATTTCAAATAGCTTTTCTAAAATTATTATATAATTATAAAGAAATGTTTCTGGGTTGTTTTTTTCTTTCTGGAAAAAAAAACAACTTTGAATGGAAAATTTTCCATTCTTCTTAAAAGCCCAGAACTTCCCACAGAATAGAAATTATGCTATTTGAATGAGTACAATAAACTTCAACATAAGGAATTTCCCTTTCAACTCAAGAAACAACATTCCTGAAATGCTGTTCGGCAGAAGCTTGTCACCACCTATAAGGACAACCACAGTTAGCTAAAATGTTAACATCTGGGTTTTTCAAGAATGAAACTGCATTCTCCTTATCAACCTTCTAGAATATCACACTCAGGAACAGAAGTGGAGTTCTCTCAAACACGAATTTCCTCAGTTTCAGACTGTGATACAGAGTGAATAGTATTGACTCAACTGGTAGTTGGGATTTTAAGACTTCACTACTTTTTATTCACACTTTATTGTTTTGTAATAGGTCAAAAGGCTAGCAGAAAGGAAAAGTAGCAGGACTAGATAAGATATGCAGTATACTTGTTATATCCACAACACAGCCTATCATCCAAACTTTCTATTATAAGTATCAAAAATTAGCTGTGCTGAAAAATCAAAACCCTTACTGATATATGATATCTTAAATTGATCAACTCCTGTTGATATGTACTTATATCTTAAAATAACATTTGGTGCACTCTCTGCCTCTTTCCCAAAACTAAAGGTTGGGTCTTTGCTTTTAAGTATAAACAAATAAACTGTTTATAAATCTGTTTGTAAAACTCTATAACGCAATGTTTGCATCAATAAAAAGCATTTCAGCTTATTTTATAATATTAAAAGCTGAGCAGAATAATGGAAGTAGATCACAGCTGAGCTGTAACTACTGGAAGTTTAAAAAAAGGAAAGAATAATTGAGGAAGCAGTGAGATGACTAAGGTCATTTTAAACTCATTAGATGTAATAACAGAGTATAATTAGGCCCGGTACATTCATAAAGTTCTTAATTGCCATTTTGGTTTAAGAAAAACTTCCCTGTCTCTTCATGCAAAGTGATAGATTAGCCAATTAAATTCTACTTTGTATACTGCTGTAATATAAACTTAGTATCCTGTCTCTGAATGAATACATTGCCTGTTAAACCTTGATTTTTGCTGTGAGGTCCAAAGTTTTGATTTGATCTTGAAGAAAAATCCTGCTAAGTCACTCCAGTTCCTGTGAGTTCTACAGAGAAAACCTGCTTTGATGCCTAGTAAAACAAAGAAAATCCAACCTACAGTGAACTCTAATAAACACCAGTGAAACTGTTTTAAGATCCCAAGTCGCACGCACAAACATTTTAGTAAATAAAAACACTAACTGCAGTGTAACACCATAACAATATTGGAACATTTGTATTTTAGTATCTAATAGAATGAAACCGTCCTACTAAAGAACAAGACTTCATAAAAAGGAATCACCAGACTGTTGAAAAAACCCACTTTTTTAATGCTAAATGTTCACAATAGTTGTAGTCTCCTTAAGTGCAACAGGACTTGGATTCCATGAAGAAAAAGGACAATAATGTGATATTAGGGATTTACATTGCTGCCTTGCAAGTCATTCATCCACTCTCAAATGAACAGCTAGTAAAAAAGCAAGAGGGTTGATGTTCTACAGGGGTACACTTAGTTGTTATTATACAAAAATAAAAGCATTCATCTTATTAAAGTGGATGTGATATAGTCCTTAGAAGACAAATATTGCAGATGAATTACCTCTAAACCACTGTCTCACTGAAGTGGTTAAATAAGTCAGTACCTAATCTAAGATCAGAGACAGTAAAGAGGCAACTACAGGGAGCTGAAAGAGACAATTCCATTACTGTACAGAGCATGTGCTGTAGTTTTCCAGGGAGAGGAAGAAACCCTTTGCAATGACACAGATATCAGACGTAAGAGGATGCTTCTTTATGGCCAGTTCCAGGTGACCTTAGTTGCAGCTGTGACTGAAAGGGATATTCTAGCATTGCCTTAGATTCTCTTGCTTAGCTCTCTCTTTTGGGCTAGGAATAACAACCTGGTGACAAACACAGCCAGTTCACTGGTCACTAATATGGCTGAAAACTGATGGGGGGACACACATCATTTATCCCCAGGTTATTCCAGTGGCAGCATAAAGAAGGGGCAGGCCCATGCAGCTCACTACTATGGCTCTGCCACCCTGTCAAGCACTCTCAGTAGCAAAAAGAACAGTATATCTATAACTTATGACTTCAAGAAATACTCAAAAAACAAGGTGAAGGATGGGCACTCAGTTCATTCTTTGTTAAAAGAAAGGAGGGGAGGGAGGAATTGAAGAACTAGATCTTGATAAGACATTTACAGGTTTAACCAGCAGCCCATGAGAACATGAATCTTTGAGGAGAGTCACTGAGAAGTGGCATTTGTAGTCCAGGCTGTTCTTAACACCTGAACCACTGAAGTTTAATCCATATAAGGTTACAATGAGACAGACTTATTATATATAAGAAAAGAATGACAGTTTACTGTATGCTGCCCCTATAACCTAATCCCTTCCCCTGCCAGCCCTTACATTAAAACACATTGCTGAAAACATACAGATATACAGATGGTTTTGCCTCTATACCTTATACCAGCCAGTTATCCATCATCAAATAATTGCAGTAGAAGAGGAACTGCAGGTAGAAGACCTATAATCTTTATTCAGTGGACAATAAAGCCATACCACACAACAGAAAATCATAATCTTACAGAGCTAGCCCTTCTGCAAAGGACAAAAGAAACAGTCAGTGAACAGATAGAATTTTTTTAAAAAAAATTTGGATCCACAGAAGATCAAAAGGGAAATTGTATCAGTAAGCATCACAGAATAAGCCCTCAATCTTGTACTGGTCTCTGAACATAGTAAAAGATTCACCGGTTTGCTGAGAGCTCTGTGTGATGAAGCAGGTCTGTAAGTGAATGATGACAGCTACAGGAGAAGGAGAAGCTAATGTGAACAAACTGATAACAGCATGAATGATCACAGAGTCTGTTACCAACGGTCTTTAGACAGAAAGGATAAAGCAGCTGAGAGTCACTGATCATCAGTTCACAAAATGTTCTCAATACTTCCTTCCATATTTCACGTTTCATGGAAAGGCCAAACAATCAATTCATGGCAAATAACCTCTTGACTGTGCTTGCTGGAGAGACAGGGCTCAGTAATCAAGTAGGGCTATCTGATGTTGTGAAAAAAAGTTTTGAAAAGGCAAACATTGGCATTTGGCTTTTTTCATATACTCTAGCAGTCAAAATTATCAAGTGAAGATATAAATGTTCATCTCCATAAATTTATATTCCATTCTGACTTGTCATTTTTATTTTTTGCAAGACAGTTTTTCTGGAAATCAGTCCGTGCTGAGAATGCTCAGAAAATGAATGAAGAGGTTTGGCTCATAACAATAGGAAGGCTTTCTAACTAAAAAAGCCATACCACATTTCATTGTGGTACCTGCATTAAGCAGATAAACTTCTACTCAAGGAAAGATCCTGATTTTTCAACTCTTAGATTTTCATAGAATCATAAAGTGATTTGGGTTGGAAGGGATCTTAAAGGTTGTCTAGTTCCAACGTTCCTACCACGGACAGGGACACCTACCGGATCAAGTTGGCTCAAAGCCCCGTCCAACCTGGACTCGAACACCTCCAGGGATGGGGCATCCACAATCTCTCTAGGCAACCTATTATAGTGTTTCACCACCCTTACAGTAAGGAATTTCTTCCTAATATCTAATTTAAACCTGCTCTGTTTCAGTTTAAGGCCATTCCCCCTTGTCCCATCACACGTGCCCCTGTAAAAAGTCCCTCTCCATCTCTCTTGCAGGCCCCCTTTAGGTACTGGAAGGTCGCAACTAGGTCACCCTGGAGCTGTCTCTTCTCCAGACTGAACAGCCCCAGCTCCACTCCAGTTGTGCAAGTCATCCCTGCTAGTGGATTATTATTTTTTTCTCAGTCTCAGGAAAGTGGATTAAGGCCACTCTTTTTCTCATAATTTCTGCTTTTTATGTTTCTCACTAAAGAAACAGCTCTTAAACACCAAATTTTATTTTCTTAAAGAATCCTCTGCATCCTTTAGAGATTCCATTTTCCAATATTAACTAATCTACATAGCCTATAGTATACTTAAAAAGGCTTAAAATTTATAATACACATGTGTGTATATATATAGGCACGTTAAGTTTGCTATAGCAGAGAGACATCTTTTGCACTTGGGTTGTCAATTACTAACTGAAAAATTCTTTCAGTTGCTAGAGGTCTATTCCATCTCTGCAAACCTTAATCATAGGATACATAAAGCCTTCCATCACAGGGGAAAAAATCCCCAGCACAAATCTCATGGTGTAATTTAAATTTTGGCTAGTAGTAACATCTCCTTTTAGTATTCTCCCATTTGCATTTTCTCTTTTCCTGTCCTAGATTTATCCTATACAGCTTAACAGGCAATGTTCAACTGCTGCATGTCACGGGGCCACAATTCACTCTCACTGTATTTCTCATCACATCAGAGAGCTGTCTATTTTCTTTGCTGAATACTGGCTCACTAAAGCAAGTTAGATCTATCAGACTTATTTAAGATATGCACACTCAAAGGCTTCCAAATTTCAAGTATTCTCTACAAGAGAAGATTTTGAAAACTGGGCATTTACTTTGGAGTTTGTCACAGTACTAATCCAAACTAGTTTTTACGTTCGATAGAAGACAGATAATCTCATGGTACACAGCATGCTTCAAATTGAAAGAGACTGTTTCAGGGCCCTCATGGTACATTCATAACATATTCTGGGAACTGAATGGCAAACCAAAGCCCTTCACTCTGACATCTACTTCCACATCAGAATCTAACTTCTTTTTAAATCATGCAATACTCAGCTTGCTCTCAAGCTTTTGGTCTGAGCCAGGCAACCGTGTGAAAGAACTCAGGGGTTTTTTTCCCCTCTTTCTTCTTCAGAGCCACAAATGTTTAATTAAGTGTCTCACTCTGGTCTCCAAAGGGCAAGAGAGATTTTCAAACAATTTGGACTCTCTTTGAAAGCCAGATCTCTTTATCTCTTGGGACCTGACTTCACTTACGAAGGTCTGAAGGGGGGAAGACTGGAGAGGAGATATTAAGATGTCTCTGAAAGGAATGCAAGTTCATTGGGTTTGTACCACTCAAGTTGCAGATAATGGATGACAGCTACTCAATGAGCATTATTTATTCCTTTGAGTTAAATAAGTTCAGACATGTCAACCAAAGATTAATCCAGAAAAAACAAATCAAACACCTTTATGGGCAGACATTTCTCAATCAGTTTCAAGGCTTCTATTTTACCTCCATTGGGATAATCACTCAAAAGACAGGACAAGAGAACATGCTTTGTTTTGAGAGAGTTATAGCTTATGTCCTCAGGTAGAAGAACATAGCAACAAAAGAACAGGCATCAAAGGTAATCTCTCTCTCACACCACACTTCTCTAATATACACAAACAAAAGCACAAATACCTAATCTAAAAAATAACTTCATTATGAATACTATTTATAAATGTAATGTTCAGTTAGACAGTGGCAGCATGAAGATCTCCTTGCTCAAATTAATAGCAAGCTATTTAATTTCATAGAATCATAGAATAGTTTGGGTTTGAAAGGACCTTTGAAGGTCACCCAGTCTGACCTTCTTGCAATGAGCAGGGACATCTTCAACTAGATGAAAAGCCCCATGCAACCTGAACTTGAATGTTTCCAGGGATAGGGCATCTATTACCTCTCTGGGCAACCTTAGTGTTTTATCACACTCGTTGTAAAAAACTTCTTCCTTATATCTAATCTAAACCTACTCTTTTTTAGTTTAAAACCATTACCGCTGGCAACTGGCTCTGCTAAAAAGTTTGTCCCCATCTTTCTTATAGGTTTCCTTTAAGTACTGAGAGTCAGCAGTCTCCCTGAAGCCTTCACCTCTCCAGGCATGTCTAGTTCTGGGCTCCTCAGTACAAGAAACACAAGGAGCTACTGGAGAGGGTCCAGCAGAGGGCCACAAAGATGATGAGGGGTCTGAAGCCAATTCCTTAAACAATGAACAGTCCACTCATGAAATCCATATCTGTCCAATTTAGAGAGAAGGATGTTGTAGGGGACCATGTCAAAGGCCTTACAGAAATTCAGACAGATGACATATGCAGCTCTTTTTTTGTTGCTAATTTTATTCATTTTTATTACTAATAATTTGGTACCAATTAAAAAAATACACTGAAAGCAAAACTCTTTGGAATTGCCATTTAAAGGATATGAAACATTTTTCTTAAAGTAAACACTATTGTTGAGGCTTCCACATATGTTTCAAGACAACTGATTTTTTTCTCCCCATTTGTTAGGGACTAGGATATAATGGCCTTGTTTTGATGTTGACTTTTGAAACTTTTTTTTTTTTAAAGTTACTTCAATCACAGAAAGTCTTTCAAAAAGGGATGAGTTTTCTCCCACCACATTCCACTTTATAGCTGATGTCTACTGTCTCCTCAGTATCTCTTGTTTATTTTCATTACAAAGGTTTTGATCCATTTTTTCAGGCTACCCAGCACATAGTGACTCAGCCCTTTGATGTAACTGTATATAGCACTGTTCGTTGCTTATTTATTTATTTTTAAGAGAGCCTGATAAATTGCAAGGCTAAACTCAGACACAAAAGGCCAAAGAATCCTATTTTCAACAGGAACTGGACAAACATTACCTTTTCTTTTCCACCTGCCCTCAAGTCACGTACATGCTTTCTTCAGTGAGGGGGAAAAAAAGAACAATCTTCTAAACAAAGAAGCAAAATAAAAATTCTTGAGGCTGACAGTCCTGCTCTCAAATTCCTTCTTGCAACCTCTCTCTACCAGTCTAGTACAAAGCAGTTGCAACTGACAGTGACTAAGCAACCAGCAAGCTGTGAACTTCTGTGTTTGCTCAATTTTTATCTCATCTTTCCAAGGCAGTGGTTCTCATCTATTTTACACTAGCTTCTATGTGTCCTCCTACTACCTCACACTGTTCCCATCACACACAAACTACCAATCTCCAAGCAGCCCAGCACCCAAGTATAAAAGCCCCTACACCACTGTCCTCTCTCCACAAAGCCCTTGTACCTCCTGCTTAGACGAACCTGCCTTTAGTCTCCCTTCCAGGTCAACAACTCAGGCTGTGCTTTCCAATTAGCCAACCCTTTCGACTTTTTGCATTCCAGAGTCACAGCAGCCTTTCACAGTTTCTATGTTCCCAGAGGTTATAACAAGAGCTACCTCTTTTGCTCCTCGCACTGCCTTATATCCCTTCTTTTCCCCCTCTATTCTCATGCTTCAGCTCCCCCCAAGAGAGCAAAGTGGGGCTCTGCCCAGGGCTCTGCGTCAGTGACTCATAAAACAGTTCTGTGGGGCTCACAAGAGGATCCCGATTTCTTTATTAGGCTGCATAGTGGCTACCATAACACAAAATAAAGAAAAAGGTCAATATTAAGGACAACTTCAGCAAGACCAACAGGCTATGTTATGCTGGTTTAAGTTCATAGCCAAGGGTGATGAAACAGCTTTCATTTGTCTCTTGTTCCACACCAACAGATTGGTGCTAAATTCTTTCTTCGCTGCACCAAACCACATATTCAAAAGAATAAACAGTAAAGCCTGACAATCTAATAGAAAAGAAACAAACTCATTTCTCAAGAAAAGGGAAGAACAAAATTATTATCAGGCACAGAAACAGGAAGAGACATGCTACAGAAAAAAACCACTGGTTTTGGTTTTTTTGAAGTCATTGTTTGGTTGGGGGGTTTTGTGGGATTTTTTTAGCAAGGTGCACAACAAGGTTGCTTATATATAATCGCTTGATTACTGTGTATCCAGCTGCTTGGCTACTATGAGACATTTTCAGATATCCCAAAAACAGTTAAGCAAAGTGATTAATGAGAGCATTTTCTTGTTTGACTGGTTCAACATACAAGCAAACCTGAGTGCTGTCTGTGTTCTGGAAGGCAAGTTTGGTAAAATAGTTACTAAAAATCGTGCCTTATAATGCTCAGCTACTGGGTAAACATGTGTGTTTTTTTAAAGAAATACTTAGTATTTGATCACTTTTAAATGTTTGTTACAAGAGTCAAGGGTTGAAAAGCCTATCAGCAGTTTGGCAAGATAAGTAGGGAAATCTGGAGCCCTGAATGAGGGATAACCTTCTGCACATGAACCTACAGTGCTGTCCTTCCTGACCCAACACACAGCTGTTGCACTCCTGCTACTGAAATTTCATAAAGCGAAATTAAACTGTGTGAGTTGGTTCAGTCGCTGACAAAGAGTGGTCAAATCCCAACAAGAATCCCATAATTTTAATTTTGCCTGATCTTTCTAAAGCTCACCCCACAAGCAACCAAAGTAGCAAGCATGAAGGGAAGAGCTCCCATATCCACAGCTACCTGAAGCAGAGTACAGCAAGGGAGTTACCCCAAGAGCAGCCCTCTTGTTTTCTCCCAGTGATGTCTCCTCACTATTGCCTTGCCACAATACTGTGAATTATGGCCACAGATATCCAGTCTTGAGAAATGGAATATTTGTAAAGCACCAATATCAGATAATAAAAGCTTTTTTTAAAAAGTGGGTTTAGTTAAGTTAGCTGTAAACACAAAACTCCAATCGGTAAATCTAGTCACTTCTAACACAAAGAGTTTTGTCTTAAAAGCTACACCACAAACTGGCTTTACCTGGTAGGATTCACGAGAGGCCCGGGGTAGTAGAAAAGCAGGGGAAAATTATCCCCCAAACCTCTTACCTTTTCAGACTAATTTAAAATTCCCATTTAAAAAAAAAAAGCTATTATGTATTTGTCATAGGTTACTTATCACGGTGATTTTCTATTCTAAAAAGGACCATTTTTGGCACAAATAGCTCACAATGGCTCACTTGAAAACCTAGCAAACAACCCGAACATTTGAAGAGGAAAATGACTCAGTCTGTATACAGCAGAAACATTGTGAAAGGGGGAAGGGAAGCACTCTGGGAAGCAGAAAAGATGTTCAGATGCTCCCTGTACTATTCATGGAAAGAAACAGAAACAGTAGTGTAGATTACCTTCTGAGGAATACAATTTGACAAGAATTATTACAGAAGATTGCACTGCAAGTTCAATTAATCTATAGCTCTTGACAAAAATATCATGAGTAATCATACACAGTAAAGGGGGAAGTCCTATCTGACACACTTAATTTTTCAAATGTAGAAATAAACAAGTCGAACTCTTTTAAGTTTCCTAAACATTTAGAAATAGTCTACTCTCATTTATTAGATGTGATTTCCATTCAGAGACAAGGTAATTTCCTGCTAAACACAGGGCAAGTTAACTACCATTAGTCCATAGCCTGAGAAATACATCAAGAATCAATAAATGCACAGAACACAACTGCCCTCAGTACAGATCTAGTCAAATGTCATGCTTGTATAGAGTCTTTAATGATATCATTATCACCTCACTTATTTAAAGGGAGTATGCAAAAAGAAGCAACAACTCATGCTGTGCAAGAAGTTAATGAAATGCATTTACTCACCATTACTAAAGCAACAATGAAATGGCAAATATTGGGTAAACCATGTTTCATAACAAGATAACTTGTGGGAAAGTTAAGTCAGAGGTTTCCTCCACATCAAAGCAATTTACTTTGGATTGGTTGGCACCTAGAATATTGTCCTGAAATGCACAGAAGTGACTGAGGTACCAGTAGATGATTTTCACAAAGAACGGATTTTCCACAAGTACTTAGGTAATATCCAAGCTAAGAAGCTCATCTTAGGGCAAAGTATGGAGTGAATACAGTGTCTCATCCCAAGAGACAACATCCATAGTCAAAGCAAAGACACAGTATGTGTTCTCCACTCTATGCCATTACAGGAAAAACACCAACCCCTTGTATATTTTGTGATACCTCAGAAAGGTAGTTACCTATTAAACATGGAGTATCTACATCCCATGTAGTTTGAACTTTGCCCCTCACCCCTCAACACTGCCTATTTCCCCATTTCGACAGCTCCATAGGTAGGTTTTCCTGCATTCTTTTCTGTGGTCCCTATCTCTTTGAATTTTATAGAACGGAAATGTAGCTCAGGACTGCATGAACCATGGAGTAGCAGAGAATCTGAAAGATAAATATTGAAATATTTCAGTGTTGCAATGTCCAGATCATGTCACAGATCTATCCAATATGGGACAAACCAGGAAAATATACTTTATGTTCCTTATTTGTAAGGCCCATTATTCTTTCTTCACTAGCAAGACTGAAGATGACCTGTCTTCTTGCAGGAGAAAGCAACACATTCTGTGAAAAAATGAAAATTATTTAGAACAACAAAAATAACTAATGGTCACTCAATTAAAACCTACGCCAGGCACGTCAAAACAACAAGACATTTTGATTTAGCACCACTGCCTAACTCTCAGTCAGAAAACAAGACCAATGTGGTAAAGAAAAGCTTAAAGGAACTGCAAAAAACCCCAACAACATCTGGGATGAGAAACAGAGGAAGAACTACAATATTATTCTGTCACTTTGGAAAGAAAGGTATTACTCTGACTACTTATAGATTGCTAGCAAAATCATTCTGTTCCATTTCTTGCTCATTCTTGTGGAACAATCTGGATCTTTCTTTTCAGCCTCTCAGATCGAAAATTTACTGCAAATTTACTTTTTTATTTGTATTGTCTAGACAGCCAGTAAAAACGGGACAGGCATGTAACTGAACATAAATATTGGAAAAGTTCACAATTTAAGAAGGCAAAAAAAGGTTTTACAGCTTAATTTTTTCAACGGGATGTGCTTATTCTATTGGATTAATCTTTTCAAAGCAGCCAGAAATTGTTGAGTTTAATTTGAAATTTAAAAAGGAAATAATTTTCTTGCTATAAAATCATGCCTTATATAAATAAGAGTAAAAAGCAAAGACTACACGTTCCTTTCACCTGCTGGGGAAAGAAATTTCTGAGCTGCTGTAAGCCTGTTATGGGCTATATTGTGTTGCTTAATGATTCCCACAGTAGCTGACTCATCCCTGAATTCACAGCCATCTTCTGAGTTCCACAAGGCAGATATTTGTTAAGTGTTTTCCATTTCCACACATGAAATATATTGTTTCATTTTGCACTCCTGTTTCTTCTCTCTCTTTTCCCAAGATGGATCCCCCCTTTTCACCTCACTTCTCCATTCTAGCCTGCAAAATAGTTCAATCAGATACTGTGCTCTTTGACGGAAAACAATTTTTTTCCGTCTTTCAGACAAACAAAATAAAACTTTACTCTGAGCAAGCAGGTCTTTTAATATATAGGTAAAAATGTTCAAAAAAATTGTACCATGTCATTAATCTACAGTAAATTAGAAACAAAGCCCACAATGAGCTAGTCAATCTCAATTCTTACGACCCCTAAGTACAGCATATTTACTCTATTGGCATTTATCTTTCTAAACTGACTTTACAAAACAAGTCAGTTCAGAACTATGAGAAATTTGTTGACACCAGACTTGAAATATTTCATAACAGTATAACCCACTTTCATATGTCCATCTGTGTGCTGAAGTTCACTAAATCAAAAAAGCCCCCAAAGATGAATATAATGAAAAACTGTATCAACAATCTCTATACATGACAGAGAAAATTTAAGAGTTGTATGAGATCATATGAAATCTGCCACCTCCCCACCTCTGTATATCCAGTGCAATATTGTCAGATTGCATGAATTGCCAGAGAGAAGGAGAGATGGAGACCACCTTTTCAGTTTACTTTTACCTTAAGACAACTTCATTATTACAGTCATTACCATCACAGCAATTACTATCGTTCTCATTCTGCGACCAGTGCTTCCTAAAGGAACATAACTTTCACGCAGGCAAATTGCAACTGTGTTGCTTCCTTTCCTCACTTACATCCATCATCTCAGCTCTTGAATAGTTCATCTGGAAACAGATCATGACAGGGAGTCTTTAATCAAGGCCAGGTAATTCACATCTCACTGCACAAGAAATTAACACAAACCAGGCTGCCATGTGAAATCAACCTGGTTTTATATACATATATATATATATATATATGTATATATAGGTGAGACACAGGCTCCAACTTCTGCACTGTTTAATGACTACCACATCCCCCCTCACATTTTTAGTCTCTGCCAATTAACAGACAACATGCAATCACAGTTTGGGGGACAGTATTTGCCCAAATCATTCCCAACAGGCAACTTGGATATAGTTATGATATCTTGGAGAAAGAGAGCTTTGACACATGGAGGTGAGGTGGCACACTCCTTAGTTGCAGAGTCAGAATACAGGCTGTGTCCAACCTGTCACTGTATGGATATAGTCTCTAAGTTACATAGGCAGTGTATGCCATCCCTACAATGAAGCAGTGGGAAGCCTGAATCATAGAATCGACTGGGTTGGAAAAGACCTCTGAGATTATCAAGTCCAACCCTTGATCCAACACTGCAGTGGTTACTAGACCGTGGCACTAAGTGCTACATCCAGTCTCATCTTAAAAACCTCCAGGGACGGTGAATCCACCACCTCCCAGGGCAGCCCGTTCCAATGTCTGATTACTCTCTCTGTAAAAAAATTTTCTCCTAATATTCAACCTAAACCTCCCCTGGCACAGCTTAAGACCATGCTCTCTTGTCCTATCCTGGTTGCCTGGGAGAAGAGACCAACGTCCACCTGGCTCTAACCTCCTTTCAGGTAGTTGCAGAGAGTGATGAGGTCTCCCCTGAGCTTGCTCCAGGCTAAACAGCCCCAGTTCCCTCAGCCTCTCCTCATAGGACCTGTGCTCGAGTCCCTTCACCAGCCTTGTTGCTCTTCTCTGGACCTGCTCCAGCATCTCAACATCTTTCCTGAACTGAGGGGCCCAGAACTGGACACAGGACTCCAGGTGTGGCCTCACCAATGCCGAGTACAGGGGAAGAATCACTTCCCTGGTCCTGCTGGCCACACTGTTCCTGATCCAGGCCAGGATGCCATTGGCCTTCTTGGCCACCTGGGCACACTGCTGGCTCATGTTCAGCTTCCTGTCAGTCCAGACTCCCAGGTCTCTTTCTACCTGGCTGCTCTCCAGCCACTCTGTCCCCAGCCTGTAGCGCTGCAGGGGGTTGTTGCGGCCAAAGTGCAGGACCCGGCACTTGGCCTTGTAGAACCTCATCCTGCTGGAATCAGACCATCTCTCCAGCTTTTCCAGGTCCCTCTGAAGAGCCCTCCTGCTTTCCAGCAGATCAACACGCCCCCCAACTTGGTGTCATCTGTAAATTTGCTAATGGTACACTCAATCCCCTCATCCAGATCATCAATAAAGACATTAAACAGAACTGGGCCCAACGCTGATCCCTGGGGGACACCACTAGTGACTGGCTGCCAACTGGACGCAGCTCCGTTCACCACCACTCTCTGGGCCCGGCCCTCCAGCCAGTTCCTGATCCAGCACAGGGTGCCCCTGTCCAAGCTGTGGGCTGCCAGCTTTTTCAGGAGAGTGGTATGGGAGATAGTGTCAAAGGCTTTGCTGAAGTCCAGATAGACCACATCCACAGCCTTCCCTTCCTCCACCAGGTGGGTCACCTGATCACAAAAGAAGATCAGGTTGGTCAGACAGGACCTGCCCCTCCTAAACCATGCTGGCTGAACACATGCTTAAAACTGCCATCATCTGAAAGGCTTGCAAATTCCAGCACAAGGACAGTATTGAGAACATCACAAATACACCTATGGCTACATTGCTCCATCCAAACTTCTGTTTGCAAATTCTGTGCCAGGTCTCTGTTTCAGCAATAGCAATAAAGAGTAGAGACTATGTTGACAGGGACCTTCGCAGAGGGGAGCCAAGTATCTCAGACTTATCTTCTCCTTTCAGAAAATACAATATAAAAGGTACAAATTATAAACTGACGTAAGATGGGAGTTGACTTTTTGCTGCCTTCAGTTCATTTTTTAACCTATAAGGACAGCAATAATTAATTATGTTGCTTGTTCATAAGACTTTATCAAGATAATCAGTTCATTAATTGCATTTGGAAGTGTTCTCAGGATAAGTGGAACCTACTGGCCCTAGAAACTCGATTTTTGTCAGATTTGGAGATCACTACTGATTAAGAGGCACACTATGAAAATATTCCACACCATTCTTTGAAGAGGCCAAATATATTTTCCTCTGTTCTCTTACAGTTCCCTAGTGTCGCGGGTTTCAGTTTGTATTTTCATTCTCCACAAAACAAGAACGAAGACACTGCAATTAGACAAGATCAAATAATTTAGACAAATTATTCCCAATTACTTTTCTTAAGTCACGAAATATGGATTTATTTCCAGCAAAAATACAAGTTTATCTTGGAAATGAACTATTAATCTATATCCATAAGGAATTGCATTTTGATAGACATTCCTGCAGTTTTCCTGCAGATGACCACCTGGCATTTTGGCAGTCAGTACTAATGCTGCCACACTGAACTTCTTGAGTTCTTCACAGTCATTTGTTTGCAAGTGGCCAAATAAGAAGCTTTTATCATTGCAACCATCATCTCTAAGAAACAGTAACAGAACTGCAGTTAATTCCACAAGGCCTCAGTGGATTAGAAGGAAAACAAATTCACTTTTCAGTGGATGGTTTTGTTGACTATGAGAACATGGTCTTTTTAACGAAAATTCTTTAAACGATAAAGATATTTGATTTCCTCCTGTCAAAGGAAAACAAATCACAACTAGCAATCAAAAATCAAGAAAGGTGTCCCTGATGTAGCTAACATAACACTTTGAAACAGGTTTTTTAGTTAATAAGTCACAGATGGGAATCCGTTCTTTGCATTTTTGTGCAAGTCTAAGTAACCAAAGATTTCTTCACTCCTGGTTTTATATGTAGCATTTCAAACTACACAGTGATATGTTTACCTTGGGACACAAAATATTTTAAAAAAGATAAATCCATGATTACATGATTGAAACACTATTTTATAAACCATATATGCTACAGAGGAGCACTGAAAACAATCTGTTGAAGCATGTCATTGTACAATTAGGGTTTTGCCACAAACTTCATAAGAATTTGAATCTCACCCATTAGCTTTTGCTTAGCAGTTGCTTTTACTTCCTTACAAAGAAACATGTGGTATAACTAATGGATTCTATGTAAAATATAACTGTTACCTTTCGAAAAGGCCTCATTGCTTTTTGTGTTTGATTGTCTCTGTATAAGTCTAAAGAGGTTTGAGACTTAAAAGATCTCTAGCATAAAGAGAAAATTTTCTAAAGAACTAGAGTATTCTTGGACAACCTGGATTAAATGAGCAAGTAGGGAAAAAAAATGTGCTTGAAAATCTAATTATTTATCTATATCAAGTACCACCAAGGAGACTGGAAAAGCACTAGGTAGCCTACTTTTTTCTTCCTTTGTATTTTTTTTTTTCAAAACTAAGATGTGGTATTCTGAACACTAGAATGGCTTCTTGAACAAATATATAATTGTAAACAATTCAAGTAGAAAGTCATAGATTAAACATTCAATAGTTCTGAAGGCAAGAACTATCTTAGATGTCACCAAAGGTATGAGATCTACTCATAAATAAAGTCTGTTCCAAAAGACAGAAGGATCATGTAACATGTTTTAAAAGTAGAGATACTTTTCAAAGTCACTTGATTCTCCTAAAATTTCATAACGAGGTATAGTTTGATACTTACGCAGATGATTGTACTAACACTGCATTCCAAAGATAGCGTAACAAGAGCCAGTATTTTTGTATCTCACGGTTTTGTTAAGAATATGCTACTGTTATACATAATTCTCTAAGCATCACTTAACCCATCTGAACATATCTTGATATATTACTGAGCAGCCTGTACCACCAGCAGTTAAATGCAAGTCTTAAGAAACAGATTTGCCATTTAACTCCACTACTCCAGAGCTGCTCATTTACTTGTCTAGAACAGCTTAACTGAAATTTGGCATTAATTTCTCCTAACTTCACAAGCAACCTGTTCTACACTTGCTGTCTCAGAAAATTAAAAGTTGAACTGAAATTACACCTCTTGTGGGCTAGATTAATAGAGCCAAAATTTAAGCTTACATATATTACTGCTTGCTCAACTTATTGCCTTTGGCCACCAAAAGCTGAAGGTTCAGCATATTTACAGTTCCACAGAAGATCAACTTTAGGAAGTATCCCAGACATTTACTGTTAAGCCTGTGCTCACTAACATGGAGGTAAGACATGGGTAAAGAAGAGTCTTTGTAATGAAAGTGCACTTGGCAACTTAGTGAGACAGATCTGGAGAGTTCCTAACTTTATAGAATAGGGAATTTGTGCAAACAAATGGTTACAGCTAGATCTTTCCTTTTATAGGCAAAAAGGGAGAATTTCGAAGGATTGCATAACTCCTGTCCAACGACAAACAAGTAGCAAGACAAATCAAAGACTGGTTCAGAGAAAACACTTTTTTAAAGAAGCATTTTCAAGCCTGGAAAAGGTTAAACTGTAGGTTTACCTTATACCAGGTAGTACAAAATAGATGCTTCATTATCTCATTCATGGTCATTTCAAGGCTTGATGATAGTATTCTCTTCAAAGTTGTCCAGTGTCTCTATAAATGGGAGGGTGAATATGGGAGGAGAGCTATGCTTTTCATGTATTCTGTCTCCAGCTGGAGAGTGTCAACTTGAATGACAATGCAATTTATCATTTACAAAAATGCTTCACTATACTAAAGAGTTTATCTACACAATTTTATGTTTGAAATATAATTGCATAGAAAGCACGTAATGACTTTGACTAGGCCTGCAACTTCCTGCATTCAAGAGGGCATTAAACAACTACAGCTGTTCAAGACAAGTTTAGAAGTAATTAAGAAATATCCTTTATAAAATGAGCGTGTGACATGCCTCAAAAAATTACTCCCAGAAAGGAGTATAAAACTGTTAACTATCATCAATAACACCAAACTCACCAAAATGCAAAATATTGTACTAAGACTTGTTGATGAACTAAGGGAAGAACACAACTACCACCTAGTGCAATAAAGGCAGGGTGAAACAGAACTATACACTCCATATTGCAAAGCTTCTATCAGTCCTAATCACACTCCTAGGCCTAGAATATTCTGTTAATAAACAAAAGAAGAAGTTTCTTGAGATCCAGTATTTAACAAAAACAAAGTTGCAAAGAATGGAAAAAAGCTGAGTTGTGTTGTACGCAAAGCACATATCGAAGATGACATTTCAATAATCCAATACTCTGGAAATAGAAAACCACCAATCAATAAAACAGCTAACTATGCCAACCATCAACAACAGCCACATGGAGCAAAGTGCCATACTTTCATCCCATACCATTGAGGCTAAAAAGCCAAATACACAACCAAACACTAATCCAACTAGAAAGCAAGGAAGGAACATTCCATGAAAGTGTATTCGAAGTATGAGCAGATACTTCTACTGTAATAACAGTGTTGCTACAAAACAAAATCAGAAGATTTGTGTTCATTTCCTAGTACTATATGAAGAAAAAAATGTTATCCATAAAGCAGCTATGTTTTTTTGAAAAAAGGTTATTAGTGCTTGAAGGGAGACATGAATTATTTTAAATTATTAAATTAAATTAAATTATTTTAAAATACAAAAAAGAAATTAAACATGGAAAAGTACTAGTGGGGTAGAATGAAATGAAACATACACTGGGTAAGGCTGCCTATATTACATCGATTTTTCATTGAGACCTTTTAAACAAACCACAGAACTATGAACAGAGTTTTCCATCTACTGATATATAACAGAAAATGGAATGCTAGCAGAAGGAAGCAGTGCTTATTTTTTCTCATGATCTCTGCATTAAGGAGGTTAAGCAATAGGCATATTGAAATACATATATTTAAACAAAGTAATTCAAGTCATACATTGCCTTAAAATGAAGCAAAACTTAGAAAGCAAGAAAACACATACCAGATATACCCTGAGATTCTCTTTGTAGATCACAGTACCACAGTCTGTTCACTGGATCACAGCCTTCTCTAATAGACAGCAAGACATATCGACCATCATCCGACACCTATAAGAAGTTACAGAAAAATCAAAGAAAATTCATCCTCTGGAGAAAAAAAAAGTCTAACTTGAAAAGTTACTACCTAAACCCCGAGGAAAAAATGAATTGTTTCTACAGTTAGCTGAGTAAACAGACACGAATGGAATATGAGAACTCACCAAGAACCCACATTTATCACTTACATCAATAAATAAAGTAAGTACAGTCTGCTAACGTTTCAGGAGATCAAAACCAAACAGCATTATCTGTTTATTTTCACCATGAATTAAAACAGAGAAAGTTTATTATTATTAAATGTATTCCAGCTAAACAGGTGTCTAAATAAGTCACAGCAGATATCTCCTCCACTATGGACCTCCGTAGGCTGCAGGGGCACAGCCTGCTTCACCGTGGTCTTCAGCACAGTCTGCAGGGCAATCTCTACTCCAGCACCTGGAGCACCTCCTCGCCCTTGCTTTGCCTACTATGGCAAACTATATGACACTCAGAATTTTGATTTTTGACCTTTTCATTACGTTTACACACACAAAAATCTAGTGCTGCTGTTAAATGAGCATTAAGTTATAAATTTTCTGAAGCTTCTGGTTCACTTTTGCACATGCATAACACACGATAAAATTTTCAAAATGAATCCTTCTTGCTACTTGGGCTTTCCAAACATACTCTGTTTCCTGGCAAAGCTTTTGAAAGTGCAAGCCCAACAAGGAAAGGCAGGAAGTAACAAGAAGTCATCAACTTAAAGTTTCCCACTCCTAACTGAGCTGTTTTGAGCATATTCCATAAGTACCATAGATGTTTAATGAACTGAGCTGACACAGGCAATTTCCTGTCCATATTGTCCTTACACGACAATATCTAATGGAAATTTAAACCCCTAATCAAAAAACATGAATCTGGGTTCTGGCAACTTTCCACTTGGCCCTAAACACATCTTCAAAGGATTCTTATTCATACATTGTCACTACTTCTTAGACATATTTTGGTTAATATTTGTAACATTAGTTGTGCAAAATATCTGTAGAATGAGTTAAGGAAAATAAATTTGCAAAGAATTAGGTTCTAACGATACTGCTATTCAAACAAATCCACAGTTCTGAAGACACAAGAAGAGGACCTAGTAGAATAGAGACAAATGTCAGTGTACGAAAGCTGACAAAAAAGCCCCGACAATCAGAGAGTCCTCAAAACAAAAACAAACCCCAAATGAGTGTTTCCAAGTTGTATTTTTTACAGGTATTTTGTTAACAACTAATTATATGACTAAAAAATATCTACAGAGCTGAAATCTCACAACACAAATAGAAAGGAACACCTAAGATTCCTACTGGACCAAAAAAAAGCCCCATTATATGAAACAGCAAAGATAGCTTTAATTGGGTAATCTGCAAAATTGAGACATTGTTTCCTCCTTCCTAGAAGGGAGTCTATCCAGAAAAGGAAGCCAAGATTAGGTGATCTGTCTTGAAAGAAGCATCATAAGTGTTTTATTAGAGAAACAATAACTGAAGGTGTCAGTTGTAATTAAGAAAATTACTGCAATGCACTGCTTAAACATCTGTCCATACCTGTAAAAGCACCAAGTTTCCTCCTCTTCCTCCCAAACTCAAAAAACATATCTAGTAATTTAAGTGGTATATAGAAATATAAATTTCAGTTAAACTTCAGAGTATGACACACAAAAGTCTTTCAGTCACAGTCAGAACCTGTGTAAATCTGTTCTTTGATACTGTGAATTAAACAGTTAAGAGAAGACCGATTGCTTTCCCCAAGAAAGAACACTGACTTGCAAATTTCTGTTGTTACAAAGGCAATTCAGAACCTCTGATGACAGCAAATCTGAGTACATCTAATGAGTTTTTCCTTCATTATTCCCAGCTGGACTGGTTAAGAGTTGATAGCAGTTTATGTTTAATTTGAAGTAGGAACTCCCAATGCATCTTGCTGGTGGGATACCAATTATGTCTGTCTAAAGCTATTCTTACATCAGTGCGTTCCATAACCCAAAGGAATTTGACAGAAACAGGACAAGATACAGTTGACTGCAGCACGCTAAAATGTTTAGCATTATACCCTAGATTTAGACATTCACGTTGCAAAGTTACAGTTTGGTGAGCAAATCTTGGCAGCAGTATCAGCTTAGGAGGTCTCTACCTCTAGCTCTTTCTACTGCTATACTTGCTTGTATCCATGCAAGTTCATTCCCCATGTCATGTCAGTACAAGCATCTGCCATTTGTGAAGTAAACCAGTCTGGGGAACTGATCCAGTTGAAAAAATAGCATGTTAAACAAAAAAAATAAAAAAAAAAAATCCAAAATAAACAAAACAAAGAATCCAGGAGGGGAAGGAGGAAATAAAAAAAAAAAGACTAAACACAACAAAAAACGAAAAATAATAAAAGAAGTCCCTCTGCCATATTACTATCTTGGTCCACTCATTGTGCAGTTGCACAAATGGTCAAGCTAACACACTGCACCAAGCAGCTGGAAACATGAATAATAGGGGCAGAGATTGCTTAAGGCAGCTCAGATTGCAGCACTGACGAATGTGGAATCACAGCCTGAATGCCACTGACTCTATACTGTAAACAGACAGTATCCTGGGTTTCAGGATGGCAAAAGGAAATAGGATTTACCAACTACCATTTGGGTTATTCTTATACAGCTACATCATCTTCATGAGCTGAACTGCAATCCTTGTTCTTGGCTCACAAATTTATGAACTGAAATTTCACACTAACATCTCAGTCAAATCTTAGAATGCATTCATGGTTCAGCATAAGGGAGACAGCTGTAATGTCAGACCTGGTTTCCTCCATCTAAACTGAAAAGGAAACACATTTCAATAATTTCTGAAGGAGCTCTGGAATGCCACTCAGTGCACATTTCTCTCATTAAAATAATTACTATCATTTCGAACAACACCCACTGGTAAAAGTAAGGAAGTTATAAAGCAATTGCAACTCTCAAAACAACATTTAGGATCTGTCAAAGCAGGACAGAAAAGATCCTGTAGCCTTTCAATTAGAGCTTTGAAAAACCTTCAGCATAACAATGATTTTATCAGCATAACACAGCACAACACATAATCCCTAACTCGGCACTAGTAAAGGAAGGATTACTTCAAAGAGCTGACATTGGTACATAGCTTTTAGTTTCACTACTGCCATTCAGTCACTTGGCAATTTTGAATTTGTTATATTTATTATTTCTTAAACATTCGTTATGACCATCATTACACCATACACATTAACATGCACAGCAGTATCATTAAGACAGCTGTGCTCCCAAGTACTATTTTATTTAATCTTTCAAGCATCAAACTCTTTAAAGTAAAACCTTTATAGAGGAGTTTTAGTTTCTAGAGGAGTATTTTCTGTGAATTGTTTTTTTTCCCTTAGCAATTTTGTTTCAATGCTACCTGTTTTTCTTCAGTTTGATGAAAAGTAAGCACAGCTTAGGTAAGCATTAAGAGATGAAGTGATTTACCTGCAATTTCAATAAATCAATGATTATCAAAATAAGAAAAATTATTTAAAGCCCAATTAGTAAAAGGAATCTTGTAATCACTTAAATATTTTCTTTCATTACAAAATCCAATTGATTCATCATACAAGCCATATAAGGAATGCCAAAGCTTTATTAGGATCCACAGCAAAAGCAAAGTTAAATATTTTGTCTAGTAGCAGCACATTTCAGACCAAAAATTCATACATAATTAAACAAACAACAACAACAAAAAGAACGAACAGGAGAAGGCAGGTGGTTTTCAGACTTCCTGGCTTTATGTATTACCCCTCAACTAAAATGACAATAGGACAGACATCAGAGTGCTCTACTTCCAAGTAATGTGCATGCCAGCAACCCCAGTGACTATTAACGCAAGTTCTTTAAACACTACCTGGAAAATCACCACTGCCAGATTTAGGACAAGGAAGAGTTCTTTATATTTAGTTCACAAATAGGGGCCCTTTGAGTACATAGTATCATACTAAGGCATTCCTTTTTAAGAGGATAAACTACAAGTTTTACTGCCTTTCCCCTTTTTATTTTCAAGGTGGGAAAAAACTCTAATTACTGCATAATTTGTTTCTGCATAACAATGTTCTAAAAATTAAAAAAGTAAAATTCAGTTATTAGATAATATGCCTGTATATAGGAAAAGATAAACTCTCTTCTTTAACTGCAGACATTAACACCATGATAATCTACAGCCTGATCTTTATCTGTGGTTATTTGGCAAACTACTGTTCTTCATGCACTAGTGCCCTTTGCATTGCTATCTAACGCATTTCCAATGAAATACATCAAATCAATCTCATAGAAAAAAATAAACACTGAAGTTCACAAAAATCACAAACAGAATCAAAACTTTCAAACACAGCCAAAAGGTCAAATTACTAACTGGACTCCGTGTATCCAGCCACGGAAGATGAAAGCATCCAGAGAAAGAAAGATGGGTGGCAAGAGAGATGCAACTGTGCAATGCATGGCTTTAATAACTAGGAACTAAAAACTCATTGCATCAATAAGCTGCATTTTAACATTGCCACAATTTTCACTATATGTTATGGATGTAACAGCTTAAAAACACAGAGTGACTGACTAGATTTTTTTTTTTAATCTACATTTAGGGATGTACCTAGTCACCGCAATAAAACAGTCATAACATCAGTTACTTCCTTAACTTTACATATATACTGCACTTTTGCATAACACTGACCCTGAATATGACTCAACTAAGAAGATTTCACATACAAGAAAAATTTCACTTGATGCAGAAATTACCTATCTGTTGTTATTTAAGGAAAAAACCAAAAAGCACATGGCTTCTACAAGAAAAAAGAAAAAATTTCTGTACCATTTGCTGAAACATTTGATCAGTAAAGAGCAATTATGCTGTCTGAACATCCTCAAGTGTTCTAATATCACAGATGTGCACATGTTCCCATGCCACAAAGATCTGCCTGCATGATCACAAAGAACCCCCACTGTAATCTCCCAGCCTTTCAAACTCCACTTTTATTATCTAAATTTTTTCATTAGATAAAATGATTGTGAAGGGTTGGAGTTTTTTTGGTTTTTTTTTTTTTTTTTCTTGGGGAGGGAAGAGGTGTAGTTTTTTTTTTTTTTAATGAAAGGAACATAAAGCTATGTTTTGATATTACCTTTGCAGTGGTTCCAGTAAGTCACTGAAGTTTGCTCATACCTCCTGTCACATTTTATGTTCTAGCAGTTTTTTGAGACTTTGAGGACTGGGGCAAGAACTCCCTTTCAAATAGCGACCTCTTGGGACCATCTGAACAATCCAAGCCACCCAAAGCTGGTACTCTCAGGCTGCAAAGGCTTTGTTTGTTTTCTATTTGCAGAGTACTGGCTTAATCGACTAGACTTCAGAAACCATCATGATGGGTGATCACAGGATTGCATAATTTCAGGATCAGGTCCAACAGAAACTACTTACTACATTCTGAGAGCAGACCCAACATACCTTATGCAGGACACGGATACGATCATATGTAAATGACAGTCTGATATGTTTTATCCACCCACTTCCCCGGTTAGAAAACTTGCACTGGGCATTAATTTAAATTCCTTATTCCAGCTGGATTTTTCTTCTGGGATTTTAGATATCATGTGCTGGTATAAAGAGCCTTTCTATTCTGACCATATTCTTCTGAGCCTCTGCTAAGTTTGAGGCTGAAGGAGCCCTACCAGAGCCACAGAAGTGGGATTTTGACCCTAGATCATTGGGCTGACAACTGTTTCAATTCCAACAGGACACCAGGCAGCCCTGTTCAGAAGAGGACCCCAGCAATACGTACATGCATATTTACATCCATTCTCTTTCTTAAGTCTAGCCAGAATAAAATCAGTAATCTTCTGATGTCAGAAACATCACACACAACTTTTACCATGGCCTTCAGCTTATAGTAAAATAAATAAATAATAAAACTACTACCTGGTTGTTTCTTGATAGTAAAATTCTCCAGACCTATTGCCAGGGCTGCAGGAAGATAGTCATAGTAGGCTTTCTATTCCAGATCCTGGCTTGACAAAGATAGTGTAAGGCTTTAGAAAAATTCCCACAGCCCTGTTTTAACCATCAGTATGTCTCACTTGAGCAAGCTGACAATGTTTTCAGCCCTTCCCCTCCATGCTACTCACTCTTCCCCTGAGCATGCTGCATGTCAATGTTCCTGCAGTGAAAACACACCACAGCCAGCACACTTTCTCCTAGCACAGCTTACCCCTCTGTGCTCTGAATTTCATTTGCAAGATCACCTCCCTAGTTAAGAGCCACTGATGTTAAGTGACAACTCTAAATATAAAATAAAAAATTAAAAAAAAATAGCCAATTCAGAGGCAGTGCTTGTTAAACAACAACATGAAAAATTGTACTTGTTTTACTGCTGGCAGAATTGGGCTAGGAGAGTTCCCCTCGCCCCCTCCTTTCTCTCCTGTTTACTTTGCTGCCAGTACCACAGGGACTTTTAACACTACCAGCCATGAAAGACTCTTATATAACTTATTGTTTAACTCTGAGAATAACAGCCTGTCTGCAAAAGAGAGATATGCTCAGTCAGTCTGAAGAAGAAGCAAGAACATGCCACTTAAACAGAGAAGCATGGGATGTTCCTTTTTCCAGAGTAGCTAAGACATTGCAAAGGTTTTAAAATCTTCATAGCAGACTGCCCTCTACTGGGATGTTTATTCAATTAAACTCCATCCCTTCTCTTCCCAACTCCCCCATCATCCTAGAATCTGTACCAGAAATGCACATGCTTTCTCTAAACTAAAAAAAGGTTTCATAGGCTCTTTTTCAAAACTTATACGTATGACTAAAAATAAACAGATAAACATGTAATCCCTTCAAGTGAAGAACTGGAAATATATATATATTTCTCTGCCAATAGCATTTTCAGCACCACAGATTTTGTTTAAATCAAGCATACTTGGGGCTGGTGTTGAATGTGTAATGAGGAAAAAAACTCCGAAGCTATTTTCTTGCATATTGTCTTGTACATATATTAAGTTGACAGAATTTTATACAAGCCTCTTTTGTCCTCATCAGTGACCTAGTTTCTTTTCTCCATTAAGAATACACACCACTCTGACTTCCTACAGTACCTGAGATTACTCATTTTTTCTGAAGTATCGTGGCAACATTATTACTGCTGCAGTCTCTGAAGGATCTCCTTCTCAGTGCTTTTCACTTGCAAGCTTGGAATTTCTATTTCTCTTTCTTGGTCCAGTGGTTGCGAGACCTGCAAATTCTGCTCTGAGTATGAAAGTTTCAACTCAAGCCCCACCATAGAGAAAGGTCTGGTAGTTGAGATTAGAACTCCTACACCATAATCCAACTGTTTTCATTGAAGCTTGTGTAAAACATAAAAAGAATCCAATTTATAGAGGGCTCTACCTATTTGGACCAGTAAGGCTGCTAAAATTAAAACATTTATTTATTTATCTGATAGGAATGCATGAAAGCATTCATTTCACAGCATGTTGAGCTGTGTATTTTAAAATCTATGGCAGCATATCGGCACCAAGGAAGCACCAAAAAGAGATATAATTTGATTTTTACTAACAATATTTTAACTTTTCCCCCATTACTTTGTGGTCTTCCATGTCCTCAAACACTTTAAAACATTCACCAGAAAACTTGTTGGAATGGCCTGAAAAGAAGATTTTTTGACCTGCTGCACAAGGATGAAACCACATTTTGCAACTGCACTGTTTAATTTGGTTTTGGGTTTTTTTATTGCAGAATATTTTTTCTCCTGGCCATTAAAATCCATTTTTTCATTACTATCACTATAACAGAGCCATATTTTACAGCTGGAGCTCACAGCACAACCTCAGAATATCAGCTGTTTCAAAGTACTCTCACTTAGATAAGTTCATGATTATTTTCTGAGGCGGATCTCTGTTTTACCACTCCTTAAAATAGCATTTATGGAACATCTCTGGACATTTATGCCTCCTAGAGGTCAAGAAAACAGTCATAAGCAGCCATACCATTCTATGATAGAAATCTATTAAACAAGAACCCACAGGAGGGAGGTGTTTTCTCTATTCACCACCCTCCCCACCTTCCCAAGAGTTATGGGGCTGTTTCAACTCCACTGGTTTCAGAACTCATAGCTGCACCATATTCTTTCATCTTCCCCTTCTACAGCAAGAGCCTAATGAATCAGACTGCAACAGTCCTCCCCCATGGAAAATGAATTTGCCTTCTCAACAACATGTGGAGTTTAGCTCATGATACTGGAAAGAAATAATAATAATAATGAACATCACTCATGTGAATCAGTGGATACATCACTACAAGACATCTGTCACCAACAGAAAGTCCATTTATTCATGGAACTAGGGGAAAATAAGGATAATGATTTCTAAATTCCATTTTATTGCCAGTTAAACTCAACAGAACTGACTAGTTTTTGAAAATTAAAAAAAAAAAAAAATAAATCCAAAGCCCTGTTTGCAAGTTTACACTGATATTCAGGTCAGTTGTTAAATGTATGTTTCATGAATACATCAGATTGTGTAAAAAAGGTTTTTGTTATTCACAGAACCTACAGATAAATCTGATTTATATAGAGAAAGCTCAGTGTCATCACTTTGCTGGGAAGCCCTTCATGTTCTCACTCACTGTCTTATTTTAAATCTCACTGTTCAAATTCTCTGAAAGGATCTGTTTTCTTGCAGCCCACAGAAAAGACTCCCACCAACATTTTCATGGGTTAATGTGTTGAAAAGTGACACAGACTGATGATCAAATTTTTTAAGAGGGACACTCTCAGGGAAAAGTAGTCTAGGACCCAAATCAGAGTAAAAACACTTCATATTTATCAAAAGCATCAGACCAAAAAAGACCCTATATAGAAACAAAATGTATTGATTAAACATAGTAGCTAGGAGAATTCATCCACTGGAAAAACATCAGTTCCTTGATAAACAGAATGACCAACACTCCATTCCAATAGCACTTAGTACACTGAATTGAGCACCGTTAAACCTAATATGAAGAATGAACCACATATTAATTACAAAACCTTTGCACTATATAGTAGTAGTTCAACAAAATAAGCTTAAGAAATCAATTGCACTAGCAGTCACTGGTTCCATTTCCAACAACACAGTCTGTACTCTATCTGTGTTGATAAAACTTTTTGCAGGGAAACCTAGAATTCTCCAGTTGTGCACACAGTATTAGCAGATTTTGAACTGTATGTCTCCATTCTTTAATTAAGCAGAATAGACATATTTATTTTTCAGGAAAGACACAACGAAAATAAACAAAATAAATATATGGCAGGGAATATCCAGATACGCTGATTATTGGAACAAGCTTTTTGCTAAACATCGGGCTAAACATCGACGAAGAAGAAACAAGAACAGTGACACATTATCTCTCAAAAGATCCTTCTCTGTCTTGGAATGTGTATCAGGCAGAATGACCTCAATGAAGAAAAAGCATATGAGATTGTGTCATTACAGGCTGGAGGATTGATTTAAAGCAAACCAGATAGTCTTATTTTTGGGAATTCTTAATCAACGATTCTTAGTTCAACTGTCACCTCTACAACACTAATAAAACATGTTCTTTTAATAAAATGTTTTCCATTTAACACCTACTATCAGTTAGAATCTGAAACACAGAACATGACAATGACAAGCTGCAGGATGTTTACCATACCTCAGCTCCACCCATCCATTTTGGTTCATCAGGAAATTCAGCACATAGGATATCTTCTGACTGGTTAGTTCCTAATACGTGATAATACAACTTTTGGTGCAAATTAGTAGAGGTCTCAGTGCCTAGTGAAATGCAGATATTTAAACCAATTAGTTCTCAAAGAAATCCAGCAATAACCATATGCAACCCTTAGAAATATCTGTATCCCTTTGTATATGAAAGAGAAATTCAGCAGAGAGAACTAGGAATGGTTCCAAACTACAGCCATTCCCCTCCAAACAAACACCCTCCTCCAAAACAAAATAAAACTTCACACTGCAAACCTCTTCAAACAGTTACCCTTTCCTTTTATTGCTGATAGTATGTTCTTCACATTTAATATTTATCATTTCAAGCTTTGTTTTCTAGAAATACAAGCAAGCAAAGCAAGGAAAAACAACCCCTCTAATGATGTTTTCACTCCCATTTTACCCTGAGCAACTAAGGGGAGATTTACTGCTAATTAACATTTCTGAAAACCTTCATATTTCCATTTGTTGAAAATATAAAAGTGGTGTATTTTAAAGCACTGAGGAGTTACAACTTTTTTGTAATTTTCTTCTTGCAATGTTTTCCAACACTCCAGCTTCTGAACTACAAATATGAGGTAAAAAAACCCCAACAAAAAAAAAAGGTGGGTATCTATCTTGCAAGTTAGGCAAAATGATAGGCTTCAAGAGCAAATACAGAGGCAAAATTCAGGTTCTCTCCAGTTTAACAAAGAGCACAGCTCCAGAAAACTTTTCAGTAGTTCTGCCTTATAGTAAGAGCTGCTAAATGCCTTTCCTGCTGACGCTTCTCAGCACTTTATTCCACTTTGTGTGCTGCTCCTCGACTTCTGCTAGCATAAACATTTTGTGTTGTTGTACTGTGAACCACAGACGAATTAATCTGGTCGAATAACAAAAGCCTTATGCGTCAGATTGCTATTCATCAGGTCAGCATCCCAAACCAGCTCATCTATGCCCACACAAATACATAAGGGGAAAGATCTAAGTAAGCTGTCACCAGACATCTAATTCTACCCAATAGAACCCTGTATGAAAGCTAAGTAAATCATTCCAGACAAAAAGAAAAGGAATATCAAACTTTTAAAAGAAAAACAGGAGCCAAGAAGATACTCACAGTAACTGAGCACAGGCTTTGGCCATACAAGGCGTAGTTTGATCTCTAACTGTATAAACTAGTACAGCTAATTAGTTCAGTATAAAGTGAAACATTTGTTGCACCAATGTAGTGCAAAGGTCATTTTGCTTCCACATAGCATGCAATTAGCACACTCATACTTACCATCACTTTTCCCATCTTGTTTTGGATAGCAGTTGTAGAATATGCCTCTTCCATCATGGGTCCATACCATGCAACTGAATTTAACTCTCTCCAGTGTATCTGGAAGATCCTCAGGACCTTCTACTTTCATAAACTTGATAGTAACCCAATCAGAGCCACTAGAACTCAGGCCATATGCGAAGTATTCACCGTCTTCACTGAATGCATAACCTAGGAAATTGGAAAGAAACAAGATGAAGTGAAAAGCAGCACAAGGAAACAGTATTTTCAAAAAAGTGCTAGTTATTTTGCCACACATCTTTTTATCATCTACTACATGCTAGACAAATCCCAATGGAAAACAGATGAAATTGGGATACTAGTTAAAAGAACTGTGTTCACCAAACACTGAGAGAAGACGGTTTATTTTCT
Source organism: Pseudopipra pipra (assembly GCF_036250125.1). Lineage (NCBI taxonomy): Eukaryota > Metazoa > Chordata > Aves > Passeriformes > Pipridae > Pseudopipra > Pseudopipra pipra. The sequence continues at coordinate 72,221,187 of NC_087551.1, read as the reverse complement.
AAAAGACAGTGCAAGCAACTACATCTGCTATGACTTGGGATGCACAGCACTTTTATCAATTTGTTCACAGATCCAAGTTTAGGCAAGGATATTCAGTAAGTATTCATGTTCAGTAGCATAACTTATGCTCAACATCTGAATTATGATTTGAGTCATATTTCTTCTACTTTCCTGAGTCTGGGGGGAAGAGTTGGAAAATGAAAATGGACACAAGTAGAGAACTTAAAAGTGGTATTTTCAGAGAGAAACAGTATCAAAGAAGCCCACAGAAACTGCGATGCAAGCAATGTATCCTCAAATAATGTAAATACCACTTAAAAAATGGAGTCACTGAAAACTAGATGCTGCAAAACCACAAAAACTGAAGTAACTGGAAAGCTCTGCCACTAGTACACAAATGTATTAATCACCAGTATTCTCAGATAAGACCTCTGATATTTCCTCACTTTATCCAAACTGTGAGGAAAGCACTATTCTGAAAAAAATTCAGAAGAGTTTCTGTCATAGTTGATAAGGATGGAATTCACTACTTGCAAACCAATTCAAGTCAAGAGACTGAATTATCATAGGCCTGTATGGACCTGAAAGTATTCACCAAAAAATGACCAAAAAAAAGTCGTATTTCAAAGACATCATAGGTTTGAGAGGTACTACTGTGCACTCACTATTCTCCCTATAAGAACATAGGAGTGGCCACTGATTCAGAGTAAAATTCCACTTAGCTGTCCTCAGGAGTAACCACAATGTGATGCCTACATGAATAAGAACGATCTTATAATCATAGAATGGTTTGGGTTGAAAGGGACCTTCAAGATAATCTAGTTTCTAGTCCCATGCTGTAGACAGGGGCACCTTCCACAAGAAAAAGGTTACTCAAAGCCCTGTAGAGCTTGGTCTTGAACACTCCCAGGGATGGGGCATCCACAACTTTTCTGGGCAATCTGTTGCAATGCCTCACCACCCTCACAGTAAAGAACTTCTTTCTAATATCCAATCTAAACCTACTCTCAGTTTAAAGTCATTTTCTTCTGTTTGCTTTGGACTCAACTCCCATTGCCTTCATTTGATATCCCCTCATTCTTGTAATAGAAAAACCAACTAATCAACTCCTATTTCCTCTGTCCGTGCTCCATGCCACAAATGATTCTGTAGACCTCTATTATATCCTTGCTAAATTGTCCCTTTTCCAAGCTGATTGATCCAGGCACACTCAGTTTTTTCTGACCTTTGCTCCATACCCTTGATCGTTCCTACTGCTCTCCTCCAAATAGTATTTCAGAGCCCATTTTGAGCTGAGGAGACTGGAACCATATTTAGTATCCCACGCTATGGTATAAACTCCTGGGTTGCTAATGAAATGATGTCTTCTGTTCTGTACTCTATTTCATAGAATCATAGAATCATTAAGGTTGGAAAAGACTTCCAAGATCACCAAGTTGTACCGAACACCATCTTGACAACTAAAGCATAGCACTAAGTGCCACATCCAGTCGTTCCTTGAACACTTCCAGGGATTAATTTCTCCCTGACAAATAAATTGGTATTTGATGTGCTTGTTCGGCTTCTAACGAGAAGCAGGCTGACATTTTCATGGAACTATGTATTACAGTCTAAGCATTGGCAATCACGTGATCATAGCAGCTCGAGAGTTCATTCTATCCATTCCCCTACAAATGAGATTAGGACTGTTTGCCCCCTGTGCATCACTTAATTATCTGCACATAGACTTCTACCTGACAATTTATTGCCCACTCACTATTATTAAGGTTTTCCTGTAGCTCTTCAGCCATTCCTCAGCCTTTACCTGGAATAACTTCGTATTGTCACCAAACTCTGCAACCTCAAGGTTCAATCCTTTTTCTAATATGTACTGAACACTGCAAGTCCTAGCATAGTCCCTAACAGAACTTTACTGATGATTTCCACTTTGACAGCCCATCAGTAATTCCTTTCCCTGCCCTTAAATCAATCATTTATCCACACCATGAGTTTTCCCTCTGGTTACACGGCTGTTGGTTTTCTAAATGCATTTGGAAGAAGACTTTGCCGTAAGACTTTTAAAAACATATGAACCCAATTCCTTACATCTATAGTTCAAGGCAGGACTGCTCACTAAAAAAAGTCACATTGATTCTTTTCAACTAGGTCACACTTAGAGACACATTCACTATTTCCGTCTTCTGTTTTTATTAACTGGCCTTGAACAGACTTATAGGACTTCTAGATACAAGAATCTTGCTTTTACATTAAGTCACTAGCAAGTGGGAAAGGGACAGCTAACAGAAATTACAGCCCTAGTGAAAACAAGAAATGTTGTGATTCTCATAAAACTTAATGCCATATTCCTTCACAGTCTCTTACTTTTTTAACTTGGTGGCTTGTGTTAAAGATGTAAAATACAATTTTAAGACAACTTGTCAATAAAAACACATAAACTTTTTGTCCTTTCTATGGACAGCCTCAAGACCTGTTCATATTTCAGTGGAAGGTTGCTACAGAGTTGCAAAAAAAAGCACAATGAAACTGAACCAAGCTAATTGTTGATACAGTGTAGACTTAGAAGTGTTCTTCTGAAACACTATATAAATCCCCATACGGTTACTGTGATTACTTTGATTAAATTCCAATGTCTGCTGAAGCCTGAGAACCGCGGTCTCACTAACCTCGTAAAGCCACAGTGCCATCATCAGAAAGTTTATTTGGATCAAGAAAAACTTTGGCATCAGCATCCAAGGAGTCCTGTACATATAAAACTCGCTGGTTCTGCAGTCCTGTATTGTAAAAGTGAAAATACCTAAAAGAACACAAGAGGGGAAAATAAGCAGGAAAACTCTTGATTTTCAGTTAGGCAAGCACAAAAAAACTTGTATGAGATTGTCATGAAGGAAATAAAAGCAGATAAATATATAAGGGAAACACAAGCTCCGCAGCAGAGTAGGAATCATGGCTAGAGACCGTAGGATGCATCCAAACCATTATTTAAAAATAAAAAGCTGCGTTTGCCACAGTGCATTTCAAAGAACGCCTAGTATACTATAAACTTGACATAACTGTCTGTGTTAAACATCTCTGGCAGCCACAGCATTTCCCTGTTACAAGAACTGGCACATGTTCCCATTCCTTAAGTTCTCAACTTTGTCATTCATATAGCTGCTTTCAATCCATATTGAGTGGTAGACTTATGTTCAAATGAAACAGAACCAAAACTATTTAATCTGTATTTACTAATGTCCCTAAAACAGTGTTTGAAAGAGTTGTAGGAACTACAGAATTGTCTTTAGCGAGCGATACTCTTCACATCACAAAACACTACAGACCTCAAAGAAATTAATACCCATATTCTACACAAGACAGAGGTATTACACTTTTCTTCCTTCTCAGAACTTTGCTACACAAACCTGTGACTTAATAAACCAAATAGCAGCCTCACCTGGGGGAACAGGGGAATTTATGGGGCAATATTCAAATCTAAAAATAAGTTCATCTATCCCCTAAGACCAACCAGTACTTGGATACAAGCATGGGAACCTGGTAAAGCCAAGAAGGGGAAACTGTACTCACAAAGGCCTGGCTAACAGTCCGAGCTAGTAATATGCTCAAGTAGTAACAGTAATGTTCAGCAAGTGCAAAACTGAAAGATTCAAAAAAATAGAAGGAAAAGAAAAGGAATTTTCAGTTTGACCAGGCATTTTCTTGTCTATTTCACCTCTGCAATGCTGGGCAACAAGATAGGAAGCAAACCTCAAACAATGTGACAGGTACAGCACCTCCCAGTACTCCTGTATGCAGATTCTGCAGAACTCTTGAGACACTGTCCTTTATCAGCTGTTCTTCAGCACTAAACCGGAGTAATTAAATTTCAGAATTTTTAAGTGTCATGGGAAGTTTGGATGGTTCTTCAAACAGAACAGTTCCTTCCCTCACCCCTTACTTAGTGTTACTTAACTTGGTAAAGCCCTCTTGATTGCCTCAAACATCATAATATAGGGGGGTTTTGTATTATTTTTAAATTGTTCTGATTAAACTTCAGCACATGCCAAGAAATAGAGTATCACTCAGAAAGACCAAAGAGACATCTATTACGATCAGAGTAAAGTGTCGTAAATCATAAGCACATTAAGCTCCTGGCATAAGTGTTCTTCCTGGAGGACAGTCAGCTGCATCAAATTAAGACTTTGTATCTTGTAGTGAAGACTACTGCCATGAGCACTTCTGCAACATCAAGCCTTAACAGCATTGAAGGTAACCACATCCAGACATGTTTGCACTGCAGAGAATCTAGAGCAGTCATTGACCAGGCCTGCTCTAGAATCTGCTTCAGCATAGCTACAGCTGGATGCATCACATACAAACTAATAAGCTTTGCCTGACTCTCTCAATAAGGCATACTTCCCTGGATGCAGCATTGTCCTAAAAATCTCCACTGATTCTGGGCTTAAACCTGACACCTCTATACACTGACATGCTGAGCTATATCTGTGACAATTGAAATCAACATCAACTTGGGTTCACTGCCCACATTATTCTTTCACAAAACCCCACATAGTACAGAATTTCTCTCTCTATCTATATCTACACCTTCCCCACAGCACAGATAACTAAAGCAAATTTCCCTCAATATCTGTGCAGAAATCTTAAGACAATGAGACATCCTCTGCTCTTTCTCATGATCCATGGATGATGGTGAAAACATACCTGGCATACCACTCAACCAGGATCAAACAAATCGAAAATATTGAAAAACCTTATTTGTGTTTCCCACAATTAAGAATGGCTGCTTGTTCCCTCTACCTTTTTCAATTGCTAAAACAATCTTCAGATGTTACTAAGTTAACAAGCATTTCATCCCTTTACTCCCTTTCTTTAGAAGCCTGATAGTGTTTCTAACAGAAGTCACACAAAATTCAGTAGCAGCTGCAGTCTCGTAATCTTCGGTAAGCCACAGAAGCACCATCTCTCTACCTAGCCACAGAATTAAAACAGGGATACAAGCAGACTAGACATTGGAACATAGCAGGATTTGTTTGTTTCTTAAAAAACAGATCTTTTTGCATCAGTACTCTTAAATCCTCCAAATTATTTTTCCCTTATCATCATGCAAATAAAGAAGCAGTTTTTCACAAAGGAATTCCCACTGCTTTTCACTGGCTATGACTAAACAAAAGAAACCTACCAGCTGCTAAAAGAATGACCAACATAAGAGCAGTATTTTAGCAAATATTTGGAACAACATGACAGACTTATGCTGTTTCCAGGATGACCAGGCCCGAAAGGAACTCCTCAAAGCCTTACTTTTACTATAATTATTCTACAAAGTTGTCCGAGTTCTGATAAACTCACAGTTCTTCCTACAGAAAGAAAAGACAACAAAAGAACAAGAAGAGGACAGTCAAGCATCTTGTGCTCAGCATCATGCAACCACACTTGTTAACTTTGGCTTACTTTTCCTACTTCTGAACTATAAAAGAATAAATACAAATATAATTTATAATTTGTTTTCCCAATTAGTAGTTGCTTCTGACTTGCTTCACATTCATCACCAAGACGTTCCTCACATACCTTTTTCCTCTCTTGAAGTGGCAACCGTACTTAGGATAATCGTAAAGTTCAGTCATTCGTTCTTTGAACAGTCCTCTGACAGGACACTTTTCGAGAAAGGGTACTGTAAGCTTGTTCTGAGCATCCACAAATGCCTGAAAGAAAGCAATCCCCCCCCAAAAAAAATATGAACTCAAGTAGAAATGCACATTTTCTACAGGAAATGTTTTCAGAAGCAATGCATCACAGATATCTTTCTGCACACATAGGTTGTGCAGTATCATACCTGAAGAATCTTACATGCTTATTTGCATTATACCACAATTCTGTAATAAGACTGAACTTATATCTTGACTAATGTCTCTCCAGGGCATGCACAGGGGTAACCAGCCAAAAGACAAGACATTCCTGCCATTCTCCTTAAAAACAAAAAAAACCAAATCCCAACTACCAAAGAAACCCCTAACAAATAAAAAACAATCAAGCAAAACAAAAACAAACAAAACAAAAATCCAAAAACACAACCCAAAAAAACACCCCATGCTTTTAAAAACTCTCTTTATATTTGCCTAAATGGTTAATATTGCCCACAGACTGCACTATCATTTCAGGAGCTGGGAAGATGATACAAAATCTCACATGCATCATCTGTTCATATTATTAACATAACACACAGAATTAGTCCCAGCCAGTATTTCCTGAGAAGGCCAAAGTGCTGTACACAGATCAATTCTTAGTTACAAAAGGCAAAAATATGCAATTTCTGAAAGCTTTGAGAAGTCTGGTTTCTTTAAAACATTCCAACTCCCTGTCACAAACACTTAAGGACAGTGGTCAAAATCATTACCACACCAGCTGTTTGCTAGAGGTTGCCACTCCCATGGCATGCATGGAAAATGGGGTACTCTACTGGTGTTTCGCCATCCCTATTTATAGCATGGTACATTAACATAAAATTAATAGCTAAGCATCTTAAGGTGAATCACAGCTGCTAACAAGCAGGCCTTTCTGAATCTAACATGAAGTAGGTAGGACAGGACACTGCGTGGCTGTAATACACAGCCAAATGTCGCAGTGACAGCAGCAGTATCGCTCTTGGACTCCAGCCTCTTGCCTAGAGCATGAAACCCTGTCTATTCATCTCCTGCATACACAGGTCTCTTTCTCAGTTGCTTTGAAAGAGGCTACTGTTTCTACCTGTCCCAAATCTGTCACACAGCAATCAGATCAATGCATTGTAACATCTGAGTTACACTTCGTCGCAGGACAGGAACTACAGGACAGTAGGGCTACAAATGTGTTTTGCAGTTCTTCAGAAAAGCCAGCTGCTGTCAGAGAGAGTACCTGGCACACATATACCAATTGCTACCAATGTTTAGTCATTTATTAATTCTTCAAGTGAAGAATTAATATGTACACAGCACATCCCAGTGATAAGTCAAAACAGCGTGCAGCGTCCACATTGCAGTGCTATAACTGTTCTCCCCATCAGATGATGAAAGAATTTAACCAAATCTACCTAAGAATTATGTGTCTCTGAATTTGTTTTCTCTAAATGGAAACACATGAATTTCAGACTACATACACAAAAATCTAGACAGTGGATCCTACACAAATAAACTAACTTCTCCAAGGGCTGTGACATTTTCAGAGAAAAAATGGCTTATAAAAACATGTATACAACCATCCATTGTACTGGATGGGCAAAAGCACTTTTCATTTGCATTCAGTGGACAGAAACTGGCACACGTATTTTTTTCATCTATCAATAACACAATCGAAATTACACCACCACTGCAAGGGTATACTGGAACTGTACATTACTCACTTTTAACTGCAGACACACCTTACCACATTTGCTTTCATTACTGGTATTCAAGGAGGAGACACAAATTTTTTCTTACAAGCCTTCACTGCATAAAAGCATGGTTACATACTAATTATTGCACTCACAACTGAATCATTAGTAATTTTGCTTTTACAGGAATTTGACGTATTTTTCTCATTTCCTCTTAATATGCACCAAATATTCCAAGATTATATGAAAAGGGGAGTGCCACTGCTGTCTGAAAAAGGAGGAAGGAATTACAGGTTTTTGAAAGAGTTCCACTGAGAAGAATCCGGTCCAGTTTGGCAACTTTCTGTTCTTGCACCTTTGAGCATGAGGTTGCACTCATGTTCAAAAAGCAATACCTAATTGAAATATTGCTCTAGGTGAGGTACAGGAACATATGTCACCAGAAACTCTCACAGTAAACAACTCCATCCACCACGGTGAGCAAAACATGTGCCACTCATGCTACAGGGCTAACAGTAACTGTACATCTTCATGAACCTAAAGAGAAAGATTTTTATTATACCTGCATCTGACAATCTGTCATAAGGTTTGAACCAGGACAGAATTTGCTAGCAGAAGAAAGAACAGAGTAAGGGTCTAAAGCACTGTACTAAGAGTAGAGATGCTCTACTTGAGGCTGAAGTGTTTGGCCATTACTCGAGCAGGCCAATTGTTGTTTTTGTTTTTTTTAAAAAGTGTAATTAAATTTCATCTAAGAAACACAAGCTTTTTTTGACCATGCCATTTTAAAACCTATCAGCTTTCTACAATCCACTAAGACACTCTCTCAAGACAATGATTTCCACTCACAGCATACTTTCCATGGAGAAGTCTCAGAATACAAACTGGTTTAACACTACTAGTCTTTGTTATTTGTCTGCAAAATATTTACAGTTCATATATACATTCTCAGTAAAAGGTAGTTCAGTGCAACTCCTACAAGAGGGCACATACCTTTGTTAAGTATTACAAATTAAAACTAATCAGACTTCTTGTGGCTTGCCTCTTGGAATTTACTTTTTTGGTATTTACAAAGAAAAATTAAGTGCAATTAGAAATGTATCAAAATGTGAACTAAACACTGGTCTCTAGTAACTAAAAATCCACTTAATTGTATTTTTGAGAGTTTTGATTCTAGTCTTAATCCAAGCATACACGTGTTCATAATAGTACAACCTGACCTTACATGATCCCTGCTTTCTCATCCCTTGTCCATCCCTTATCTCTGGAACTAGCTGCTACACCATCAGTGAGTTAGGGTGCTATATATGACTGACATAGTAGCAAAAGACTTTGCTGCAGTCTAAAAAAGAGCTTATCTCCCAGCTTATTTCCCACAAAGTGTTAAAACAAACCAAGAAGTTGAAAAGTCCAGCCAAGCCAAACCTAAAACAACAGTGAAAGTGTGGTTTTGCAATTGTGGCCTACGTCATTACCAGAAGCATTTTACCAGTGTAGCAGATTTTAACTATGCCAGGGATGTTTCCTCATTTTGTCTTAAAAGTCAGTGGCTGAACAGTAGCAGAGCATGAACCCACATTCTACACTTCCTTTCTCCACAGTCTAATAGGAACTTCCCCATCTGCCCAGGGGTTAATTTTCATTTGTGAATCTGGAGAAGGGAGTTTTGCTTGCTTATAGCTGCCCTTGGTTGCTCCAACCAAGCACACACAGGGGAAAAAAGGGATGTAGTAAAGAACATAGACTGTTAATATGAAAGTTCATACTTCTTGAATAACAGCTTTTGCACAAAAGACTGAGGATGTGACTTGATGATTGGCTTAATCGACTCTTAAGACTGCGCATTTGACAAGAAACAGTCCTGCTTAGCCACATGTAGATTTCAATAACCTCCTTTCTGTAGCAGATAAATGCACCGCATACAGAATAAGATCATCCTGGTGACCTGGCTGAAAAATTTCTAGATCTATCTGACTTTCACCTAATTAAAAGTAGAGTGTGGGTGGCTAGAAAAGGAAAGATCCCCTTCTTGAAACATCTTAGATCCAACTATCATGTGGCCTTGGGGTGACCTATATGAACCATGTATGTCAATAGAAAACTAATCCATTAAAGTCTTCCCTCCCAAAATATCACCTTGTGATGTCTGTACCCATGCAATGGAGGGACAGAAGCATTCATGTCAGCACAAGAATGAGAGGGACGGCAACTACACAGCCACTTGGCTTAATGGAAACATTCAAACTACAATTGAACAGGTACAGCACAATCTGCAGTCTACTCTTTCTGCAAAAATACCTGATTAAGCCAATTACAAAAAAATTCTACCCTTCTGTGTTCACTTGCTTGTAAACTGCTAACTATCAAGGTCCACAAGATAATTTGGACTAGCTGAAGCAAAAGCCAAATATGACTTTTTTATACTCATAACTGTTCTAATTTCCTTCAGTATTAGCTACAGTGAACATCAGGTGAAACTACCATGAACATTTCAGAGCTAAAACCAATCTCACCTGCTTATTTCCCCATGCTTCAGGGAATAGCAAACTTTATGTTTCACTGACTCAAAACAGAAACTAAGTGAAGCCTATTCATTTATTTTCTGTGAGCACACCAATAGTTGACACAACTATTTCTGCTACACGTAGAAAAGTAGAATTCCAACATATTTTTGTATGTATTTGACAGCACGCATTCAAATAATTTTGATTGTTTGCATATGAGAAAAGATTCTAACAATAAATGAATGATGTTCATTCTTCCCTCTTGGCATAAATCAAGTTACACCTACTCAAATCAAGCAAGCGTGTTGTAAACGGGAACTGAATAGGGGCTCTTTCACTACAGATGAGCATAAATGTCCAAGGAATTCTTCTTCTAGTTCAGTACTTAATATGTAGAAAATTAAAGGTAGCATTATGTTGGAGGTGTACACAGGGTATATTTGCTTTTCCAAAAAATGAATGCAGATTTGGGATATAAAGGACTATATAAGGACAGAGAGAGTGACTTGGAAGAAGAATGGGAAGGACAAATGTCTCAAGGTCAGTGACATGAAGGTCTGAAAAGCCTACAAAGCACGCTCCATATTCTCTCTGAAGCCCATATGGTCATTCAACTGTCTCTATAGCAGTGTCTGGTTATTTTTTGATCTGGTAGGTTCAGAATGGCTGTTCTGCAGGAGTCCTGCAAACCATCTCAAGAACTTGGGAGATAAAACTATTAAAAGCTAGCAAGAAAGAGTGGTCATCAGCAACCTCTGCTGCAGAGCACAAAGAAGTGAATGATAAAGGAGATCCAAGGAGTTTAGCACTTCAAGACCATCGTTTTCTGACCTCTTTTAAGAAAGAAGTAAAACAGCAAAATACTTTTACTCCCTTTTGTTCTGTAACTCCTGAAACTTTGGAATAAGATGATATCCTTGCATACTTACACATACAGGAACTCTCTCCACTCTGTGTCATACTACTGCTGCACTGCCAAGGCATGCGTTTTTTTAGTGTAGGCAAGTAAGATATAACAAGATCTTCATTCCACCAATACGACATCTTGTGTCTGGGCTGCTGCACTGTTATGAGGATGTTCTAATCCCTCATTCCTTATTTTGCCTCCTATATAAACTACAGCCTCTGGAGAATGCAGTTCTCTGTCCTCCAGCTGTTCTCACCCAACCTGTTCACAGCATGTGGCTACAGTATTGAACACAGGGACACAAAAATCATGTCTTGGCATTTTCACAATCACAGCTCTTTCACAGCATCCCAAAAACCACTTTAATAGGTATCTGTAAGGCCTCCATGAAAAAAAAGATGTAACCATACCTCCCACACATATATCCCCCTCAAGACTATCCTATGTTCACTGTTTCTGAAAGATACCAGAATTAAAAAATCAAAATTCTCCCAACTTCCTAAATATATAATTTTCAGTATTAACATCCATGGCAGAGTTTTTCACTAAAACCAGATCCCAAACCAAGCTTTTTAATCCCATGAGTCTTTAAATACGCTAACAGATTTATAAGTAGGGAATGAGTTCCTAACTGTACACATTTTATTTTTTCTTGACAGTTACAATAAGTTCAATTTGATCAACCTCAGGCTCATCAAGGTGTATTAAGTAAGCACATACATGACAGAACCTAGAAGGAATCTCACTAATGGAAAGCTACACTGTGGGATATTTTTGAAGGGAGATCCTGCCCTCCATCATCTTCCTGACAAAGCCATGCATACTGGATAGACACCAGTGTTTTAGATCTGGAACTACAATTATCACAAAGTTACTAGCCATTACAGAGGAAACCTCTTCCACAAGGTCACCTACCACTTTCAGGCCACCACCCCTGTAAGTCCCTATGCCATTAATATCAGAGGACCTAGCTCACAGTCGTTCCTATCACTTTTCAGGATTCTCTCTCAGCGAAAGACCGATTCCAACAGCACAGTCCAGCTATACCAGACTGCAGGCTGAAAACACCGCAACACCTGCAATCTATAATAGCAGACACTAAAAAAGCCTAACTTCAGGAAGGAAAATGTTTTTGTTTTTATTTTGCTTTTAAAAAGGATTAAACAAAAAAATATACTCACACACTCGATCACTGTATGAAAAGCAAGCCAAAGAAGTTTTCTTTCTACCCTTTCCTAACTATTTTATTATGGCAATTTTAGATGTACTTAGGACAGTGGATAAAGCACTCTGAAATCTGAGTGTGTCTCTTCAGTGTGACAACACCACTTTGAGCATTCAAATTGTCTAAGAAAAATGGGTGCAAGATAAACAAGGCCTTAATTTTGCAAATTCTGTGATCTAGGTTATACAAAGTGTTCCAGTCTTTCACAGAACCACAGAATGGTTTGAGTCAGAATGGACCTTAAAAATCATCTAGTTCCAAGCCCCCTGCCAGTGCAGGGACACTTTCCAGTAGTCCAGGTTGCTCCAAGCCCCATCTGACCTTTCTCCCACTAAAATACAGGGACAAAATAACAGCATTGCTCTTGGCGCCATGAGTATCACATGAACTACACTTCCATTCACTATGTAACTTTTCAGAAAGTACTGGCAGGTTCTTCAAAACAGACTCTATAAAGGAGAACCATGTGAAAACAGTTATTCTCATACAAGGAAAGGTTACCTTTGTCTGTTCGCTATCAGGATCTTCAAGCCAGCAGTATGGGTCGCTTATTTTACATCCATGGTAATCCTGCACCTGAATTCATAAAAGACAATAATTTTTAAAGAGACATACTCGCAAGCAAACTCGGTCCATCAAGGAATGATAGTCATCACGATGAAGGGTATTCGGAATTTCACGAAAACATACAGTGCTAAGGAGCAAAGAAAGAGAAAAGCAACACATTGCTCCCAGGTGAGTTGCTAATATAACCATTCTTTGGTGATGGCACTAAGGCATCACTAAGAGTAGTCCTCAGAAAAAACACAGAGCACCAGAAAAAGGGTGAAATGAACATTCAGTCCTACCACAAGATAGATTAGTAAGTAAAAAATCTACCCCACTAAACCAATATCCCTAAAAAAATCAAACAACCTAAAGCTTCCTCCAAATCCAGGTGTTGGAGCCAAATTATCAAACCTGATTACTGGAGGTACTCCAAATGTGGTTCCTGGTTACACGAACTGTCTCTAGTTTAGTCCTCCCTACTATTGTTGCCCACGAACATGTGCATAATGTACATATATAAATAATAATTAAAAAAACCTCCAACCAAAAACCACCCCCAAAACAACAAGCAAGCAAAAAAACCCACAAAAGACTAATCCACGTGGTTGAATTAACCTGCTTACTTCCTTCAGTATACAAAACAGGACTAGATACCTCCTGTTAGGACTTGCACAGTTCAGCCTTTTAGCCAACTACGAAAATAAATACTTTAGTTTTTACAGCTTTGGCTCATGGGGGCAAACATTTTGGTTTAAATGCGATGTTAGTTCTGTAAATAATTACCGGGCCGGTGCCCAAAGCACAGCGCTTTGCAGAAGGGAAAAAAAACCGAACACATTTTACTCAAACTAACACCGTAATCCTTGTGTATCCAGTTACGGTCGGAACATGAGGAGATAGGACTATGTTACAGATGTGCCATCCTATATAAATAGACTATTTGTTCCTCTGCTGACGCTACTCCAGCCCCGGCGGAGGCCTGGGCTTTCCCTGCCACATGCAGTGGTGCCGAAGCCCCGGGATCCGCCGTGGGCTCGGCTGCTCCTGCGGCCCCGGCCGGCCCCGCACACGCGGGACGTGCCCGGGGGCACCGGCGCCAGGCCCCGAATCCCGCCCCAACCAGCCCCCGGCAGCCGCCGCGGCCCGCAGGCGTGACAAGCCCGAGACCTCCGCACGGAGCAGGCTGGAGCCGAACAAAGCCCCGAGAGCCGGGGCAGCAACACCCGCCCCCAGGCGACCCGGCCAGCGGAGAGCCCCGCGCCCAGGCCCGGCGGCCGCCGCACGCCGGGGGCTGCCCCGGCCAGTGCCGTACTCACGGCGGTCTCGTCGCGGTACACCTCGGGGTACTGGAAGGCCTGCATGGCGGGCGGCGGCGGAGAGCGGCGAGAAGAAGAGGAGGAGGAGGAGGAAGAGAAGGAGGATGAGCAGGAGGCTGAGGTGGAGGAGGAGGCGGAGAGGCGCGGCGGCGGCGGCGGGGCCGTGGCTGTGGCTCGGGCCGTGGCGGCAGCAGCCGGCAGCAGGCACGCAGCGCGGCACAGGCGGAGCGCCGCCGCCATACGTGGCGCCCCCTGCCGGGCACGCGCGGCACCGGCGGCACAGGAGGGGCCGGGCCGAGGGCTCGTCCCGCCCGTCACCGCTGCCCCCGGTCTCTGCTAACCCCTCCTGCTCACCCAGCTCCGGCGGAGCCGTGTGTCGGGCACCGCTCGGGTCTCATCCTCCTTGTAATGAACGTTTCCAAAATAATAATAATAATAATACAAATTTAAATCTTAGATTTTCATTCTTTTTCCTTTCGGTTCCTGAGCGTTGGCAGAGGGTCTGACCTGCAGAGCTGCCTCGAAAACAGCAGCTGATTCCTGGGGAGGGGCTCGGCAGCTCGAAGCCGAGGCACAGATCACAGAATCGAGTATGCTGGAAAAGACCTCTGAGATCATCGAGTCTAACTTATGACCGAATACCACCATGTCAACTAGACCACTGCACTAAGTGCCACGTCCAGTCTTTCCTTGAACACCTCCAGGGACAGTGACTCCACCACCAACCGGGCCAGCCCATTCCAATGTCTAATCACCCTTTCTGTGAAGAAATTCTTCCTAATGTTCAATCTAAATCTCTCCTGGCTCAGCTTAAGACTATGTTCTCTTTTCCTATTGCTGGTGGAAGAGCCCAACTCCCACCTGGTTACAACCTCCTTTCCGGTAGTTGTAGAGGGTGGTAAGGTCACCCCTGAGCCTCCTCCAGGCTAAACCTGGCTTGGTCCACCCAAACCTTTAGAACATTTCCATCCAACACACTTCTACAAGTTGCCAGAGACTCCCCTTCACCCTAAAAACAAAGGAAAAGTTGGCCACCCAGTCCCAGTGAAGATGGCCACTCCAAGTGCACAGCCCTGGTGGCTGGTGCTCATCCCCCTCACTCCCGCTGTCAGGGGCTACAGTCTGGTGCCACTGCAGGCTCTGGCCTGTGCAGCAGGTCTGGATGAACGTGCATCCGGCAAAGGTGTTGCAAGTGGGTGACCTCAGGCTCATCCACGTAGTGGTTATTCTACAATAGGGTTTCCTAGGTCAGAAAACTTGCAAACATTTTACATCCAAGGAAGAGACCCAGTGCACTCCTCCCATACACCAGAAACATGCAGGGGGCAGATGATGGTTTGGCTAGTAAGATGGATGAACTGCTTTTCCTCCAAATGAAGTTGCTGCCAGGAGCCCTTGCCATGCTGTCCTGTCAGCCTGGGGAGGACTTTACCCCAGCTTCTCATTCAGGGTAAACTCGTGTGTATATGTGGTGCATGGCACCAGCTGGAGACATGGAGGTTTGCATGTGGTGGTGTTTAAAGTCTGATCAGCCCCAAAAATGCTCATGGTTGCAAATAAAGTAACTGCCTGAAATGACAATGATCTAAAGCATTTCCAAAATGGCATGAAACCTTTATAATTACCTGCTCAGAACTGTGCCTCGATTGCCTACTCTTAATGGAAAGAGTTACTGTCTCTAATTGGAGATCCTGTGGGGAGGCTGAGGGTTGTGTAAATATGAGGAAATATGCCAGGAAATAATGATAACTCTTACTAAGTGACATAACTGCGTTCATCAACTCTGCTTACACGCTAAACAACACCTACATGGCTTCTTGTCTCTCATCCCTTCTCTTTTGGTCACTTCTCCTTCTGAACTTTTTTCTCTGCTCATCTTCTCCCTTTGCAAGGCTGCAGGACAGCTGCCAACTACACCTTTTGTTCCAGAGCTCAAGAACATGCCACCAGCAAGGTGGTTAGTGGCAATGTCTTCATGTGCCCAATGCTCATAAAAGCTTGTTAATTGTCTAAGCAACTTGCTCAGGTAAATACTGGCAGGCAAAGGCTGTTTCTGACTAAAGCTTTTCAGACAGAATTATATATGCACAGAAATTTGCATCATATGGAGAATTATTAGTTCAATACCTCTGTCAAGCATTCAACTTGCCTGTGGGCTACACAAACAAGCTGTATGTGCACAGTACATCTGGGAGTTTTGAGCAGTCTCGACTGCAACTTCACAGGCAGCGAAGACCTTGCATCTGATTCAGAGCTGCAGTTTGTCTGATGAAAATGTCTTTTTCAGCCTCAAGGTGTTGTCCTAGATGAATGTATTTTATGTTTGTCCGGAATATCTGGATGTTTAGCAGCTTGGTCAAGGCTTGTGAGTAGCTCTGACTGAGCAGCTGTACGTCCCAATATCTTGGGCATTCCTGCAACATCAGCGCAGATGAGCTTTATGCTGTAAAAGCAGCCAGTCTGAGGTGTATTGGAAGTTTTGGGCAGCTGTGCTTCACACAGCTGCAGAGTCCTGAGCTGGCGGGAGAGGGCAGTCTGGTTGCACGCTGCTGCACAGCTGGCAGCTGGCACATGGCAGTGCCCGTGGTTTTTCAGGCTTCAGCAGCCCTTTCAGTGCAGAGCAGGGTAATTCCTGAATGAGCTGGCAAGCATCCAGGAAGCACAGCAATCATCCATTATGATACCTTCCAATTCACCCTGGATACAGAGAAGGAGGGAATGTACAAAGAAACCCAAGTACACAGTTGTCCAAGATAAGATCTTTGGACCTGTATTTTACAAGCAGTAATTTTCTTCTAAAGGTGAGCACCAGGGACAGAAAGTGAATTTTCTCTTTACTGTAAATTTCTCCTTTGTTTCTTGTGGGGAGAGGAGGGGGGATGAAGCGGGGCTTGAGAAGGAAAGAATCACACATGAACAACAGTAAAAGGAGCAAATCTACATTGTCTGATCTTTTCTTATCAGAAAAGCAGTTAATACAGATTTATATAGTGTCTAAAACACTGCCCAAAACATGTTTTTCTTACCTGACACCATGCACTCCCCATTCAGATAAAAGGGAGTGTACTGTGCAGTCTAATAACAAAAATTCTTATAATGAAAGCTCTAGCAATCTTCTCCCTTTTACAGTGTGTTTACTTAACACAAAGTTAAAATTGATTCATGTTAAGACTGTGCTGTAACTGAAAATTTGAAGTCTATCTTAATTGTTTAGTATTGTAGTGAAAAGTTTCTACTAAAATTTTCCCTTTTCTTGGGCCTAACCAAAACCAGCAGAGTTCAGATATGATATTTACTGAGTTTTGAGGATAAGCTGCTGAGTAAGCCAAAAACAATCTTCCTATATTTAAAACAGAAAGTTTGAAAATCTCTCAGTAGTCTATGTCATCACACTCCCATGTTAGCATGATTCTGATAATTTGAAAAACAGATACTGGTCTCTGCTGATATTAATTATACTTCTGCTGATCATCCAGTCATTAGCAAATCTCTTTCAGCTTAGTCAGCCTCTCCACAATGACTAACTGCAAGTAGTATATTGACTCAGTAGGAAGTGACTTCATCACCCTGTCAGATCTGACAGAAAATCTAGCAGCAAATTTTGTTTTTACCTTTCCTTTTTGTCCTTTCCCCAACCTCACTCCCATTATAACTTAGCAATGACTGGAAACTTTTCTGTTATAGAATGAAGACAGGTCTGTACCTCTACTCCTGTTTTCTTACATGTTTTTTATTTCATTTACCTAATTGTAAGACAGCAGTTCTGCTGTTCAGACATTTATCAACAGGTGTCAGCAGAACCTCAGTCTTATGCTACTATGAGCATGTGCTGAGGTGTGCAAATAACTCGAGTTGCAGAGGAATGTGACTCTCAAATTATCTGCCCTGATGAGTTGCTATTTTGGAAGCACTGACTTAAGAGCCTAAATCCTGTTGATTTTCACTGAATCTTTGATTCCTAAATTATGTTAATCTACTGCACACATTAATTACGATCATTGTATATTGTTTATGGATAATTAAAGGGTTGCTTGTTTTTTGAGCTGAATTGCGAAGTGGCTTACGTGACAAAATATGGTTTTATTATCTCAGTTACAGAAACTACTACATGACATAGGTCTGGCCAATATTTGAATGTATGACCAAGCAAAGCAATATTTCATTGTGGTAAACTGCTCTGCACACCGCGGAATAGGAGGGGTGCACTAAAGTCAGTGTCATGCTGCAGAATCATACTCTAGCATGCCCTGGGGCTGTGCATTGGTGTGCTTACACTGCAGGTCCTGTGAAGTCAGTTAAGTGATGTAGTGATGTCTGTGAAGCGTTAGTATGGAATAGCAATTGCAAAGTAGTATTAAATAGTATTTCATCAGCTAGGCAATCTAAACCATATTTATGGTGTGATAAACTTACCTAAATTGATGTATGAGGATGAACACACAGATCATAGTATCAGTACACCCAATTAAAAATAACTTTTCTTAAAAGGAATTTTTCATTCTGCAGTGACCTTTCTTGTGAGATGAAGAATGAACAAAATTGTAATCCTAGAAGAGACTGATGACCAAATTTTTTTTAGTTACACCTTTTTTTTTAAATCTTAAATTTGTATCAGATAATTTGCCATTAAAATAAGGATTTGCCAAAAACTAGAGATCACATAGTAAAATCTGCACTCTTGTGTCGCTGGGTAGATACCCAGTCTCAGCTCTTACTGAATTTGGTGAGCTTGTGTCATTTATAAGTTATCACAGAGATCTCCGGTGTTTGCGAGGTTTGTAGATCTGGTGCCTACTTATGCACCAAATCACTGTGTATTCTTGACACCTGCGTTATACTTACTTAGGTATTTCTGGAAATTTATCCTAATCTTATACAATTCAGATGGGACTCCATGGCTCATGTATTTTGCTGTCCTTCTTAAGAAGGTTCTTGCAGAAAAGTTAGAAGAATTTGAACTTTTATTCCTACACAGTATTTAACAGGGGAGAAGAGTGTGACATAAAGTCCAACAAAGTCAATAGAAGTTTTCATGTCTACTTTTTTCCCCCATTTCACTGATCCTTGAATCAGCCCTTCCTCCTGACAAAACCTCCTCCCACCAAACATCGCTCCGCAAAAAGAACTATCTTTATAAGTATAATTTTCTATATAAAGAAATTATATTAATTCTTTTGTGTAGAAAGGTAGCAAATCCATATTAATAAAATGGAAAGATAGGCGTTCACTTTTCTACATTTGCTTTTGCCTTTGTGAAGAATCTTTTATTGTTGTTGCATGCTGTAAAACACTTCATAAGCTGATTTCCATCTTCAGGCATCAAAATCAACTAAAACAAACTTTCTATTGAAATTGATGACGGTATAATTAATTCTTGCATGGCAGTATCTGAAAATGGAGATAAGTATGAATTGGAAGGAGGCTTTTAATTCTTTTCAGTTCTGAAAACTTAAGGATAATAATTTTCTTGCTTTGGATGAAATCTTTTGCCTATTGAAGTCAAAGGAGGTTTTGTCACTGATTTCAAGAGGATAGAAATGTCATCCCTAATCTTGGCAGTGAGAAGAACAGAAGGCAGCTTCTTTTTACCAGCTTATAACTTGTTGACAGAATTTGAAATATACTAAACATAGGGAAACTGATATATTTTTCTTGGAAAGAAAAAACAATTTTAGCTCCTTTTAAAAGACTCCACATCTAGAAATATTTTCTTCTGCAGTCATCATCTACTCATATTTAATACTTTTTGAATTTATGTGTTCAAATAGCTTACAAATAGAGCTTTCTATTATGCCTCAGAAAATATTTGGTTTGGATTATAACACTATAGCAACTATAGATCCCTGCAGAAATGTGCTTCCAAGAGAGACTTGCACATGTCTTTGAGAAGAACATCTCAATACATGGGGATAGAAAAATACAGAAAAGTCTATGCAATTCAGTGACCACCAAATTTGAAATTCAAACTGCATTGGAGAGTGTGCAAGGTTATCACATACAGTAGTGCTCTAGTCACCCTGGATAATTATTCATTTAAAGTATTGCTACAATTCTACAATGAAGGCAAAACTAAGAAGAATTAAAGAAAATTCAATTTCAGAAGTGCCTTTAAGAAAGGTGTCTGATTTTGGTAGACACTAAATAATTATATTTGTAAATAATGCATGGGGGCTTTTTAACATTTAGCCTCTTTTTTAACTTTAACCTCTTCTCTAAAGGAGAATGACTCAAACCTAGTCCTGAAATTGAATAATGCATTCCAAAGATCTGTATAGCTGAATATGAAATCTTTGTATTTCTAGTACTGCAGAGTCTGTGTAATTCAGATGTAGACCAGGGCCATTGTACTGTGCCATTTTCCACACAGGCCCAAGTGGTAGCAAAACTCCATGCATTTATGATCTAATGCTTTCAATCAAAAAAACAAAACGCAAAACAACAGGTGGCTACATTCAGAGACGTGGAGGAAAATAATATGATGTTACTGGTCACTGTGAATGTAATACTTGCAGATTGCCAGCCACCCATTTTTTGCAGACTGTGAAAAAGGAAAGCTCACGGGGAAATGTTGAAGGTGCGTAGTGGCAGAGTGCTGTATATTTTTACAGAGAGCTTCTCCCTGATTGGCAGAGCAGTGTAGGAAGAGGACATTACTGATGTGATGAGGTTTACAACTGTGTGATGACAACTGGTGCCATGGGTTGTCCGAGATGGCAGTGGGGCTGCAATCTACATAGACGAGAATTATGTTGTGCTTGATGACAGGGGAGCTGATGGAAAGATGGGAGAAGACAGGAAATCTGCTTACATCTTTGGGCACGGAGGAACAAGCAGGAAATAGACTCTGTCAAAACCAGGGAGAAGCATCTTGTGGTGGAAGGGTGAAAGGTGGACTGGTAATTTTAGGTGTGTGTAAGTATGAGGAAGGTCAAAGGTTTAAATTTTTGTGTGTCAAAATTTACACAGAGCCTTCATACGAGAAGCTGAGGTGGAGAAAATCCTAGATTGAAGGTATTGGGCAAATTCAAGGCCCAGGCAACAGATGAGCCAATGATGTTAGCCACAGACTGGAAAAAGCAGTAGCAATGAGAGCTTAGAAGACAGATTAAGAGCTCTGGTGAGCTGTACTGAGCTTGAGCCGGTGGCGAGACATTCAGAAAGAAGCAGGCTGATCTTTGGGCTGGGACAGAAGGGAGCAGACAAGTGGATTTGAGTCCTCCGCAGTTGAGCTTGTGTTTACAGACAACCTTCCCCAGAGAGGAGGTGCCCTCTCCAAGGGGAGGAGGGAAGGTGGTCAAGGAGAGAGCCCTTTGGAGCTCACAGAAATCTGGAGAAAAATGAGACCATGTTGTTCTCCTGTTCCAACATGTAATTTGTTGATAATAAATGCTTTTAATAACTAATTTTAAACTGTACAACAAAAACTTTTAGAGACATTCTAATGTTGTCTGGGGCTGGTACAGAAGTTCTACGTGGTTTACTCAGTACATAGTCACTTTTGTAGATGAATTTTAGGTTTGTCAAGTTACAAAAATATTACTGAAGAGGAATGCCTTTTATTCATTTTGTTATTTCCCTCTCCTGGAGGATTGTGCAGGAATCTCAAAGATCTAATATATATTAGAACAAGTTTTACATTTTTCTTCATCTGGAAATTTTAATTGACTTTTTATAAACTTTTTTTTTCATATTTTCTATCCATATGGTTTCAAATTCTGACAGAAAATGTGGGGAAGGAGAAATGGAGATAAATTTCATGAAAATAAATTCCTCTCCTGAATATTTTTATTAGATAGTCTCTCTTTGCCTTCAGTCTAGACAGAAAAAGGATCCTTTTCGGTGACCGGAACAGGTTCTTGAGTGCAGACAGGAAACATGGATCAAGTCAGAGAAATTGCAGAAGTAAATATGACGCATTTGGGTGGAAGAAAATTCTTCCATGTAGAAAAAAAAAAAATCCTCAAAAATGTCCGTCTAATTCATTGCATCTAATTAATCTACTTAATTTTTGCCTCTTGGCAGGTTTCCTATTCTAAACTCTGCACATGCCTGAGAGTCATCAAAAGGCACAGGACTAGGCCAAGGTAGAACAAGGCCTCTGCCCTATAACTTCATAGACCAACCATGTCAAAGCACTGCTGAAATTACCCAGGTCAGAAGGACCCTTTATGTACCTTGAGAAAAAAATTCAAACAAGCATATGAGCTAAATAACAGTGATGTTATTTAGCCCCCCCTTCCCCTGTTGCTCTCATATGAAGTGGGATTGTGAAGTCAGGATTCTTCAGCCATTTCTGATGTTTAGCTTCTGTAGAACCAACAGACAACTGCTGCATATTATTTGATCCCTTACAAAAATTATTTAATTACCTATGGTTAAATATTCTAGAGGAAACAAAAGTACTTGGGAAAAAAATTAAAGGAGAGAAAAGCAAGAATTAAAGACTAGGAGACCACATCTTCTTCTGCAAGAAGGGTCTTGCTTGCCTGGTAGAGTTTCTTTGATCTCTAATTATGTTAAATTTTTTGTTGGTGGTGTTAGTGCTGTAAATACTCCCTCTCTGAATTCACTAATTAAATCTTTTAATATTATCCATTCCCTCCTACCAAAACTTACTTCAGTAATTAAAAATATCATGGTAATTTATTCTGGCCATATGACTCTTTTGTCAGATATTTATTTAAATAATTGTATTTTACTACTACCTCACAAGGATTCATCCTCATCACTTAATTAGAGATATACATGAAAAGCCAAGAGGTTTTGGAGTTAAGCTGTGTTTGTTCACTTTATTTATGCGCTTACTCTTGTGAACTCTAGGGTATTTACAAAGATATAAAGGGTAACAGTTGTTACCACACCAAGTAAAACTTGCAAAATATCTCCGTTTGCCTCATGATAAGCATGTTATCTAAATCTTGTAAGCACTAAAGAGATCAGAGAAAGAAATGTACCTTTCTCTTGTGTAATGCTATCTGGATTTTCTTTTTGTCTTGTAGGAGACTGGCATGTTGCTGTAAACCAGCCTCCTTAATCACTTTTGCACTCACTGCCCTGAACTGATACCACTGCTGCGCTCACATGGAGATACACACAGCTCTCAGGATTTCTCTTTTACCAGAGCCAACTGAAGGTGGCTGTCTGTGTAAGGTCTTTGCTCACGGTGGCAGGTCATGGTTCGAGCTGGCAGATTTCAGCCAAAGACACACTGAGGCATCAGGGAATAACAGACTTGCTCCAAGGCTCAAACCTTTGGATAAAGCACAGTAAATTTAGTAACCATGTCCCTACACCTACTAAAGAAACTGAAATTGTCTTCTAGCTTAAGGACAATAAACCTAACAGCCTCATTTCCTGAAGGGTGCTGAAAATAAATTAAGCCAGACCCCTTGTTCCAAGGAATGGAAAAGTTGGCAATCAGTCTTCTCTAAGGGAAATCAAACAGAATTAGTCCCTTGGTCCAAAACACAGGACAGCCTTCCCTTTTCTCTTTGCTGAACACAGAGCTGAAACCATGGTTATGTGAGTTAAAATAACCCTTTTTTCCCTTCCCTTGTGTCTGCCTGATATGCAAGAAAGATGCTGTGCCAACCACCAGTCTGGAACAGGTGGTTTGCCTGCTGAGTCATCCACTTCCCACAGCCCACCACAGCAAGTTAACTCCTGTTAACTTCTCCTTTTCAGGAGGTTTTGCTCACCAGTGGAGAGAGGGACCCAGTGATCACAGGGTCTGAGCCTGAGCCTTCACAGGTCACAAAAAGAAAGAGATTTATCTGTGTCTTCCCCACTGTCATTCAACCACTCCAATCCCCCTCATAATCTACTCCTGAATGGGCAAGATCAGGTTTGGAAGGACAGTGAGGAAATGAGGAGAGCCTTAATTTCCCAGCTCCCTGGGAATCTGCCTTAGAAACCATTCAAACAGTCCATGACTCTCATGGCTGCACTAGTCTAACTGGTGGGCTCATGCCTTCTGTGGTACCTCATGGTTCAGTCCCTGCACCAGTTCCTCACCTTTCCTCAAGTACATCAAAGGACATCTTCACCATACGTGACAAGAAACCTCATGTTACCTTATACCGTGTTGAGTAAACTACTGGAAGGTCCTTCTCCAGTAACTCAGGGAGGACCCCACCTCATATGTGAAAACAGGGAATACTGGAATGGCATCACTGGAGGGCCATGAGCCCATCTGTTACCCAGCCTACACCTACAAAGCAGGTGATGAGTTACTAGCAGGAGTGAACACATAACCAAGTTTCCAGCCATACACCTAAACCTTTCTGCCAACATCCAACTTAACTGTGCAGTGGAGACATCTCGCATTGTTTTACTACAAATCTTGCAGAATCTCATACTGTTCGAAATGCATGCTCTGAAAGCTTATTTACCAGCACGTACTATGCTGTCTAGTAGGGTAAAAAATACCCAGTCCCGTGGACTCAGGTCCCCTCCTCCTTTCCCCTGCCCTTGCATACCTGCACACTCAGCACTTCCCTTACATAAAGCATGATCTTCCTCTAGGCTTGCTTATCATAGTCTCAAGAGTTAGTACTATGCAAAGTTAAAATCTGTTGAGCACAAGGGCATCTGACCATAACCTGCTGATCCTTTAACAAACAATTAAGACATTCCATGTGTGACTAAATTTGAAAACAAACCCAAGAATTAATCTGCTTGTTTTAAATAGGGATATAAATAAGAACCAGCCCAGCTATTGCCCAAGAGATAGGCCAATACTTTGAGGTTCAATAAAAGTTCAGTCACTTCCGTAAGTTGGATCTTCAGGGAACAAGATCTTAATTTAGGGAAAAGGACTTTATTTAGGGTTTTTAGGGAACACAATGTCCCCCTGAAACTTGGAGTATATGTCTCATTTCTATTTGAGTAACAGTTTCCTCTGGGTATGGATGGTACTAAAGGAAAATAATGAAGCCAAATCCATTCTTGCCTAGCACAAATATTTCTATGGAACTTCTAGTTCTAGTGTGCAGTAGCAACAAACAAAATAGTTATAAAGGTATCTGCATAGCTCTGCACTGTGTGTCTATCCCATGGCTTGTGAGGAGAAGAAAATGTGGTAAAAAAAGACTCTCAGCACTTAAATCAAGCTTAACATAGAAACTAGTCTGGTATAGTATAGATTAGCTTTTAAAAAGATACTAACAAAAAATCCCTCAAATTTTAAAGTTAGTGGCACCTTGCTTGATCGATTTTGTTAAATGGTAGGGATCTTATATAGGATGGTGTATTAGGCCCTTGAATAAGCTAAGTAAAATACATCTTCTAGATGTTCATATTTTTATGTGTTACAGTTTTGGATCATATAATTTAGGAAAACATAAAATAGTTTCAATGTCTATCTAGGTAAAAAATGCTATAACAAAACCGTGTGTATCAGGAGAACTATTAAAGCATCTTTTTAGCATCAAAACTTTCTGTTTGGCAGGAAAAATAGATGTAAGGAGAACTTTTGTTCAGTTTAATAGCTTGAAGTTAACAAAATCAGTAATAAAGTTATGAGATCATGGAAAGTGACTATACCCTCATATTTTTGAGATGATATGGAGTGCAGAGAGTTTGTTTTTCAGGGTTTGTAGATTGAAGATTACATATTAACCAGTAACCTAACTGATAACTCTATGGACAGAGTCCGTTCTTCTATGTAATATGGCCTCACTTGTCCCATGCATAATGTTTTATGAGAGCTCTAAAATTTATGCTTGCAGTGTTTTCTTGCAAACTATTTTCCATGTAGGTCAATAGAGCCTTTCCTAAAGGATTTAGCAAAATATCTGAGGGTTTTCATGTAGATAAAATGAAACCTTACATGAAAACTGCTCTAAAGAGGAGTTTTACTTCGGAATACCAATATGATCAATTATTCCTATTACTGTTGAATTGAATTTGGAAAAGCACTGCTGTTTGCCTAAGAATTTCACACTACAGCCTATCACTGCAGTGTAAAGCTTAAATGCTTCAAGGTATTTAAGTACCTAAGAAGAGTAATTTCAAAGAGATTGGGTGCATGAGCATCTTTGAAATCTTAGTGCCCTCTACATAAAATCAAGGGCAGTAGCAAGGTCAAGGGGTTTTCATGATGTTTCTGACACTTCTGCTTCTTGTGAGAGACTTACTCTGAGCAGCAGAGAAATTGTTAGTTTATCTGAAGTTGCTAGTTTAATACTCTGTTTTATTAGGAGAGGAAGGTAAGAACACTGTTACAGCAATTCTTAAAATAATAAGATTTTTTTTTTTGTAAGGAAGGAAGTTTTCCCGAAATATTTTAAAGCGATGTTTCATGGTAATATCAGGGCTATCCAATGAAAGTCAGAAGATCCATTTGTTCTGTAAAACACAGGAAAAAATAAGCATACAATGGTATAATTTTCTTCCTAATTAAAATCTTTATTGTCTCATGCTACAAGTGACCTAAAATCATGTAGCCATTATAGTAAGTTAACACTCAAATGCAACACAGTGGTCTCAATATTGAATTCTATTGCACTCTAGGTCCTTTGTGATAGTTTTTTTGCAACCTTACGTAAATCGAGTGAACACATAAGATTCACTAACAAGTATATAATTTTCTTTCTGCATTTGTAACATTAGCAAAACAATCATTTTCAACTTCATAATTTTTTATGTCTCTTTTTTCACAGACATGCTACAAAAGTGTTTCAAGAACCATGATGTTGAGTTTCTCTATTATTGGTAAAAAATAATTATAACTCTTTTGTTGAAATCAAAAGGATTCAGAGCATTTCAATGACTGTACTTGCAAGATAAATGTTATACTGAATCTTTTGGCTTACACATTTGTTCCCACTTCACCACCCTAATCAATTTTCATTATGTGACATATTTTATTAGCCATACACATTATATGTGCTTACCATTTAAAATCTACTAACTAATACTGTGATGTTTCACCAGTATTTTAAAACAAATCAGCACAAAGATTTTGATTGCTTCCCTACAAATTTCTGTTTTTCCAAGAAATTTCAAATTGACAGCTTTTTCACAATAAAAAACAAATGTCAAAGTCTAAAAAAATTTACCCGAAAAGAAGTGTTGCTTTATAACTAGCGAAGCTAATTTTCCTTTGGAGTCACTTAAAAAATACATTTCTTCTCTGTAAGGTGTAATGAATTAAGTTTTCACTCAACCAAGGCAACAGTTGCTTTTTTGAAAGGCTTCAAACCTCAAAATATTTTAATATTTTTATGTTTTAATTAACTTCAGAGAAATCATATATTTTTTGTTTCCTGAAGACTCACTTAAAAAGGCAGATAGTATTTTCTTGTTTGATTTTTGCCTCTTTTGGGGAGTTTCTTAAAGATCAGAAAGTTTAGAGGTCAACAAGATGATCTGACCCTTAGTAAGTGACCCCCTAATTATTCCAAGCAATTGAGGCACTGGGGATCTGGGATATCCATTATTCTCTGAAATGCAGTGTTTCTACTGAGCTCTGTTGAGAGATCCCTTTCCTCAAACAGCTCTTTACCTGCCCAGCAATTTTATACTTTACATTCTTGTTTTACAGAAAACATAAAATCTGTGAAATTAAATATAAACTTGATCTTTGCTATCATTTTTTTTTTTACCACAAACGATGTAGTGCATGTTATACAATTTTAAAATAGCTCTAGAAACTATTATATTCTGCTTCCAAAAATGAGGCTGTCTGAAGCCCTCGCACACTGGCAATGTCTTTCGAAAACCTTCAGGAGCTTGATCCAAAGCCAGCTCAAGCTAATGAGACATTTTCTACTGACTTAAGAACGTGATTCCTCAGCGTGCAATACATGTTGCATGTTACGAAGAAATAGGTGCATTTCACTTTCAGACTTTTTAGAGAGTTGTGATGTGGAGTTTTTTTTAAACAATCAATTTAAAGACTAACTCCAAAGTCCACTGGTCTCAGAAGGCTGAATTAAGCTGAAAACTCTGTTCCGTGAGTGTTAAATATTTCACCAAGGTAAAATTCAGCTCGTAAATACACCCATCACTTACTCAGCTGACAAGTTTCTTCCTCATCCTGCTTTGCCCCTCTGTTGAATATAAACTGAGTGGTGCCCATGTTTGCAAAGAAAGACCCTTGTACTGAGACAAATTGTTTATAGTTAGATTTAAGGACTGTGACCTGTACTCCTAAACTGTAATGATTAATATTACGATTACACAAAGGTTTCAGGCTCTAGACCTACTTTTCTTTGGGTCTTATATGAACAAAAGAACAAAATATTTTCTGACCCATATTCTGAGAGATGCCCATTATTTTAAGGTGTTTAATGAACACACATAAACCCTGTCAAAAATTGGTTAGAGCTGGGGAATTCATTCAGTAAAAATAGTGACTGACCAGGAGTGAGTTTTGGTCGGGAGCTGTACTTGAGTTGAGTATGGTATTATTTTACTTCTGCACTGCCATACATCTCAGTGAAATGGGTTAGCCTTATAAATAAACAGGTAGGTTTTTGTCTTTCACCCATTTTAATTGGAGGTTCCTGTCTTTTAACTTCAATTTGTATGGCTGCACTGTCTGCTGTGTGCTGGTGTCCCCACAGGACCCTTTGTTTCCTACCTTTGAAAACATTCAAAACAAACAAGACCCTTTCTCTTCCCATAGACAGTACACGTAATATTAATGGTTATCTACCTGTGATAAGCAGAGCAGTATCATTTTACATGACTTGAAAGGGTCATCCATATCGTCAAGCACAATTAACTTGTCTTACTCTCACAAAATGGGCTGGGGGAGGTAACTAAGAGACCATGCTTCTTCACATACCTCAGAAAACAGTTCCAGGACACGGGGACAATGAAAAGACACAAAAAGTTTCTAATGACAAGCACAACAGGATTTCTATTGAGAAACGAAGATGTACCGCACCTTCTTGATGTGATACCTTCTGCAGTGCCTCTGTATGTATTCACTGGAGATGATCAATTGCATACAAGTTTGAACAAGTCTAGCTGCAGAATTTAACTTCATATTTATCCCACTTTTGAAGAAAACAAACTATCTAAAACATTTCTGGAAAACAGTGAAAGTTGTTTTGAGGATATATCCAGACTTCAATAAAAAGTGTATTGAAATCTCACAGAGCTTGCACCATTTCTCTATTCTCATTTTTGTTTTGCAGCCTACCCAGATCAGAAGAGCAAACCAAGAATGAAGAGTAACTTTAGTTCTCTGAAGGAGACTTTCACACTCTATATACTAGCCTTTCTGTTTTCAAAACTAATAAGTTTAACAAGAATCCTGCTTTGAGGAGGAAATGTCCAAGTAACCACTGTGCAGAGAACAATGTTTACAATTTAGCATGTTAGCATATCCCCTTTGAATCAGCACTGAATCTGTGTCCCAGCTGATGTTTAGGGTAGTGCTATACTGTTGAAGGCCATCATTCAAATAAAATGGTGCTGACCACTTGGGCTGTTTAGAATTGCATAGCATTTGTCACAATAACACAGCTATTAAATGTGTGAAATGATCAAATACCCTATCAAAGTACTGCTCTATCCACATACATTATTCCTGTAATTAAATGAAATATATTTCACTTCCTGTCTTAAATAACTGGGTAGTATTGTTGCCAAGAAGGGGCTGAGTTTCAACAGAAGAATGACTGACTATTAATAGCACATTCTTTCTCCTTCAGAGTTTTTTTCTAAAATGCTTTGGGGTCCTATCAAAGGAAGTATCTTGGTTAACGTAAATTTTTTCATTATTAAGAAAATTACAACTTCAAATCTGCCATTTTCTTTTCATTACTAATGGAAAAATCTTTACAATGCCAATCATGTTGTGTCTTTTCCTGGTTTAATATGCATATATAGGGAGAGATGGCCAGAAGAAAGTTAAGCTTTGTTACTCAGATAAAATTTAAAATAGAGAAGCAATGGAGCAATGCCTGTTTTCCATAATTAAAAAAAAAAAAGTATAAAATATGTGGACTAATTTTCTTCAGTCAAAAAAATGTCTTGAAAGGAAAGTGAAAGTTTTTCCAAATAATTTCTGTCCATTTTAAGTTATTTCTTGATGATAGAATCATTTCTATGTGCATTTTCACCTTGATAAGAAAAGGGAAGTTGGAAACGCTTCAGCCTTTCATTTTCACTTCTTTGACAATGATTAAACTGGTATGTTTTGGTGAAGAAATCAAACCATCCTTTCCTCCTCTTATCCTGTGGTGTGAAATTTTTGCCAGCCCTATGCTGAGCGAACAGAGCCTGCATGAGTAATTGGGAGGTTCACAGAGGTTAAAAATAAAATAAGCTGTAGAGGGTGAATTTTGTCCTTAAGGGAGAGAGGAGTCAAGGCGAGGCAGTGAGGGGCTGTCTCAGGGTACCACTGAGGATGGACCAACTCTGTCGGTGCTTGCAGCCAATAGCTGGGTAACATGAAGCTCGTGAAAGGTCAGCGGCGGTGCTCTGTAGTCTGCTCTCTGCCTATCTGTGCCATCTCTTGAAATAACAGCAACTTCCATGACTCCTTCACCTTCTTCCCTCTCAGGCCCCGACATCCCCTCCCAGTTCTTCTCTGTCACACATCCTTCAGCACCACTCTCTTTTCTTCCTAGAGCTCTTCCTGTTGTCATCACAAAGACCTCTATGTCCTTTATTGTACTGTGTCCTCTCGTTGCCTGGCTCAAAGTCTATCTCTGGCTCCAGAGATAAAGTCTGTGCTAAGAAAAGGATGGAGATTTCATTTAGGAAAAAAAACAACACTATAAAGGGTTAAGAAAAAGCAATATGCTGGTGCCCTGTTTGGGGGACAAGTCCGCTGCCTCAGTAACTCAGTCAGATAGGGAAATTCAGAATTCGCCTTTAATTATCTATTTTCTCATTATCATACCCAAACTTTGTGAATTTCCTGAACAATCTATTTATGACCCGTACCCTTGAAACTTGGAAGCAGTTCATTTGAAAGAAGCTTCCATATTACTCTGCCAAGAGAATTACCAAAATAGACCTGCAGCATTGTTATTTTTGAGGATTCGTGACCCTTCATTTGTTTGTTTATTTTAAAAGGATTTTTTTGTTTGAAGCCATTTTGCCTTCATGACAATGAAAGCTGAAAGGGGTGTTTTAGGTAATCATACAGTAATTGTTTAATTTTGCAGTGCAAATTATTTCAGAGTGACCAGTGTATCTGATAGAATGAGATTGCTGCTATAACATGCCATATTATGTGGTAGATCAGGTACTAAAAAATATGCTCTGTACTAAGAAACTTCATTAACCTGGAACTGGAACTTAGATCAGAAAAGTAATTTCTTACATGCTTTTAGGACATAAAATGCTGCTTAAATTTTCTTCTGAAATGAGGAAAGCATCCCTACTGGAAGAGCTCTACCTGGGTCTGCAGGGCCACATGGCGCTCTTCTTCCCAGGTGTTTGTCACAGATGTGCCAGCAGTGAGTCTTTTGCTGCTGGGAGTGTTTGTCACTAGCAGGGTCTCCTCAACACCTACTCAGGTAGGACATCAGCCTGGTAACTGGCAGTGGAGGGGGAGACAGCCTTTGCTGTTCACAGACATCAATTCTGTGCAAATTAAACAGCTGTCTGCAGAGACATGCATTGGTGAGAACCTGAGTTCCTTTTCTTGATGTACATGTAGCATCCAAAGTGCCCTGTACTCTGTCACACCGCTTTACTGATGGTATTGAGGAGTAAGAGCAAATTCTTCTCTTCCTAGCATTGCTAAATTGTTTTCCTGCTATACAGCACAAGAACAAGGAAAAACCTGTGTCGTCCAAATCGTGTTCCTACCACAAGAATATTTCACATTTGAGAAAAGCAAGCAAGCAAACCAGGCAAAGATTATTAACGTAACAGAAATATCGTGAGCAGTGTGCAGAATTTTACAGTCTTTGTTATTAACTTTTCCCCAGTGTCTGCTGAAATACTTGACAAGGCTCTCAAAGGAAATTCAGTTGTGATTAAATAAAGAAGACAATAGGGCCTATTTAAAAGGAAGGTATTTGTAGTAATATACCTTGAAAATATTCCTAGGCCTGACAGATTATTTCTAAAACCTTGCATGCACTTTGCCACAATGCTGTTCATGGTTTCAAAAAGACATATAAGCTTACACAGACAGAGGAATAAAAATAAACTCTGATTGCTGAAGCTATATTACAGTTTAGGAGCATCCTTATACACACTCCACTGAAGATAAAAAATATCTTCCTCAATCATGAGTACCTGCAGCCTATTTCAGGACCAATCATTTACAGAGTGCTCTAAACACACATATAAGCATATTTCTAAAAAATACTGTCCACATACATGTTGCCTTCTCAAACATTATGGTACTTATTAATCAGTGGTTCATTTGCATTGCTCGTTCTTTAATTTAGTTTTGTAGCTCCTAACACCCGAGGCAAATCTCATCTCAGGACTTACAGACATGGTGGATCCTTCCTGATTTGTGAACAAAAGTTCCACTGGGAGACCTCTGGTCCGAAATTCCCAATATTTCACTCAGAGAACAAGTATTCTTTGCCCTTAATAAATGCGTAGATATCTGACTATACCATTGTCAAATACCATTAGATAAACACCCCACTCATACATCTGGTGGAATTATATGCCATTTACAAGAACATCTACTTAAAAGTAATATTTTAGATCCATTTAAAACTACTTTTTCAAATGGTAATTTGTTAAAATGATGAATTATTCAATAATTCCAATGAATAGGGATACCTAAAGGGATATGCATGCATTTCTGTCCCTCAAACCCTGTGTTTATCTTTTAGAAATGATGACCAAGACATTGTTGTCTCCATTGAGATAGCAAGATTTCAGGTCAATGAATTAAAATTATATGCCACTGGAGGAAGTCCTAATCTTTACATCTCTTATACCTTGCTTTCATACTATTGCTACCAAAATAGCCCATTTATTTGACAGATAAAAATTATGGTAAAGAGTGACTGATCTGAAATAAAGTCATAACAGACATTGTGTGAGTGGATGGTAGTGTGTATTTGGTGACTTTGTAGCCATAGCGAATAGTTCTCTTGGCTTTGATAGGTTCATTTGGACTGCAATCTAGAAATACTGTTGTAAGTCCCCCTCATCCTACATGACATCACAGCTGCCACTTTTCTGTCATCTCTGGCCAGGGAAGAGTTTTCATCTAATCTCAGTAAAAGATTACCTGGCTTTGCTCATTTATGTCCTTTCTCTGGGGTGCAGCAATGTGATATATACAGGCTTTTGAAGCTGAAGAAACTTCAAAAGGCACAGGACACTACACCATATAGGTGGTGTTTAGATAGGTTATCTAAAGCTGTTGAAAAGTTTTTCTTTTTCAGCTTCTACAAACCATTATGTGTGCAAACCAAGAGCTCCTCAAGC
Source organism: Pseudopipra pipra (assembly GCF_036250125.1). Taxonomy (NCBI): domain Eukaryota; kingdom Metazoa; phylum Chordata; class Aves; order Passeriformes; family Pipridae; genus Pseudopipra; species Pseudopipra pipra. The sequence continues at coordinate 72,187,973 of NC_087551.1, read as the reverse complement.
TCTTGGGTGAAGACCATGGCCAGTAAAAGCCTTCCTCTGCTGTAATGAAACTTAGTGTAATAAGGATTATGATCTTTGCAGAAAACAAATAGTCAGTCTCATGATTTAACTATTTTCTAAAGAATATAATAAATTTCATCAAATGCCTTGCACACTGGGATCCATTTCTTGAACCTTGCTTGCCTTACAGTAATAATATTTAGAACAGAAATTAGAAAACATTTTTCATTATTGAAACAGTGGGTTCTGAAATAGCTAAGAGAGTTGTGGGAGAGAGAATATGAAATTACTTCAAAGATAAATTTACAGATGGGATTAAATGGCAAGATACAATGAACCCAGCATAAAGTTTAATGTTTGAACCATTGGTCTTTGGTAGTTTCATGTTTGGACCTTCTGATCAGCACTAAAAGTAGATGTGATCCCAGTTCATGAGATAAGTTGTGTCACATTAACAAAAGGCTGCATGTTTCTGCTAGCCACTTGCAGAGATGAAAGATTTTTTTCTCTATTCTTTGATATCAAACTTGACTCCCAATTTATTTTGTTGGGATTTTTTGGTTTTTTGTTTTGTTTTGTTTTTTTTTAAGATAATTTCTTCTTGCTCTCTTCTGCAGCAATAAATTATCTACAGTAAGAACAAAGATATCACATAGGATTTGCTGGGACTCCTCTCTGCCGTCTTGGGTGCATAAAGTAATCACCAGATTTGGGATCAGGAACACATTTTCTCTCATGCCCCTTTTGCTGAGGCCCATGGCTGTCTAGAAGACAGTGAGGGCTTCTTTACAGAGGTGCAAATAAATAATTTCCTATGACCATGTGAGCAAGCCAAATAGCAAATGTAAACAGTGTTTATTGCCAGTGATCTTGATTTCTCTTGCTCCCTTCTTGTGCCACTACACAATCCCACAAGAATCTTCACAAATCTTTTTTTCTGGTGGTATGCTGGGAATTATATGGCTTGTGGTAGATGGAGGCGTGGAATACATGTGCTTAGCATCCTTTTAAGTATGTTCTCTGTATCCCAGTCTGTGTGATAGTCTTAGATTCCACAGTATATTGTAAAGAAAAGAAAAGAATGCAGAGAAAAAAATCCAGAACTCTCTACGAAACCCAACAATTCACTGCATGCCTCTCCTCTTGGGAAGAAGACAAGAAAACAAACATTTCATGTGTATGTGATACTTAATTCGTTAATGACAATTACTTGCAAACTTCTGGTGATTGAGCTGTAAGACACTAATAGACTAGAATAACATAAGGGAAAGTAATATGGGTAGGTAGAGATTTCAATGTGTAACACCATAAATATTTTTAGTATGCTAAGCATAAATTTTCTTCAATTATATAGATGGGGAACACAAAGGTAAATGTAATTGTTAATTTTCATAGTGTGTGTATCTAAAATATGTTATTATTGAACATTTATACTATGAGTAAATGTACTTGAAGACACTTTAGAGTAAAGTGTTACTGCCTGCTAAATATCTCTTCACTTAATGTTTGCAGAGTCCTGAGTGGTTTGCAAGTCAATTAAACCACTGATGGAACACAGACAAACACTTCCTATTGAGAAATGTCACATCAGTCTTTCTGCTTCATTTCATTGTGTCATTTAATGCACTGAATGGCATTCAAGTGACACAGCACCAGCTATGATATCATGGCGTAGGCTATAGAACGTGTTGAGCCACGTGCAGATTGGTAAACAGTATTGTAGTTGTACCTACTGGCACAGACAGTAGAGAGAAGCTGTTGTATTTACTTTTAGGGCACATTAACCTGCAACTGGAGTCTTGATAAATTAATTTTCTCCCATGCATTACTCTCTAAGCAGCAGCATGTAAGCATATGCAATTTAGAACCACTAGCTCTCCCTTCCTTGAAAATTAAGAAGTGCGGCAACCAGTGTTGTCAGGATTTTTTTAGGATTGGGTTTCCTCTTGCTTTCTACAAATGGGAATGTCAGCAAACACTGTCACTCTGGTTTACTTGCTACATCACTCACACTGTTCAGGGTAGTAGATAAAGCACCGGAGTTTCAGGAGTGCTAATGAGTTGCACTTCAGTTAGTGCTTGCAATTTTTCAAACGAATGAAGTATCTACCTATTATAAACTGTCTTTATGAAGAGCTTAAGAGGCCTTGATTTCTTAAGAGTTGTATAGTTACGAAGAAGGTAAAAGCATGCCTGGTGAGCATAGAAACCATATGTCCCTATTTTAATATGACGTCCGATGAATTTGGTTTTAAAATACTTGAAAGTTTCCAGATTTTTATTTCATTGTTGAGACTCTCTACTACTGTTTCTATCACATTGTTTAATAACAGCAAAATATATGTTCAGAGTTGACTTAGAATTCATTGCTATATGAAGCACCACATTTCATTCAAGTCTAAATAGTGGAAAAATATTAAGTAGTACTTAGAAGTATTTTGTGAATACAGAAAAAAAAGAGAAGATAGATCAATGCACTTGGAAATTAGATTTGGTCTTGTACTTCAAGTTAATATTGGTGATGCTTGATGATAAATTAATGCGGCACCCTGAAATAGAAACAAATAAAACTCCAGTTCTCAGAAACATGCTTGCATTACTGTTGAATCAGAGCTTGGCATCAATACCAATGGAACACATGAAGGAAGTGTCCTTTTTTCTTCTACAGGAATGTTTTTGAAACTGTGTTCTGAAAATACTGTAGAGCTTGTAGCTGCAGCAAACCAAAGAGTGCTAGATAGCCAATATAGCCATGAATGAAACTTGCTGCGTTTCGTAGTCAAAGCAGTGACACAATATTTTCTCTGTTCCTCTTGACAGCTAGTGGTGCTCAACCTCCTTCCTACTGCCAATGAACCATGATTCCAGCAGTGGGTGTGTCAGATGGAAGAGAGACATAGGTGTTCCTCTTTTCCATCCATACCTTTGCTCACGAAGAGCATCTCAATTTGACCTTGATTATTTTTATATATTCATGGCGCTTTTTTGTGATGCCTTTTAAAAACAAAATGAGAAATTAAATTGGAATCAGGAAAATGTGGTTGAAAAGAACTGTAGACTTCAGTGCACTTTCTGGTTTTGGGAAATCAACAAGACATGAAACTATAAAAAGAGAAATATGTATAGAAAACCAAAGTCAGGGGTTTATGTATATTTCTTGTTACCCTACTGTATACAAAGGAAAGTCATTAAGGTTACAAGTCATGACAGTTCTTCTTGATGATAAAATTGCTTTGTCAACAAATATATATATATTATATATAAATATATAATATATCATCTTCTGCTCTTTCTGTCTATATATTATATGCTTACTCATTTGAGTATAATAAACCCCTAAAATTTACAGCTTTTTCTACAATTTTTATGTAAAGTTAACTGAACAGAGATTTTACTTGGAAAAGAAAACAAAACCCACTACAGTGTTTACAACTGAAATGCATCTGCTTTGGAGTCAGTTCTCTGAACAGAAACGGAAGGTTCTCAGTGAACCACTGCTGCTGTGAGTCTATGCTATGGGACCATGTACCTAAGACTCTTTGGCAGATGGGAACACCCCATCTCCCCTGCTGTATGTCCTCCTCAGGAGAGCACAGTATCAGGTATTTAGTTATTTACTCTCCTTTTGAACTTTTGGCTTGACCTGTCATAGCTCACCCTGACTCATTGCCAGCAGGAAGGGTGCAGGCTAATCTCTCCCAGAAGAACCGACCTGGTGTAGGGTTCTTCTGTGTTGTGGGAATTTTGGAGTCAAACTCTTTAAGGCTGAGGATACAAGCCAGATTTCCTGCTTCCTGGATGAAGGGACTATGGCATCATGCACAACACAAGCATGGGTACTTTCTTTTTCATCCAAGCTTATGGAAATACAGGGCATAACATTGCTTCCCTGAGCACAGAAAACCATTTGAAACTCTGAAGCCCAGTTTCACAAGGGTGCCAAAGCCAAGCAAGAGAAAAGTATTTGTGACTCCTCTTTTTTTCAGTGCTTATTGTAGTTTGATTTGAAAGTGCTGTCATGCTGAATAGAGCACTCAGATGGGAATTCATTCTTGGGTGCTCACCTCTCTCCATTCAGCCTCCTAGGTAACTCACCCAGCATCATGAAGTCCTCCTCCACAGCTCCAGCCTGTGATGTGGGTTATTGCAAGGCTGAAATTCCTTCTGGTGCCTTGGCCTTAACAAGGTTCTTCTTCTGTAATAGATGCTTAGCATTGATGTGGGCCAACTGCTTCAGTACATTCTCATTCTGTCGTGAACACATGCTGTCAAGTGCTGAAGGTCACCAGGAAGTCACCTAGGAGGGCATTTGGGTATGAATGAGGCCAGCTATGGATGCAGATGGCCACAGAGCTCTAGTGAGAGACTCTTAGATCTGCAGTAACCAGAATCCAATTCAAAGTCTATAGGACAGGCTGTCTTTCACTGTGATATTGATGTCTTTCAATGTTAAGGAGCCACTCCATTAGCTGCATGAAAAAAATGAGCTCTTCTTTCCAGCACAGGCCAGCTATACAAAGGCAACATTAAGCCACTACACTGTTAAAAATTTAGAATAGACTAACATGAAAATTGTTACAAAATCAGATTAAATTCTTTAGAAATGGTTTAAAGTGGAGACAGTACACTACACTAAACATAGAGATAAAAACACACTTGAAAAGAAATTATCAGAGAGCTTTGATAAAATATGAAGTATTATATCACCTTGGAATAGGCAGCATCTGCCAAGAATTTCACCAAGAGCCTGGATTTTTTGCCTGGGGGAAAACAGAAGTGTGAAATAAAATCAGAGCAAACTGATAAATATAATACTGCAGCAAGCCAGTCCTTCGGCAGCATCTCAAACTGCATCTAGTGAGCCCAGATGCATTACCCCTGCAGAGTGTGTGACACACAACACACATGATGAGCTGCCCTTTCATACCTTAAATTTTGTCCATCTTAACCTTCTAAATTGTGACAGTGGTCCTATCACAGCCTAAAATATATCTTTCCCAGTTGCTTATGAGTGTTGCTCTGAGAGTTACTCTTAATGCTAGTGGAAAGCAGGAAGTTAGGTGCTGTTATTTTTTTCCATGTGTATGTAAAGCTTAATAGACTAAACTAGAAGGATCAACAATAGACAAAATTAAAACAGTTCTAAAAATGAACTAGACAAGAGGAAACAATTATAGGGCTGTTATTTGGAGGAAACAAGCGCTGGGTGGTTCAGTCGCTAACACAATGAAGGAGACAGCCCATGATGGTGCTTCTAAACCCTTCCTGGTCTGATATTCCCAAACTGTCCAGTGTTGTTTACTTGCCTGGAATGCTGCCACAGACACATCCTGATAGGTCAGGAGTGATCCTCAGCAACTGCTGTGAGAAATAGGAAGCGGGCAAAGAGGGCAGCAGTAAGTGACGTGTGCTCCTTTGAGGAGCAGAGAGCACTTTCCTCTCCCTGAGTTATCTGAGGCAACGCCTTTAGTCAAAAAAATAACTCCAGGAGGTATAATGGGCTGCAGAAAGCATCTTCAGATAATTTTCATGATTGCTTAAGTCTGCTTTTAGGACGTCAAAATGTTTGGTAGAATTCTTGCTGCCATCCCTCAAATCATTAAAGCAATATTAATAGGTGGGGAACGAAAAAAACACGACCTTAAGCCAAATGCACTGACTGGGAACTTAGAGGCCTTGTTCTGGCCTTTGTGTTGACACAGACTTACATTGCATCCTTGGATGTCTCAGCTTTCCGCCTGTGACTGGTGTTGCTTTTTTTTCCTTGTCCTTTCAATGATACATTCAGTTGCGCAGGGTTTGTGGCAGGTACTGTCTCATGTTGGGTGTAGGTACTGTGTGTGGCACAGCAGTGGCCGGTTTCAGGCTTCCATAATAATGAGAGACTCCTGACTCCATTTGCCTCACTGATAATTAATGAATTTATCTGGCAAGCTATAGATCTGTAGAATAATCAGTTTCTTTTTTGGTAATGGACATTTGCCAGGCTCACTGATTTCTAGATGAAAGTCAATGATTAAAACAAAAGGCCTTAGTTGAAGGCACAGAAATGTCAGAAATGGAAAGCACTGAGAGCCCAATAGATATACTATGCAAATATCCATTGATCAAGCAGGACAAAGATAAGAGAGAGTTTCTCTGCAGTGTCATTTTTTTACATCCCTCCTAAAATGCTTCTAGTAAGTGAAGGTAATCTAAAAACTTTCATTCAAGAGGCTAAATAGAAAAAAAAAATGAAGTGTTTTCAAACCTCTGCTCTGGAGAATTTGTGGAAGGCATTGTATATAGATGCTCTTGTCTGTCAGGTTTTACAACGTGATATGAGCGTGGCAGGTTTTTTTAATCCAGAAAGAAACGCAGACCACAACTATATCATCAGAAACTTACCATATAGTTATTCCTTTTTTTCTGCAAACGTTTTAATTCCATCTGCAGGAGACTTGAAAAATCCTGCCTGATAAGTGTGCTTTACTGCTTTAAAAATACAATGGAAAGCTAGCAAGCATACACAAAATTAAATGCTAAGGATTATCTCTAAAGGTAATATAAAAGGCAGGTGGACATAATGAAAGTAGGACATTATCCCATTAAGATTTGTTCTGTTACTGCACCCACTTTGCTGTAGGTTCTCATTAGTATCCTACCAGAAAGCTACAGACTAGCTGACAGCCTCAGCACCTCTATGTAGCCAGCCACTCCTTCAGAATGAAGGAAGGTGCCAACGGCTCCATGTCAGTCAGGGCAGTCATAGGCCAAGGAAAAGTGCAAGCTGCAGGTGAGGCTGCAGATAGGTGGCTGATCCACCCTCCTCAACAAAGCCAAATGCTGTCAGGTCCTGCCAAAAAAGTATATGTTCTTTCAATGTTTCATTGCCTCACACCACCTGATCAGTTGCTAATGATAGTCCTATTGAAAAGTGATTTAGCACAATGCACGTGTCCCAGAGCACACACAACACATCCAGACCTTTCTTTAATAGCTAGGAACTCAATGCACTCTCTAAATACAGGCTGACATCAAGGGTGGTGTAGAGCGCCATTGGCCTTGAGGCAGCTCAGGGAAGGGAGACAGGAGAGGTGAGGATCCTCCCACAAATCCCGGGCTACAGGAGGGGCCAAGGGTGACCCAGTGGGGGCTGCAGCTCTGTCCTTTCACTCCAGCTGCACTGGTCTTCCCAAGCAGAAAAGTCAAAGGGTAAGATGACAATACGAAGACTCTACCATCTCCCTGACTCTGTTCTCCAGAGTCTCCCAGGAACAGGAGAAAGATACTTGGCTGCTCTTTGAGGGTTTTTTTCTGGAGAATCCAGGTCATGGTGGAGGGAGAACAAGAGCCACTGGGAGCTAGTTCTTGGGGCTTTTTTCAGGAAACCAAGTTAGACCTCTCCTTTTCCAGAATTTGAAACCACGTTCCCGCAAGCTTTGATTGACCTTGTTTGTTCATCTGGTTAAGCACAAACTTTCATTCCCCCTGCAGAAGATGAGGAAGAAGATCTAGAGGAAAAAAGCTTCCACAGAAGAGTCCTTATTACATGACAGTAGAATTTGCAGGAGAAATTGGGACACTGTAATTGACTGGCAGACAATTCACTGCAGCTTCTTCCAGCCAATGCCCTCACTACTTTTGTCTCCTTCCCTACTTCTCTTTCCCTTGCCGTTGGAGTTTCTCCTCTGATTCCTCTCCCTTCCTTGTCTTTCCATGTAACTTATCTCCTCCTAATTAAACTCTATCCCAAGAACTAAACTCCTAAATCAATTAATCACTACTGTCCCTGCTTTTATATTTTAATTTTCCTTTACCTCATCTCTAGTTTGTTTACATACATTAAAAAAACCACTTAACTGTTGAGGTGGGGAAAGCCCATTATTCCCTGTTTCTGCGAAGCCTCTTTCACCTCTTTTCTTTCCTTCTCTCATCCCCTAACTGCCCCCAAGGCCCTGAGTCCTATAAATACATTTGCATTTGACTTTGAAGTACATGTCAGCCTCAAAAAATAAGATGACCTACAGGCCATGCTTCATTTTTTAAACTATTTTCCTTCCTCTTTTCTGCTCCTGTTTTCATTGTCTCTCTGTTTTTGTTTGTCTCCTCTGCCCCATTTTTAATCCCAGACCTCCCTCATCTTCACCCCACCCTCGCAGCCTCACCTTGGAGGAATGCAAACCAAATAACCATTCAAGACTGGTGAACTTTAAAACCCATTACATTCAAGGAGGTTGGAAATTAGACAAAACAATTTCGCCCATCCCTTATTTAGGACCCTGATGAACAGCTTGCTGTAGCTCCTTGGTTAGTGTGCAGAAGGATGTGCTGCTGCATGTCTCCTTTTCATAAGGGAAACACTGGAATGTGGCCAGGTACCAAAAAGCCTGTTGTAACACGGTTTGTTAGAAGGACACCCTGGATTCCCCACACACATCTCATATTCAGGGTTTTTCAGCTCACCTTCTTTGATAGTGAGCACATGGAAATGGCAGGATGAGTCTTGTTGATTGCTTAAGTGGAGTAATTTTTTACGGTAGAGAATAGACTAGTTGGCAAATCTGCTTAGCCCCAGTTGAAAATGTATCCCAAACAACTGAATAGGGCTTTGTTTTCTTGATGGAGAAAACAAAATTAAAAAGAGTCCCTAGTTTTTATTTTCTTGCTTTTTACAAATTATTTCTCAATGTTGCCTAAGAAAGGTGCGCACAATCCCTTTATTGTCTCCAAATATTACTTCCAAGCTGGGTCAAAAATGTATTTGATTTACTTAGTAAGTCATTTAAACATGTAAGTGTAAGTAAGAGCAAAGTCAGTGTGCTGGGGTCTGAGACATCCGGAGGAGGTACTTTCCCCTGTGCCCCCAGAGTGGCAGGGCTGTAGGCAGCAGTGCGAGACCCTCCACGTGGGGACTCCCATGCAGAGGGGAGCATCAGTGTGTTCACAGGCCGACAGGGTTCCTGTCCATGGCACAGGGAGGGGACAGAGGTTCAGGTACAGGTGCCAGAAGGGTCAGTGCTATACCACTGCATGCAAGAGCAGCAAAAGTCCACCCCTAATCCAAAAGCCTGATCCAAAATCTGCTAAAGCCAATGGAAAGACTCCCACTGTCTTTCATCGGGCTTTGGGTCAGGCCCTAATTAGTCTTGGGCAAACCAATAAACTCAAATATTCAAATTGTTGTATGTTGAGTCTCAAACCACACTTTGTTTTCATTCCAAGTTTACTAGAAAAGCTGTGAATAACTTACATACCTTCATTTAGGAAAATTTAACTGAATTAGTTTATGTAAAAAGCCCCCAACAAGTTATAAACATACCCTGGGAACACTATAGGTATATCCTCTTAAGAAAGAATAGGAAAAGTGTAAAATCTTTCCATAGACACAATGCACATTTCAAACATGGTAAAAAGCATACCCAGAATTCTTCCTTCAGCAGAGTTTTTGTATTCACTCTGACAGTCTGCTGTATGTCTACTTGTACCACAGCAGCTTATATATGTATGATATATAAAAGTGTGTGTACACAAGGATGCATATTAAATATAGCTATAAGGAACTGTGAGTTTTATTAATGTAAATAAACTACACTTGCTAAAGGATATTTTTTTGCTGATATATCTACATCGGGGTTCTTTTGGTATGACTATATGCTTCAGGTGAATTTTTCACACATCATAGCAAAGCTGGCAAGACTTTTTACAGTTATTAAGTTGCAGGTTGGATAAGATTTTAGTTGGCAAGGCATAGGTTTCTTGACTTGCTCTGCATTAATGTGATACAGTAGAATTTGCCTAATGAGCACACTGGAGAAGGCACTTTGTTCAGATGGTTAAATCAAAATCCTGAATTCATAACAGATCTAGTGCCAATCACAAGTTTTTATAAAGACTAAACAATGCAGAAAAGGTACACAAACAAGTGCAGACAGCTGGCTTTTCACTCTATAATTAGAGCAGAGAGTACACTACCTAGCTTACTTTGCTCCAGAAGTCAGGTAGCCACTTTATTATTGCCACATACACTTCCAGCAATGTAGTTAATTAGTCTGGGCTTGCTGCCATGATAGCACAGTCACATGATTCTCAAAGTAGACCTGGTGTTTGTCTGACTAGCTTGGAACAGAGTCATGTAGGAATCTGCTGCCTCGCTATATTGGCTGGGACTTCTGGTCCAAAATTAGATGTCTACCAAGTACATGTCTATGTCTGAGTTAGTTCTCAAGGCTCTTTTTAGAAGCAGTGAAGAGAAATGGGCACATCTGGGGTTCAGTTCCTTTCATTTGGAGGTATGTGTCTAAAGTAAGCCAGAACAACTATATGTCCAGGTGTGCAAACTTAGGTGGGGTGATTTCCAGCCACCTTCGTAAGTGGATATGTGGAGATAAGAAGTGGAGATATGTGCCTACGGATAGTAAGGCCTAGTATTTTCAAGGACATTACTACAAAATTCTGTTTTGGAGACAGATCAAATCATTATGTTGTTTAGTATTTGCTATATGCATCTCCTGCTCTAATTTTTTGAGGGCTGCTGGAAGAACAACCAGGAAGATAGTGCAATGCTGTCCCAGATAAGAGCATCTCCAAACAAACTTGAAAAATAATGAGGGAGATTAAGTGAACTAAGTGGCCTTTAAAAGACACTGTCTGTGAAACTGGAGAAGAAGATGAATTTTCAATTTAGAGAAGTGACCATGAGATGAGATTTACTAATCTGGGTAGGAAGACACAGTCCATGAAGACTATCATGAGGAAGGTGACTAGACAGCCAGTAAGCCTGAAGATAGTTGTCTGTTGTGGTTTAGGAATGGTACTCTCCAATTTAGTTCTTCCACTGAGACTCCCAAACTATGATGCAGCTCGCTTAATCCCCTTCCTCCTTGCCCTGTGGGTGGCCGGAGAGGACAACTGGAGGCACAAAAGGCAGAGATTAGGGGTTTCAATACAAACAATTTACTGGAAACAGCAGTGAGATAAGAAAGCAAACAGTAACAGAAACAGTATTAATAACAAAAATGTACAAAAGAGAGAGTGATTCACATGCAAAATGCTCACCAAGCCTGACCCCACCTGACCTGAGCCACGCCACCCCACTGCTCCCTCCAGCTTGGAACCGGTGCCACCCAACCCCTCCCTCTGGCTCAGGACCAGCACTATGCTTACTCAAGCAGAAGGAACCCATTCTCCTTGGAAGAGAGTCCCTTTCCCCTGCCTCTAGCAATGGTGTGAGGTCGTACAGAATAACCTTCTTGTCCTAGCCATGCCACCTCCTGGCTACTGCAAAAATTAACCTTGTCCTGACAGGGACTAGGACACTGTCTAATTTTAATGTGGTGGGGTTTTCTTTTCCATATTACCTTTGTTCTAAATAAATCCTTAACTTTATTTTGGTGCTGCTGCCCTTGTGTCAGCACAGGAGTAACTAGATTAGCAGTGGTAGGGGCTGGTTTGATGACTGCTTTCACATGGTGAAACTGTATGCTTACAATCCTGTGTCAACCTACGGGCTCTCAAGCCATCTGCACGCAAACAGGTACTTCTGCACAAGGCAGGGCAGTACAGTGTCAGTCTTGCTTCTCAGTGGCACTGGATGAGCCCAGCCACTGTGCTCTGAGCGCAGCCCTCTGCTCCTAGAGAGGTTTCATGTATCACCAGCTCAGCAATTGTCACCTGGGGGCTGCAAATACAACTCCAGAGACTTTCAGCAGCCGGAAGGACAGATCCTGAAATTTGCTGGCCTAAGCACAATTGACGCCTGTTTGCCTTATGTTTATATGCTATAAGGGGACAGACTAAAGCAGCATACACAGGCATGGTATTAACAAGCCAGTGGTGTTCAGTTTCTCCTAAATCAGAGAATTGCAGAATCATAGAATATGCTGAGTTGGAAGGGACCCATCAGGATCACGGAGTCCAACTCTTGGCCTTGCACAGGACACTCCAAGAATCACACCACGTGCCTGAGGGCATTGTCTAAATGATTCTTGAACTCAGACAGGCTTGGTGCTGTGACCACTTCCCCAGGGAGCCTGTTCCAGCACTCAACCACTCTCTGAGCTCTCTGGGTTTTTCACCCTCTGAGGGAAAAACTTTTTCCTGATATCTAAATTAAATCTCCCCTGACTCAGTTTTGTGCTGTTTCTTCGAGTCCTGTCACTGGTCACAAGAGTAATGAGTGAGAGTAATGGCAAAGGAAAATAATACTCTAAGTGATGAAGAGGTCCCAGATACTGAGGTCTCCTCCCTTCTTGGAGCTCCAATGAAATGGAGGATGGCTGTGTGAGCAGCCAATATGTCTTAAACAGATAATTTGCAGGAAAATGACCAGCACAACCTTAGGTTAGAAAATGTTTGCAGGCTTTCAGCAGCTACCTAGCATGAGATTTAAAGCTTCCAAATGAATAAACTGATTGTGGTGCGTCAGACACTTTCTCACTTCTCAAGTTTGAAAGAATAATATTTTAAAAACCTGTTCACACTGCATAGTTCCATATGTCCCATCTAGTAATTAGCACATCTCTTCTGTGAAACACCCTGTTATGTAAATTCATTTGATCTACAGTACTTCTTGACAATGGTTCAGACAAGTTAACCCAGTGCAGTTTTTTAAAGGACTAAATCTGCTGAAAGAGGGGTTTATTTTATTCTGAGGGAATACTTTTAGTAGATCTCAGCTGCATGGAAGTGAACCAATGGGTGGCCTTAGAAGGTGCCAGCACCAGTCATACAGCCTTTGGTCTCTATTTGATTTTTGCACAAATCTTCATGTTGTAAAGGTACCTTCTATTTCCCTTTACATGGACAACAGGGTTTTCATGGGGAATCCTTCATGCTGACTAATGACCAGATAATCCTAATACCCAGCATATTTTAAAGTTGGTTTTTTTTATCTGTCAGTGTTAAAGTCTGCTTAAATCTCTCTCATTACAAATATAAAGGGTCAAAGACGGTTATTCAAATACATTTGAAAGAGATGTGTTACTCAATAGTCTCTCCTGTCTTCTTTGACTTCCTGGATAACCACCATCAGAGTATGTGCTCATAAAAGTAATCAAATCCGAACCAGCAGCCTGCCTCCATCTATGATTTATTTCATTCACCTGTGGAAGGACTTTCCAAAACTCTCACAATTCAGCCTTTTAATGGAAACAGCAGATTATTTTCCTGAAGAGGGATAACACCCCAGGTTTTTCAGACTGGCAGTGCATAGCTAGAAGAACTCTAAGCACAAGATACATCTACACTTTCACCAGAGGCTTTTTATCAGAAACAATTTCCTCTTCTCTATAGGAGACATTTTTCCCCTTCATTGATTCTCCCTCCTAAGGCCACTTTATGTATGTCCCTGGGTATACCCGAATTTTTCATATCAGTCCTGCAGTTTCTGAACAACCTTTCATCAGTGTAGCAAGTAAAAAAAAGTAAATAAATAAAAGACTACAATTTCGTGTCATTTAAGATGGTGTAACTCTCCATGATGTTCTTCTTCAGGCTCTCTGTAACCTCCCAGTTCAGATCCATAAGGACAATTTCTTGCCTTCAGACATTTGTTCATCCTGCTCTGAAAGAACAGCTAGAAACTTAGCCCTGGGGGCAAAACTAACAAATTGTTGACCCAGCAACATACGAATAGGCTAGTGTTTACTCTTTGCTTGACAGCTTGGCAAGAAATTTCACCCCTGATTTCTCCAAATCCTTCAGAATAAGTTGCATTTATTTTGACAGCCCTTGTTTAGCTACATATAGTATGTCCTAGCAGATCAAACCAAAGCTTCTTCAGGTAAATGAATGCTGTGAGACACAGGTCAGGGGATGATTAAAGGCTGTATGTCTGCCCCTGGAATGCCAGGGTGTGAGTGTCACGCAGTGCCATGTTGTTCTCAGGGCAGCTCAATATCCGGGCACCCTGCCCTCCCCAGAGGACCTGACTGCCTACGACATGAGCCTTTCCATTGCGGAGCATGCTCTGTTTGGCTTTTCCAAGCAGGGCTGTTTGATAGTGCTGTAAGGCACTCTGGGACTGGAGGTAGAAACCCACGCTGAACCTGCTGGGTCTCTTTTGTGCTGCGAATGCAGTGGCTGTGAGGGGGGCATGTGGGGCGCACCCTCCTCTGCCTCCCAGAGCAGGTTTGCTCAGGGCTCTCACAGGATCCCCCTGTTGCCATCAAAATGCTTGGGCCACTGTTCAAAAGGCCTTATAAGGGCTCAAATCAGGGCAAGGTCAACATGAAGCATTATCAGCCAATTGTTTTGTGACTTTGGCCTTACACTTTTTTGTCTAGAATACTGGAAACCCTTTGCTCGACCTTTGGTCAAAGGCCAGACTGGGCTCAGCTGTCACCAAGAGGGGTGGTGGGGAACTCCAATCAATGTACAGTATCTTTCTTGACTTCAATATATCCACATGAAAATGAAACAGTGTTGTTAATGCTTGGATGTAGTATTTCCAGAATTTGATCTCAGTGGGCAATTAGTCACTGGAAAATGAAAAAAATACTTGCCTGGAAAAGGGACCTTGGGAGATGAGTCAGCACATCAGCCTCTGCTCTCTCCCCTAACAGGCAAATCCTTACTCAAATGCTAGTCATCAGAGCAATTAGAGTATTCTATAAACTGGTAATCTAGACAGAAGTTTTGTAATGGCATGAAGTAAGAAGAAAGGATATTAAATGTTTTACCCATCCACTCATCACTAGTGTGAGGAGTTAAGTTCCAGCTCTCCAAGAGATGTATGCCAAAGTTCACATAATGTTGTGTTAGTGTTCATCAGTTGTATTCATAAAATAAACTTATGGCACATTTATTATTAGAATTTAAAAGAATGAGTGAAGCAATGTTTTCCCCATGGAAATTTCTTGACACAAGTTCTTGGATACTTTCAAACATGATTTTTGAAATATCTTCCTAAAAAGCAGAAAGTCAACGCATATTTACTTGGCCTCAGCTATAGATAGATTTTCATTCTCTGACTGAAAACAAAAGAGCTTCTCCATAAGTGAAAGGAGATTTATTTGTGAATTCATGACCAAGATGCTATTGAGCTCATGTCTACCATTGTCTATTTTCATCTGTACAGACTTTGTCCCTGTTGTTCTGTTACAGGGTCCCTGTCATTCCTTTACAGGGTCCCTATCAGCACCCCAGAAACCACTGTCACCCTGACAGGCCCCTTTATTTCTTGCACCCCCAGTTTCATCCCAGAGGCAATCTGTGTTTAGGGGTAGGGCTCTTCTCACCCTCACTGCCATTCAGTTGCACAGCTACAGAGACTACTTTTCTCCTGGACCCTGGTTTGCAAAGATACCCTGACACCCTACTGCAGCAGCCCCAGGCTTTCAATGTTTGATGAACCATTGGCCACATCAGGATGGAGATGAGGATGACCCTCTTGGGGTGCCTGTGCATTGGTGCAGCTACACTAGCATGGGCTGGTCAGGAACACTCCTCCATCCCCTGCTCACACCCAGCAGAAGCTGGTCCCATCAACCCCTGTGTTCTGAGTGGGCACTGTCTACAGCCACTGTGTGCAAGCAGGCAGACAGCAAACAAAAAGCATAAAAAGGTGCGGTCTTTCTTTGGATGCAAAATATGTGCGCTGAGGTATGGATTTTGGGACATGTGGTGTCCTGACTTGCTAGTTGTCCTGACTTGCTGTTTCTCTTCCCTCCAGCTCATCCCCACAACAGCAGCAAGAATGGTATAGAGAGAGATGAGACAACTTTTGTCCACACTTGTGTGCTCCAGCCTGATTGTCCAGCTCCTGAGAGTCAACCATTTGTCATAAACACATGCCAGAGCACCCTGACCTGACACCATCACTCCTTGCCAGACAGCACAAGACCTCTTCACTCTTTTTCCCCCAGGTCCGGCCAAACATGCCTAGGTAGCGGTTCCCCCTTTCTACCTCCTGCGTTCTCAACCAGCCAGCCAAGACCAGCTGTATTGGATCAGATAGATTCTAGCACTTCGGCAAAAGCAAACTGTGAAGCTGTCTGTGCTGCAGAGAGACAGAGAGCTGGTCAGGAGAACAACTTCCAGGGAGTGGGGCAGGGTGCTGCAGATGGCTCCTGGCTTGCAATGCTTGCACCTGAGTAGTCATAGTGTAGACATCAACCTTGCCAAGGCTGGCAGGTAATGAAGTGGCGAAAGTGATGCTGATGTTTCTGGAAAGGCCCTGCCAGGGCTGAAGTAGATTTGAGGCTCATCTCAAGAGAGGTGAACTACAAGACAACTGGCCTCCTGCTGCCAGTATGGGGGGGCTGGTCTCAGCTCCTCCTAAAATTCACAGCATACTGGGGCACATATCTTGTGATCAGAGGGTAGGGAGGGTCCAAAAAGATCAAGAAGTATGCTCCAGAATTGCTGTAACCTTTGTAGGCAGTTAGTCTGGACCTATTTTTTGCTCCGTTGCTGGCCTTACCTTTCTCCCCACTTCTTCCACTTCTTAAAATTACAACCAAAACACTCCCCAGACATCTTCATCTGAACTGCTCTTTCCCAGGGCCTCTAAGGGCCTCTAACCTGCTCAGGCTGCTGTGTTGGCAAGAGAAGGAGTAATGCTTCTGTGCTCTTCTGGTTTCTAGTAGACATCTCTTTGGAGACATACTGAGAGATGCCTTGGGAAGTTGTCTTAGAACAACCGTACCCAGGGAACACCCTGGGAATTTCATCCGTTCCACCACTGTTTCTATTTGCAACAAATGTCACCCAGGGTGTCCTGGGAATAATTTAAATGATTACTGATTTTGTTCTGCAGTGTGTCTGAGTTGTTCCCAGAGCTGCCTCAGACCACCTGCAAATTGAGTTTCTTTGTGCACCCAGTTCTTTGATGGGCTAGGAGCTTGAGCTAGTCAGGAGACCCAAGTTCAACAACATAAGCCATAGAGAGGACTCGGAGGTACTATTTTTTGAAGAAGGTTTTTGTATTCAAAGATGCATTGCCTAATGCCTTTTTTTCCAGGTCTGCTGGCTAAATTGCCAGTCCTGATTTGAAGACTGGCCTGAGCTAGTGCTAAACTAAATGCTATTCGTGCAGTTGGCACATTGCAGCATGGAAGAACAATTTCTCTTGCCTATCCTCTGCAGCACTCTCCTGTGAAGGTCCTGGAAGCTGAAGGCAATTTCCCCCTTTCTGAGTATTTTTGTATATCCTGGAGGACTGCAAAGGATCACTCACAAATGTCCTGACCCATGAGGACAGGCTACAAACCCGGCTCGTTGCTCCCAGACTGCATTACTTGAGAAAACATGTGTTTTAACAGGTTTTACCTCTGAGTTATGAAGCTATGTCACGTTACTGACCTGCGTCTCATCTCCCAGCTTGGTGAGGTGGGAAAGGATGAATCACAATTCCTCTCATGTCAAGATGCATGCAGTCCCAGTGAGGACTACCACCACCAATCAGTGATGGCAAAAGGGAGCCCATGCTCATGCATTCTGGCTCTGAAGTCTGGAGGGAAGAAAAGGGAGAAGCCTTCTCAGTGCATGTAGGCAACCAGACGGGCCAACTGTGTGTAGGTGGAATCTGGCTGCCATGTCCTCTGTGGGCTGCTGGGCAGAGGCACAGACAGCCCTGAGGAAAGGGCGCAAAGGCGGCTGGCCCAGAACTCTCTTGTCTGGACAGCATTTTTTCCCTATCCCCTGCTTTTGCTAGAAGGTACTGGTGGATAATGTGGTGACTCAGGCAGTGCTTATGTGGTCTGTTGCATTTCTGCTGGGGACTATAGGTGTTTTGATTTTGTGGTTGGGGTTTTATTCTTTTTTTTTTTTCCCCCCTCTGTCAGTAATTGAAATGAACGGTCAGGAGGAATAACCAGTAAGAAGGGGAATAGGAATACTTCAAGAGTGAATAAGCCTCTAGCTGGGAATCTTGGCTGACATATATGTTTTACAGAAAATGCTGTGGTAGCCTTTACTCTCAGAGATGGTCAGGGCAGAACAAGCTCCAGTAGAAGAGTCAATTCTGACCCCAAGCTAGCCCACGACATAGGTGCAGACAGGGAACAATGACATGAGCAAAACTTACAGTAGCTACAGGTTCTCCTTGCAAATCTCCCACCCTGTGACAAATGACTCAAACGTCAAAACCAAGGCATGGCTGAACTTCATTCAAGAGACTGAGAGCCAGGTTCTGGAGAGCATAATGATGATTGGTGATCTCCATGAGCGTTTTAGTAGACATAATCCAAGTCCACATACTGAATTCAGCATGCCCAATGAATGGTTTATTTGCACTTCAGCTTCACAGTTGAGGCTTAATTGAAATGGTACAGATCTCTCACTAACTAAAGAAGCTCACTAACTCAAGGTAGCATCAGTTTTAACTGCTTCATGAGGCAGGCCAGCATCAGTTTTGCCTACTTCTCCATCAGCTTTCTAGCTCCCTGATAGCACGTGTGTCACTTCTCTTGCAATTCAAACAGGAACCAGTAATTTCCAGGTAACATTAAGTAAACTTTTCACAGTCAGAAATTAGCTTTTCAATTACCCATTTGCTTTTTGATACGTCCTGTGGATATATTTTGGATAATTTGAAACAGGCTAAGATGAATGTCTGGAAGATCCAAGAAGAGAGGCCTGTAGTAATTACAGTGAAAAACAGTCTGGTCTTGTGAACAATTTTCTCCATGAGCAAAATGAATAATAATTTACTTATAAAGAGGCTGTAGAGGTAAACTATATTTGGATTAGTAACTACACCTGTGGGGGAAAAGAAGACTTTAGTATATTAGAGAAGACTTTAATATAGACTCTAGTCTCTGAACTGAGTCCCTCTGAAGAAGAAAAGGACAACAACACTACAAATAAGTAATTCAACGGTTTTCTTCCCTTTCTAGCTTTTCTTCTTTTTCAGTTCTCTGGAAAAAAAACATGAGATGAAAAGGAGTAGAGATGACAGGAAGAAAATATTAAACCAAGTCTTTCCCAAAATTTAATATAAGGTGATCAAAAGCTCAGAAATTACTCACTATGTCTTCCCCAAAATTATCATGAATTACTACCATTTTTTGGCCAGTTCTTATGGACAAAGCATTAAACATGATTTTTCAAGAATAGAGCCATAAGAAAGGACCAACTCAAGTTTTGGCCATAGGGAACAGACATATTATTGAAATAATTCCTTTCTCTGCTAACCAAAACCACATACTGCAATAGGATTAAACTACAGGAAAAATTATGTGGAGTCTGAAAGGATTAATTTATGAGAAAAAATTTAAATAAGAGGTGTTAAAAGTACTTTTAAAAGAGGACCATTTCTAATAATCGAGAACTTTATGTAGTGCAGATCTGTATATCAAAAAAGGGGAAGAAATATGTAGGAAAGTCTCTTTACAGTGGAATCCACAATTCCCTGTAGAATTGTCTCTCACAGTAGCCAGTGAAAAACAGTCATTTTTATTAGATCGGACCAAATGCCAGGCCCCAGGTCAACTCTGTATTTTCATAATATTGATCATTTATTTCTTTTGTGAATTTCTTCCCATAAAGAGCTCACATTGTTTTCAAAGTGAAGCAAGGGAACTAGCACTGCAAATCTGACATAGATAGGTTAGAAATAGGTGAAAACAAAGGCAGGAGGTGCTATCAGGACCTTTCCTAAACTGCTGGAGTGGCAGCCTGACCAGTAGATTATCCATGCTGACATCTCTGCAGCAATTACTGTGCTTTATTACTCAAGAGCAGAAAACACTCCGATCACCTGGTTCATTTTTGCTCATTCACTGCACAGAGGTTGGACTGCAGTGATCCACCAGATCTTATCATAGAGCAAAATTAAATGAGTAGGCCTGCAAACAGCAGAGCCAATGCAGCCTGATCTGCGAGGAATTGTGTCTTATGGTTGGGTTCCATGATGCCTAAAAAGGTGTGAGTTTTGCTTGAAGCTTTACACACAAGAGGAACACTCATTCACCATTGCTGTCTCTCATGTGAATTCTCTGAACTCATGACACATTGATTTTTTGGAACTGGATTTCTTGGAAATAGGTTTTCTTTAATCTCTCCTCCCGACCCTTTGAGACCTCTCTACAGCTAACAAATTTGGTTTAAATAGGTTGTGTGTATGCCCCAATCATTCCTTCCCACCCCATACTTTCCGCTTCCTGGAGGCTTTCATGGGACCAGAGGAGAGACCTGAGTTGTCCAGAAAAAACTAGTTAAAAAGGCTAGGGAGTCAGGTCAACTGAGTGGGCCAGATCAACTGTGATGTGACCTGGGTCCCTGAACCAGGTCCTCAAAAATGCTCATGGTGACAGAAGGCAGGGGACAGCCCAGGGCATGAATGGTGCTCTGGGGCAGGATGGCAGCTCAACAGCTTCCTCCAGCAGCTGCCTTTGGCAGCTGGTGATAAGCCTGCAGTATAAAAGCACACACCTGGAAAAGTTAAACAGTAGTCCCCAAACAAAGTTCACTGTCTGAATCTAAACAGTGTGTGTTCACATGTACTCATGGGCAAGCCTGTGGGTAAGCCTATGGGCAAGCCTGTCAGGTACAAGGACTGGGCTGGAGCAAGTCCCTGAGAGAAAGCACATCCTTGCCAGAGCTGGAATATGACAAGGATGGAGGACCCTCCCTTACAGACATTGCTTTCTTCTCAGATAAAGGCACCTTTAAGCAAAAGGAAACCTAGATGGCAAGAGTTGCAAAAAGGAGAGTAAGAGTTGAAAGGGACCTGTCAGGATTTCTACCAGCTGCTCCCACTCTCCACTCACTTCCATACACTTTGTCCCCAGGGAAGGCTGTAAAGCCTGGCAGTTGCAACAAATGGATGGGAACTGGGAGAGTTCCAGGCCATAATCTCACCTAAAATACAGAGTTGCCTAAGTTGTTGAACTTCTTCGTGCTCAAGATCTGAGGAAGACAGGAAGGTGAAAAAGAAAAAGAAGCTCATTTCTGTCTGTCTGACTCTGTAAGGCAGAAATAGATATCTGTTGGTGAAGATTTGTTTTTAGGGATTAAATTTGGCTCCACAAGATGATCTGGTCAGAAATTATATGGCCACCACAGCAAAACTAAACAGAGTAAAATCCTGGCAAGCTAAGAAAACCCATAGTAAACTGTCTATTTAGATGAGTATCATTCTCATACATAGCAGTTGTTTCTGTTCACATGGCTTCTGGTAAACCCAAATACTGTTTATGGTAAATCCCATTGCTTTCCAATGTCTCATTTTCACTGCTGATTCCTATAGACATAGACATCTTATCAAGCATCATTTTAATCAATTCTATTATTTTGTCTTGGTAGAGTGAGTGCATTTTAGTTACTCTGTGTATTGATGCTCAATTTTAAAGCTCCTCCACTCTTCTTCCTTTGCTGTAGATGTGGCAAGCACGCCCTGACTGATTTAGCTTTGTCTGCCTGCCTAGTCAGTGAGCACTGGAAAATACACATTCACACAGAAACACTAAGTTAATAATGATGAGGTGCTGAAAAAGTTTTGGGCCACTTCCAAGTCTGTGTTTCCAAAAATGGGACACAATGAAAGAACTACAGACTCAGAAGTATATGAAATTCAGATTCACTTTTTAACCTTAGAGGAGGTTTTGTCTTTATTTCAAAGGAAATTCTATTCAGTTAGGCACATGAAACTTCAACAATTTGAGGATGTAATCCTGTAATTCTTTGTCAGGCAAGTCTCCCATTGACTCAGTGATTTCAAAGGCACTGGTGCCTATGTATGAATGGCAGGATATGGTGCAAATTTATGATCATGAAGAGCTCTACTCTGTACTTTCACATTATTTTTTAAAATTCACTTTATGGGAACATGATGGGAAAAAGATCTTGGTTTCAATTCATACAACTGGAGCTCCACCACCCACTTCCGTGAAGCCGGGCTTCCACCCAATCTGGTTTTTACTAGATAAGTTGTGGTACCTCTGAGAACAGCATCTCTGGAGTGAGCCTTGAAACAGCCTCAAAATATTACCAGAGAGCAGGTGATTGATTTTAAGCAAATACACAAATCATTTTTCCAGGGGAAGGTGAATAAAGAGTGTGTGGCACAATGAAAGAAAGTTCACTTTGCAGAAAAGATCTCACGGTGCAGTGACTGCAGCTTTCAACAGAGACAGCTTATGGCATATGTCCTAACTTCCTTATCTTCCCAACCTCCCTTCTTAATATGAACTGTCTTGATAAAAGGTAAAGGATAAGATGAATTAATAAAATGGCTTTTCTCCACACCTAAATCATGTATGGAGTATGATTTGTGGTGCAGTTGGTGTCATAAAATAGAGATGTGATATCATTGCCTTGACATTATCTCCCTTGCTACCCTTGAACTCCAGAGACTTAATGGCCTTCAAATAAATGGTATTTAAACAAACCACTTTTCAAATGATTTTGTGGGACCTATTTAATCATTACCAGGAATAAGTGGTCATTGTTAAGAACTGGATTTTCCTGGCTGCGCAAGCAATAGTCAGTGTGCTCAACCCCTAGGGTGCAAAAGTTGGTTTAACTACTTTTTTGAGTGCAACTGCATCATTTAACCAATTTGAAAAATGATACCACTGATTTAGCAGCCGCCAATCACAATTTTATTATCATGAGCATTCTGCAAACTGCCAATCTCCGAATATGAGCTCCTACCAGTTAAATGTACATCTTCATATATCTTTCTTTCTCTCCGTGTAAAATATATGGATATATATTTTCTTAACCTTAAATTTCAGCATTTGTGCATACGGGTCAATAAGAGCATAAGAGCATAACTTAATCCAGGATTGGAACTTAATTCAATGAAGGCTAATCACCTTGCTTCATATGCTGGAAATAAGATTCCACATTCTTTATCCAAATACGCAATTAGTTATAGTAGTTATTGTAAAAACAGAGTGAATCTGAGAAGATGCATCTGCTTAGAAAGAAAAAAAAAAGTCCCAAGAAACTGTAAGTACTTTTTTTCTCATGTAATTTCACTAGTGTAGCAACAAGGAAGTTCTCTGAGCATGAGTTTCTCTCTAACCATATCCATGCAATTCAGCAGTGTGTGAGTGCATGTGCTATATATCAATTCCTTGACTAATAGTATAATGGTAGTTTCCATCTATTCTCATTTTCCCACTCTATGTTTCAGCCTATTTCAGGTTTATGTCTCATCCCATGATTCCACCAGAGCTGTGGATCTTAAACACTGGCATTTATGTGTGAGATATTGCAAACTGGGAAGTTAGATGGATCATTGCAGACAAAAAGAAAAAAGCTGTTATCTAACAAAATCCAGTGCTCCATATGTTGTCTTGCAGGTGTCCCTTTATGTTCTTGAGCTGAGCACTTAAGCGTTCTACTTTTTGCATAAGCACTATCAGATTTTCTTTACCTGTTTATATCGTCATGTCCAAAACTCCACAAAAGTATTTCCTGTGAGCAAAGTACTGCTCATACCAGTGAGAGGAGAGGTTTTTCTCAGCAAAGCCATAATTGTGAAGTATGAAATCTCCTCCCATCCTGAAATATTTTTTAAAAAGCTGAGAGAAAAGATATTAATCTTCACAGAATCATAGAACAGTTTGGGTTGGAAGGGATCTTTCAAGGTGATCCAGTCAAACCTCCCTGCAGTGAACAGGGACACCTTGTCCACCTGAACTTGAATATTCCCATGGATGGGGCATCCACCACCTCGTTGGGCAACCTGTTCCTGTGTTTTACCATCCTAATTGCAAAAAAACTTCTTCCTAATATCTAGTCTAAATCTCTGCTCTTATAGCTTAACCATTATCCCTTACCCTATTGCTACAGAGCCTGCTAAAAAGTCTGTCCCCATCTTTCTTATAAACCCCCTTTAGGTACTGGAAGGCTGCTCTAAGATCTCCCCAGAATCTTCTCTCCTCCAGGCTGAACAACCCCATCTCTCTCAACTCATCTTTATAGGGAGGTGCTTCAGCCCTCTGATCATCTTGTGTCTCTCCTCTGGACCCACTCCAGCAGGTCCACATCCTTCTTATGTTGGCGGTTCCCAGAGCTGGGCGCAGCACTCCAGGTGAGGTCTCACCAGAATGGAGTAGAGGGGCAAAATCACCTCGCTCGCTCTGCTGGCCACGCTGCTTCTGAGCAGCCCGGGACGCGGTTGGCTCTCTGGGCTGCGAACGTACACTGGCAGGTAAGTTCAGTGTCACAGACATTTTCAGGCCGGTGGTCAAGGGGCCAAGACAAGATTTTCAAGCTTTTTCCCCACCCCAAGTGACCTCGCTGAAGACCGAGAGCGCTGACAGCTGCCGTTCCTCGGCCGGTCGCTAGTTGGGGCTCACGGCAAAGGGACGAGCCCGACTGCGGACTCCTCTCCCGGGAATGCGCTCGCCGTCCCGGCCCCTTCCCCGCTGGACAGCCGGGGGTGGCTGGTGCGGCACCTCCCGCCACGGCAGCGGGGCCTGCCGCTCCTGGAAGGGCTTTCCCTTGGGAAGCTTCACGGCTCCGTGAGCTTCCCACTAAAAAGCCCACACAGGAGGTAGCTACCCGCTGCTGTCCCGGCTTTGCAGGTAGGGAAAAGGAAAATGCTCCTAAATTAAGCAGCTTTCCCAAAGGCGGGAAATAAGACTATTATGGTTTCCAGAACAGGATCTAGACAGGCCATCTGCCAATCGTTTGCTTCAGAAAGAAATAACTTGTCATCTTAAAAGGGTGCTAAAATCTGTGTGCGGTTTAAAGCACATAAGTGATACCAGTGACTTCCCTGGGATGGCTCATGCTGTGGCATCTTCCAAAATGTGCTGCCCTGATTTGGTTTTCTGAATGTCTTGGTTGCTTCACATCCAAGGAAATGGCTTTGCCATTCCTGAGGAGGACACCTAAAATAGAATAAACTTCAGTATCTAAGGTTCTGGGCAAAGTTTCAGTTGTAATCCTAAATAGTCCTAAATCCACTCTTAGTAAGATGTGAATCATCATGTTTATAGTCAGAGCTAAAGAGATAAAACTCAGCACAGCCTGTAAAAACAATTCTGTTAAAATGTGAAACTGCAGTTCCCCTTCAAGCCCTAAAACCTGATAGCTGATACTAAAAAGCTATCACGCTCTTAACACAAGTGCCTGTTGTCTGCTCAGATAGAAAAACCTGCCACAAGGCTAGTGTCCATTTTCCAGTCTCTGCAAAAAGAAAAGCAATCAACCCCCCAAACTTTCATGGTCAAAAGCATTCAAGCTACAGACTAATAGAGGGGTTTTTTCCGGGTTTGTTTGTTCTGTCCCCTCCTCACAATCCATGTTCCTCTGGTACAACTGATAAACAAAGTCTTTTATTGCTATAGGCAGACAGTCCTGCCTAATACAATAGCATGCAAGGCTTGGCAGTACTGCGACTTGCAGGTGTTTGGAGTATTGTGGTCATGCAAACCAGATGCTGAGAAGGAGCACCTGTTTCCCTTCTTTTCTGCACTGGAGAATACAGCACTATGTAGGTTACAGAAACAGCCTGACATTAATAGCTCTGCTGCTGCAGTTTTCCCTTGGCAGAGTAACAGAGATGTACCATCTACAGCTTTTGCATGCTCTCCTCTGAGCGCCCAGACGTACTGGATTTTTTTTTTTTTTTCCCCAGACCAACAAAATGCAGCCAGAGGTAGATCTATAATTTAATTTCTTTCCAGATTATTTTATTTGTGATTAACCATGCCCTGGCATGAAAAAAAAGTTTTTATAGCCCTGACAGCAGTAAAATTAAACAAAAAAAATTAATGTATATTTTATAACTATTTTTACAAGTTCTACAACTGTCTCTGTTGAATGCAGAAATGGATGTCCAATGTGCTTAGGACAGTTGTCTCACGGCTATCGCCTCTGCAGGTGATGGAAAGCCCTGTACCAATGTGAAAGGAGTTGAGATGCTGCCTATACTGAAATGCAGTAGTAATCCTTCAAGAAACTGTCCCCAGAATGATAACCTTAAATAAATTCTCCTTTCTCCATTTGACAGTCCCTGTGGCTTGCATGGCTGGTAGTCAGGAGATCAGTTGGGAACTCCAGACTCCAGCATGCTGGCATGTAATGAGACCTCCCTGGCCTCAGCCTACCTTTATCTGCTCCTTCCCACCTCCCTCTTGCCAAAAGCACAGAGGGAAGAAGAGCATATCTTCAGCTGCAGTTTTTTGGGGTTCAGGTGGGTGTCAAACCATACAGAAGGGACCAGCCTTTCACAGTCTGGAGGACTGTGTCTGATACAGCAGCTGTAACCCCCATTTGTGCTGTGCTGTGGACTGTAGTCAGCCTTTAAATGAAGAAATGAAAGAGGTTTAAAGCAATGGAGAACATAAAACATTAACCACCTTATAGACTTTTTTTTAATTTAGGGAAATTTGAGTGAGTAGCAATATTTTCCTGTTTCTGGCAACAGAAATATTTGTGCTAAGAAAATCTAAGTATTTGGAAAAAACTGTCAGAAAAGTAAAATTTGAGAAACTTTGCAGAATTTTATTTTAGGCTGTGTCACTTTTAAATGGAGCTCTAGCTCCTATCTCTAAAAAAATACATCTACCTGAAAAAAAAAAAAATCAAACGCTGTCGCTTCAGTTTTACCACCGTGTAAATCACAATTAGGTCCAGCTTCTACAAGGAAAAGAGGCTCAAATGTTACAGTAATATCACAGTAAAATGAATACACCTTGCTTTCACTGTGATTTTAGCTTATCAGGGCTCACAACCATTGACTATCTCCGGGTAGAAGATGCAATTATTTTTATGAAGAAAAGATGATTGTGCAAATACTACCTTCCCTGTCTTTTCTCTCTCAAGCAGTACATGTGCTCATTCATGAAACAAATAAATATACGAGCAAGGCTCTTGATGGAAACGAGCTACTCCAGGTCTTCAGCAATTCAAACAGCTCTTCCAACATTTCCATTTCACAAGGATTTGACTGAGAGCGTGCAAGCAACACAGAAGCAACAGCGCGGCTGCATCTTTCCATGTATCCACCTCAGAGCAGGGTTGAAGTTGTTACTGTGCTTAGCCAAAGCCACCCATAAGGCCCTGTTGGAGTGGATGGGGATTTTTTCCTTGACTCCTTGCAATTCATTGTGCTGACAGACTTTAAATGGGAGCTCATCACTACTACCACTTGTCATTCATGAAACTCTTTTTCTCATGTCTCCATAGGTACACCGGTTTGGCCATTTAGGTCCTTCATTTTTATGGCTTCTGGTGTATCCTTCAGTTTAGCCCCCAACAGTCCACACACTGCAGCACTGATGAGCCCCGCCTAAAGTAAGAGCAACCGCGTTCAATCTCCTCTGTTCCTCCTGCTCTCCCTCCCTGCTCTAAAGAGACAGTGTTAATGAGCCAGAAACAGTTTTTAATCAGGAAAAAGGAAATTTTGGCAACCAGAGTCCTATTTCTGTAAGGAATCAAAATCACAAGAGAGAGGGAAATTACCCATGATGGGAGACAGGTAAAAGAAGGGCAAGTTGAGAGACAGATACGCTGGGTAGACTTCAAGGTCTACAAAAGATTGGTTGTCTCTTCTGGGGTTTACACTCTCTTTGTCTAATTAGACTAATAGAGGTAGAATAGAACTGGGAGAGATTAAAATCTGTGATAAACAAGGCATCTTTTCTTTGATATTATTGGAACTGGTTTCACTTATCTTCAGAAATCTTTCCTTTTGTGCTCCTTAATTTGTCCTTGAAGTCCTGTATCTAATCATTAGTTCAGCAACCAATAATCCTTCTCCAGCCCCTCCACCCCTTTTTATGGCCAACTTTAATCTTTCAACTCAGTGAAAAACATGTTTCCCCTATCATAACTAGTTTAACAAAAATTCTCTTTCAAGTTTAGATTGTGCAGATACAATGGCTTTCCTGCAGCTTCATGCTGGAGAGAGGAATTTACATTAGAAAAAATAGAGATTTATGATAGCATTGTATTTCCATTTGAATATGGAGAGTTAATAACATGCATATGTTTTTTTTTATTATTATTATTTTAAGGTTTAAGCTATGCCATAAGCAAAAGGAAACCTGGAAACTGTGGGACTGGCAGGGCTCAATGAATAACCTAATCTGGATTTCATTCACAAACAGCAGCTCATACATAGGGAAAGAACTGGTGTGTTTTGCCAAATCGGAACTGGAGTAAGTGCCAGGATTTCCTGATTTGTTTACATTTCTCAAAAAAACTTTTTTTCCCCTGGTTGAGTCTAGAATTAGACTTCCTTTTCCACTTTTGGCCCTTTCCAAACTATTCTTGCTTGACATATTCTCTCCCTTTCCCTGTATTCTCCTTTGTTCCAGTCTCAGCTGGCTCTTTTGTCTTGGAAAACAGAAAAGGCAACGAAAGATGTCAGTCTATGATAATAGTGGTAAGGTAGCCAGGTTTGCATGACAGCAAAACAATGCCGCAGGCTTTTCCAACACCCTAGGATCCACTAGTCTTCTTACAATGGTTCAGGGAGCAATGAGCGGGATCTCTCTGGGGCTGCAGACTGGAGCAGTAGTGTCATAATGTGAAAGAGATAAAGAGATCAAAATGAAACAGGCTAGCCCAAACTCTCTTGACGAGGCATGTTGCTGAGTTAATCAGAAATCAGAGGGGCCTGATTACGTATAACTAAGTCACCTTTGTATTAGCTGAGTGGCTTCTCTGAGTCTCTGAAAATGGTCGTTTTCCCTGCCAGTCCTTTTTCACTTTCACTGACTTTACTGTACTTTGCCCATTGCCTGTAACCTCGGTGCAATCACTGCAGAAACTTGTTTGAGAGACCTTTTCTGTGCCTTTGTTTGGAGCCCTTTGATCATCCCACAGAAAGAAAAACACCGTAGCTTGAACCTAAGCCATTGTTTTCTTAACTTGACGAGACTGCCAGCCGGCAAGCAGTGTTTGATGCACATGCATAAAAAAGGGCTGCTAGGGACTTTAGAAACTATGGGAATACTAGCACCAATATTGAGAACTTGGGCATCTTGCTGAGCAGGGATTTAAGTTCCTGATGTAGCCACTCTGCCGCTGCAGAATAGCAGCTTGAGTCATCATTATTCCTTAATAGCAGTGTTACAGCAACACAAAATTATTCTTGTGGGGATGTCAGGTCCTTCTTGCCCCAGCACCTTACATCTTGCCGTTAGATATCACCCGGTGAATGGTTCAGGCTTTAACAGGATGAGGTGGCAAGGAGGGGCTCTGCCAGGCACAGACATTCAGCACAGAGCCAAAGCACTCACAGCAAGAGGCAGGGGTGCAAGACTGAATTTCTGCATTTCAAACAAGTACTGTCAGCCAAGTTTTTAGCTGAAATCACTCCCATTGACACAAATGCACCAATGTTGATTTACACCCACTGATGAATATGCCTCTGGAGGAAGAGGAGGATAGGGTAATGGTGCAGGAGAGTTAGATGAAAAAGGAAGTGAGGGGGAGAAGGAGATAAAAGGGGGAGGGAAGGAGAGGCATGATTGTGGGACTCAGGAAACACGAACTGTAATGTATGGCTGTGGGAAAATGATTAGAAGAGATTGCATCAGACTGGACAACAATTTTGCAACTTCTGCAGCACCTTTTTAAGATTCCGTACTGAGATACTGAGCAGAATGTGTGTGGCTGTATGTCTGGAACAAGTCCAAGCAAAAGGCCAAATGCAATCAGTCATCTGCATTTGCTGGAGCTGTGTACTAATGTTTCCTGTGCAGTCATTGCAATATATGTCTACTTTGTATGTTTTGAATTTTGGTTTTCACCTTTAAGTATTTGTATCACATTTAGTTGCTTACACTGTGTATAAGCACCTGTTTTTAGCACATTGCTTAGTCTGAGGGGCCAGAAATTGCTGTTCCACTCATACTCAGCAGATAGATGGGTGAGAGTGAGATGGGGAATGCTACATGAAGGGGAAACAACAGACTTCTAAAAACAGGAGTAAGATGCTATAGGCATGGTAGAAAGCACCTTTGCACATGAAATCATCAGCCAACTTCTTTCAGTTTAGGAGATCTCTGCAGAGAAGCAAGAGGTCCAAAAGCTCTTTTGCTTACATGATTTATTTAGCTGTTCTCGTTAGTGCTTCTCATGTCAATAAGGTGAGCAGGAAACAGACTGATGCAGCAGGCAGCCTGTGCTAGAAACACACACCCACCCTTTCTGCTTCATCAGTTGTCTGAGCCCGCAGTTTCACTATTAGGTTTTGGTGGTGCATTTTTAGATTTCCAGTTACAGCTTGCATGACAACTGCTGACAGTCTCTGCCTGACCACTTACTGCCATTTAACTTGATAAGAACTATAAAGGAAGCATTTTTCCAGGAGAAAGAGTAGAGGAAGGGACAAGTACATTTCTAGTGCTTTCCAGTAATTATGATTCATGACTTGTGTCAGCCAGAGTTCAGTTCTCACTGGCAAGTGTCAGCTGTCAATAAGAAAGTCTTACTTTAAGAAAACACCTCTACTTTTTTTTTTTTTTTGCATTACTGAAAGCTAATACAGATGAAACCACAAACCTGAAGAGTTCAGACTTCACCAAATGCCATCATTTGGACTAACTGAATACTTGATAGTAATTGGCATTTAATTTGGATGTTCCTTTTTCATTTTCTCACAAACCCAAATACATTTTCATTTTCATTTTTCATTACTGCTTCTTATGTGGTAAAGATGACCTGATTGATTGAGTATAAATTAAGGCCATATTTTCTAATGTGATAACTCATAAGGGAGGTTATACTAAGGAGCCTGAAGAGTTGACCTAACACACCCCTTTGGCCTGCACAAATTTCTTGTGACACTTTATAAGGCAAGTTACATTTGAGTTATTCACTTTCATTTAAAAAGTTGTTTTCAGTGTTTCCACATCATATTTCCAGGAAAAAGAAGCTGAAAACTACATATGCAGGGTGGTACCATTCCTTTTCTGTCTCTGACCAAGGATGTAAGCTGATGATCTCCATGCTATTCTGCTGTGGCTCTGTCACTCCTGACCTGACCTTCAGGATACACTGAGAGTATTCTGAGTCCTTCCACAGTGTCTCACACTAGCACTACAGGACTTTACCTACCTCAGGCAAGCCTCATCTTCTGGCAATGGGATATCTCTGGAAGCTCATTAATTCCAGCTGGTAGAGAAATGACGGTAGCCAAATGGTGCAGGATCCCTTTCCTCTGTGGCAGTGAACTGTTGGCAAAGAGCAAGATTAAGTTTATAGTCAGCAGGATATGGCTGCTAAACTCAATATGTTATTTGCTATTAGCTGACCATGGCTGTCATGCAGCCTGCAGGCCCATGGGATGGCAATACAGTAGGTGAGCGGAGATGGACGTTCCTGGGCATGACGGTAGGGAAGGTGATACTGAGGATTGGCTAGAAATTTTTGGTAGAGATCAACCAAGAACTCAGGCTCTGAATCCAGAAAATCCCCTTCAAACTGGAACTAAAACCATACTTGAAAGTGCAAGTTAAATTTTATTATCCTCAGACTGTGATATAAGAACATATTTGACTTAGAAGAAATCTCTATGTTCCTCACAGAGACAGGTCATTCCCTTTCTGATACAGCTGCAATAAACAACATAATCTTTTTTATTTCCTGTTACAATTAACAATTTTTTTTTTTTAAGGAAGAATGTAACATTTTTCAAAGAACATTTGTAATAATTCCTGATCAGGGCATAGTTCTTCTGGTTCTGCTGATGGAATTCATATTTCTTTGTTGTAAATGTGCAGAGTCTGTGCAAAATGACAGAATAACAACCTTTTTCTCAGCAAGATTTCCCTCCTCATTCCAGATCCTGAAGTTTTTCTCTGTCCCCTTGTGATTACAATAGGACACAACTGACAGGTGGGATATATGGAATTTTTGCAAAACTCTATTTTTTTATTATCTCCTTTTTAAAATGAAAATACCATGATAGGGACAGCCAAATCCATCTAACTCAGTAGCCTTTCTTTGGCACTAGCCAGCTGCGGTTGGCTAAGCAAAGAATAGAGAATGATCCTTCCTTGGGTAAGGATAGACAACTGCCAACAATCAAGAAGTCAGAGAATTTTTGAGCCAGACATTGCATCTGGGCTATTGTTTTTGATGTTCATCAATGGACCTATTCTTTGTAAAATTCTTTATTGCCATTTTGAGTCCATTTATATCTCTTGGCTTCCACAACATCCTGTGACAGTGAGTTAACTATGCTTTGAGTAAAAAAATTGTTTGTTTCCTTTATTTTAAACACCGTGACTCAAAATTTCGAATAGTGTACCCTCTTGCAAGGGATATAAGAAGGGTACAAGAAATATTGAACAAATGGTGCCTATCACCTATATTGGGCCTATTCACCTTTCTTATATCAGTCAATATAGGGCATTTGCTGTATTAATTATCTCCTTTACCAGCTGAAGAGTTATAATTTGTTTACTGATCCCATACCTCTCATCATCTTTATCAACATTTTATCTACATATTTTTCACTCTACTGTATCTTCTAGAGATGGAGTCACCAGAACTGCAGGGGACTGCAACAGCTATGGGAAGAGTCTTGGAATGAATAATGTTAAACCACATACTTACATTGTAAGTTTTCCTAAATGCCAGGCTAAGCTCCAATTTTTGGAATGGACCAGAGAAAATTTTAAAACCTGAAGTTTATCTGTTTCTACCACTTTCAGGACCATCTCTGGATTTTGCTTTTGTTTAGTTGTTTTTATTAGGGAGAGTGATTCATGATTTTGGGGTTAGCTATACTTTATGTATGCGCTTCCCACCACTGTCTTTGGTTTCTGGCTCCTCTCTCTTTCTCACACTTAGAGCAACATGATATCCAAGTGAAATCAATCATAAACATAACGTACCCAAATTTTGGGTGTTATACTGCATTAATCTGTAAGGAAAGCTCTCTCTATTTACAATTTTATAGCATGCTTAGGTTTTTGATCTCAGCAGACACAATCCATTCAAAAATAAAAACATCAATTAATTAAGCAGTTGTTGAGATCAGAAATCTGACACCCATATGGTGTCAAATTAGTGCCTGAAAGCAGTTAACTGCCAAGAGAAGTACATGCATCTGTTGCAAGAGATTAAAATGAAGTATCTATTAATTGCTGAGAGTTTCTTGATTCAAAATTATATTGCTGAACTGATTTTCTTTGTGTTATTCATCTTTAATGTCATCACTTGTAAATAAAGACTTGATTCAAAACTATCAAGTTCCAAGCAAATGCTAAGTACCCTCTAAAAAGCAAGCAAAGGAAACTCAGCTATGAAGAGATGCCACAAGGCATGCACTGTGTTTTTGTTCCATTGCTAGGATCTACATAAAACCAGATGTATGCATGAGAGAAATGTTGCCTGATATAACAATGAGTAATAAAGAGTATCTCACAATCATAGGATGCATGACACAATAATGAATTGTATATTACATGCTTAAAAAACAATTAAAACTGTCAGTTTCTTTTCAGTGGAAGTTCATTGGCAGAATTGTGATACAGCAAAAATTCCACTTCAGGTCTTTCATACTATTTTCCTGTTTTCATGTGCTCACGAATAAGAAAAGTGCAGATGTCAGAGGAACATACACTGTGTGTCTCTGTATCCAAGGAAATAATTGTTTCAAAATACACAGTTATCCGGTTACCATCAGCTTATTTTTAACATATTAAAGCTAAAACTACATCTGCTTGGATAACACTGAATCCCAAGTCAGAGGTGTCTGCCTCAGTCAGGCCTCTTGATGCAGAAGGAAATATTTCGTGCTAACTCAAGTGGTGACATTCTTTCTTCTGAAGCAATGACCTGATATTATTTTTATGAGGCTATATGTTCTGTTTCTTTAAACACGTAGCAGGAAACCAAGCAGGATGGGGATGGGGAAAGAGCGTACAGCAGCAAACCTAGATTGAGGAGAAAGAGATCATGCACACATGTTTTTTAAGGAAAACACTCTTCTCCTTATTTTTGTAAGTGTCTGTGTACAGGTGTTCAGGAAAAAAAAAAAGGCCAGGAAGCCCCACACTGCCAAGACTGGATTTTGTGTTTTGTGACTGCAGTGCAAGTGGGGCATACGCTTGTAAACATAAAAGTCTTCTCTCGCTTACCTAAGACTCAATCTAAATAACTCTTGCCCAAGCTACCTGCTTATACCTGCTGCCTCACCAGATAAATTACGTAGAAAAAATTATTTAGAGGTTATCAGCAAAATAGCTACTTCAGAAAA
This sequence comes from Pseudopipra pipra, assembly GCF_036250125.1. Lineage (NCBI taxonomy): Eukaryota > Metazoa > Chordata > Aves > Passeriformes > Pipridae > Pseudopipra > Pseudopipra pipra. The sequence continues at coordinate 72,153,865 of NC_087551.1, read as the reverse complement.
CATATCTTCTCCTTACTTGTTCTTGTGGTAACTGTCTGCACGTGAAGTGTAAGAAAGCTAAAAAACAGATACCTGAAGTAGACTACCTCAGGGACAAAACTGTGAGTTTTCTGGTCATTTCCTTGGAGAAAATGGGAACTAAGCTATTTAACACCAATTAAATTCTCACCTTCTAGAGTAGGGAAATTAATATATCTTCAAAACACTGATATCAAAGACTAGAACAAATCTAAAGATGATAACTGATGACACTTTTGTTTAATAGTCAAGCTCATAAGCTAAATCAACAGTTTTAATGAAATCAATATTTTGGGGGGATAACTATCCTGCCACAATCTTCCCATTGGCTTTCCTCCAAAAAGGAAACTGAAAAAACCAGCAAGATTAGTGGGCACATAATTTTAAAAGTCTCTTTTTGGGACAAAATATTTTAAAGTTTTCTGGTTTGTTACTGAGCAATAAATCTCTCACACAATCACTCCTCTGTAGTTTTCTTATTTAAATCTTTAATGAAAGACAGTCTCTTCTCATGTAGGGAAGCACCCAGGGAGTCACCAAATAAGACAGATATTCTAACATGGAATGATACCCTCCTGTTTTGTCTTCATTATGTATTTCCAGGGTCATGTCATTTGGGCTCAAAGATGAAAGAAAATGCACAAATAATGCCTTGATTGAGATATGTACCAACATCAGGCTGGTAAGAAATAAAATAAAAGTCTTGCAAAAAAAGATGTTATCATTTTTATTAATCAGCACTTTTCTATCAGCACCGGAAATTTACTGTTTCTCAGTTTAAAAATAAACAGAATTACTCTGATTGTAGAATTTCTTTTTATGTGATGCCAATAATAATTATTTTTCTATTAATGTTTCAGGCGAGTTTGATCACTATTCCTGCCTTGTGAAGTATCATAGCTCCTCCATGGTCAGCTGGAGGAGTAAGACAATGTCCCCTTATTAAAACTGTGTCATTGACACGAAGAAAACCTGGGCAAGAGCTCTTTGCATCTGATGGTTCCCAAACACAGCCATCAACTTGCAATGCTCCTTGGAAATTCCTCTCCCTGTGACACCATAAAACAGATAAAATAAACTCAGTAAAAAAGTGTAAATCCAGTGTCTGAATACTAAATTCCAAGACTGAGTTGTCTCCCCACCTTAGTCCCGTATACATCATCTTGTAAGGACTCCACACCACCGGGAGTCATGCTGGAGAGATGTAACACCAAAATCTCTCCCCAAAAATTATTCTTCTGTACAGGCTTTGAAAGACAGCCCTGAAACTTCCTCCTGAGGGCTACACCTCTTGCTCTGGCATCTGCGGTGGGCCAAGCTCAGGCCCTTGGCAGAGATAGGCTTTTGGGGGCCACAGAGCAGTCCAGCAGCACCTCAGGAAGCACTGGAAGTCCTCAAGAGGCTGGAGAATGATCTCACATCTTTGGCTGCTCACAGGCCTCTCTCAATTATCTGTGCCAGGAGGACCTGGAACAGCTCGTGGTTGGAAAGCTACCATGGCACTTCAAATGACAGGAACATTATCTCCTCCTTAACATTCAAGTTCAAATCCGCATTTCTCAAAAAGTGTTGTGTGGTATTTCTCCCTAACTCTGCTTCACTTTGAGGACTCATGTAAATTGTTGTTAATTGAGAGCTGGTTTAGAATGGGGAAAAAAGTAAAATGTTTACAACACAATGGGAAAAATTTGTGAAGTGCTGCAGGCTTTGGTGTATAAATTCCCTGTATTTATAGGTAGGTAGTATGATGGAACAATCCGCATTATGAAGTCATTTTGGTAATAAATACCTGTTCTATCCAGATGCTTCTAAATATATGGTACATGATGCAACTATTTTTCATCCTAGTCAGCATCTAGTAGCATCAGATGCTCCTGAAAGTATCAACCTGCATCCATCTGATTTTATGAACAGGCAAATAGCATCTTACACAGTCTTCTAACATCTTTAATTACCTGTGAAGAACACAGCAGGTTGTCCTCACACACTTCTAAAATGTCCCACTTACTCCCTTATGCCTGGTTTTAATACAACATCTTTACAAGGGTCAGCATCTGTACCATGGCAGAAATAAATCTTTAACAGTGTTTGCCTGCAGATTTAAGGGCATAGTACATGTGTCTTGTTATTAGCATGAATATGGTCTAAATGGCACATACTTTTGTCTTAACAATGTTAGAAATGCTGCTCAAGAAGTCTAGACCAGATTGACCATGTGGTTTAAGATCCATATTTGTATACATATTGGCATCCTGCAAATGTGTTGATAGCCTGCAGAAAAAAAGAGACAAGCTGGTTTTAATGGTTGGACAATTATTTACAAACACGTGCATGAACTGCATAAAACCACCCACACAAAGCATCAGAATTTCCCAGAATCACAGATTATTTTTGCTGGTCTCATAGTCACCTACCAGATTCACAAAAGATGAGGGCATTCATTGAGACCTAGTCTGAAACCATCCTCTGTTGCAGTTCACTGAGATTTGGATTAGATTATAAAAAAAAATATATTTTTAACCTTTTCATTATCAGTTTGAGTACAGCTATAAATCCCCGTCCTATGCTGAAGCTGGGACAGACATCAGACCCCCAGGGTTATGCAGAGCTGTTAGCAGCCTCAGTGTGGCTCTTGTGCACAGCTTGTTGCCAGCCTACGGTGAAGGGATTTTGGTATAAAAAATATTGCCAGCTGTAGGTGGAAATGTGTGACAACCAGAAATTCCTTCTGCATCTATGCAACGAACCAAGGTCATGAGTGACTTGCATTCTCTTGGAAACTCGGAAATTTTGTCAGCTCTATTTGAACTCAGCAACAACTCTGTTTAAATTTCTGTGAAGTCATAATAGTATATTTAATCAGGTCCTAAAAGAGTAGGTTGTTCTGAATATACATGACATTGTATATTCACACACAAAGAGGTGTTATTATGTTTCCCATTTATATAAGACCACAAAGACTAATGAAAAGTACAGGAAAAGCCTTCAGTTTTTTTTGTCTCCACCCTAGGTTGTCCTAATGCAATCCAAGAGGCATCCCTTTATCTCTCTGAAGAGAGGATACTGAATATCAGAGCATATTTCAATATCATCTAGCTTGTTTTGACACTCAGAAATCTTAATGGAGACTAAAGACTTCTTGAATCCATGGATCCAGGCATTCAAATTCATTTATCTATTTACAGTTATTTGGCTTAAACATTGCCTTTATGAGTTTCCAACGAAAAGCAGGATCTATAGAGCTGGACCCTACACAAAGAAAAGGAAAGTCACCAATAGAAAAAAGTTAAAAAATTAAATGGAATTAATGAAGGAATGATAATTCCCATTTTATAGCATTACCATATGTCCACTGCCCACTGGATGGGCTCAATATGCACATCACATTTTTCTCCACTGATTCCAGAAAAAAGACAGTGTTTAACAGCCTTGGGGCTGTGGGTGAATGGATTTCTCATCCACCTCTTTATCCAATTTGCCAAAGCAACAGCAGCATCTTTGGTTCAACACCTACAGCCAGGATTCCCAGCAAAGCAGTATCCAGTCCAACTTTGACTTAGAATACATAACAAAAGTAGGAGGACTTTTGAGACCTAGGACTGATTTTGTCTGAACTCTATTCTTTTGTGTGTTTGGACATTTCTGCTTTGTTTGTATTCCAATTGGTGTTATCCAGACAAATTGGAAATGTTGCATGTCAGTATCTTCAGTATTAGGATGAGGTGAGCATGTTTAAACTGAGATTCTTCTAATCATTTTCCATGCGTTTCTTAGTTGGCTTGGTTTCTTTTTTTCTGGCTTTGTTCTCCTACACTAGTTCATTCATTTCCTGAAGTTCCACTTCACCTTGTCTGGTTTTTCTGTCTGCAGCATGTTGTTATGTGCATTTGGTAATGAGAATTAGCTTAAAATACCATAATTACTGACTTCAGACTTGTTTGTGTCTATAGGGAGATATCCACGACAAAACAAAATAACAACAAAGAGAGAAAGCTACCACTTTCTTCCATATTTGGACAGCCCAGATGTTATTTACAGCATTGTTTATGAAGCTTTTTCTTTGCCTTGCTGGCTTTGATCCAAACACGTTGTCAGTTTTGAGCACACACGTCCTGTCACATGGTGACTGTGTGCCCTTGATGAGTAAACATGCGGGAATGCAATTTATAAAGACAGGCTAGAGCAGCAATTAAGAAGAAAAAGAACTACAAATAAGACAAAGGAAATTAGGCAGGAAGATGAGCTAAATCTGGTCAGAATACAGGATATCAAGGCAACTGCACTGCATGTAATTTATTCTTTAGTCACTAGCAAGTGTCAACATCAGTATGTGATGTCTGTGAAACTTTTGTCATCAGTCTGCAAGAGGATCTCTCAGAGGGACTTGTTGCTACAGAATCCCCCAAGTGCACGATCTTTGAAGGACGAAGAAGTTCATTATCACTTTTGGCACTTAGTCAAGTGATGAAGTTCTTCAAGAACATTTGGACAATGAACAAAGAGAAGACTGTAAAATCTCCTTTTCCTATAAAGTCAAAGAGGCAGAAGTTGCCAGTAAGGGCCCACAGAATATGTAGGAAGAGGAAAATATCTAACATGCATTACATTTTCATGCTAAAGCACAGTAATGCCACAAATGTTTCAGGCAATAAAATTCAGTCACACGAATATTTGGGTGACAGCAGTGAAAGGTTATGTACCAGAAGTCATGGGGCCTGGGAAGAGAGCATGAAGTATTGCTTATTTCCTTGTTTACAAACAAATCAACCCCAGGCAAATGCTGGGATTTGGGAAGTTCATCTAAGAGACTGTGGGCTGAGCAGCTGAATCTTGGGTCTGTTGTAGGAAGAGATCACTGCTCTATAAGAGGTGTACTTCATTATAAAGGCCATCATATCTGCTACGGGAATTAGTAGTCCATTATCCCTATGTTTGATAGGACAGTATTGCAGTAGGAATCTTTCTTTTAGCTTTACCTATCCAAGTCTATAGGAGAGGATACCAGGGGCAACTCCTTCCTCTTGGGAATAAATTTAACTCTATAACTGCTCTTTTCCTATCAGTCATCTACTGTCTTATGTTCTTGATTGTTGTCCTAGCAGTTATTGTCCTCATAGACCAGATCTTGGTTTTTCCAATCCTTTTTTGACAAATCTCACAGTATATGGAAGAGAACTTTGCTACTAATCTCATTTAGGGAAGGACTGAAGTTGAACAGATTCATGTGAGAACATGGTGTGTATCTTTAAACCTTCAGTTATTTGCCGTCTGGGTCTTGGAACAAACAGTACATTGTGATTGGATCTTTGATGTAAAAACACCTTTATTTTCTGTAGTGGCATTGTGGCTTCTATACGTGCATAATTAAGATGGTAAACCAGCACGTGATTTATATGATCACTTTGAAATACCTGTCCAAAGGGTTTCTTGTTTTATGTTTAGCTCATCAACTGGCAATGTTTTCTGCTAATGAATCTTTGCTAATATTTGAGAATATATATCCTGTAATTATATTTTCCCATGGAAAGGTACCCAGCTGTTCAAATTAAGTGTTAAGGTAATCTGAAATTAAGGATACATCTGAAGTGCCAGATCCAATCCTAGCCTCCCTATTTCAAGAAAATTTAAGCAAGTGCAGCAATGGGCAATGAGGATGAATAAGGGACTGTAAGACCTGCCCTATGAGGAGAGGCTGAGAGAGCTAGAGACTCTTCAGCCTGGAGATGAGAAGGTTCAGGGGAATTTGATCAATGTGTGTAAATACCTGGTTGTCAGGAGTAAAGAACAGGAAACCAGGCTTTGCTCTGTCATATTCAGTGACAGGACAAGAGACAACAAGCACAAATTAAAATACAGGGCATTCCATTTAAATATAAGGAAAACCTTTTTTTACTGTAGCAGAGGTCAAACAGTGGAACAAGTTATATAGAGATGTTTTAGAGTTTCCATTCTTGGAGATATTTAAATAAGGACAGACATGGCCCTGAGTAAGCTGCTCTTGTTGATGCTCCTCTGAGCAGAAGGATTAGACTAGACCATCTCTAGAGGTCCCTTTCAAGTTCTGCTGGTCTGTGATTCTGTAAAGGATACTATAAAACAGATTCATGTCCAGAGCATATGTCCAGATACATGTCCAAACAAAAATTATGCATTTCAAAGCCCAGCAACTCAACCAAAATGTCATTTGCAGGACAAGATAGAATACAAAAGGAAGCAAGAATGAGACTGATAGAAGAACTGCATATACCTGGAGTCAGTAATACATGAAAAGAAGAGCTTTGATTCATTTTTTCTAGCAAACACTGATGGGAATTTGTGGTAGGTTAAAAACAGTTCTTATCTGTATGCTAATATTCCTATCCACATACAGGGCTAAAGAAGATAGCTAAGCCAGCAATGAAAAATACAGATCAGTCAAAAGGCAGCAGCAACTAAAGTTACATCTAACACAAAAATGGCTAAACTAAGGTTGATGCACAATAGGGGAAAAAATGCCTGTTTTTTCTTTCGTAAGACGTCAGGATCATAAGGTGCATGAGGATGCCACAGAAACTACTGTTATTACAGCTAAGAAGAATGGCCAAAATTAGCTACCTTAAACCAAAGAAACAAATTTCCCATCCCCAAGCGAAGTGAGAAGAACAGAGAGCTCTGCAGGAATGCGTGAGCAGGTGTGTTCAGATACACTGGGGAGAGCTACAGGTGACAAAGGCACCAAGACCTTACTCAGCCCATCTGTCTTTTCACTGTTAAAGGGTTTCATTCTCTTCACAGCTTTTTTTTCCTGAAACCTGTTTGCTGGAATGAGCCAGGAATTTGAAGAACTAATTTGAAAATGAGAGCATAACTAGCTTACACTTGTTTTCAGCTGATTTCTAATCGACAGCAGAGTGACCCCAAGGATGAGGTGGGCTTCAACTTCCTGCTATTTGTGTCTTTGGATCAGGTACCTCCCAAAAGTGACAGAAGCACTTACTGGTACAGATCTGGAGGGCCATGGAAAAGGCAAATTAAAACTTCAAGCCATGGCAGTTTTACTGCTTCAGGCAAGTCCAGAACCAGATCTGGGCTCTCACAGCTGAAAATAGGATTAAGAGTTTTAGTGCCAGGATACTCTAAAGAAGATCAAGGTACATGGATTTCCTATTACTAGAGAGCTAAATATTGAAATATATATAGTCACTTAATTTCTTCAGACTGTTCACCTTCCCCACCACTTTCCATCCCATTTTTTGTTGCCTTTTCCACTTAAAAAGGAAAAAAATACCCATGTTTACATGAGCAAAGATTTTTTCTACCATTCTTCAGAGAACTGATTTATTTGTATGTTAATATTCTTATCCGTATACAAAAATGTGCACCATAAATAGTTTTAAAAGAGAAAACCAGCCAACTGGAAATCCTTCCTTTATTTTAAAGATAATAGCTCCATTTGTTTGTTACTTCTGCTGTTGATTTTTTCCAAGGAGAACAGAAAATCTGCTCTCAGTTAGGGGAGCACAACCCTTCTGTGGCCAGAGTTCAGTACATATCCAGGGTACCTTTCTATAGTGAAACACCCTGCCTACTTCAATGAAGCTGTTCACAATTAACTCTTCTGGATGTGGAGACCCAAGCAACATAGCCTTTTCTTTATTGTCCAAGGGCTACATTCATATGGCCTGAATTCCACTAAACTCCCCCAGCACTTTCTCCACAGGGTGAGTTGCTACAATTGGAGGGGAGCCTGGGGCAGGCAGCTGGTGGGAAACACTGTCCGTGGGGGCTCTGGCGGAACAAACATCCCTTGGACAAAAACAGAGGCCAGCCACTGCTGTGTGATTGAGCCTGGGTTTGGTTCAGCTGGACAAGCAAGGGTGATTTTATTTTCCTAGTAAGTGATAATTGTAAAATGTACTATTTTATTTCTTTTTTGAAATGTCTTACTTTCTCCATATGTTTGTGAACAGGGTGAAGGAGAAGTCCAGAGAGATCAGCATCAGCTGATCATCCCTTTCATAATTATGTTTGACAACTGTTACAACATGGAGTATAGTGAAATCATCACTATGCCTTTATTATGGTAAACTACTCCAAACATCCATAACAATTGGTTGGAACATGACACACACTAAAATCAATATGACAAGCACACTCGGGGCAGTTTGCTGCTGCAGGAGAAACTAATGCTAAAGAGCTGTGGCACTAATGACTTAATTGTTGCCTTGGTGGTTGTCAGGATGACACAAAAGTATGAGACGAACTGAATCTTTCTCCCCAAATGCGTTAATGTCTCTTTCAGTTTTCTGATCAGGTCATCATTTCTCTCACAGGAGTTTTTGGTCTATGTTTTTATGAATTTACACCAGAGTACTGCCTCATGGCCTGAGCTGTTGTTCCCTAAGTGTTCTGTATTGGACTGTAGCATACTGAATCCTTTTTCCAAATGTGTTTTTGTTTCTAGCAGGACAGTCAGAGAGACTCATCTTCCATATTTCAGCAAGGAAACTCTAGGATGTGTTCAGGATTGTGGACTGGGAAAAAGGAAGGATACTAGAGAGGTTTTATCCCTCAGCTGCCACCAAGGAAGGGAACACAGCCTTGCAGATTTGAACTGGAGTGTTTCATTGAAATTATGTGACTTAGTCAAGCAAATCCAGCATTTTAGTAAAACAGGCCTTAACATAGGTCTAGTTTTTGCCAGTTTTCCTTCTAAGCCCTGACACTGTCATGCCCTCCCTCCATAACCATGTACTACAGGTATCACTGGGACCTAAGTCTCAAGTATTAAAGGCTCAGACTTTTTCAGAAAAATATTGCTTAGCTGAAGCTAGTCATTACAGCTTCCTCCTCATTATGGACCTTACAGGAATGAGATCAAGCAAACACGGTCAAAAGCAGGACCACTCAAATATAAGATACTGGAGCATATTTAACTAATGTGTAGCCAGAAAGCAATTTTGTCAAGAGGTTAATATGATTCAGAACATTCTTGATTTTTCTTGTAAAACAGCCTTCTTGAACAATAGAGTGGTTTGAACAATAGAGTGGTTTTTTTCCTCAGCATGTGGACACAAGTTGAGAGTGCCAGGTGATTACAGCAAATTATTCGTCCGGTTAACTTGAGGAAGGACATTCATTCTTTTTTTCATAGTTTATTTGATGTAACCTTATCATACATTTTACAGCTGATCTAAAATACCTAAGCAAGTTGCTTCATGTTGTTTCCAAATAGTTTTCTTCTGAGAAGGTGTTGATCAGAGACACATGAATATCAAAAAGTAGAATGGTTCAGTCAGGATAAGGCCCCTTTTCCAAAGATCAGAGGCTTATCCAGACCTCAAACACATAAGCCAGACTGCTTAGTCCTCCTATAATGCCTAGGAGTCATAGCCCATACATTATAGCCCTAGGGTCAGAAAACAGATGAAAGTTAACACAGAACTGGCCAAAAGGGGACAGTAAATCAATTATTAATACATCCCTAATACAAAGGTTCAGGTTTTCCTGAAGTCTGGGTTTTCCCTCATTTCCTCTGGGGATTTTTCAACAGCTGGGTGAGTGGGATATCTTGGCTTAAAGATGTTTTTCCTGTACTGCCTCCTAGGTTTGTAATCAGAAAGGACTCAAGATCACAAAGAGTGTTCCGGTCTGAAGAACAATAATCTCCCTCAGGTATCAAGAAATATGATGTAATCAGCAGGTCACATTCACTGGTATACTTGGGATGCTTCGCATTGTCTTGGTGATATAAAACATTCATAAACCCGGACTTTCTGTGGAGCCATATAAAGCAGCCAAGAAGAGGTCCAATCCACAATCGTCAGCATCATACATTGCATGCACTAGAAGTCCCCAAAGAACTATTCTTTCATACAGGTCTCTGGACCTTAGTGAAACACTGCCTGATACTACAGCTTTTTTCATCATAGTCACAGAAATCAGTACAAACCAGAGCATCTTCGAGCCAAATTATTCAGCTGATCCAGCTGTTGCGAAACTCCCCAGAGGAAATGAGGAAAGACTCAGAACATAACAACAAAAAAAAAAAATTAAAAAATTATAAATCTCCATGTTTTAAAAGCAAGGCTGCAGCAGTGTGAGCGACGCTGCACTGCCAGGACGGGATGAGGCTGCAGAAGCTGGCACAGAATCAAAGTCAGAGAATGCTGCTTCCTGATGGCTTGTTCAGGCAGAAGTCACCAAGGGGGTGAGTAGAGCAGCCAGTGGTGGCACCACGGCCCCTCTATCAGCCTTTGAGATCTTTGCCACTAGCTGGGCTAGGTCAGAAGAGAGTCTTGCAAATGTGCTACCTATTCCCTGGAGATACTTGTGGTTCAGGCTCTAATCCACTGTACTACTGTCTGCCAAAGAAACTTCCCTAGATTATGTTAGGTATTGGAAGAGATTACATGCACACAGATCTTGGATTTTAGACCCCTAAACCACATCATGCAGCTCAGTGCAGGAGCACTTCAGTTCTATATATGCGAGCAAATAAAATTGGAAATGTTTCCAAGCACTGAAAATTGAACCTCTCTTAATTTGTTTGAATGGCCTATGTTATATGGTGATGTCTCATGCCAAACAATTCCCAGGCACAACCTGAAAGTTAGCATGGCCAGAGACCACACTCAATGGGCAGTTATTGTTCATTTGTCTTGCTTTGGAGACAAACAGTTTCTTGCTGTGCTGGTGGCCTTTCCAGCAGAGAACAGAGCAGGTCATGCTTAATCTGCTGGTAACAACTTACCTGCTGGGACTACTTTGGCTCTACACAGTATGCAAGAGAATGCCAGTAGTTCTGTTTTTAAAGATTACTGTGTCCGTAGGAAGGAAATGTGTTGCTTGTAAGCTTATTCAGGGTCATTTTTAGCAGAAGAATTAGGTATGGAAGAACGGGTTTATTTGAAGAATATGTTTTCATAATAATGAAATAAAGTCTCTAAAACTAAACCAAAATCACATTATTAAGGCTAAACTTAACAGCAAGAGGTCTCCACAGCTTTTCCAGTCCCCTAGGTAGCTTGCTGTGAATGTTAGGCAGCTGTTATGACTGATCTCAGGTAAGCTGCAAGCATCCTTTCTTGCTTTAACTATTCAAGGCATCTCCTGAAGCCACTCTGAGCAGTTTCTTATGGTGCTCCCTTCCCACTGCCCTGGGGAATGACCTACTTCTTCTTCTCCTTTCTTGTTTATCTGCCTCATTCCCTTTGATTGGATGCTGAGACATTGCACGACAACGTGGGGAATGAAGTAATTTCCTCTTTTCATTCCTTCACTCTCTGAAGTCATTTCCTTCCCCCACCCACTCAGCATTTCTCAATGTTTCTGTAGTGTATCCTATTTACCACTTTCTTGGCTTTATTCTCCTTTCTTCTCTTACAGCCAAAGACAGACATATTGGTAGAATATTGCACATCAGATCATGAGAAATATGACTCTAGAAAAGAATGCTTTATGTGTCAAAATTATTCTTTCTCTGAGACTAACATAAAGAGAAAACATAGCATAACAGCGAGTACCTGCATTACTAAAGTATCCCCCCATCTATATTGCTGTCTGGAAAGGGGACAAGGATGAGTGAAGCAGGACGGTAAAGTAGCCTTAGATGGTTTACAGCTGTAATGGACATCTATACACCTAGAGTTTTAAAAGCCAAATCTTGTATAAAGTCACTCATAGAACATAGCACCACCATACGTCTTTCTTCCATGGCAGGAGTCAATCTATCAACAGCAAAGATCAGCTGAAAAACTAAATCAAATAAAAATACCCTAGCTAACTGACAGGACCCCTATCCTGCAGAAGGCAGGTTTCCAGTGGGAGCTAATTTCAGAGCTAGGGAACCCTAGGTAGTGCAGTCCTAGCACCAACATACATCCCTAAGGGCACAGAGTAAGAGATTTCCACGTAGTCCATGTGTCTCAAGAGCCTTCAGATAAGCTGTGGTGATCCGTCCTGTTGTGAGACCCCACAGCAGCGATGCAACCTACAGCTACGATTGTTTGCAACCAGAGACAATTTAAAGTGAAGTCCATGTATTTGGATCACAACAGTACTATGTTTCCTCACAGCCCTGTCAGTGATTTACATTTCAATTTTGGGGCATACTGGAAAAATTATAGATAAGGTCAAGAATTCACACAGTGTCTGTGCCCAGGACAAGCAGTACAAGATGTGCCTGAGAGTATATCTTGCTGCCTGATTGACTTCACTTGGGAATTTAAGAATTCCATTTCAGACAAAAAAACGTATCCGGAATTAATTCAAACCACAAGAGAATAAAGAAAAGAAATCAAATCAAACTAATAAATCAAGATTACAGCTCTTTCAAAATGATATATTCTAATTCAGCCACAGGTTATGAGAGTTGATGCAGGAATTACTGGAGGTAACTCTATAATCTGTGATTGCTGTCGGTCATATGAAATGATCCTGTTAGTTTCTTTTGTCTTTTTGCACTGTAAACAGTGCAAATATAGTTGTGTAAATGATGACAAGGTTTCTTTTTGCCCACAGTGACTGCCAGCTATGAATTACACTTGGGGTGTTGGCAGTGAAACAGCTGAGGAGTCTCTACAGATAAAGAAAGGAGCATCCCACTTGACAAAAGCACCTTCTTGAGCCACAGCTAGAGTTCACAGACCTGGAATCACACTCAAAAAGTGTATTTGCTTTTCCAGTTTCAAATTGTTGCTTAGCAAGAAAGAATTCAATGAAAAATGAGTGCTGCAGAACACAGTCTTCAGATTGCTAGAAAAAATACTTCTTTTCGAAATTTAGGTTATAATGTTAAGAAAGGATATTGGTGGGGAGGAGTAGAAGGTGATTTCCTCAGTTTCCTTTGTAATCCATAATTTGGTGCTCATGTATTTATCCCTAGCACATAATCACTGTATTTTCCAGGGAAAAGAGTTTGAAAATTTCAGTAAAACATTGCAAACAGAAAAGATCTCAGAAGATTCATGTCCTTTTTTAGTCAATGTAGTCCAAAAGTAAATTAATTCTCTTTCTTTTTTGCAGTCACAGTGTCTTTTCATGGGAACTTTTATTTTGAATACGTTCACATCTTTGTTACCACCAAAGATAAAAGAAGTTTTAGTTTCTCCGACCAAAGCAGTGTGGAGAAAACAATACATGATTTTTGAACTATCACAACACAATTCAACAGAAGCTGAAAATATAATATATTTTTTGTTCATATATGAATACTTTGCTGAGAAAATAAGTCATACCCATGTCTCAGCCCACAGTAACTGCCTGCAATTCAAAACAATGATTCAGCACAGAGTATGTGAAGTTGTGAACATTTTAACGATTTTTTTTCTACAAAACATTTGGCACTTCAGCCTCAGACACTTTTCGTACAGAGCAGAAGTTCAGGCAAGTTTTTCAAACTAAAAAAACCCCAAGGGTTTTTGATTCATGCTTAAATGCTTGAAGAGCAGTTAAAAGGCTATCAATTAAAAGGCTTTACATTTCAAGCCCATTTGGATTTCTCTGAGGATGTTTTCCAGAACATCTGTGTGTTCAAATGCAATGTGAGAAGGAAGCTCAAAAGGCTGCTTTCTGTTTCTTTCTCAGATGAGTGGTCATTGCTCCTATACCTACCCTCTCAGCCTCTTGGCATCTCTGCACAGTCCTTTTCTGCAAAGGATTTTCCCATTCAGATTCCCTAGGGTGACAGAATGGTTGCAGCAGACTGGGTTATACAATCCGAGTTATAGTATGTTTGTAGACAGACAGACAGATGGTCTGTAAGGCTCTAACCCCAGTTGTAGGATGCCATGACTCATACATGCCCTTGGGAAGGCTGCAGGGAGTTTCCTCTCATCACCTTCCTGGAAAACAAGCAGGAGTGAGTGTGGTGCCAAACACTCATGAGATTCCAGGTAAGAATTACCTGGCATCCAGACAAGCAGTGAGACAGTCTCAGCTGCTGGAAGGTGATTTCCAGATGGGCAGCTACCCATCACTTCAGTCCTAGGCTATTATCAGCAATTTTCAAGCTTCAGCAGTGTGGTCACTGCCAAATCTCCCTGTGGAGGTGCAGGGAGTTGTGTGGCCAATTTAAACTTACTGGTATTTCAGTTGTCTGAGAATCTGCAAAAGAGAACCATGGATCAAAGATTTAAAAACCTGAGAGACGGAGGGCACTCAAACTAAACCCCTGTGAGGTATTGAAGACACATTTTCAAATAAAAATACTACATTTCATATTTTTATGCTAGCCTTTTTCCCTTCACAATGATAACTCAAATCCAAATGTTCTCTGAGAAATGCGCCAGGAAAAAAAGTCTAATTCTTATGCATTTGTTTTAGTTTTAGTTTGTGTTGTTCTGTTGTTCTTTTCCAAGAGAAAACATCCATTTGCAGCCAGATCAGCAGAGCATCACAGGAGAGGAAACCAAGAGTTTCCTCACCAACTTTTAGATTAACACACAATAGGAAATTTTTTTCAGGAAGAATTTTAACTGTCAGAATAGGTGGTAGCATCTAAACATATGCAAGGTGTAAGACAAACAGGGAAAGTCCGAAGTTGTTAAGTAGGTGATGGTGATACTAAAAGAAGAAATACTAAATACAAAAGAAGCTAATTCTTAACTAATAAACAAACTGAGATGTAGTAACTGCTGACATCCTTTTTCCTCATTATTAAAGGGTTGAGCAGGCTTATGAAGTACAGAGCTTGCAAGACAAAGGGAGATATTTTTAAACAAACTTAGAAAATCTGGGAAGGAATGTTAAATTATAAATATCTGGACTGATTCACTACACTGACTCTAAATGTGAGTCACTGCAACACCAGCTTTTTTTCTAAGTGGCATAATTTGAATATAAATTTCAATATAAATTGAAATTGAAATAATGCTGTAATCATATAGTATATGAATTTTTAAAAAAATTAAAAATGTATTGTGAAATCTAGTACTCGATAGCCTGCATTTTGGGCACAAAAGGAAAACATTAAGGGTGAAAGTTATTTTTATTTTCTCATAAACTGGTTTTATTCCTGGAAAAAACCCATGTTTTTGTTTCTGAAAAAAGTCAGTGAAGATTTTCGAGTAAAAATGAATTATTGAGACTCGGTTCTTGAGAGAACAATGCTCTTAAGAACAATTGCAATCTCCCAGTTCAATGCTTTGAAAAACAAATACATTTTTATATTTCCTTTTAATTTGATACCTTAGATTTACTTTAATCCTTGAAATACTTGAAGGAAAAACTGGTTGTTGTGAGTACTACATTTCCTTCCCTGAAGTACTGACCAGGGAAAACACTAAAAGGTTTATTATACGTGATCATAAATAAAATTTAATAAATATTCACTATGAAAGATCCTACTTTTCTTTTTCATATTCTTGTCCTTACATTCAGCTATTTATGCTTCTAAGAAGACAGGTTAAGGAAAAAACTTTTGATTAGAATTCTGTTTTAAAATTTGTAATCTGGGAATCATGGAAGCATGTTATCTCAGAAAGTTATCTCAGGCTTGGATTAGTTTTCTTTTACATCAGTAGACAAATTTCCTCTTCACTCTTCTTTTTAAACACTGTTTTATGATTTTTGGGGGGAGTTGGGATTTATTTTTGGTTCAGAAGTTTTAGTCAGAAGGTGAAAGACTGTTTACAACCAGCTCATATTCCGCATGAGGAATCTGCATTTGTTTCCTCTGAGCAAGTATGGGTTTTCCACTTATAACAACCCTGAAATAATGGCATTGTGTCAGCAGCTTTGCAAGAGACTGCATGTTTTTTTCCAAGATCTAGTGATGGAAAATCTGGAAAGCAATATTTCATGTCTCTCAGAAGACTGTTTATTCTCAAAAATACTCAGTTATTTAGTCTCTTAGTAATTATCCATTCCTAATTTGAAGACCATTTGTCCAGGAGGTAAAGCATTGAGCTGTAATGAATCATTTGTTTCTTTTATGGGGATTAATTGCATTGCTAAACAAAGAAATGTTGCATATTTTTATTTATTTATTTATTTATTTATTAGCAAAAATAGAAAATCAACAAAGGAATGAGGAATATGTATGTGTTTTGCAGTCTGTTTGAGTTTGAATTTTCCTTTTTTAGAGGCTCAATTTCAGGCACTGTCAGTGCTACCAGCAGAGCCCGCTATGGGACCACTCAGCTTTGGAGGAGAAAGGTGGACGTCCACAGACAGATTTCTCAAGTTTCACTGTTTTCATAAATCACTGGAATTAAAGTCCACAAAGAGCCACCATCCATCAGGCCCAAGCACCTACTTAACCATGGAAGAGGAGACACTGAATTTTCCGAGCGGATGTTACCCTCAGCAGATCAGCAGTAATCTCAGAGGTAGCATCAGGTCCACCTAAGCTCATCCTTCCTGACTTTTTTGCAATGATTTGCCTAAGTATAGAGCTAATTAAACTTCCCAGCTGGTCTAGGAGACAAAGCGTCAGATGGGTGTAATGTGTTCAGCAGTAAAGGGGCGAGGAGCATTTAGGTTGATTATTAAGCAACACTACGTGCTGTGGGCAAGAAGGACACAATGCCAGCTCTGGAAATTTTGCAACTGTTGGGTTTTTGTCCTCAAGACTTTGTAATTGAGGTCTGTGGGGTTAATAAACAACAACTACCACCAAAAGTAGCGCTTATGACAGGAGGGAAGAAAAGGACAAGAAAAACACTTTGGACTGCTTACGGTTGTTATTCAGCTAATACTCCATTAAGAAAACGAGATGTCTTTTGTGTCTTTTTTAGTCCAACAGCACATCTCTAAATAGGTCCCAGAGGGGCCATATTTTTGAACACCAAGATGAAAGTGTAGGCTAAAGCAGGCAGAGGGAAAGGTGGTTTTGGCTAGACGCAAGCAGCTGTGTTTTGCATGTCCAAAACCAAAACCACGCTTTGACTTTGTACGTTAAGCCTCACTGGGCTGGGAGCAATGGTGTGCAGGACGGGTCCATGCATGGCTCAGTCCATCCCTGTGCAAGCAACCCAAGGAAGGGCAGAGCTTTTCCACATAGAAGAGAAGAGGGTGAGTAAGGGAAAACATAAAATCAGAGCTTGGAACTAGCTGGAGCCACACGGAAGAGAGTCATGGTAGAAGAGTGGTTCCTGCTGCTCTTTGTGAGCAGTGCACCCAGAGTGCACCTTGGGTGTTGTGGGCTAAAACTGAGGTAGCAGTGAGCTCAAACTCTGGTCTACAGCTGTAGACCCTCCCTCCTCACTAAGGATGCACAGATAAATCTCAAGAGATTTATCTCTGAGGTAGATGGACATTTTAATTACCTTCATGTAGAGTCCTGGATCGAATCACTTGCCTTATCTCAAAGACCAAAGGAAAAACAAGAGAAAGTCTTCTATGCTTGCTGCTAGCCTTGGCAACTGCAGCAATAGATACATGCTGAGACTAACCTAGCCCAGCCAGGCTCACACATGCACAAATAGTAGTCCAGGCTGTGGTTGCTTAACGTCCCAAATGAGTGGCTAATTACTTCATGAGCTAATTCAGAGTATGTAGGCACTGCCTATGCAGCCTGGTAAAAATAGGTCTCGTGCATTCAAAACCAGGTCAAACACAAAGCAATGCAAAAAAAATGGTCTGTACAAGGGTAAGTGACACGTGTCTCAGGCTCTGCCATTTGCCCATAGGCAGCCACACTCATAAGGGAACAGCATGGCTAAACTGAGCATGCAAACACTCAAGCAATGGTGAAGCTGGGTATTAGTGTTAAAGAAACTGAATTTAAAAATCAGAGTGGTGCTGAGCTTAGATACTGCCCTGTGCTCCTGACAAATCCCCTTCTAAATAATGCTGAAAGTCCAGCCAGACCAGGCTTTTGTGTAGCAAAACATTTCTCACCACTATACAGAGAGCATAAACCACAGCCAGACAGTAAAATTATGCTTTCCTGTGTCCAAGAGCTGGAGTCATGGCCACAGAAGGCATCTGTATGCTGAAGTTTAGTGTCAACTGCTAAAATTAAAACAAGTTATTCGGGCCACTGGAAAGTGAAGTATTCTTTCCCTGTAGAAAGAACCACTTCTTCTTGTGGGGCTACTCAGAGATGCCTCTGGAATACATGGCCAGCATGGCACACTCACAGAGAGGCCACTGAAAACAAGAGGCAGGAGAGAAACAGAGGAAGAAGGATTATTTGAGGGGAGACAACTCAGAGTATATTTTTCTTAATGTGCCCAGTTCAATGCTGCTGAATGACATGGAGAATGATGATGGCATTAATTTGTTGGGGTTTTTTTAAGGTGAATTGTTGTGTTAGCCTACATGCATGCACATATAAATTGAATATTACTTCTATAATACAATTGTAGTATGCTGCATATGCTATGTCTGTCTAATATTTTCTGGACTGTAGAAGTCTCTGCAAATTGGCTGCAAGACACTAACAAAATTCTTCTGTGGTTGCAAATTAAAATTTTTTGAATTTTTGCTTTGCAGGAAATGTGACTTTTTATTCCACCCAAGACCTCCCAAAAAATCCAATTTTGAAATATATCTCTCCCACAAATCCTTAGGGATTTCAGTTCAACAGAGGAGTTATGGGGAAGATTCACCATTATAAGATTTTGCAATGATTTGGAGTTTGGAGCTGTCCCAAAATAGCAGGTCATCTGAGAGTTGGACCATTTACGTTTTGGATTTAGACATACTTCCACTGACTTAGTTGTCTTCTATCACTCTCTTAGTTGCCTTTGCCTGAAATTATCCAAATTATCCATTTCCTGAATCTATTACCAGGAAAGTAAAAAACAATAATCCAAAGACCTGTCCAACACTATAAATGGGTCTCTGAAACCACAGTTCTGAAAGCAGTAAAATGTTATGGAGTAGTCCAAGAGATAGGGAGGCAATATGTTAGTAGGTAAACACTTGTTTAATGTGACAGCACATACAAATGTGTGCTATAATTTCAGATGATAATTCTATCTGATGAGAGTACAGATGAATGCTTTTGTTAAGACCAAAACCTTTTATCTGAACCTCTGCATCTTTCAAAAATAAGCCCTTTTTCTGATTAAAGATCACTTTCCTTCTCAACTCTTCTGATCTGGAGTTAGATAAATACCACTTGCCTATAGTCTGGAGTTGAATCCACAGCTCAGTTAGTTAACTGATGCTTCTTGCATCAAGACCTGCTTGTTCCCCAGTGACCCTCTCCTCCTTATACACACATGTATATATTTTCTTTGGGTGAAAAGGACTGGTGCAGGGTTGAAGGAGGAAGGTCGAAAGAGAAAGCAAGCAGCATAGCACAAGGACAGTGTAGGGAAAGACTACAGCTCCTAACTTGTCCTTTCTTTTCTTTCAGATAAAAGGACACTTGGTTGTTGGAACTGTTTTCTGACAAGAGGTCACCACCACTTTTAGTTTGCAGAAGATATTATCACCAGTCTCTGTATTTTCCACTTTTCTGTGCATGTTTTATTTTGATGGCTGGTGGGTCGCTTGTCAGCTGTGAGAGTCCCTCCAACAAGGGGAGGGACATGCTCCTTGACATGCTCCATGTAGTCCCCACAACTCCCCAGGCACTGAGCACGGAAACTACGCCAATGTGTGTACACTGGGTCAGGAGAAAAATAATGGAAAAGTCTCCAGAGCAGCTGCACAAGATGATCAAAACAGGAGACATTTTTGTTTCCTCTTGCCTGCTAAATGCAGCTCTTGCTGGAGTATGGCCCTGCCTTGCCAGAACAGATACCCATTTGGCATTGCAAAGCCCAGAAGAGGTTACCCGGTCAAGGTGGCTGTCTGGAACAGGAACAGTCTAAACAAATTCTGTATTTCTGAGAATTATCACTCTGCTGGTCAGAGTACTGGTCATGTAGCTGGTGGCATAACAACTCTACAAACAGAGAAAAAAGTGTCAGGACTATTTTAATAGAGGATTCCAATGGTAGTCAAAAGCATGTTGATGATTTCTTTCATGTGTTAATGCCATTAGCTACCTCAGGCATTAAGCATGGGGAGTACCAGTAACTGACAGTGCACTGAGTGGGGAATGAATCATTTTATTTTTATTTAAGTAACTTTGTTGTTCTCATGAAATTTGGCCTCAGCAAAATTGTCAGGTTTCAATTAGTGTTGGTAACTCCAGTTTAGAAAAAAAAAAATTAAACTCGATCCATGATGTGTTACTAGAAATTTGACAAAGAGTGCCTTCCAGCCTCTTTAAAGTGATCTGTGTCATGAAGGGTATGAAGAAAAAACAGGTCTATGGCAGAGGGACTGCTGTTGTGTCCTGTTCTTTTCATGGAGGATGTAAACAGAGAAAGTTTCATTATGTTTCTCCATGGCCAGCCCATCCAACTTGCAGAGATCTCTTAGGTCAAAATGCATCCGTTTTGTACAAATGAAGCTCTTGTGCCACTTCCTTAATGAATACCATTGCAAATTGTCAGATTCATAGCATAAAGCACATTACAGCTGGAGATGGAGACTTCTGAAAGCAAGAGGAACAAACACATGAGCAGCTTGCCACCAGAGTAACATGTCTTCTGTGCTGAACCTGACCAGCTGCATGCTACTTTTCTATTTGAAACATAGAGCAGAAACAAGAGTAGCACCCTGGAGAATGAAAGGCAAAACTCTCTGCTCTAAAAATAAGATCTTCAAAACCATATTTAATAGTATCCTCCCCTCCCCAAACCTTCATGTGTGTGAAAGTCCAGATCCAGAGGGAAGTTGGTCCTAACGAGGACCTACATGTCTCCTACACCAGCTCTGTTTCTGCTCCCTCTCCACCACAAGCCTGCCTAAGAAGCCAAGCTGACTGGAAATTCACTGTTTCCTTTGTAGGGTAAGCCCTTACCTAGTTCAGCCCTGAGAGCTGGCTCTCTGCCCAGACAAGCTAGGGAAGGGTAGAACGGCAGCAGCGCTGACTAAGCTTGGCTTTGACTTCCCGGGAACTGATCTTTCCCCTCCACCAGAAACGTGGCAGCTGTCATGGCCTTGAGCTCTGCATTGCCTAACTTATTTTGCTGAGCAGACCTAGAAGTATCAATCAGTTTCATGAAGAGTGAAAAGCATTTCAAGAATAATTAATACAAAATCTCCCTGAATAAATTTTAATGGGCAGATGCCTGTCACTTCATATGAATTAATTACTGAGCCATTTAGTAAACAAAGGAGTAGTGCTATTAGTTAAGAATGCATAGTTGACCCTCTTTAATCTCTATAAAGAGTCTGGGGACGTGTATCAGAGCTTTAGAGCCTGCAGAGCAGCACAAACCTAAAAATGAGCGAAAATGAGCTTTTAAAGGTTAACCCCAAAGTCTCTAAGCTATGTATGAGACGAAGAAAGACAACAGTACTATAGAAGTGCTCAAGCAGAGCAGTTCATGTACTTAAGTCAGTCAAGCCTGGAGGAACCTTCCTGGGAAGTCAGAGGATATTTTATTACTCCTGGAGTTCTTTGTTGAGGCTGCCAGTGAGTGTGCCAATTAATTCCAATAGTGAGTGAGTTTTAGCAAGTGGCCACCGAAACAGTTAGGCAAGATCACCAAATAATGACATGTATTTTTCCCACTGCAGATGACAATGTGTAAGCTGTCAGTTAAATGAAACCTTTTTTTAACATGCAAAGCACATGTATGTGTATGCATCTTCTATTTTTTTGTTCTGAATGATGAAATACCGTAAAATATTCTGAAAAATCCATTACATATGATTAGATTGTCATTAGAGGTGGATATGAAACTTTGAAGACTGGGTGTACAAATACTATCTATCTTTGAAGGAACTAAGAGCACTTTGTGTGACTGACAGCCACAATTTCACCTTTCCTGTGTACTATAGTTTCTATAGTGAGTTCTCAGCTGATGTAGAAAGAACAAGACAGCTGATCAGAAGTATTAAAAAGATCTTAATATGCACAAGAAGAAGAGAAAAATGTACTACTGAACCTGTTTGACCTGGTGTGGCAGCTTGTTGTGCCTTAAAATTATTAAATGTAGTTCCCACTCCTCCTCACTTCTCACTCATGTCTAGACCAAACACTGAACTTAGGATACTTTTACCACAGCATCTTTTTGCTTGGGAACTTTGCTGGCCATCTTGATCACCGTGACTTTTTATGTCTGAAATGTGGTCGCTGGGTCAGCTGCTGCAGCTCTGTTTTCCTGTCTGCACTATGCTTTCTCTTGACTCATAAAAATCCTGGCTCATTAAGCAAGCTTCTGACAGTTGGACTATAGTGTCTACCCATTGCATACATATGTTTAAAACCATCTTCATCTACGTTCACATTCAGCTAGTGCACAGCATTTGCTTTGTAGTTCTGGCATAATAGCAACAAACCCTCTGATGCATTATGAAATCATATGTTTGTAGCCCTTTTTTTTCCTTGATGAATTACAGAGTAATCAGATCTCTCTCAGCATCAAAAAAAAAAAAAAGTCAAAAAGCAAAGATGAGAAACACTTAGAAGTCAGGACACATTTAATCTGAAATAAAATCCCATGAGTGGCAGTGTTGGCATCAGTGGTTCGTGGTTATCTCTTTCACACACACTTACACAAATTGATACGATTCACTTTGAACGCTTGGCTTTTTTTCTTCTTGCACAAAACAATCCTATTTGAATTCAGATTGATGAATTAAGGAACTGAGCCATTGAAATGGAATGAATTACTGTAATCAGGTTAGAAACATCAGGACTTTAATATTATAAGTTAACAAATGATGAGTAACTAGTGGGGCAGGAAAAGATAAAAAAAAATTAGGTTCTCCCTTTCCCTGATGTAATCAATATATATCAATTTTTAAAACTAATTATATAAAAGTACCTTTGGGACATTGGTACTTTTCTTTCTGTCTCTATTCATAACCATGCTGGTACAAAGATGTCAGGGCTCTCAGGACAAGAGGAAGTTGTCTACTTGCTGCCAGATAGCTGGGGGTGTAAGGTGCAGGGCTGACTCTGCCAGACAGGTCTCTTCCCAAGAAAAAAACCCAGACAGGGTGAACCACCAAAGTTTTCTTCTTATCGAGGGAGAAGATCATTGGGAAACCCTTGAGACCAGGTTGGTCAGGGAGAGCCTGCCAGCCCACACACTTCAGAGGAATTCTTAGGAAGGAACTGAATTTCAAATTTCAGGCTTCATTGTCTTCAATAAACTTCCAAAAAGTAAGAGGTTAACAGAATTTTATGTAAAGCCATGTGTCTGAGTAAAGCATTTCACTTTTATTGAGGTGGGGTTTTTCTCCCCATTCTGGTAGATAAGAGAATGAATCACTGGAATTTTTGTACTCTCCATTTCTTAAGAGTGGGGAAGGAGAGCTGGTTATTTCTGGTAGGATCAGCATTTGTAGTGGTTTCACTCTGCATATTCCCCTTCTACAAAATCAGCTTCTCTTCCCAGAGTTCAGAAAATACAACTGTCTCACCTAAAGGAGGACAGGCACACTTCTAAGAACTCCTAGACCTCCTCTACAAGCTACCATTTAGCCTGCTGGGATCAAGGAGATAAAATGAAGCCCACTTTCTATGCTACTTCCCAGCAAATAAAAGAGTCTGCCACTCAGATCCCATATGCAGTGAAAAGCAAGAGCTCCACACACTTGTCTTTCAGATAATTGTTCTCTGGAAAAAATCACTCAGCTTGGGCTTTGATTTTACCACCAAAGCCACTGACTTGAGTGAAAAGCCAACCTTTGGTATGCAGAGTATCAGTGTGACTGGTACAGCTTTTCCTAAAAATGTGTTCCAGTGCTTAACCGGTATGAATTGCTTGGGGTTTTTTATGTTTTTGAAACGTTGACAGAGGGATGCTTTTGTGTCAGAGATTAAGTGAAAAGTTTTTGAAGTACTTGTTACCAGTACACAGCCTTGCTTGAGGTATGATCCAAGACTGAAGCAAAGGAAAGTCTGCTGCGTGATTGCAGTGGTTTCAAATCAGAGTTTTGCTCTTTCTTCTACTTCTGTTCCCCATGTAGAAACACGAGGAAACATGTAGAAATAGAATAAAATCTGAAGATATGGAAATTAAATAAAAACATAAATCAAAAGAAATGAAATGCAATACAATAAAATAATCTCTGAGTATTCCACTAATATAGAGCTGTTTATATTGTAAGAGTGAAGGGTAAAATCATTAATTTAACTCTGTCTGTATTTGAATATGCCCTTCCTTGGCAAGCTACTCTATCACATTGAGAATAATAGGAGTGTACTCTATTCTTAAAATAACGATGAAATGACATACCTGATGCTATTGGCTACTGCAAGGTCTAACCTTGGTTAGACCAAGGTCTAACTCAAACTGCACTTAATTTCATTCTACTCTGCTTAAAATGAATCCTGTTCCCACTGAAATCAAGAATCTCATTGACATTAACCTTAGGAAGAGTGGTTTCAGACTGCTTTTCAGATGTTCAGAGTAAATATTTTGGGTTTTTTCATCTATAAATTGACATGGTTCCCCGTATGCTGTGAATAGATGGGGCAAGATCTCAGGAGCTTCTGAGATGGGGTGACAGAATTACACTCTCATTGCCAAGATCTTTGTCCTCAGCCACGCAGAAAGGCTCTAGACCAGAAATTATGAGGAAAATGTACCTCCATCATAAAGGTGGGATGGTGGTTTAGCCTCTAGGGAGATCCATGTCTAAAGAAAAATTAAAAATCTAGTATTTTTTGATGGATCCATGTGTATCTACTGAAAGACCAACCATAAAAACCACAGTAAAAACTTGATGTTAACATGATTGTCCCACAGGGGCTGTATAAGGGCTTTTTCACAGAATCATCCTGTGACTGCCTAAGATTTTGCCAATAACAGGGATTTTCCTCTGTTTCTTTGGACTACACATTTGTCAAGTGCAGTAGGAATTTACCTAGTGAGGCAGGAAGGGGATGAAATTTACTTACGCAGAAGCTGACACATGAGCTCTGCAAAAACCATTTTACCACTGCCAGAGAAAGCATCAGTGTTATTTCCTTATTTTGAGCTATAGGAATTCACATCCTCATTTTATCTGTAGACATTTTCAGATCTCACACACACAGAGAGCATATCACCCTCCCGTTCTTCTTTTGAGTTTATAGTCCACAGATTCACTTCTGTCTCTAGGCCTCTTAGGGCTTTGAAATCAGCATATTTATATTCAAAGCTGAGAAGAGGTATCCCAAGGAGAGGAAAAAGGCAGTAATCAGGTCTTGCCTCTGTCACAAACTCTTGGATAACCTCCAGAAAGTGACTTGTGATCTTTGCCTCTTTTACTTAAAAAGAGAATATTACTTCTTTTCTCTTACCTTGCTTATGTAAACTGAAAAAAATCTAGAGTTTAGGCACCTTCTTGTATATGCCTCAGTGCTACGAGGCTGTTAGCACTCTCTTCAGAGCCAGAGGTCTTCTACAACCTCCCTTGACCATCCATGCCACGGTTACTTAGATTTTTATGCCCAGGGCAACTGGCATAGTCTGTAGTTTCCCTGACTGTCCTCACTACTGCTTATAGGTAATTCTCTAACTGCATTTCTAATTGAAAACAGAAAGCTTGGCTCAAGCCTGTAATGACTCAGGTCAGTCTGTTATGTCAGAACATAGCACTAGCCTCAAAAGTTGACTTGTTCTCTAGATGCAGCTGTGCTCAAGCCTGGCAATGTATTGCCTAAAAAATGTCTCTTTTTCTTTATGACTCAGAGGTGAATAGCTCAGGCCATTTCTATGGATCTTACTCATGATTTCAGATGACTTTCATCATCAGCCATCCCTTTGGTATGGCTAGGGGCATTTTCCACTGGTCAAATTAAAGCTGGGCCGCATTGCCAACAGGAGCTAATAAGGTCAAAGCAGGGCAGACGCAGAGGCATGACTTTGTAGCCCAGTGGCTGTAGCAGTCAGGTGGAACAAAGCTGTCTTGGTTTCTGGTCCCTGTTTCCAGGCTTTTGTAGACTACCCAGTACTCATAATTCACTCAGCTCATGTAGAATAAAAAAGTCACATCAATCCCATACCTAAGAGTACTGAGACTTGCCTGGAGCTGCTGTGGAGTGGAAACCTCTTCTCCTACTTCTTCCTGCAAGTGTGCTGCTGTAGTATACCCTTCCTACCTCATATTTATGAAGACAGAGCTCCTTCACTACTTGGATTGTTGTGCAAGATAAGGGTAATAATTACATACTGCATGCTTGTAAACCTTTTCATCGACAGCTTGCAAAACTCCTTAAAAACATTCATTCTCACAACATGCCTGGGAGGTGCATAAGGTTTATTATGCATACAAGCCATCATTTATTGTGAACTGAGAGACAGTTCTCCATTACTGGTACACCAAAGAAAAACAACTTGCCCAGGCAGAGCCTGGAAGGGAACTTTGGGTTGCTCCAAACCATGAGTTTCAATCCGTAGGCCAAAGCAGTGTTTTCAAAGTAATTTAAACTGGCAAAAGTTAAAGCAGTGGGTTATACTGCTGCGATAAATCTTGGACTCCTGGTTTACCAAGGTGGGGATGAACATGGCAGAGGAGCCACAAGAAGGGCTGATAAGGCTGGCAACGCTCTCTCAGCCACTCTCCAGTGCACAGGCTCCCACCCTCCCGGGGGCGAGCACTGCTTCTAGACTGCATGATGAGTCAAGGTATTGTGGCTGAGACTGCAAGCATTGGCTCTGTCACCAAGCAGACAGACAGACATTCAAAGAAACCACAGCCCTCTGGTTTCTTTGCCCTTGTTTGCTTAATCAAATTTGAGTTGTGTGTGTGCGTACACATTTTTTCACCCACAGCACAAATAAATACTGCTCAACACCTGAGGGTGACTGGCTCTCAGAAGTGCCTCTGGAAAGATGACTCAGAGGAGGAGTAGTGGGAGGCTCCTATGGCATTCGTCCTAACGCGGGAAAGAGCATTCCCTCTTACTGTAAGTGATCTAATTATATTACTGTAAATCTCACTCTCACATTTTGGCTACTTCCGCATCATCTCTCAGGCTGCACTTATGTAATTTTGGAAAACTTTCTGGCAAACAGAAGATTCCTGCTGCATGCAACATTGTTTGAAGAAGACTTGTATGTGAGAGTGAGCAGGGAAGGGAGACTTCAGTGCAGAAGATTGAAAGTGATATATTTTATAAAGGTCATGAATTCATGTTCTAAATTACACCATGGGTCTATAACAATTGCAAAGAAAATGAATGGACTAAGAAAGGTGTGCTGTTTTCTTCAGTGGGATGATTTAGACAAATAGGTCAATTTTTTTATTCCTAGTGTTCCAATTGAACACAAT
Source organism: Pseudopipra pipra (assembly GCF_036250125.1). Taxonomy (NCBI): domain Eukaryota; kingdom Metazoa; phylum Chordata; class Aves; order Passeriformes; family Pipridae; genus Pseudopipra; species Pseudopipra pipra. The sequence goes on along the minus strand of NC_087551.1, from coordinate 72,126,640 downwards.
ATTCCTTCTACTTCTTGTCCACAGCCTCAGCTAGTGCCACTTATCCTATCATTAGGCAGCTGATGGAGTCCTGCCTACATTTCAGTGTTTCTCTACCTGTATCCCCTCTAGGTGCTCCCAATAGCCAGCTCATCTCACACAGACCCCTGTTAACATGGCAAGAGGATGCAGGACTAGGGTCAGGAGCATCTGATAAAGGAGGATCGAGGTGACAAGCTGGGAGCAGCAAGCACTGGGGGAATAAAAAGTATTTTATAGCTATGTCAGTTATTATTGCTATGGCAAGCTGGCCAGGCCACGTTGAGGGGGTGGGTGTGGAAGCAATTCTACCATTGGGGTCTATTGAGGGAGAGGGTAATCATTGAACCATATAATGGTTTGGATTGGAAGGGACCTTAAAGATTACCTAGTTCAAACCCCTCTGCCTTGGGCAGGGCCACCTTTCACTAGACCAGCCTGTTCAAATTCCTGTCCAACCTAGCTGGGAACACTTCCAGGGATGGGGCATCCACAGTTGCCCTGGACGATCTGTGCCACTGCCTCACCACGCTCACAATGAATTATTTCTTTCTATCCTCTGATCTAAATCTCTCCTTTTTTTAGTTTAAAACTATTCTCTCTTGTCCTATCACTATCTGCCCATACAAAAAATCTCTCCCTTTTTTTTTTTTTAAGCCTGCTTGGAGTACTGAAAGGCTGCTATAAGGTCTCCCTAGAGCTGCCTCTTCTCCAGGCTAAACAACCACAACTCTCTCAGCCTGTCTTAACAATGAAAGGTGCTCCAGCCTTCTCATCATCTTCCTCTACACTTACACCAACAGGTCCACATCTGTCTTGTGCTGGGGACCCAAGAGCTGGATGCAGTACTGCAGGTGGGGTCTCACAAGAGCGAAGCAGAGTGGCAGGGGAAGAATTCTCTCCCTCGACCTGCTGGCCACATTTCTTTTGATGTACCCCAGGCTGTGGTTGGCTTTTTGGCTTCCTAATACACATTGACAGGCCATGTCCAGTCTCTCATCCACAAGAACCCACAAATACTTCTCCACAGGGCTGCTCTCCCAGTCCGTACTCTTGTCTGGGATTGCCCTGATCCAGCTGCAGCACTTTGCCCTTGGACTTGTTGAACCTCATGAGGCTCTCGTGGGCTTACTTCTCCAATTTATCCAGGTTCCCCTGGATGGCATCCCATCCTTCAGAGGTGTCAACTGCACTACTCAGCTTTGTGTCATCTGCAAACTTGCTGAGGGTGCACTTAATTTCACTGTGTCACTGATAAAGATTAAAGAACACTGGTCCCAAGACAGAGCCCTAGGGGACACCACTCAGCACTGACCTCCATGTGGACACAGAGCAATTGACCACAACTTTCTGGCTGCATTTGGAAACAGAGGGAAGGGAAGAGCACAGCCTGCAAGCCCTGCTCTCACAGCAGCTCAGAGATATCTCTAGAAAATGAAGCAGAGGCAAGAATGGCAGCTCTGTGTGCCAGTGCTTGCCAGAGCAACAGAGGAGAGTTCCAGAGAGATAGAAGTACCAAGGACACAGTCAGAGCAGCCCCTCGAGTATGTCCTGAGAAAGTCTGAGAGAGTCCTTGGGAAAAAACGTAGACTGGAAGAGAAACTTGAATGGCAGAAGACTCTCAGCATGTCTATGCAGCCTGGTGCCCCTGGCTGGTGCCATTCTATCAGCATGCAGAGCCAGCCTGGGAGGAGAGCCTGAACTTGACTGTGCCACCCCTCAGGAGATGCTATTGCTCTCAGCTGGCTAGGGTCCAGCCATCTCCAAGCCCATACTGAGTAGCCTGTCCACATCTGATCAAAGGCACGTCTACACAGCCTTTGAGATAGTTCCTTTTTTAAATTATTTTTACTTTAACTCCTGCTCTGTTCAGAAGAAAAAAAAACAAACAGAAAAACCCATATTCCCTGTAAATTAGCTAGAACATATCTAGCAATTGACTACCATCTTCTCCTTTTAACTGCTGTAGCTCACTGAGACTGTGCATTTGACATAGATGATTGAGCCAGAACAGACAATATTATTTAGAAAATATGATTTCTAAAAGAGCCCAGAACTTGATCTGTTGTCTAGGAATCCAGATGGCAGTAGGCCATATAAAAAAGGGAGGAAAAGGGTGACTTTAGATCATTCTTCTAAATCAAAAACAAGCAAAGAAAGAAAAAAAATGGCACCAGGTCAACCAAGGAACTAACACCAGAGTGCAGGAAATTCTCAGACAAAGCAACTGCAATTTATACAGACCGCTTGCTGTTTGCTAGGTTTACATATCTACACTTGAACCTCTGCAAAATGTCCACATGCCAGCTGAGGAGGGGTGAAGAAGTGATTTTCTGAGGTAGACACAAAATGGAAGTATAAACAGGGAATTTGCGGCAATGCCCTGTCATAGGAAGAAGGAATATAAGGGTGTAGCAACAGCATGAGCAACAAGGTGTTGAAAGCAACCTGAAAGAGCCAGAGAGTGTGTGTTTTAGCTCCGAGCAAAACTTTTTTCCTGTAGTTGTTATTGTCTCTATAAATGGGCGATAAAGACAGAACCTCGCATTATGACCTTTAAAAACCATAACACAGCTCATACTATAAAGAAGTGAGTTTTCTGTAACTATGATTGTTATTTCATCCTGTGAACATTTCCTAAAGGCACAGGCACACATAAACTTTCTATAAATTGGTGTACTGAATTTTTATGTACATGTAGATATTCCAATTCATCCATCAACACATACACTTTGGATTTGGTCTGTTTTCTTACTCTTTATTGCACATACATGAAAATGAAAGGCCAAATAACGTAGATGTATTTAGGGTCCCATCCTTCTTCAGTTGAGTTGAAGTGGGTATCTTTGGTGTTTTCCAATGTTCTTTCTTCCCACATCAAAATCCCATCTGTTGGCATCAGGTGAGTAACAGAAAATCTCAATCTGTCTTTAAGAATCAAGTTTCTGGGCTTTAAGGCTGCAAATGTGTTTTCAGAACATGAAGCCAAAACATGCAAAGGTCCACAGGCAATAAAAAAAGGACCTAACATTCACCATTTATTAGGACCTTGACATTTTTAAGCCACTCTCATGATCGTGGGGGACTAACTTGGCAGGCCTGGAAATTGTTGACTTGTACTGGGCAAGCCATTCCCTGTGATATTGGCACCTCCTCTCCCAGAGGGTTGGATGTGTCTCTTCTGCCCACAAGGTGCTGGTGATATGTCTCTACTGAGGCCAATTTTTCTAGATTTCCATGAGTCACTGTACTCTTATTAAAGAGAAAAATATTTTTAGAAATTAACAGGATTGAACAAATAGTGTTACTCTGTTTTAGATCCACAATAACATCTTTGATCCCTTAGTTTTACAACACACTTTTAATATGTGCAAATGTGGTATAAGGTAGCACACAGTTCTGGATAATTTATCTTGCCAAGGTATGGAGTATAACTGAAGAAGTATAAATGTAAGAAGATATCTGTAAGGTGTCATTTCAGAGCTAAGCACAGATAACAGTGTCTAATCCCTTTATTCAGTTGTGACAGACCTATGTGATGTGTGTATTATTTCCCAGAATTAGTATCTCAAATGATTAAAGTAAAATGAATGCACTAAGGAAATACAAGGAATAAAAAATATTTAATTATCATCTAAGAAAAATTATACCTAGTGTAACTAAACACATTGTAGTTGAACTGGGATGGACCTAGAGATAAATTTAATTTTCTAGCTGAGCCAGGGCCACATTTAAAAATGTTATTCAAAATATTAGATCTATTCCTTATCATCATTTCAGAGTTAACAAGCATGAAATCTGTCTAACTGGTTAAAAATCTGTACAAGAATACTACAACAAATCACAATCAGCTGTCACATTTTCCTGTTTTATATCTTCATTGTTCACTATCTGTGAACATTTATTTGAGCCAACTGTTGTTTGTATGAGTATTGGTTTTCATTTAACTGAGAAAATCACTAGGATCATATAACTATCTAAGTACTTGTTGCAAAGATTGGTATATGAAATGGATCTCCAATATATTCGCAAATATAATATAACCCTAACTAATGCTGCGAAAGCACAAGAAATTTCCATTTCCAAGGGACTCCTGGGAAACTAACATTTACTTTTCTCTGAATCAGATTGAAAAAGGAACTGTCATGACTGAAAAAAAATCCTTGTATTGCGATACTTTTCTTTCTGTGATAGAAAGTAAATTACAGTTTGAAACTAAAAGTAGCTTTGGAAAAACACCTCCTCCCCTTAGCTTCCATTCCAAAAGTGTTGAAATGGAATATTTTGACCTTCTCATAATACTTCTTCCTAATTTTTTTCCCCCAAAACAAAAGGTTGTGAAAATCAACATGCCTCAGAGAGCAGTTTTGGTTATACAAAATGGCATTTTCTGATGGAAAAAGAAGCATTCCATTGAAAAAAAAATTAACCATCTCTAGCAATAACTTTGAATTTCACACTTCGGGCTAAATTCACAACCCTTTGCCCTCTGAAATGAACTGGAACACTTGAGAAGTAAGGAATTAATCAGGGGAAAGAAGCACACTCCCGGTATAGTTTGGAGACTATGGGATGGGGGGGTAGGGAGGATGGTATTGGAATGGATCAGCACAAGCAGGCTGCTCTACTGTTCCCATGGGGTTTACTCCCACTAACCCAATTACAGGATCAGAGACAGATTTGTAAGAGTTGAACTTATTTTTTTTTCTGAGAAAATAGCTTCATTTTGTTTTGTTTCTTGCTGTTCCTGGCATGAAATTCATGTTTTATTGGTATGAAATACAAGTCTGTTTTGACACTTGCAGAGACAACACAGACAGAGAGAAACATCTTTCTAGCTATAAACTGAAGTTTGTATGCCTTGTAAATAGTTTTTTATTGCTCATCTAATATAAAAGAAAAAAAGAAAATTTGTTACAAACACAGATAAGTTATCTGTGTCTTGCTGTGTGCTTTCCTATTTCTTTCAAAACAGGAACCTGGTTCACCAAGAGCATCTGATCCTTTAACATACTTCAGCACATGAAGCAATAAACAAATCCCTGAAATCTGAGTACAGCTTCAGTGCATAGATGTGAAAAGTCACCTATAGGCTAGGTAGGAAGTTGCTTCTCTACAAGCAAGCTGTAGGGACAAAATGCTCTTGGTGTCCCTTTGGTTTGAAGTGGCTCAGAAATGTTTGACTAATAAAAGGAGTCTGGAGGTTTGGTCTGTGCTGTTGGAAAGCCATTGGCCCTGCTTTATGTTGCTTTTGATCTACGTAAAAGCTAAAGCATACAGGATTGAAGCCAGCATATTTTTGTCTCGGAAGAGGCACAAATCTCTTATCTGTGTGTTGCTCCCATATCTAATACATCATAAATGTGACTTTCCTCCTATAAGGACTTGAGGCTAAAGCAGGCAGGAAACAATGTTTTTTCTCTCAAGACTTTTTTCCCAATAAATCTGTACCTCATTAAGATGAATTAAAAGACTTTAAGCCCTTTTCTCCCAGAGAGAGTGAAGACTTTGCACCCAAGACACAGGAGATGTAGAGGCCTCAGGAAGGACCAAACTGCTTCATCTGTACCCAAGAGTGGAGCAGTGCTGGGGTACTCTCTGGATCTGTAGCACCCTCTTGGTCCTGTTGCATGCTCCCATCCCCTGGAGCAGAGGTTGAGGCACTTGGGCTATGACCCATGCAGACTCCTGAGCCATGCTAGCAGTGGGGCTAAAATTGTGCCAGGAAACTTTCTAGCATTTTGATGTCATGACCATGTCACAGCATCCGAGCCTATGGATGCTGGGATGCCTCTATAATTTACCGGTGTTGCTGTGCTAGATCAGACTAAGGAGTTGCTCTAAAATCGCTCGCCTAAGTACTCTGTATCCAGACTATTAGTGCTTCTGCTTTACATCATATTTTAGGACTGTTGGTAACATTGTCTGCTCCAGAGTTACAACAGGATGACACTTTGTGCTGTGTCATGTTGAGGGATCCATATACAACCAGCTGTCATTGTTTAGGATAATGATAGGCAGAATTTTACCTTGGAATGGAAAACTTTGTATCACTAACATGGGATGGAGTGGAGCCAGCTGGCTATGTGTAATCAGCTCAGGACAGCCAGGTCCTCTCCAGCCCTGCTGAATCCAGACAGCTTATTGCAGTGTAATTTAGGTATCACTGCAGTGCACTCAGTTGTCCTTTAGGATATGGGGAGAGCTTTTAAACGTGATATATAACTGTTCTACGTATTTGTTACAAGTAGTCATTAGAGACAAGTTTTTAAGAGTATTTTTCAAAGTTGGGACTCAGGAAAAGTTCCTTTTAGTCATGAAACTCAAATGGAAGGCTGAAGAACTTCAAACTTAACCCACATATGATGGATTTACTTTCTTTCTCATCAAAAAGGCTATGGGAGAGTTGTCTTGTCTTCCCAGAAAATCGTAGTACAGTTTTTTCTCCTCTCCCACACGCAAAACAATGAACCTTATCTTTGCCTATGACAGGGAGTACTTCTGGAAATGCCATCTGGTGTTCTTGACCTTTTTTGTTCTTATTTGGATTTATCCTAATGAAATTCTCTGGTATCTTCCGGAGGCTCTTCTGCTTCCCTGCCAAATGTTAATTGGTACCTGTTTCTGTACATTTCAATACTCTCTCCCACAGCTGCAGTGATTAGCCTCAAGCATCTTTCTCTAAGACTTTGACATACCTTCAGGTTTCTGAAGGGATCTTCTTCTGAGGCTGTGTGACCTGACTGGCTTTCTTACTGCTAAATATTTAATTTATAAGGGTATGCATTGCTATATGGTCCTGCAGGTCTGAAAGTGAGCTCATTGAGAGCTCAATGTTCATCTATATTTCTGTTTTTCCTAAATGCTTCCCTTCTCTTGTCTATGGCAAGTGACCCTGGGTGATCTATAAGCACCTGTCTCATGCCAAATGGTCTGTGGCCAAATCTGTGTACATATTCCCCAGCCTTCAGGAGGCATATAACCACATCATTCGTCATTTCTCCCTCTCCAATACCATGTAGAGAAATCTGAAGGTTTATCAATCTGAAAATTGATGACGAGGGAGTTGCCAAACTGTTTATTGCTCTTCTAAAGCACAATCTCTCCCTAGCATGTTGGGTTGCAGCCTTAAACAAAAACACCCAGTCTGCAATAATGAGAGTGTGTATACATGTTATTTATTCATGGTTTAGTACCTTTTATTTGCACAAGTTATCAGATTATTGTCTGATGAGTTTAGAGTCTGAGCACTATCTCCTAGAAGACTGTGCCTGCTCAAGTATGTGGACCTGATATTACAATTTGAGGTTCAGTCAATTGTAAAAATTGTACTTTGCTGGATGTCAGTGATTCACTCCCAAAATATGAAGCACGATAAACTGAGAGGAAAGTTAAGCAAAACACCTCTCAAGGGGAATCCACACTTAAGAAGAGACAGCTCGGTACCAACTTTAAATATTTTTTATATGGAAGTCAGGCAGAGTGGTATCTCAGACACCTATGCTGGATTTAACCCTTTCAGTGGAACAGAAGCCTTTGTTTCTGGGAAATGGCCACTTCCCAGAATTTCAGTGGAATATCACATCTCTCTGGAGCCTTGGGTGAAACATCTTAGCCTCCAACTGCAGCCTCAGCTTCATGGATTATTCCTCCAGTACCAAGACAGGCTGGTGTATTGACTCAGGAGTGAGCAGCTCCTTACTGCTGTAGTAGTGGTTAGTAATATAACTGAGGAGGAGATTCACTACTGTCATCACCAATGACTTGCTTATCCTTAAAATCTGGTAGAGGTGTAATTAGATTTATTTAAAGCCAGTCTACCTATGTTAATGAAAATTTGTTTAAACAGAACAGAATGGCTGAAACCTCAGCTATATCAATTTATTCTAATTGTCATTACATTATAAATGAGGTTGAAAACTGATTTAGTTGTTACTGTTATTTCTATTTTGTGGTACACTGGGATAAAAGTACTCATCTAGTGTAACTACTTCCTACCTCAGAAAGTTGTATGTCCTACATTGCTCATGTTTTCTACCTCAAAATTACATTAATATGAGAAATATTTATGATCTGTTCTTTGGAGATTTTATCACTGTATCAAGATGCAAAAATGGGACACAATATTTCAGCTAAGAAAGTGTAAGAGATGAATCAGATAAGTATTTTACAAGCCTAAGTATAGGACTTCCAAAGACAGAGGAGGTTTTATTTCAGTAGCACGTCAAGCAACAAGAATCCTTTCTGCTGAACTCTTTACAGGCATGATCTAGTTATGCTTCATTTGATGGATTTCACAATTCCTCAGTTCTGTTTTGTAGGAAGCTTCCTTAATATATGTGGTGTTTAAAGTGTGAAACAAATACTTCAGTCTTGTGAAGAAGTGTCATTGGATTCATTCATGAGACTGTAGCGGCACTTGTGGTCTGTAAATATAGTGCTTACTTTACAGGGGAATTGGTCAAAAATTAAACATAGAAAATCACAGCTACTGGGTCCTTTTGCTTGTTGTTCTTTTAACTTTTCTAGGAAAGGGCATCTGTGTAGCATACAGCTCCAAGCCCCAGCAATCTGGGATACAAAGCTTCTGATGTAAAATAAGAGATGAGAACATGAGATGGGGGACTTCCTGATCTGTTCTTGATGCATCCTTGATGTTAAGCAATCTTGGTCTTACTTCACTTCGCTCTTTCTTTCTCATTCCCACTATATGGTTTTGCTCTCTTTTACCACTCCACAAGAGGGAAAGGCCCAGGCTCCATGTGCAAAATCACCAGAGAAACATTATTTGAGTTTCAAAAATATCTGATGTTTATAACTAGATTGGGTTTTGTTATCAGAGGAATATGTTTAACTTGTTCGAAACCGTATAGGAAAGGTGACATGCAAGACGGATACAAGACTTTCTGTTATGTTGCAACAACCCCATTGTATTTTGAGTCACAGAGTTGACAAGGGTGCATGCACTTCTCTGAGACCCAAAGCTACATGTCTGAAAGTGAATTATATTTGCTTACCATTCATGTATGATTGTGTTCTTTTTCAATGGACAGGTTTTTGCTTCCTGGAAAGCACTTTTTTTCAGTGATCTGCAAGAATCACTGCTCTTTCCCCAGGCGATGCTGACATCCAAACACTCTTTTATCCGATTGCTCTGGGCATGATTCTGTGTGTTTTTCCCAAGTGCACCATAAGAGCCCAACCCTATATTCCCAGACACCCAAACTACAACTGACTCACTGATGTTCTAGATATTCAAAGTATGTAAGATGGGACCCAAAGCAAGAGGTCATTCTCTACTGAACTCTCTCCCTCATTTTTCAGATTTTAGTGCAGTCTAAGCCTATACTAAAAATATTTTTAACACGGTATTTCTGCCTTCCCTCCTTTTTCTAGTCTTCAGTGCCTTGGATCTTCTGACTTACTCCCTTTGTTGCTTCCTCTTCACTCTGTTTTTCTGATTTTGGGGGGTTGCCCTGTTGATTTTTCTATTTTTGTCTGCTATTTTTGTCTTTTGTTTCTTCAGTTTGTCTAACTCATGCTTCTTTTTAATTCCCCTACCTCTCTCTCTTTTTTTTTTTTTTAGCTCAGGACAGTTTTTCATTCTCCTTTGTTTGTAGTCGTCATGTTACATTCGCCGTCTTATTTGTTTCTTAATTTTACTATGTCTACTGTGGTTGCTAGAGCTCCCTTGTGCTGATGCTGTGATGAATATGCAGTTAAAGATATTCACAGTTTAACGAAGTTTCCAATTTAAATAAAAAACAAACAAGAAAAAAAGTTAGAAAGAGAAGAAATCTTGTTATCTCCATTTTACTGAGGGAAATCTGTGGCAATAAAAAAAATCAATAGTTTTTCAGGTCACACAGAAAGCCTGTGGCTGAACCAGAAGGAAATGCCAAGTCTCCCAGATTTCATTCAGTGTCTTACTCATAATTTCTTGCTGATTTTTGCGAGTGTCTACAGTGTAATGATTTGCAGTGTGATAATAATGGCACTGTCCACAAAGGAACAGACTTCCTGCACTATTATGGGTTTTCAAGCTTACCATAAAACTTGCTGATTACTTGGTGTACACAGCATTACAAACTAAGAATTATTTCAGGAAAAACAGGATGTTTTTTCCAGGACCAATTCACATGGTATTGCGAAAGCCTACCAGAAAATCAACCCTATAAGTTCTGACATCTGTATTTAACCACTGAATTCTTTAAAGAAAACTGCAGTTTTTCTAGTTTTTCTAAGTTTAAGTCAGCTCCATTAAGATGAATACTGGTCCACATTCTAATATATTCACAAAATTCACCTCAGTCTGTGTTCAAGATCTTTATTTGAAATAGGTGTGACAATACAACTATTGATTGTTTCTGTGATCAGTGTTTGAGGCTAAATGCAGTTTAAACTGACACTTAAAGTGTTGCTTCTCATGGAGAAGGAGTTGTGAGTACCCAGTTGGGTCTCTAAGGCTAGGTGAATGTGCATTAGCAGTTATTGCTTGCTTCTGACTGTTTTAATCTGCTCCAGACAGGCCATTTCTCTCTGCATCCACTCATTTTAGGGAGATTTTGCATGAATATGTCATGAGGAGGAGGACAGAAGGAGTACAGAACTTCTGGATGCCTCCATGTATTTTTTATTAATAATGCCTGGGAAGATACCAGTATGGAGCTACAGAAAATCTGGGGGCACTCACCTATCTAGTTCCTATGATTTTATGATTGCCTCTCCCACAGCCAGGAGAGTCAAATGGGCATCCAGAGTGTGGCAGTACTCATCTTTCCTCCTTTAGCTGAGGATTCAAGCTGTGAGTTGGTGGTTGCTGGTTGAACTCCGAGCCTCTCCAGTCACCCACTCCCAGCTATCAGAGCTGATGGTGCATGACCAGGAACAAACCAGCCTTGCCTTCACATAGACCAACTATCTGGCAGAAGGACATTCCTGTGATAGAGTAAACCCCCCTGGGGCTGCCAGTTCACCACATACAGAGCCAAGCTTTCCTAACCTACAACATGGCCTTGGTCTTTCATAGGCCCTAATTACCACGGGGCAAATGTGATTTTGATCCAAGCCTGTCGGCTTGGTTGAGCTTGCAGCAGAGCGTGTGCGCACGAAGCCACATCTGACTTCAGTTGTTCTTAAATTTCCCTCCTTCCCCTAGTGTGTCTGTTGCTTCTGTGGGTGGATTGGGAGAATTAAGCAGACAAGGTAAATATAGCCATGTAGCGCAGCATAAATGCACTTTGAACATATTTATGGCGCTGAGGAGATTTCAGGATTAGTGTAATTGCTGTGTAGTTGTCTCAGTAAATGTGATACAATGAATTCATATAATTAGCTTGGTGCTACATTGAAGCATGAGGATGGGAAGCAAGAGTAAAATACAGAGCCTGCCGAGGCTGCCCCCGCTGACAGAGAAGCTTCTCAGATATCTCAGATAAGCCAATGCTCACATCCATTCAAACTGAAAAATAGCAAATGAGTGCACCAACACTAAACCAAAACCCAAACCCACCAGCAGTCTCCTGATGAACACCAAGAGGTGCCAGAGTGAAAATGAGAACTATGTCAAATTCTAATATTGCAAACAGTGATGTAATACAGAGTAACTCCAGTGAAATCTATTAAATGGGTTTGAAATGGGCCTAGAGGGGATTATTTGCAGCATGTAAATTTAGACACTGTTTCAAATCCCTCATTCATGAGCCTAAAGGCTTCATCTAGAGCTTGGAGGTACCACAAAGAAATTCAGAAGTACCCAAGGTAAACTCATGCTCTAAACTGTTCTAGAACCTGTCTGTCTCTCTGTTAATGGTGAAGGCAGTCTGAAGGAGTAGAATTGTCATGTTGGTGACTAAATTAACTATGCAAAATTCGGCAGAGTGAAGATGCCCTGAAGTATCCAGATGTGGATACAAAAAATATTAGGGGCCACTGTTACAAACTGGATTCCTCCAGGCTTTACTATCATTAAGACTATCTTCTCTTTCAGTATAAAATTTCATCCCTTCCCATTTTCTTAATATCTTCACTGAAACTCTAGAGCACGCTTCATATGGAAAAAAACTTGCTGTAGATCCAATGCTTAGAATATTTGAGGCATCCTACCTGGCTCCAAATGGACATCTATGCTAAAAGCTGTGCTGTTTAGCACTCTGTGGTTGTACTGAGATTACAATGGTGTACCTGCAAAGGCAGACTTTTTTTAATTCTCCAGCTCATATCAGCCTTCTGACTCATACTCTCACACGCAAAGCCAAAGATGGGTGCCTTTATAGGAGCATGGTTAATAGAGTGGAGCAGGACACTAGTCCTATGACTGAGCACACTCCTCCATACCACCTAGACAGCCATCCATTCAATTTGACATATCAGCTATAAATACCTCTAGCTTCTTCAAGGTAAAGTTAAGCAGTTAAAGTGAAAGTGACTCACCTAAACATCTAACCTCCCCTGAAATGCCTGAGTTGGGTGATGGCAAACAGACCAACAGCAGCTTCTTCTGTCAGATCCCAACTTCAATGACTGACTAAAGAGGACCATTTAGGAAACTTGTTCCCTGTAAACACTTAAGGGTTAGTTACCAGCTCCTTGCTGAGAGAGAAACCTGACTGAAGCCATGTAGATGGGCACTCTCATGCTCAGTTTGGCATATGGCCAGGTATGCCAGCATTCCTTAGAGGCAACAGCATAGTCACTTCACCACCTGGACACACACCCAAGGTGTTGGGTTCAAGTCAGCTCACGGGCAGCACTGGGCACTTACCAAGTGCCTGCACCATTCCGTGTTGAAGACAGTGCCCTCATGACCGTCATTTCTGCAAGTGTTTCCACTGACTGAAGAGGACCAAGAAGAAGCCTTTACTGATGCATTGTTGTCAGCCATATATTGGCCTTTTTTTCATCAGAGGAAAAGAGATAGGAATTCCCAAGGGTCTTAGTGTCACATTTACAGACCAACTGGTCATAATGTTAGTGTTTCTACCAAAGCAGAAAACAGACACTGTATGCAAAGGGGAGATATCCCCTGGTATGCTTTCACCCTAGGGGCTCCACAGGTGACCTACCCAAGCTGACCCGGTTATCAGAAGGCAGGGTAGTGATTGCTAAATGACTTTGAAGAGATAAGAGAGTTTTTGTATTACTGTATTGCCTCTTCTGCATTGCCTTTGCAGCTTGATGATGTGCTTCCTGCAGGTTTCCTGGAAGGTGGCCTCTGTCACCCTGGCCTTCTGCAGTGATGGTTCGTCATCTTGCAACTGGAACACAATGTTTGGCCACTAACTGAGGTTTCTTTCCTCAACCCAGGATGCACCTTTGTCACTTTCAGCAAGCTGTGTTTTTAAAGCTCATGTGAAGTTCCTATTTGAAGCAGCTTCTCAAACTCTCAAACTACGTGTCTTCCTCAGCCTTGTTTATCTCCTCATTCTCTGTAGCTGAGAGCAAAGCTGGGGTGACAGCAGGTGCTGGAAACCCACAGCCACAACTGCTTGGGTGATATAGGGCAAAACTTGCTATTCGAAGGCAATACCTCCATCAGCTCCTCAACACCCCCACTGGAGCCCTGGGGATGAGCCTCATGGTGCAGAAACCTGTCAGCTCATGACAGTCTCAACTATTGGAGTCAGCTATCCCAAATGAACTTGATCATGGCATAGGAAAAGAAAAAAATTGTGATTTTGGCCTCAGCCTGTGAAAAGTAGTGATTTAGAGTTAAATTCTTCTCACCATCCCCCTGTGTATGGCAGAAGCTGTCTCAGAGTGCACAAGGCCTGGCATGAATACACAGGGGCATAGAAATCCCATAGCTATGAGTAGCCAGTTTCAGTGAATATTCCACCATATGGAAATAAATATTAAAGTAGAAGTTGTCTGTCTGCTTAAACAAGGCTAGGGCAGTGAGCCTGAATAGTCTTTCAGCTCCTTCACACTCAGCCACCGACTCTGTGTGTTCTTGGCTGTGTCTTCTTGGCCTGTGACTTTCGTAACTGGGACCTCCAACCACTGTCCCAGCCAAGGACCAGATTTTCTCCAATGAATCATCCACCTTCTTCATGATGACACAGGTCTTCTGCAAGGCCTGCTTCTCCTTAGGTTGAAGTCTCAAACACATCAGTTTGGGGGAATGACACTTCTTTTAGTTCTTTGGGCTAGGCACTGGTTGCTGAACCTTTTAATATTCTGCATATCCTGTGCATCGTCTTTATTGCAGATGAAGTATGGGACAATATAAAGTCAAAAGCTGATTTAATTCTCTCGGTTCAAAAGCCTTTGGCTTCCTCCAGCTTTATATCCCTTAATGCTCCAATACATACAGCATGGTGGTGTCATGCTTCTTACCAGTGCAATGGCTGCAAACACGGCAAAAAAAATTCTGTTCTCTAGCAGAAACTCCTGATAGCTGCTGGTAGACTTGCAGTGGTGTAATGAGGCATAGAATTTGCTCCAATGTGTTTTTAATACAACTAGAAAGACTCAAGCTATTTATTATGGGAATCATATAAACAAGTTATTCAAACAAAATCCTCCTAATTTTACAGCAGTCTAGACATGTAGCATATTGCAAAGCTATGTCTAAAGGACAGTGTTGTTGAAGTTTTTATCCTTATTTCTAGTTCAGAGGAGAACTAAGGGTAAGCGTGGCAGTCTGGCACCTTACATATTATCCCACAGTACCTAAAAGAAGTGTCAAAGTCATCTGAAGAGCCCCTTGATTATTACAAGATAAGAAACATTTATTTCATGCTTGCTGTACTGGGATAACATTGGATTTACTGTGTTTTGCCAAGTTTGCACACTTTCTGTGGGAACTCTCCTCCTTCCAATGAAATGGGATAATAGGAAATATTTTATTAGAGCTTACTGGAAAAATGTACCATAGGTGCCAAGGAGTCAGAACTTTTGTCCAGCTGGCTGCAGACAGACAATGTGTAAGTTACAAAAAGTCACAGGACTGTAGGGCTGTACGGAAATTCTGATCTCAGCTGATGCCTGGTCTTCCAAACTCATACACCTTCAGTGAAACACATGCAAACCTTCTGTGCCAATCCTAAAAAATGTCTAGGAAATATATTGAAAGGTTGCCTGGGTGTGTGCCCCTGGAAGCCCCCGGGGCTGGAAGCCCCCTGTGGTCCCAGGATCATAATGGCAGCATGACACACCATGACATTCCTGCACACCTTCAGGGCACACAGCACATCACCTCCTGTGGGGCTCTGTTAGTTGGCACAGGTAGGACAATGTTGTCCCCTCTTCAGGATTCACACATGCCCCCTCATTTTTATTTTTGGTGTGACTGAGGCTCATCTTGAAACATAAAGCTTAGCCCAGAGCTCTCTCAGCAAAGTCAATGACATCTGTAAGTAGAAAATGCCTCCCAAATATTTTTGAGATATGTCAACATTTTCTGGATTACTATTTTTCCCTAGCGTCTCACCTGAAACTTTCCTACTACATTTTTAACTCATTCTTTTTTGTTTATTCATGAAGACATTTCAGTAATTAAAGTTTATGAGTAATATTCTAAGTGAGGGCATAAAATTCATTTCAAGAGACAGCAGACCAAAAAAAAAGCAGTATTGTGGAGAGATTTTAAAGAGGACACTGGATCTGATGTGTCCTTTTCTGGCACAGAAAATGTCATGCGGGGAAGGAAGGCAGAAATTGTTTGTGGGAGGAGGCAATAGAAACTGCTGTCACTAGTGGTTGAGTGACAGGAGTGAGAAACATAACAGAAGTCTCACGCTATGTCTGGCTGAGATGCATTATTGGGCAAAACATTGATAGAAAGATAAACTGAGATAGAGGAGGACATGGCTTCTCAAGATACTGGGAAGACATTTTGGTTGATTGCCAGGACATAAATATTTTAAACAAAGTTCAGGCTCCACCAAAGTCTGTGAGAGTTTAACCATCAACTTCAGCATAGTTAAATTTTTGCTCTTTGTGTTTTAATAATTTTTTTTTATAGTGGGTGTGGTAGTTTCAGAAAATGTCAAAACACAGATAGGTTGGTATTAAATCTGTGAATCTGGATTCCTACTTTACCTGACTCAAAGAACTGAGGCAAAACACAGAGTGGCAATGGGTTAAACAAAGACAGTCAGATATAATATTAAAAGCCTTGAGTTAGAAATAATCTAGCTCTTTAGTCCTGGAGCTGTGGTGTAGCCTGAAGTCCGAGACACAGATCATCACTCTAAGGGTGGATCAGATTTTATTAAAGAATAGAGGAGGTAAAAAAACTTCTCAACAAAAGTAGCAAGAAAAATTAGCAGCTGTTTTTTCTTTGTCTTTCTCTTTGTGTCTGTTCGCTCCTAATTTCATGTCAATACACTGCAATGATACAGTATTGGCTACCACATGTATTTTAGTTTGAACTTTCAAATGTTATATTCTTCTATGTATTGTCTGGATATATATATAAAAATAACATTGACAAATTTAAGTCAAAATTCAGCAAAGTGCCCAAGTGTTTCCTGTCCTGTGAGTCAATGAGATACAGTTGTGTAAATGATAAATGTTTCAGGCCATGACTGAGCTGGAAAAAATGAGTGATGGAATTTTGGGGAGGGTGAGAAAAATGGAAAACATAGAATATTTTTTCTTTGATCTGAAATGTTTTATTCGAAATAAAGCATTTAGTGTTGGCCTTATTTAGTTTTTCCCAAAACAACATGAGGTTAATACTGAAATGTAAGACCTCTTTCAGAATGAAATGTTGACCTTTCTGTACAATTGTCCCCTCTATTTTGTTTCTTAACACAGTTGTAGTTTTTCAACAAACTGTAAAATAGCCTAGCTGTCATGTAAATGACCTCATGCTACTCATATGATCAAAAGTTAGGCAGCATTAATGTGTTTCACAACATTAAAGTGAAATAAAAGCAAAAGAACCTCTGCTTTGAGAGGGGAAGTTACACGTTGGTAATACAGATCAATGTGTGCAAAGAACACATTCTAGCATGTAAACTGTCTGCAAAAGTTTAGCTAGTGTACAAACAGTCTTACAATGTGTTTGCATTTTGCAGGCCAAAAAACACTCATCATCAAATCAGTGAGGCCAGTCAAGATGTCTGTAACACAGCAAGAGGCACAGCAAAAGCAGCAGCAAAAGCAGCAACTGACTCCCCTCTCACTGTCTGCAAACATCGCGAACTTTTATAGTGTTCATTCCTCAGAGGCTGTTGGGAAACGCACTATCTTCTGACCTTAATGTCTTCAGCCTAGCAGAGAGAAATCATCTACTCAAAAGCTGGTACTTTGATCACCCTCAGAAATAAAGATCAGAGTATGACTAAGGGTCTTAGGAATTGAGTTCCTGCTCTCTTTCTCACTCATCCAGGCATGAAAAAATGCACACAAAGGCACATTTTCATGTATTTGTTATGGACACACACACTTCAATGAGAGATCCTTGCAGCACACGTACTTAACTGACACATTACACAAATGTTTGCTGTCTACAGAATAATCAAGGAAACAGACTCATGTTTATTATAACTGAATCAGCAGCAGTCTAATGGATTAAAAACATCCTCTTTTTTTTCTCTCTCTCCTGTTGTGAAAGTGCCAGCGTTGTAAATGTTCCCTACTAGAGAAGTGGGTGGAGATGAAGCAACTCATGACCTCCATGATTCGTGAGCTCCCAGTCTCTCAGGTTAGGTCTTCTGGCTACAACCCAAAATCCCAGAACATCAGCTACAGATACTTGGAGCCAATTGGGTTGAGAAAGAACACAGTAAATGTCTGTTTCCGGTTCACAAGCCCCTTCGCGTCATCACATATTTTGGAAGTCTGTCTGGCTTCCTGACTTTAAGAGTCTTATTCTTGATTTGGACTTCAGGGAGCAGCAGTGAAAGGGGGGGAAACAAGGGTTATCTAAAACCTCATGAATGATTGGAACGTTTTCTTTTCTTTGACTTTTAACACTTTTAAAGCCTTAATTTGTTAGATTAATTTTTTTAGAGATATTTATAGTAAGTCCTATTACTATAATGAATTGTGGTTCTTCACATGCATACTCTTCAGATTGGAAGAGATGCCCTAAAGCAGGTCTGAACTTGTCTTTATCCATTCAATTTTCCACTGATTTCACTGATATTGGAGCTGGATATTGAGGCCACTGTAAACCCAAAAAGAAGGTTCAGTCTATGCTGAAACAGTATTTTCTTAAATCTGAAAATATTGCCTGTCCTACATAAACTCAGACTTAAGTCAGAATTTGTGAAGCTTTTACACATCTAAGTTAACTCAGTAAATTTGGTCAGTCGGATTCAGTCTGTCTGAGCATCTGCTTTTAATGTGGGAAGAATAGGATTTAGCAACACTTTGCATATTGTTATAAAACTATTTTTAATCTTGCTGTGATAAGCAACACAGCACAGAGGTTTGGCTACCACTCAGAGTGGGGAAGTGTTGTGTAATTATGAGTGACCAAACCTGTTCTGGTCCATTAAAATAGCTCAGTTTGCTGAGCAGCTCGTAAAAGGAGCTCTAATATGTGAGAACAAAAACTGGGTGATGATCTGAAGAGGGAAAGAGATGTGAAGTATGCAGAGAGGTGGCATTACCCATGCTGGAAGCAGTTGTTAGAAAAGAAGGAGAAAAAAATGAAAGCGAGGGGACAAGGAAAAACACATAGGGCCCTTTTACCATTCTAATGGTCATTCCTGGCATGGGCATTCCTGTCACTCTTCGCCAGGTTCTGTGTTGCTGGGGGGGCTAGGTTTTGGGATTTGGATCTGGCTAGGTGCATGTGATGGGGCTGTAACTTCTGAAACCTCAGCTACATGCTCAATGCTGGTCTTTCTGTTATTGTTTTAATCAGAGTACAGACTGTTCCTTCATGGGCAAGGACAGCATTCTTCATAGACTCCTCATCAACTTAGCATTTTACCCCACGTCAGGAACAAAATCCTACCCACATTTCCATATGTTTTCTCATTCTTGCAAAAGTGGCTCTGGAAGGGTCACGTTTCCGGGACCAACCCTACAGATACATTTAACTTTCCCTTAATCAGGGCTGACCTGCATACTCCTGGCAGCATGCCTAGGCAAGCACAGAAAAGTACAGCCTTCCCTTTTCATCCTAGGCATTTATCAGAGGACACAGATGTTGTTCTTGTCTCTCCTCAGGCCAGTGTTCTTCCTATGCTAACCACCTCTTCCAAGCCCAATGTGACTCTGCCTGTTGGTGTGGCAGGCAGTGTTGGAAGGACAAGAAAACCTGCCAATGGCAAAGTCAGAAAACGCAACCTAAAACAGACAGACTGCTGCCTGCATTGCTGAAGAAAAGGTCTTGTAATTGTTAAGGACTGGTGCTTTTGATCATCTTGCAGTGATGACCCCTGCCCAGACGCTGGGTCTTGCACTTCATCACCCCATGAAGGACAAGGGTTGTGTACATGGCAAAACTGGCCCTAGCAAACAAGATTTCCTCAGAAGTGCAGGGTGGAAATGTCTTATACTCTTTCATATGTAATTTCAGGTCTACCTGCCACAGAGATATGTCTGCTCTTTGTTCATCTAAGAGTGATGCCGCCAGATAGAAAGGGCAGAGGGTGTTACGTATGGGGCACTAAAACACTCCTTCAGACAAACTCTGTCACCACAGGTGTGTTCAGGCCAAGCCATTGCTTGACATCGGCCATTCCCCAGAGGCAAAACCTGTTGTGCATGTTTGTAGGGTTTAGCTTGACTCATTGCAGTGTACATCTAACAGCTATAGGAGGAGGGAAATACTTGGGTTCATGACCTTCAGCACCTCCATTAAAAGTCCCTAGGGAAAGGTAAGGCAAGTGATGGAAAACACTACCACTGCCACAGGCAGTTCATTCCCCAAAGATGCTTGTGAAACCTTTTGCTACTCCAACAACTGGGATGCTAATCTCTGTAAATGGAGCTGCTATAACTTTTGCAACTCTGTATCATCAAAGGTAGGTTCTAGCAAGTGAGAAATTTTCCATTAAAATTTTTTTGCCAACTGAAAGTTTGAAGCTCTTTTGTGTGAAGAATACTCGCTTGCCACAGAAAATCATTCTTGGTCCCCGAAAAGCGAAATCCCTGGCCTTGTGACTATACATGGAGATCCTGCTCAGTCTTCCTGGCTGCTTGTCCCTCTATGCTATGCTGAAAATACTGACAATGATGAAATATCTTGTAGCCCACTTTATCAAGGTTTTGAAATTCTTATTATTCTTATTTATTTTAGTGTGAGTCTGTGTTTATTAGTGGAGGTAAGATCCAAGAGATTTAGGGGACTCACTCCAATTCAGGTGCCTTGTTGTCCGTTGACGTCATCTAACAAGGAGCCCAGAGATGAAACAACTTGTGGATCTGGGCTCCCCTCCAGATTTACAGGGGGATAACTGAAATTGCCTTTTGTAGCTCAGTCATTTGTTTTAGAGGCCTGTGTTGCATGTCTGCTCCTTGGCAGGATGAGAGCTACGAAGTGAATAAATATACTTCAACCACAAATGAGCAAGCAAATGGAAGGAAGTGCTGTTTAAAAAAAATGCTTTCAGTGACTTATTCAAGTTACAAGAACAGCAAGAGGCATTTTCTAGGAAGGAAGAGAGTTTCTAAATTGTTTTATGCAAGATGGTCTATTTTATGACTTCATTCTGAAAAAAAGTTAAGAGGTAACTACTGTGAATAGAATAGGTCTGGCAGAACATGAGCACTCCAGGGCTTGCTTACTTTCAGAAAGAACGTGTCATATCAACATGATCATCATCTGTTGCAACATCACAAAATATAATACTGAGATTATAATGTTGTTGTCTGTAAGTCCACTTAGTCTCCTCTTTTTTTTCCCCCCTAGTCTGACCTCATTCTACTGAGGGAGAGCCAATTACTTCTCCTCCCCTCTGTGGCCAACAGCTAGCTTCATGTATGACTTGTTTCCTCATTAGTCTTACACATGTTGGACATTTCTCTAGTTGGTGAAATACTATGTCTGATGCCAGAAGAGGAGCTGAATACAGACCTCATACTATGAACTAACAAGTCACTTACAGCCATTAGTCACTGAGTACCTTCTTCTGGATTAAATAACACAGAATATGACCTAATCAAATTATCCATATTATCTCAGTGCAACAGCAAAAATGGATCTGATTTTGAACTTTGGATTCCAACTCCAGTTTTGGATTTACACACTAGTCAGGCTTCCAATTTACCTCAAATAATGAGCACAACTCAATGTACTCTAGATTTTGAATCCCACATTAAAGAATACTAAAAATCCAAAGCTTTAGCTCTTTCTATTTTATAAGGATCATATTTGGGTTCAGATTCAGACTTCTGTCTCATCTCTCTAAATCACCAAATGTACACATTTCTTTTATAAACGCTAACTTTTACTGAATGAAAACCACTACTGAAGAGCTGGGTTTGACTATTATCACACATAATAATTAAATCTCTTTATCATACTCACTGCTTTAGACTAGTTAAACTAACTAGGAAACTTCTTTTGCTTTAAAGTCTCATCCAGATGACCCAGCTTCTTACCCGTAATAACTGTATGTAAAGGAATGAGCCATGCCATGAAGTTCCTGACAATTTGGGACTCAGTGGTAAAGTAGGTAGGTAGGTAGATTTGATTAACAGTGGCTTTTCTATCCATTGCACAGTTGCACTGCTGTTACTTTCTCCAACAGCAAGGAGAAGACAGCTAAAATGAAATACTGGTGTGCTATCTAGAGGAACAAAATCAAGTAAGTAATCTTTTTAATGTTTCTGACTGCTGACACTTTTGATTACATCCATAGAATGGGCTACACTCTAGTACTGAACAATGTATAGGAGTGCACCACCGTATTCTTAGTCAGAAACACATTTGTTCTGTGTCCCATTCTTGTAGGAGGTTTTGTATTGTTGCCTGGTCACTGCCTTCTTGTCTACAAAGCAAATATTCAGGGTGGAGAGGAGGAGTTGTCATTTGTGAATGCAAAAAGGTGAAAAAAAGAAAACAGTTTCCTGTGAAATCTGAAACACATTATGCAAATATACAGCAAATATTCTCAGTATGTTTCTACTAGCAGCATCGTATGTGTTGCTTACAGACAGGCATGTAGTCTTCATTGTTGTGCTACTCTCTGACAGCATGTGTCAGAAAGTGTTCTTTTGAAAGTACTCACCCATTATTACAGAGGTTCTAGTCTCTGTGAGGAGACAGTTCGTCCTTAGTTTTGGATTCACAGAAGGAACAAAAAATGAAGACAGAAACAAAGCAGAAGTGGAGTGTTTAAAGATGAACAACTACATAAAGATCATTATTAAATTAAGATAAGACTGGTATTACAGGGAGCATTGTGGAGTAAGAAAGTGCCTTATGTCAGCAATGAGTTCTTGGAGGATAGATCCCTGTTTCCTCCATACAGTAAACTGCTCTTGGGTTAGGGAGGAGTGCTGGAGCTTCTTCCCACTTCTTCACATGAACACTGCACTTTCTCTGTCTCTGCAAAATGTTTCAAAAGCCTTTTTTTTTTTCTTTCTGTTTCTAATCTTTTCCTGGATTACTGAATGTACAGTGAAACTTCTTATCTCATGCGGGAATTATGTTTATAGCAGAAAAGGAACTTAGGGACTGAATGCCTCAGGGACTTGGATGATGGGATGTAGAGACTTTTATCTGAGGTTGCTTTCTTGGATCAGGCCCAAGTTGGTAGTGACCTAAAATTGCCTCAGTCTGATGACTGTTTGGTCTCCACTGTGAAATGTATTTGGTGGTCTCAGTTTAATTCCTGGTAAATACTTGTTTGTGCACTAAATTACTTCCATAACTGGTATCCATGTTTCCAGTCTCACAGAGAGGTCAAGGGTTTGATGGGAACCGGGACTGAGCTACTCTTTCATGCTGTGAGTTGGTCTCTTCTAAACATGTGAACTGAAGAAGCAGTGCAATTACAGTGGGCCGAGGTCTGCTTGCTTTTTAATCTGCTTCCTTTCAAGACCATAAACTGCAATATGCTAACTCTGAAAAATTACTCTGACTCAAAATAAAGCTCCATTCATCCATGATCCTTCTAACATGCTGAAGGCCAAGGTGCCTCCAGAAATTTCAGATGATAAAGGGTTAACCCATGTCAGAACCTAGTCAGTCTGACTAGCACGGTTGATGATATATATCTGGATGTCAATAACAGTGCACAAACAGCTTAATTCACATAAATAACATCTATCAACCCTTCACACTTTCCCTTCTCCCTACTGGTCTTCTCATTTCTTGTCTCTCAATTTTACTGGCAGTGGTATTCACGTGAATATAAGAAGTATCAGATCAGGGAGATCTATAGGTTACAGAAAATGAGCCATCAAAAATAAGCACGCAGTGGAGTAAACTAAATGAGATTGTTTGCTCTCCTCAGCCAGTGCAAAGAAGATATTTTTTTTATTAATTTAAAAGCCTTCTGTTATTCCACACGTCTAAAAATTTAAGATTATGCAGAGTGCTGTGAATAGTAGCCAAAGTGAAAAAAAAAAATTAGTATTCATCGATTATTTTCACACATTTTCAAAAGTATGTTGAAGACATGTTTCTACAAGTGTGCATTCGAAACTGATATGAGCCAGAGGTCAGTAAAAAATTCACCTCTGAGATGGCAATTTTTCAGTCACAGATTCACGCAAAAATTCGTTAGGACCCTCCTGTCAGATTGCACTGGCAGAACTTAAATAAGCCTTATGTTATCTGTCAAAATGGTACAATAAAATGCAACCATGGGCATTTTCAATCTGCATACCATGTAAGCCCAAAAATGAGTTTAAGCACTGAAAATAACATCTGCTACATGCATGGTCTTAGAGTGTGATAAGATGTAAAGTGCAGAAAGAAATACAGATTGTTTGCTGTCACACAGCAGATACAGACAGTTAAGTTCCAGACCTGAAAGTGAGGTTTGACCGCAGTTCCAGCCTATGCATGCAAGCTCTTCAACAATTATTAGCGTAAATTGTATTAAATCCACTCTGGCCAGCTGTTTAGGATTTCCAAGACAAGTCTCTTACTGTGTAGTTATAGCATTTACCATTGTAATTTTTAATTACAGGCTCTCATATTAACTGGAGCCACATGATATTATCATGGTTGAAGTGAATAACAACAGTGCTGTTGGAAATCTGTAAGACTGTATGCCACCATCTGAAAATAATGAACCATAATTAATTTTACAATGAGGTAGGTAGAATAAGTATTTTCCTATAGCATATGCTTTCATATTTGTACATATATTGTGTTTGAATGTTTTACAAAATACGCGTAAGTTATCTGGAATTATTTTCCAAGCACACTATCTTTCTGAATTTTAAAGATATCATTTGCAGTAGATTTTGCAAATAACTTAGAAGCCACAATATGTATTGTAAATATACGTGTGCATGTGATAAAAGGGCAAAATTTACAATACTGTGCTATTTTTTTTCTTAATGGATGAACTAGAAATCAATAGTTGGTTTGTGTGCCTTGCATTTTTCTTTTCCTGAGATGAGTTCTGGAGTAATTTCCTTTAAAATGTAGAATTGAGAACAGCACAGAATGTGTTGGTTCATGTGTGTTGAAAAAGATCATAAAATTGACATCACTGTAGGCATTCAGATGCACAGAAAGTGCTAGTGGATAAAATGAAACAGAGAAAACATCAATGCAGCCAGCCATATGATAAAACAGATTTTATGAACGTGCTTGTTAGTATCTAAGGAAGAGCTGGTCTGCCTTGAAGTTTGTCTGGTTTTCCCCAGTTTGTGTAACAAAAGATTTTACCATTCCCTACTTTATTTCTAAAAACACATTCCATTATTGAAATGGCCAGAATGACCTAAAAAAAACCAACCAACAAACAAAAAACCAGACAATCTCTTTCAAGTCTATATGATCTTGGTATGAAAAGTCTTCTTAACCGGACTTTTGCAGAACAGATTCTTCACCAGTCCTCTGCTTTTCAGAAAAAGCCTGTAGGTGTAAAGCCAAGCAGATGGCACAGCTGCACCTAGAAACACAGTACAGCTGTCAGCAGGGGAAGAAGGGAGATTTTCAACTTGCAAAGGTAAAAGCATGATTTCATGTCCCTTTACTTCTGAGGAAGTGTAAGGGTGAATCTACACTGCCCTCACTTCTTCCAGGCAAATCCACATGAATTGGATGAGAGCTATATACGTGAGCTACAAGGACCACACGGCTCAACATGGCAATTATCTTTTTAATTTACAAGAGCAACTGCCAAGAAACTGGTAGTGATTACACATTTCCCCACTCCATGCATGCAGCTGCACTGGAAAGAAAGAGCCTAACAACTCTGTCTTCAGTTTGCACGTGGGCAATCTGAACCTTCTAAGCCCCAAAAGCTTAGTTGTACCAATCAACCATGTACTGACTTACAACTTGCAGTGGGTAAAGGATCAGGTCCCAGGTCATCAGAATATTAGGAGGTAATTTTCAAGCTGCTGTCAGAGCTAGATGGCATGTCTTAATAAAAGTTTCATCTATGCATAGTAGCTGAGAACAAAACCAATCTGTTTCCCAGCATTGTTTTGCCTTTCTGCGGTACTCACATAATGCAAACCCGTCAGTACCGCTCTGCTGGCAGTTTCCATGAAGCTGATTTTCTATAAATCTGAGTATACACTGTGCTAAATTGTTCCTTCTCCTGCATCATCTTGCAGAACAGTATTACTCAACACAGTATAAAATTCTTAGTCACCACGATCACTGGCCTTTCTGTGGCACAGACCCAGTTTTCTGTGCTGCATTCCTCATTTTATAGAACAAACTGGAGCTTGTTTTTGTTTGAAGAGTATTGACCAACATCCTGAACACTGCCAATTAGGGTCAAGCATGGAGCGTTTCACCACCTCCCATTTCTCTGGGCTGCATGGTGTAGCATCATTAAGTTTGTACTTGCAGGAAACCGAGTCATCCACTCTTTTCTACTTTGCTACACCACAGTTGATGTCCATTCAAAGACAGGAGTGGGCTTAGCATTCCTGTCCTGTGATATGTTACCTCTCAAGCAGAAACAGAGTGATTTGCAGGCTCAGGTTTACTATGGCATTGAATTTCTACCCTTGGCTTAAATAAAGATGTACAGTTCTCCTCTCTGATCTGACTGGTCCTCAATGCCCAACCAATAAAGCACATTCTATCACTATAAATTAAAGTATGCACTGGAAATTAGGAGAAGAAGATAAGAGAGTAGGAAAACAAGCTAAGATTTCCTTATATATGCAAAGCAAGATCGTCTCAGCACCACCAGGTGGAACAGCCTGGACAGCTATTGTAAAGCCTAGTAGAGGCAGGGTGAGGAGAAGAAGGGCAGGAGGGTGAAAAGTCCTTTGTAAATCTGCAGAGGGCCAATGGCAGTCACTGTTTAGGCCATTTCCTGGAGATAAAGAATCTACAGGATTTGAATATCCCAACAAACTCATACCTCAGAGAAGGAGGTGGAGGGCGTTTGCGCATTTGCTGTGTGTGCACCGTGACACCAGCTGCCAGCACACAACCAGAAAAAGCAAGACATTATATGCATCTAGCTCTTCCATGAGGCTCTGAGAGGAGTGTGCCCCTTGTGGCAGGAGTGCCAGGAGTACTCCAGAGATACCTTACCTCCTCTTTTTGCCCATAAGGTGAGACTTCCATGTGTACTTCATGCAGTACAGATACACTCCAGATTGTCCTTCCTACTGGATGAATCTGTGACTTAATTAAGCATGGCAAAGTTGTTAAAGCAAAGTACCTGAAATAGTTCATGCTCTCATCATAATGTACTGGGCTTGGCACATCTACACCACCCACGCCAAAAACATGCTATTGATGACAAAACCTGAAAGTCACCACAAGCCTTTCATAATCTAAATTACAGAGACACTGTCTGAGTAGCAATCACATGGCAAAGATTCTCTCTGCATGTCCAAAACCAGCTAGCCTGTGCAATCAGACAGAAAGGTCAGGAGATGGACAGGGTTATATCACCTGCAGATCCACTGGGTTTTAGTCCTCTCATTAACATGGGCTGAGAAGGTGGTACTCCCATAACATCTGAAATAGTTGTAGTCATACAATCACAAACATGTGAAGTTTTCCCCTCCAAACTACAAGCTTGTCTCCCTTTAGCTTGTCTTCCTACAAGCCTCCCAGCATTATAGACTGGGATTTGCATTGTATTATCACATTAGTATCCACCAATAGTGGCCATGATTGGACTTGATGATCTCAAAGGTCTTTTCTAACTTAATGATTTTATGGTTCTAGGGCAAACTCAACTGATCATTCCGAACTAGATTTACCTATTAACATCAATGCAAGACGTCCCCATGACTCCCTTGATTCTTGGACTGTCTTGTGAGCCTGACTCCATCTCAAACCTTATTTGCTACATGTCAAACCCTTTTCATTTGTTTCTTGCCTGGTTGGCTGTTTCTCCTCTTGATCTCCTGGCAATTTAAAAAAAAAAAGAAAGCTCCCAAGGGCTCTGTGAGTACTCTGTGTGTTTCCTTATACCACTGCTAGTGTGTGCACAAGTGTGTATACATGTGTGTGTCCACAAGGTTCATCTCACTCTGTTTCCAGGGTGGAGTCTATAAGCTTCTTGTGATCCACAGTGTACTCATTCTGCCTGACATCAGACCTGAGATGTGATTGCGCTGTGAAAGATCTAGTTGAGGGCAATCTCAAAAGAACAAATAGAGCAAGAGTTGTTTACAGGACCCCAAAGTTATGCAATCAGCTGAAGAACCAGAGACATGATTACTTAATCACTAACAACTGAGTGAAATGCAGGCAGGTAATGTCATTTTCTTTAGATAAGGTGTTGGGATTGAAAGAGTTTGACTCATTTCCATTGAGCACATAGCAATAAATGTGGCAACTTCTGAAAAGTGTTTGAGAAGGCAGAATTTTGAGAAGGCAATATTTGTTGTATCTTGCAGGTGGGGTTAATGGGTCAGGTTTCCTTAGCTGGTTTAAATGATTCAACATGATGAACAGTTCTGTCTTGATTCAAAAGGAAGCTCCTGAATATTCACATCTACAAATATTAGGAACACTCATCTAAACAAACATCTAAACTCCACATCTGCTCTCTACAAAACCAAAAACTCAGAGTAACTATGCACACCTATTTACTAGAAATTTGGTATCTGTTTCTTAAAATTGTGGGTTGGAGTTGTCTCAAACAGAAATATTTACTCTGGCTATTTAGTTATAAGTTGGCTTGCTTTGCAATTATAGAATATCCTTATTTAAGAGTAGGAGAAAAGTTCTTATCCTCTACTGACGAAATTTGCTTTTCATTCTCTGCCTTTTTTTAATGGGCAAGACAGAAAAGAAGGCAGTGATGACAATTGTTGAGGGACTTGAGTGAGGAAAATCTGAAGCAGCAGTAGAAGACAAATATTTGATTTTTTAAATTCATTAGCTTTCATTTGTCAGCAGTTCTCATTGATTTCTCACAAAACTGAAAATCAGAATAGTTGTTCTACTGTTTTGCTAGAAAATTGGGGAATTTTTAAACAAAATGTAGTAAGTTTAATTTTATTTAGACAAGTTTTTCTCTTATTCACTTAATATTCACTGGATTTTTATGGAGAGAACTACCTTCTTCAACGTCTATGTCTATCTTATACACATATTTATATCTTTAGCAGAAACTCCTGATTCAAAACTAGTTTAAGTATAAAGACATCTCGTAGCTTTCTAAACTTGCTAAAGTTGTAGATTACCTTAAGTTTAGTTTAAAGCATTCAGGCTCTTTGACATGAACCAAAACTGAGTCTTCTACAAAATGAAACATATCTCTCTATTTAGCTGAGTTGTAAAAATTCTTCAGACCACAGAGCTGGTAGATCTACCTTGGTTTTATCCCTGAACACGAAACCATTGATACTTGTAATGGCTTGGGAAAAAGACTCTAGCAAACTTTTTTTTCACCCAATTTCTCTATTATCTTCCCTCATACATCTCCCATCTTAAAAGAAGTCAGACATATACAGGCAGGAATGCTGCAAAAAACATGGGCTGTGCATGTGAATATATGGTGCAGGTGGATGCCAGCTGACTTACAGCTCTGTCCCTGGCCAAAGCCCCCTCTTTGTGGAAAATGGAAATGGCTTCTGAAGAACCTGTAGCTGGGATCAGAGACACTTTAGTTTGTACCAGCAGTAACAGAGTCATGGCTCACAACAGAGTGATAACATGTGCATGGCTATGGCCAGTTTCATTCTGAGTTTTCAGGTTCACACAATACTGAAACTCAAAGCACAAACAGTGGAGGGGATGTCCCAAAGTGAGCACGCCAGCTCCAGTTTCCAAAACCTATGCAAATTATAGTTGGTGGTTTTAGCACAGCCTTACCTGACAGTTCATGCTACAAAGCCAGCTAGCACATTTTATAGTTATGAGCTCAGATTTCCCACAGGGTTGCAACAAGTACCTCAAAAACTCCACCTTTCACTCCTCTAATTCAGGAGGCAACTCTAATAGTATCTTCCATAAACACCCCAGAGAGCCCACAGCAGAAGCTATCTGTGTGCCACGCGTAACTCATTGAAATACAGTGGGATTTAGGTGACGTGGAGTTTTTGTACTGGTTAAAGTCATGGGATGAATTTTAGGGCATAGCAATCTAAAACGACAACACATTTGTCTTGAATTACAGTGGTGTGCAAATTATGACCCTGCACAGATAGCAGTGCCACCAGCCTGATCTAGATGTCAGCATCTTTTGTGAGGCTGGTTTAATTGTGTCATGGCCGTTACTTGTAAATGTGGCAGTCAAAATATTCAAGGGAAAAGATTTCCTGAAAAAATCTGAAGTTCTAAAATATGTTGCCAAAATGTCACTTTTTTTTTTTAGTGCTTTCAAAGAACAAACATAAAACTACAGGCTAGTGCAGATCAAGACTGAGAAGCACAGGAGATGCCCGGCTTGTGGTACTGTCACTTAAAAAATAGAGTTCTGCTTCAATTACAAATATTGACATTTTTCACACTGGAAAGAACTGTTACTTGGAAATTTTGACAAAGGGGAAGCTATTGGACTTAATATAAACCTGAATTATCACTTGAAAAGGAAACTTACGAAGATACCATTTCATGGAGAATCATCTCTATTCATTTATGAGACTAAGATAAAATAGGATTTAGTGAATCACTGACGCGTGATTCCTTGCCACTAAAAATTGTCTATTTTCCTTCCTCTTCTTCTCATTTCAGGGAAAGAATAAGAAGTCATGTGAGGCTTTTCAACTACATGGAGAATATGATTTTGACCATTGTAGGTTTGCAGGTCAATAGTATGTTACTGCCCAACATTCACTGTCAAGTTCTATTACAGCAGCTATATTAAGTAGTGCTAAATCAGTAATCTGAAGCAATTAACAATTGTTACTAAGAAGTGTTCCATTCTAATCCTTAAGTAATTCACCTGTCTTTGATGTTAATAAAGTGGCTTAGAGAAGTAGAATTTGATGGAGAAAACCACAGATGCCAGCAATAACATGAAAAGCTCTTGCTTAAAGCACTTAACAGCTGCAAAGCTAACTGTAACAATAAAATGTATTAGTTAAAGACATGTATATATAGTTGTGTACTTAGATTTTATTACTAAAATGTATAACGTGATAAAGAGCAAAATTTAAGCTTTTTACTACCTCTCAAGTGTTCAGAAAGAACACAGCAGAGACTGCATTTTTGTGGGCAACACCCACATGTTCACATTTCCCAATGTTTTTTTATTTATGGGAAAAAAAAGAATGCACTGGGCAACAACTTGTTTTTTTCCCATGTAAAGATCATATGCCAGTGATTCAGTAATTCCTATTTTTTTCTTATGCTTATAAACAGGCAGAGTAATGACTGTCAATAAAACTATTAAAGGATGGAGAATACCTCAGAGAGCCAACATTACATTATATATTTAAGATAAGACAGATTCAAACAGGTCACTGGTTTGCAGTTGCACAACTGTCTGAATTTTTTGGATGTAGTTCATTTCATTACAGTCTTCTGAAATTCTGACTTACACACTGTTAGGAGCAAAACAGTTTGATGAGCTGACATTGCAGTCACTCCCAAATGTTAAAAAAACATGAGTCAGGGAAATCTAGGGAATGGCTTTAAGAAAACCTTACACTCTTTTGTTTGTTTTCTGATTTCTGAGCCATTAGTGCGCACTCCCTCCAGACTTTCTGGCTTTCTTCTGCTCCGAAGAAGGCTAGAAGTGTAAACTGATGATTAAAAACACAGACCAAGAGTCCCACACAAAAAACTGCCTCCAGGATTTGGATTCATATTAAAATAACAGTGTGTCCTGTATAACTTATGGAAAAATCCACTCCCTCTACCTGTATTTTTATGTCTTGTCTTCACTTGCCTTCAAACATTTGAGTGGTCAAGTTTTATTTGTACATGTCTTCGTAGTAAGTCCGTGGTAAGTGATACCCTAGGGTATCATCAATTGAAATTATAGATTCATTGTCTCAGAGAGGAGAAGGGCTGCTAGGTATTTTAAAGATAACCAAGGTCATTCTCTGCAATAAAGTAACAAGAAAACCAAAACTATGAATTATATATGTACTCAGTAAATATTTCTTCCAAAATTAATTTTACTTTTCTAATTTCTAATCTGTGTGGTGAAAAAATGTCAGGATGGAAAAGAAGTGAAAAAATTAAGTTCATTTTTCCCCTAAAAATATAACCTTTTCTCATTTTTTTTTAAATAACAGAGATTTCTTTAGGGCTGATTATAAAGATTGTTGGATTGTTTGTTTTTTTTAATAGCAGTAGCGCTAAAACAATGTGGGAACAGAAAGGAATCCTTGTGATTTATATATCTTGTTCCAGCTAAGCCAGGTAAAACTTCAATTATCAGTATTGAGTAGTGTGCTTTTCTATCCCTCCACCCAAGAGAACCTACTTGAAAAACTTTAACAAAGGAAGAAAAAAAGAAAAAGACGAAGAACACAAATTATGAATTCCAGAAAATTGTCCCTTCTCTTCAAATTAGACACAAAATCCTCAAACAAGAAGCAGTCAAGATCATCCACTTTCTTAAGGCAGCCAACAGGTTGTTTCCTACGGCTTATGCCCTGTATGGAAACAGCTCACACAAGAAACAGTTGAACCTCATAGCTGGTTCTACTGCATCAGCTCAGTTCTGCATCTGTATTTACTCATGGAGGCTTGGAGCATCTTCCCCACTAGATGATGTTTAAGAACAGTCGTATTTACTGTGAAGCTCCCACTATAGTCCTTACTCTTTTCTGTGCAGCTTTTTAGGAAACACACTAATGAAAGTTACATTAACTTCTGACTTCTGTGTGATGCAAACTGAACCTATAACATTTTTCAAAAGGCTAATTTAATTCAATAATCAATTCAAGAGAGTGTTGATACTGAGTGGCAGTGCTCTGCTGTTTTCTACTAGCAATTTGCTGCATGACAACAGTAGAAAATGAAGGAGCAAAACTTTACAAAGTGATCCAGTAAGAATCAATCAAAATTGTAGAAATCTGAACCACAAGGGTTGATTAGAACAGAGCCCTTCAGGGACTGTAAGAGATGTGAACACCCTTCGGTGATCTACTACTCCTTACACATGAAGAACAACAACTTGGTAAGGAAAAAACTTGTATGAAATGGGCTTTAGTAAAGAACAGCTGTTATGACATTTGGGACAGTGCTTGGAAGTGGAGGAAGAAATAGTACAGTCAGTTAAATGAGAACATGCTGAGTGATGGAAGGAAAAATACAGAGATTTAACAAGAGAACAAGAATGGATGTTGTGATGACTATGGTCAAGCTGTTATTGTTTCCCACCAGGCAAGAAATCAAGCACTGAGCTTTGTCCCAGGCCTGTCACATATACACTTTGTGAATTTGTGAGGGCCAGATAACCTGTTGGTCTTTCTGGTTTTCCACCTGTCAGTGAGGAATAGAAAAGTACTCCTTTTAACAGTTTGCTACAGGATTCTGCCCATTCTCCCATTCCTGGGAGGTGTTCAAATACCATGGTGTTGATAATCCTGCCTCTATCAACAGATAAAATAATATGTAAGACAAAATGTAGGTTAGAAAAACTCTAAATATATTTTGAAAGTTTTCAGGCTTCATATTCTATTTTTATATGGTACCCATTACTGTGATATCAGACCACCTTCTAATAGTTATGTGAGCAAGATGACTAATATCTATCATGTTAAGTTCCTTCTCCTCCCAGAGGAAAATTGTGGGGATTTGAAACACATACTTATATCTTCTTTACTGTGTGATTTTATTATTAAAAGCTGGGTCAAAGGAGATTGCTGGTTCTAAGAGCAGAGCTATAAGTACTTTGGGGGGTCAAAATTCTGCAAGAGATGATCCCACAAGCTTGGACTAAGGCACTGGGAAGGTCTTGTCTCATCACGGCCTATTGGCATAATCAGGATTTACGTCTGTCTAAGCAGCCAGTGTTTCTTTTTTCAGCCTCTATACGCCTCTACTCATAACATGCTCTAGAATGAATGAAGATGAAGTTTTCTGTGTTACATGAAATCTGTTACTATGGAGGGGTATTTCCAGGCAGTGTTACAGGTACTGACCTTGGTCCATGGACACTACCGTGTTTATCTAGGATTTAGACAAGAGAAAACTCTTGGATACAGTTTGAGTATTTAATAATCATCACTTCTGGGAGAGAAAGAAAAGGAAAACCATAAGAAGATATGCAGAGGTTTTTTCATGGAATTGTTCAATTTTTATTTGGTTTGACTGGATCAAGTGCTATTATAAATCACTATAGGTTTGTCATTAGAAAACTTGGCCCAAAATGTGGCCCAAAAAGCATTTGAAAGGTTTAACAATTAGCTCTGGGCATAAGGATGCTGTCTCTCACCAAGACGCTATCAAAAATACATTATCTGAAAAGATAACATAATTGAATGGCTTTCTGGTTTTGTGATAATTTGGAGGTAGCTGAAGTATCCAGGATGAAAGGGAGGGAGGCAGGCAGGAAAGGAGGTGTTCAGAGGGCAGAGATGTTCTCCCATCTCTGCATTCTGTTTCTAATGTGATCCAGTCCCCAATTAAAATGTTGTGCGTGTTTCAAGCAAGTTTTTATTAAGAAAATAAAATCACCAAAGAGGAGGTTGTGCAAACTATCTGGAGCTCCAGAAAAGCACACACATTTACACGTACATTGTGGACAAACGCAGAGGTTTTACTCACCCATCTTCTGCAATGTCCCAATGCAGGCTAACTTTCCCTTGGGGAATCATCCTTTCCTATTGGCAAAGCTGGGCTTGAGAAAGCAAAAAACATTTACAGAAATAGACGTGCCATTATATCATACAATCTTTTGATCTTTTTAGAAAGGTTTTTAAGAGAACAGAATATAGAGGATGTGTTTCAATAAGTAGTTGTCACTGATTAAGATTTTTCTGGTTTTGTAGCCTGGCTTAGTGAATGTTCAAACTGATTTATTTTTCCTCTTCTCGTTATTGTTTCTACTGAATTTAATATGTCAATCTTCTAAAAAGTACTATATTGCAAAAATTTAAGTTTAAAAATAAAAGGCAGTAGTGAAGTGCCTAATTTTTCTGGACTAGCCAGAGCTAGTAATTTCAAATCATGCATTTACTTTACTCAGGTCCTGGTACAAAGGAAAAGGAGTAAAGACATTTCCTTCTGAATCCTTGCTCCTGTTCACTGTAGAGTATTTTCCAGAGTGTGGAGGACAGTACTGGCTTGCCACTGCAGCACATGAGCTGGGACCTTACGCTGTCTGAAGACATCTCTACCTAGACCTTCTGCGAGCAAGAGGGCTTACTTTCTGTACCAAGGGCAGGCTCATCGCAGTTTAGATTTCTTTACCACAGTGAAGGAATATTGTAAGTCTCTTTTTCAGGACTGTGCTCCTGCACACCTTTCTCTCAGAGTAACTTCATATCACTATTTTAAGACTGGTGTGAACACAACTGTCACATGCCTACTTTCAGTGGATACTCTGGGTAGGCTACTGCTTAGTAGGTAGACATTTTGACATCTTTTGCAAAATAGTGTTGGCATAGAATGAATGCTAACAGCAAGGTAGGAGAGCAATCTACACATGCTTACTGGCTATGTGATACACTGGATTCAGACCTCATTAATACTGTGATGTTTCTAAATGATGGTGGATTCTTTTCTTCTTCAGAGCAAAATCTATCCTAGGCTAGTGCAGATAAAAGAAATATTAACAGCTAAGTATTTGGTATTCTGTCCAAAACTGAGCTACCTACTCACTTCAGTGAACAACACTTAGTTCTTTCTCAGACTGAAAAGCGAGAAATGTCATTATCTCTCACTGTCTCCCACGTCAAACATTTCCACTTGAATTTTTATGTATGAGCTGTACATAAACTCTATCCATTTCAGAGGTGATTGTTTGGAGGGACCACACAATATAGCTTCTAAGGTGACCCTCCCCCATGCCCAGCTATGTTCTAAGTTTATGTGGGATACATCAGTATTTCCTTATGCCAGCAGTCTCTACAGATGAAGTCCCCTGTGCTGCATAGACCAGTAAGATCTATTTTTACATATGAAGAAGAAAAAAATTGTTCAGCAGTGATTTACTACCAATCCTAGAAATCTGGTCTGAAATCAGTAAAACGACAAATACTACAGAATGGATTCATGAGGTACTCCAAATACTCCTTCGCTGTTGACCATTCAGGTCACATACCTCATGTAACTGTTGAGCTTATTCATAATGAATAATTAATATTTTTTACTGTATTTTCTGTACTTCCTACTGAGGGCTAATCAGCCTGGTTAACAAAATAAGACATGCCACATATATGAGTTCTTATCATAGAACTGAGGCACATTTACTCCAAACAGATTCTGTTGATATCACATGTACACTTGCGGGCTTGTCAAGAGTAAGGCAACTTCTCCCTTTTCTTTTTTTTTTTTAAGTTCAGAAGCCTTATTTGAAACTGATTTTCTTTCCTTATAAATTTCCAAGGAACTAAAATGTGTTGCAGGTGGAGATGACAAGACCTGCTGCAAACACCATTCTTGTTCTTGTTCACCCTATTTTGCTCCTCTATAATATTCTCTAAAACAAACTGTGTTAATAGCTGCAAAATCTAGGGTGAGGCATACATAACCTCCCCCCAGATCCATTTACCTTTGCACAGAGGTTTAGCAAGCTCTAGAGCTTGCTTAAAAATAAAGACAGGAAAAAGTTTAAATAAAACATGGAAAGTTCAAGCAAATTAGAAGAAGCAGTAACAATTATAGTGGACTGAATTGTCATACCTCAGTGATATACATCATTGTAACTTCTCTGAAGACCATGGGATCATGGCTTTAAAATACAGGATGGAATCCAACTGTAAATTAGGGAAGATTAGTAGGTTTTCCTCCTTTTCTTGCTTGGTTGCTTGCCTTGAGAAAAACACATACGATTAATTTTGCCATCCATTTGTTTGAGAAGGCACCAAGTAGGTAGGCCATATTCCTGGACAGAAGTAAGAGAATACTGGGGTCATTTGATTTCCAGTGGAAAAACACGGAGCAGGTGGTTACTGTTTATGAAATGGCCACCCAGGTGGCTTATGTGATTTAAAGGGTCAGCAACGAAAAAACAGACAAGAAGTTCTTATAGGGGTTCATTCTACTGGGAGCTAGGAGAAGGCAAGACAGGTTTTGTGCTGTATTTCTGGCTGTTTTATGAAAGAAGAGCCCCTCTGCAAGCTTGCCACCGTGGATTTACAGCCAAATTAGGAAAAGTACTGTACTTGCCCAATGATGACTGCCATCACTGGGAGCTAAAGGGCACTCAGCAGCATGCAAAATGCATTTACTCATCTTTCAAGTTGTATACTGTCTTGGAATGTCTTTTGAGAAGCTGATGCATTAAATAACAGAATGAAATAAATGTGTATAACCGTTTCCCCTGACAACATGACTCATGCTGATCATCCCACTTTTCAGTTAACTTTCTAACACTACAGTGTGATTGTCATCTTTACCAGATGTGGTTCATTGTCACAGAAAGTCACAGACACTTGCCACAAACACAACCCATTTCAAACTACAATAACATGAAAGAAGGATAACCTTGTGGCTTTATTTCTCACAATGTTTACCTGTGACATACAGAAACTCAGATAAAATTGTCAGACGGTAACTCACCTAACCCCCTAGAAACCAATCCACCACACTGCAACCCCCTCAGCGACAGCAAATAAATGGCAAATAAATAACCATCAATGCTGATAAAATAAGTGGTACTTAGATGTTGGTGCAGTTATACATGGCAACAGGTATAAACATGCATGGTTTCATAAGCATGAGCAAATGCCATTCAAGTCAGAGAAAAAGACAGCTAGAATCACCCATGCTGCCTGGATGCTCTGTGAAGTTTGACTTTTAGTTGATCTTATACAGTTTGAGGTGACTAAAGTAATTTGATAGGCTGTTGAAAGTTTCTGCTTCCATCGAGACACCTACCTGACACATACTCTTATCTAGACATCTAGCTACAAAGATGAGATAGAAAATCCCACCAAGAAATGGTCATTGTTTGAAATATCAGAGAATGGGGAGATCCCTTATCAGCCTGGCACTTTTTATGAGTTCAGTGGTGTGATGATTTATAGTTCTGCTTACATGGTTGTGCTGTTGTTGGGATAAGATCCATCACTGTGTTTTCCAGGCCCATCACAGTGTGCACCAGAGGCACATCCTATGTCTGTTATAGTGTCCCAGTTTCTTACAGATCAGCATCCTCACATCAGGTAGCCAAGTGCCCAGTCCATCTCTGCTCATTTCATTGTATAGACTAATATTTTAAATCTTAAATTCCAGGAATTTAACCATATGTTGTGTGAGACCTGCATGCAAGGACAGGACATACTACATAGGTCTCATCCCACTATGAAGAGGGGATGTCAGCAGCACTGAGAATCAGGAGAGACCAAACAGTCTTTGTGAAATAATAGAGATGTCAAGGCTTGGTTGCACATCGGACTATCCACACCAGCTTAGCGTTTCTCATCACACACCTTCTATTCCTAATAAGTGGTGTTAGTAGTCCTGTTCTCTAGCAACCTGTTAGCCATTTATGCTGCTTATCCACCTCAGCTGACACTTTGTGAATCTTACAATGTTCTATACTAAGAATGAGAGAAATCATTCATTTTGCTGGATGAACTGTTCAGGGACATCTCACAGAGAGAAGCATAAGGCATATTCCTGTCCTCCAAGCTGTGCCTCTGTAGATAATTACCTGGAGCTTTTTCACTACAACTATAATATTGGGAGATCCCAATATATATAGCATATGGCATCCCAAGAGGACAATTAAACCAGCTTTTCTGTACAGAGAGGCCTCATCTTTATTTTGGCACTAGGCAGTGTTAAGCAGTTTCAGGACAGTGATTCAGGGCAGTTTAACCATACTCACGTGATGTACATCTAACACTCTAGAACAGAGATTTCTCTAGTCTTTATCCAGATGGGCATTTCCACTACCATATTAGCAGAATCATGGAAATGTTAGTTATG
This sequence comes from Pseudopipra pipra, assembly GCF_036250125.1. Lineage (NCBI taxonomy): Eukaryota > Metazoa > Chordata > Aves > Passeriformes > Pipridae > Pseudopipra > Pseudopipra pipra. Next base: position 72,088,089 of record NC_087551.1, on the reverse strand, counting down.
AGGGACTTCTAAAGACAGTCTAGTCCAGCCTCCCACTCAGTGCAAGACTATATTCTATTCAGGATCAGGTCATCCATATTTTTGTCTCTCCAAATCTCAAACACCCTGTGAAAGGACGGAGCTTCTGTAATGAAAAAACCCAACATTTTTTTTTCTAATATCCCATCTGAATTTAGCAACTTAAGACTGTTGCCTTTTGTTTATGACAGAGGCTGCAAGATGAGTTTGGCTCCATTGCAATGTCCTTTAGGCAACTGTAGGCTATTACTGGCTTGCCCTTTAGCCTCCTCTTCCCCAAGAATAAGATGCCTTTTCCATCCTCAGCATTCCCCTTAATTGCAATAATCATGAGAAGACCATTTATCTTGTAGGCTGTAGAGGCAGAGGAACCCAAAATCTAATGCAAAAGCATCCAGCTTTCAAAACATTTGCACTTAGCTCTCCAGTTTCACAGTAAGAGAGAGAGAACGCAAAGGAAAGACTCCAGAGCTGGTTGACTACAGTGTTGAGTATGTGGGAGAAGCATGTTCAAATGCCTGATGCAGAATGGAAAATCCCTGTCCAGAATCAGGTAGAGCAGGAAGCTGCACCTGGGTCTGCCACATGCCTGCCTTGTGCCTTCACCACCCAGCTATAAAGTGACACATTAATCCCACCAGTACACATAACTGATAGAACATTTCTGATTTAATTTCAATATGGAACAAACCCAAATCCTTAAACCTCAAAGTAGTAATGTAGCAGAATTGTTGTCCCTTAGTCAGTTAATGTTTACTGGCATCTTTCCTGGCCTCAGTTACTTTAGGTACTTCTTGCCATAATTGTCCCTTGCCCATTACATGTTAGAAAATGGAAAAGGTAAAAGGAAAAACTATTCTAAGGGGTGTTCCCTTCCAGCAGCAAGTGCATCCTTGTAAGTAAGTCTTTGGTCTCACATAGCATAAGCTGATTTTCTGGTAAGTTCCTGATGAGTTCTGGTAAGTTTCTGATAAGCCTACGCTGAAGAAGGGTCTCCATCAAAACACTACTGGAATCTATTTAATGATTGTTTCTGAGGGCAAGCTTCTAGAAACTGTTTGCTCCTGAATCTTCATTAGAACTATCCCAGGCTATCAACATCTTGCTATATCCTCATATTTTTTTGCCCATGGCCATTCCTATCTGTTGTGGTTTAACCCTAGTAGGCACAGTTGCTTGCTCACCACTGCCCCTCCACCCTCAGCAGTATAGGGGAGAAAATCAGAAAGGTAGAAGTGAGGAAACTTGTGGGTTGACAGAAAGACTGTTAACCAGGTAAATGCACAAGTAAAGCAAAATATGGAATCCATTCAGTACTTCCCATCGACAGGCAGCTGTTCAACCTGCAATGAGTTTCAATCACTACCCAGGAGAAAGAGATTCACACATATTATCTAAACAACGAATGAACATTTCACTCCGCTTAACAGCACTGGTTTTTAAAATTATAAAATTGATGAGGGGGCTTGGAAGGATATGGAATTAGGGTTGGCAAACTTTAATAGGTTTTAATTGAGGATCATAACCCTTGTTTTCAATTATATGTGACTCAATTTGTTTATTTGTTCCTGTTTATCAAGGACATGTCTCTAACCATCAGGAAAGAAATTCTGTGGATACTTAAATGTGAACCATGATGGGGGAGAACCTCTGAAATTTTTCACTTGTCAACATGCAGGAAAAGAACTGTGTGACTTTTCTCTTGTTCTTTCTGTCATGTGGTATGATCAGGCAAATAATAAACAGGAAAAAAGAAGTGCTTTTTGGTAAACAAGTAAGAATTAATTCCCTCCACATCAGCGATTATTGTGTCAAATTCTACAGTTTACTTGAGACTAAGTAATAGCTTGTGGTGTGACTGAAACTGCCAGTAAATTTTATGGCTACATGGTTTTAGTCATAAGTATACTTATTAGAATGTGAAGAAGACAGGTATCACATGAGTAACTGTCTCCACATCTGCACAGTGACGACTCAAATTAGTTGCACACATTTAGTATCAGAAAATATGAAAGTTCCAATAATATTTACAGTTTCGTGTAATTATCAGTAAATAATGTTTGTCATGTAGTTGGCCCAGTAAGGAACTAAGTTGCTGTCAAATAATGCCAGAAAGAGAGCATAAGAGTGATAAACCAGCAGAATGTCTTCAGTTTCTTGCCTCATTGCCTGGGTTACATAGCAGAGAACACAAAAGCCCAGCTGCATCTTTTCTTGTACCCCAGACAAGGTTATCCAATTGCGTGCGACTTCAGATTCAAAAATCTTACCATAATGCTTGTGAATCATTAATTCAGAGGAAGCTTTGTCTGACCATCTGCAGATGTCTGCAGTATAGCCTTCTACATGTGAACTACTTGTCCAGGCATCCTTATCAGTCAAGGGAGAGGCAGGCTTACAGTGGCGCTTCTCTTATCCTGTACTAAGTAGCTAAAACAGATCAGATAAATAGTGCTCATCTGTGAGTGAAGGTACTTTATTCAGAGTCCTCATATTTGTTCTCTGGAGATAAATCTGAAGGCCCTTCTCCTTAGGGAAGCTCTATGAATAATCCAGCTAAGGCAAGAGAATAATCAGTAAGATTGTAGACTGTGGTAGAAGTAGTAACTCATCTGCCTGTTCCCTTACAGACAGATTATAAGGCATGTATTTTTCAAAACTGGGCTGTAATGAAGACCTACTGCAGTTCTGTGAGAAAGGATTGTAACGAACTCCAGGATTATGAAAGTAAAAGACAATAACTTCTTATTATTTTGGAAAATAACCCTTCTTCTGGTCTAGCTGTTTATATACAATATATTGGTAACATATCGTGAGTCTTGAGGATAAAAGGAATAATGTCTGAAACCAACCAAAGATGAGATGTTATGACCTAGACATCAAATGAGTGCTTATGCAGCATAATATAATATTGTGAAAGGCAGTGTCATAAAATATATTTTCCTTTGTATTCTTTTTTACAAAAAAACATATGTAGTGGTTTGAACAATTGTGTATGGTTTGCCACAATGATTGCCATATAATTAGACAAGTGGTTTGGTTACTTGCAGAGCGCATCTTCATATGCATTCACACAGGGCTTTGTAACCTGGCTAAGTGACTAATTGCCTAAGATGCTCACCTCATATATACCTGATCTGTATATTTACTTAGAAGAGAATCAAAACCTTATCTAGGTAAAAAAAAAGTATTACTAATTACAAGGTGGGCTTACTAGGAGCTAGTGTCCTTTGTACAATGACATGGAATCTAGATGATTCATGACTAATGGTAATCCATGTTTTAAGATAGAAATCTTCCTACTGTGCAAATCTTACATAATGAATGGTGGGTCACTTTCTCTTGAACACACTTCACTGCTTTATTTTTATCTCTAATCAAGAATGCCACATCTGTGTCAAATTTCTGAAGAAAAAAAGATGAAACACAAGACATTCTCTGTAAAAACAATAGATGCAAGGAGAACAAACATACAGATCTTAAAATATGCAAGAAAGCAAATGAAGTCTATATGACAAAATGGTTCTAAAACACATATCACTTCTATTAAAGTTAAACTAGTGGAAGAGTGTTTAGCATGCCACAGCAAAGAGGAGGAAAAGTATACATCAATCTGTCTATAGTTCATATTACCCTTTAACTACTCTTATCGAAAGGCAGCTTTCTGTGGCAGCACAGCAGGCATATGGTCACTTTCTTACCCTCCTATCAGGCAGATTTGCTTAGCTCTGTAATTTTGCATATGTGGGTAGGTTTCTGCTTGATCCACTACAACAAAAATCTCAGCTACTATATCTATTCTGCATGTCTACCTTTTTGAGTGAGTTTTTGTAGCTAACCTTAAACAGATTAGGAGTATACTCCTGGAAATATGCATTAATAGAGCAGATACTGAAATACATCAGCTTGAAAGTAAACATGCCTGTATGAGCAAGCCCAAGAGAGGAGGTTTCTAGACTACCTCACCTCCACAACTGCTGCCATAACGGAAAGTCTGAACTGAAGTTTTGTAGTTCTTTTAAGTCGCTGCTGCTGTTTCTGTTACAGTCCTCCCACAGATAAAGAATTATTTGGAGGTACAGGAGTTGTTGAACTCATTTACTCTTTAGTATTTTTTATTGCATTAAGATATCAGTAAAGCAGTTGTAGAAGCTGAAAATATTCTTGAAACTACTGAGTCATAGGTGAAAATGCTTGCAGAAATATTTTAAGGATGTAATTTGTATGTGATTATTTTATGTCAGAGGCAGAAGGTGCTTGTGAAAGATTTCTTTCTTGGGAGTTGTGACCTGTGCTATGGAAGACAATGTTGACAAAGAAAATAATGGTAATTGAATTTTTTCAAAAGAGAGGTTGGATTGAGTTTTGGCTTGAGGTTAGGATATGTTCTTAGTTTAGCAGAGCTACTTCAAACATTGCTAATTAGAGAAGCATTAGCATAAGAACGACATTTCAAATTCGTTGATGTCATCTTGCTAACAGATTTGGATACACTGGAAACCAAGAGCTGTTTTTTCCAAAATGGGGAATGCCCACATATCCAGATCCGTTTTCATGGTTGGAGGAAGTGGGGGAGATGGGAGGGGTCGGATCAATTCTTAATGGCTGTTTTCTTCACAGAAGTCCTCAGCAAAAATGAACTACACAGAACATGTTTGGATCTAGCATCAGACTGGTTATGGTTTGTGACTCACTTGTTGGTCAGAAATAGAGCTTAATATAAAGTCTCACTAATTTTCCTATGTCATATGACACTGATATCACTGATAAATATTTTCCCAGCAACAGTGGCTATACTGACCCATAGAAAAAATAGGCCCCTCTCTTGCATTTAGAAGGTTTTAGGGATACCTCTCCATTTTCTGACCTGGAATCAATTTTACTATGTGCTACATTTTTCTCATATGAATACACATCAAAATGCATCTTTTCTTCTTAAGTCAGTGGCCTCAATATTAATTTGCCCAGGCCAGTAAGAGTGTTTCAGGATCGATAGGGTCTTTTCACTTGCTTTACTTCAGATGTATAACATTCCTTGTGTCTGCACAGCAAATGTCACATTGGCAAGACTGAAAGAACATGATGTATCAAGATGGTTTATTACCAACTCATATGATCCCAGCCCTCCAGCAATCCAGTACCTAGTAAAATTATTAATACCTAATAAAAAGGCTTATTGCAGCTCCGAAGCTAGTGATTGCTTTTTAATTACATATTTCTTTTGATTTAATAAGGTAGTAAATATTTTCTTCATCTCTCCTTAAAGAGAAATATGCATTTTATATTTTGATACCCTTTATATAGGTTATTTATATTCCACGCATAATCACCACCATGTTTACCCTGGGTCACATCAACCTTTTAGCCACCTTTTTCCATTATTTTTTCTATCTTTACAGAACATCAGTTATTCTACAAGTTGTAAAAAGAATTCCTTTGAGGATAAAAGACACATAATTTTTTCGTTGGTGTGAATATACTGCAGAGTAAGGAGGACCCTTACACAAGTCACAACACACTTGTGTTCATTCCAGCCCATCTCTCTGAAAAGGAAGTGATGGGGTCTGAGGCTGCACGCACACTCAAATTTAAGATATGACTGTAGTTTGCATAGGCTGATGGCATGCTTGAAGATAAACAACAGTGAATTGTTCATAGTATGGGATTCAAGAGGCTGAACCACACAGGTTCACTATTTTTTCTATTACATGTCTTCACTATAGCTGGCTTGCCTTTCACAGAATATGCTGAGTTGGAAGGGACTCACAAGAGTCATCAAGTCCAACCCTGAGCCCTGCACAGGACCATCTGCAAGAGTCACACTATGTGCCTGAGAGTATGATCCAAAAGCTTCTTGAGCTCTGTCAGGCTTGGTGCTGTGACCACTTCCCTGGTGAGCCTGTTCCAGTGCCCAGCCACCTTCTGGGTGAAGAATCTTTTTGTAATATCTTACCTAAGCCTCACCTGACACAATTTTAGCTAGATCACTTTCTAAGCCAGGCATATACAGGCATATGTAGCTTCATACTCTCAGTCTAGTCACAGCACGACTTGAGAAAGTCTCCATGCCCATGCTGGCTCAAGAACTTGCTTTATCCTTCAAGCTTTCTTCTGTTCCCTGCATATCCAGTGTTACATCCACAGCAAAATTAATAGTCTTCTGAAATGTAAAGTCAAGAGAGTGGCTCTCTCAGAAACCTTTGTGACCCCCAGGAACATTAATTGGCTGAATGCCAGGATGACGTCAAATGAAAAGTGTTTACTTTGTGATTGGGTAGAAACAAATTCAGCGTCTCGAAACGTGCTATTGGTCATGCTTCTCTCTCATCCATCTTGATGCTATCATTAAGAACATGAACCTCTACTAGAATTTTTTCTCATTTAGACTCTTCATATCCAGAGGTATCTTTAGTTTGGACTGCAGGCACTCCTGAGAACACAGTGTATAGAGGGTCATTGCTAGGGTTCCATATAAAGCATGGGTCCCCCAAAAGTTGCACCAGCACTTTCGTTGCCAGTTAGCACCAAGAAGACAGCCAAGAGCAGCAAGGAGACACAGAAAAACAGGTGGGGTAGGAGAAAACTGTGGGAACTTCTAGTGCTGAACAGAATGCTGAAGAAACTCTTCATGCAACTACACCCTGAAAATAGTCAAGAATGATTGGTGGGTCTTGATTTGACACCAGCTAATATTTGCTTTTTGCTCACAAAACCCAAGAATTTCCTATAACCCATCCTGTTGTGGTTAAATCTGGAGCTTTGAATTCAACCTACTCAGTTACAAACCTCCTTAAAAGAAAGAAACCTGTTAAACAACAAACTGTGCAGTGTATTACTGCAAAGAAAGAGCTGTAATTGCAGCCTGTCCTTAGAGGTTATTTGAAAAGCCTAGCATGCAGTAAGTAGATAGTCTCCTGTGCTATAGACAGTAAACAAATCTCCTTGCATTTTCTTAGGAGACCAAAAATTTCATGGCAGAACTGTTTATTTAATTGTGGCACACACAAGACATGGTGTGGTGGGTTGACCTTGGCTGAATGCTAAGTGCCTGCCCAAGCCACTCTATAACTCTCCTCCTCAGGTGGGCAGGGGAGAGCGAATATAACTAAAGGCTCGTGAGGAGGGATAAGGACAGGGAGAGATCAGTCACCAGTTATTGTCACAGGCAAAACAAACTCAAAATTAATTTAATTTATTTCCAATCAAATCAGAGCAGGGTAATGAGAAGTAAAACCAAATCTTAAAACACCCTCTCATCCCTCCCTACTTCACTGGCTCAACTTTGCTCCCAAATTCTCTATTTCCTCCCACACAGTAAGGCAGGGAGGTGGGGGGGCTGCAGTCAGTTTAATCACGCATTGCCTCTGCTGCTCCTTCCTCCTTAGGGGGAGGACTCCTCACACTCTTCCCCTGCTCCAACATGGGGTCCCTCAAACAGGACACAATCCTCCATGAAGTTCTCCAGAAAGAGTCTTTCCCAGGGGCTGCGGTTCTTCCTGAACTGCTCCAGTGTGGGTCCTTTCAATGGGGTGCAGTCCTTCAGGAATAGGCTGCTCCAGTGTGGGTCCCCCACAAGGTCACAAGTCCTGCCAGCAAAACTGCTCCAGTGTGGGCTTCTCTCTCCACAGGGCAACAGGTCCTGCCAGGAGCCTACTCCAGCACAGGGTCATAGGCATGGGGTCCTCCACGGGCTGCAGGTGGGTCTCTGCTCCAGAGCTGACCTCCATGGGCTGCAGGGGGGTGGCCTTCCCACCATGATCTTCACCACAGGCTGCAGGGGAGCCTTTTCTCCAGCTTCTGAGCACCTCCTCCTCTTTCTTCTTCACTGACCTTGGTGTCTGCAGAGCTGCTGCTCTCATGTGTTCTCACACCTCTTACTGGCTGCAGTTGGGCAGGCTTTTATGCCTGTTCTTAAGACTGTTAAGAACAGAGGTGATATCACCGTTGCTGATGGGCTTGACCTTGGCCAGCAGTGAGTCCATCCTTGGAACCAGCTGAAGTTGGCTTTATCAGACATAGGGGAAGGTTCTATCAGGTTCCCACAACAGCCAACTCGGTAGTCTCTCCACTACCAAAACCTTCCCACAAAAACCCAATAAGCATTGATATGTAACAGGGCATTAAATATATTAGCAGCACAAAATACATAGTTGGAACAACATCTTAGTTTCTGCTAGCATATGGTCTCCTTGGTTCTATTCTGCTTTGATACTCTACTTAAGGAGTGACATTAGTGGTGGTATTTGCTGAGGTGTAATGACTTTAGAAGGGATTAATTTTGTGTATGTCTAAGGCCACCTTGAAACTGAGGGCTGCAAGCTCAAAAGCGCATCCTGCCTGCAAATGTCATTTCCAGCCTAAATCTCCAGGTCTCTGGTGCTTCCTTCCCATTGCTCCATTAAACAAGTCGCTATCAGCTTTACACAGACTTTGTTTTTCCTCTAGGCCTGCACAGATGAAATGTTTATCATCACAGAAAGTAAAATCTCTTTCTCCCCACTTTTCCTTCACAAAGCTGTGTGGCTGGAGAGTGGGGAGAGTAATAGATCATGGTGAAGTGATGCAATGCGCTGTGCCCAGTTACTGCTTGCTGCAGGAACCAAATAATAGCCCTCAGTCTTTATCTGAAAGAAAATAACTGTCTTATTGAAGGTTATGGGGTACTGCCTCAGTAAACTTATAGGGTTTAATCCTAAATTAATAGGGAGAAAAGAATATATGTACAGTGGAAGACAATCAGTAATGAAGCCACATATAACATTTTTCATAATTCTTTATGTAAATGAAAAACTATTCTTTGGTGACCCATGCCCAGAGGAAGAATACACCTCTGGTCTGAAGGGTAGTCCTTGGATGTGTCATAGAGCTAACTAACTCTCTGAGCTAGTGACATAAGGCATGCCATAGACTTTGCTCCATCCCTTAGGAAGTCTGTTCCCTCCACTCTTTGATCCAGACACAGCATATGAACTACACCCTCATGGTTTGGGCACAGCTGTGGCCATCAACAGTGCTTGGTCTTCTTCATGTTCAGCTGCCTATCTGCTGCTTATGTTGAGTTGTACTGCTGCAATCTCTGCCTTTTGCTGCTAACTGCCTGAATTGTACAGACCCCTCTCTCAGTGACAGTTCTGAAGCTGTGTTACTAAGGGGAGGTAAAGAATTTTAAATATCACTCTGTTAAAATTCCTAATTAGTGCCAAAGCATTATAAGAAGAGGCTTTCTCCAGCCCACTCTTTTACTGTTGTTTGGTCAATTAGAGTAAATGAAAAGACAATGCCTGTGATTTTCCACTCCATCCTTTTAGTTTCACATTAATGTAATAGAGCAATTAACACTTGAGGCTTCAGCTCCTACACCTGCTAAGCTGGAGTGAGCAGTTGCATCTGGGCCACTGGGAAGTCTGAGCTGAGCCAGCCTCAATAAGCGAAGGAGGCAGAGCTGTGAGCCAACCACCTGGCTGCACATTCTGTGCGGGAAGTCTTTTTGATGTACACCTAGATGCAAACAAGAGGCTGAACCTCATAATAAATAGCAACACTACATAATAATAGCTGGGAATTACTAAGCGCTTTACTCTTACATAATGCCAGTTGTTTTGCAAATGCTAACCTCTGCTGTTAAGTGTGCATACTGTAAGCTTATTAATTAGTTTATTTTTTCTGGTTTGTTGTTTGTTTTTTTTTAACCTGGAGCAGTTCGTTGGTCTAGCTCACAACATAGACCCACACTTAGTTACATAAATGTTAGTACCTAGATTTTAATGGCACCGATAACAGAGAAAGGAAAAGGGAGATCTTTGCACCAGTGTGCACCTTGAAGCCTTTGTATTGCTAAACCACAGGTTTAGGCAAAATTATATTTAATTCCTCCCTCCTATATTTAATTCACATCTCTGGCAATGTAGCTGTGATTAAGATTTTACTACCTTTCATTACAGTCTCATTCCCCACAGTTGTAAGAACAATTAAAAGGCCTTTTTCCATGCCCTTGATATGACCCTTTCAAAAGTAGGTTAGGGCTCACCTTTCGCCTTCTCCTGCCTCACTGCTATTAAAGACAGGATTGAATTTTACAGCCACTAGATCTACTTGGAGTTACATTACGATTCATAAATTCCCTGAGGCAGAGACTGGAGCCAGATCTGTTCCTGGTATAAACTGGCACAGCTCCACTGATTTTGACAGTAATTTGCACCACCTCACCTGTGCATGTTTTTCAGGGCACCATGTTACCATTCAAGCAGCAAAAAAATGAATGGGTCATTATCATGAGCGTTGTACTTGTGTTGGCTACAGCAAAGATACATAAGGCATGAATTTGATTCAGTATTTCTTTAGCTGATGGGGAAATCATGGTCCTACAGATAAACAATATGTTTTCTGTTTGTTCTTTTATCAATATCTGGATAGAACATATGGAGGAGGTTTTGAAAGCTTTCTTCTGAGCAAGGTTGTTTTCCACTTCTGAACTGCCAATTTACCATGAGAAATCCGTTCACTGGAATGACAGAATGAGCAAGATGTACAGCAGGAATAGTATGGTCTGTTGCAATAAATTACAGGTTTCTTTTTCATGTGCAGCAGTAGAGGCGGCACTGATGCAATTAGCTACAGCTGGTTATAGAAAGAAAACATGCATCTGTAGATGGCTCAGACTGGAGGGAACCAAGATGTATTCTCTGGAATTTATCACTGTAGAGAGACCAGGGGGAAAAAACATCAGCAATTTTCATTCCTGGCTACAACAAACTTTAATAACCTTTATTTCCCCCCTGTTAAACTAGCTTAACCTAATAAACACATTTAGTCCATTACATAGCAATTAGCAAATGCATCTAGGTCATCACAGATGCTCTGAAGGAAGGATAGGAAAGGTCCATTTTCTGGAATAAAGGATTTGAAATAATTATTTGCTGAAGTAAAGAACTGAAGTGTGCCATATGCTGTATGCCCTTTTACTGTTAGGTTTCAAATATCCGATTTAATTTTGTTGCAAGAAAGGCTTGGGACTAATTTGCCAGCAAAGCTCTTGTTGAAGGCTATTCAGAGTTTGCATGTTCCCAGGTATCACAGTTTCCAGAAACATAGTTGCAGAGGATGTGGCTTGCTCATATATATTATTTTCAGCATCAGACTCATGGCATAGCAGTGCTTCTCTTCATCAATGTCCTGGTCACAGACTTATTTTGTCTCTGCCTGTTTTACTTGCCCTTTTAAAAAATCTCAGTTCATTCACCATTTTCCACCACGTTTTTCCAACAAAACATCTTTAAATTTTTTCTTTGAGAATCTTTTTATTTTTTTTATTTCCAGAGACAACATGTTTCCCCAAGTAAGACCAAACCTGAACGTTTTCATTTGCTCGGTAAATTTGACCTGAAAAAAATTTTAAAAGAGAATCCCTCTGTTATATGTCTGATTGATGCCTTCTTTCATTTTTCGATTTCCCCTTTCCCCCTATTTTTTTAATTTTTTTGTGTCTATGAAAAACAAAATTAAACAAAACTTTTCCTCTGAAACTTTCTGTGTCACAGGTTCTCCTCAGTCTCATGTTTTGTTTCCCTCTCTCATTGCTCTGGCTGCCATCCTTTATGTAATACTCTTATCTACCAAGGTCAGGTCTGACAGACAGGAGTGAGAGAGTTGGGAGACCAATTCTTTCTGCTGTTGCTTACAAGTAACTATGATCAAGACTTCGTTGCAAACACAGAAGATTTTCTCAAGATCTAAGTACTTTAGCCACTACAACCCACTTTCTCATTATCTGGCAATCTTACAGCTCATCTACTCCTGTGGAAACATCTCCAATAGGTGCTTCATTTTCTGTGCTTTGTAGTGTACTTAAATTAGTCAGTTGGATCTTTTCCGTTTCTGCATGCGTGAAACACTGAAGTCTGGGAAGTATAAGAGAATGATAACCATGAACATGAATATTTCCCAACGAGGCATAATGTTTTCATCCTCCAATTCTACCAGAATCCTTCCATGTGTTTGAGTGGTGGAATGCATTTCATGGCTTCTGCATCATAAAAGCAGCTACTTAGCTATTTTCGCTTTTGCTCTGGGTCAAAATAACATGGCAATGGCTAATTTGTCCTTTCTTAGAGTAAACTCAGAACTTGAGTAGAAAGCATTGCAGAGTGGGAAAGCAGAGGTGACCTTGAACATTGGTATTCAAACCCAAAATTCAAAAGGGACTTCTGGACTTTTATTCAATGTTTACTCTATGTCTAAGCTGACAGCCCAGCAGAAAACCACAAAGAAGATTACACCAATGCAGCATGATCACTGATTTGCCACTTATTTTCAAAGCTGTGTTTAAAAGTAAAATGCCACTTCTTAAGACTTCCTCCCTTGTTACACAGGCTGCTTTAATGTTCCATCAAAACAAAGAAAACAACTGTTCCCACATTAGGCATACATTAGCTATGGGGGAAAAAAGGAAAAACAATTCATTATTACATGCTTTGGAAAAGGAAAGGAGCCAGGGTGTGTGCCCAGACGACAAATTTCTATAATCTCCACACCTATAATTTACTTCAGAAATGTGTGGTTACCTTGAAGAAGAGAGGGATCTTCCTGGCTTGCCAGTATAATGAATGATTCAGGTGTGAATGGAAACACATGAAGGGAAAAAATAAAGATCTAAGGAAGACTGAGCTTAAAAACTGTAAGGTTAAACAATGTCTGCTCAGACCTCACCCACTCAAATTCCTGCCCCATAACTCAGCAAAAGGAGACAAGCTGTCTTGATACTGGCACCCAACTGCAGTCAAATACTAAAAAAGCACAAATATTGAAACCCACAGGACAGATGTCAAAGGAGGCATTTGAAGCTCTCAGATCATCCTGTGACTTGAAAACAGCTCTTGACAAGCTTCAAGTTATTGAAAACGAATCCAAGGAAGAGTTGAGGCTGCTTCCAATTACTCTCTCCTTAATTACAATCAATTTGTGTTGTGTGTTCACCAGAAGGTAAGAAAGAAAAAAAAAACCCTGCATTTATATTGGAGATGGGAAATACAACCTGTACTCATATATTTTGTTCATGATGCCAAATGCAGAAGGTGTTCAGAACACAAGGAACAGTGGCTACATAATTTGTTCATGAACGAAATAATTTATGCCAACTGTTTCCACAGAGGATAATTGCAAAGTCTATTTTCCTCACTACTCACTTTGGAAATAATCTTTACAAATTCCACCAGTAATGGAAGACTAAAATGAGTCCAAATACATCACTTAAAATGAAGAAAAAAAAAATTCTGTATCAGAAGTCAGCAAATGCATGTTGATATACTCTGTTTGCATGTTGTCTTCAGTGCTTGTCCAAGAATCTGGTCACAAGGAAGAATAAACCCATCAAGCCAGGTATAAAGTATGCCCGTCAGTGTAATGCATTTGTTTAACATTCCAGGGGACATCACTTTAGCCAGCTCTCTGAGAGCCGATTGTCTCAGGCTGAGTTAATAATCTGAATCTTCTTCATCAGTAGCAGCACATTCAGGTAGTGGTTTGGGTCCCCATCCTCAGATACCCTTTAGGATGAAAACAGCTTTCCAGAAATGTATGTCTCTCCCCTGAATGCGGAGGCAGCTTGGGCTGACGAGGTTAGGCTGAGGCTACAGTTCAGCTGTACAGCAAGTACTGTCTTAGGGCTGCAGCCTAAATGTGGTCACATTTTTCCATGGCTTAATTTTTTATCAATGTGTCTTGCTCCAGACCTGGCATTATCCATGCTCTCACAGCCAGAGAATGCCAGCATAAAATAGCATATATGTATAGCATGTGCTCTGGCTAATTTGATGGAAATGCAGAGGTGCACCTGCCCGAGATGAGGCTCAGGTTTGAGCACTCCATAAGGATTAAGGATGGTGAAACACAGCCTGAGGCAGCTGGCGTTTCAGTGGTCAGAGAGCCAAAGGCCCTTTGGGGAGTAACATGGAGGGCCTCAGGGGAAGTCAGTCTGTGGCCTCCCCGCCCCTCTAGTCTCAGGTGGCTATAGAGAGCCACTCTGTGCACTTTTTGGGAGAGGGAAGCAGCAGCAGTGATGTACTCAGGCTGAACTGTCACCAGTGGGAGACAGCCACTGTCTCACCAGCTGGTAACGCTGGGCCTCCCCTCCCTGCCTCCAGCACTGGGTTCACACCTGCGTTTCTGCCTTCTCCACATGAGAGCAGAGGGGAAAAAAAAGGAGCAATCAGCTCTGTAAGAGTTTGGGCCCACAAGCAATTGACTCATGTCAGCCATCCCTTTGAAATACCGAGGCTGTTTGTGGAAGCAGAGGATCACAGCTCGGCCCTGGACAAGCTGATTGTTTCAATCAAAGATTTAAATGAGTGCCACATGCAAATACATGGAAAAAAAAGCTGAGCCCCAGAGCAGGCTCCATCATCCTGGGACCCTTTGAGGACCCAGTGGCATGGAGGTACTGCAAGGTATAGCAAGGATCTCCAGCCATTGGGGGCAATTTCTTGTTGCAGTTCAGACCGTCCATGTGCCCTGAAGAAAGTCCACATTTTAAGAATTTCAGAAGTTCAGGGCTTATGCTTTAAAGCAAATTTCACAAGTTTCTGTGGCAGCTTGGGGCCCATCTTCTGCAGAATGTTGCCAGGGTAGAGTTACAGACTCACCCTGTGCCCAAGTGTTTCCTATGGGGCAGCTTTGAGGTCCTCCCTGTTTGGTGTGCAGGTGGGTTTCAAACTCACTGTAAGGCATCCCTACCTGCCTCTTGTTGGGTGCCTGAGGGTCTGGATCACATCTCAAGTAGCCTCTCAACTCCAGTCTTGTGGGTCTCAGTTCCTCATGGGTACCTGAGAGTCTGCAGCAGTGTGAGTCATGAAAATACTTGCAAGGGACAGTAATACAGTCCTTAGACTAAGGCATCAGTGGAAGAATTGTGGGATGTCTTGGTAATGCAAAGAAGAAATGCCACTTATACATCCAGGACTCTTGTTAACTGACCAATTGCAATGCAATAATGTGTTCACTCATTTTACATGACTGCACAGCCCAGAACTGCAGAGTTTGTTCCACAACACTTCAATTCTAAGAGAAGTTTGATGGTATTTGTACATAATTGGGTTTTTTGTCCTTCCTATTGACCCCAAGTATTTGATATCTATTTGAATGTTATGACAGAGTCCAAATAATAAATATAAGGAGAATTCAAAACAGGCTGGTTTTTTGTCCACAAGTAGCCAGCTCTGCCTGATGAGAGTTTGTCTCTTGTGACTCCAATAAATTAAACAGGCTTGAAAGCTATCTATGTTACTACCAAGTTGTTACTCCTCACCTGAGCTGTCTAGAGATGATTCATCTTTTAAAACATGTTTTTGTGTTCGTGATATCCAAAGAGGAGTTGCCAGCTAATTTGGGTGGAAAGTTTTGCACTGCTTTTAGGAATGTGAAGCCAAGTCTTTTAATCCTGGTCTGGCCTTCATAAACTTGGAGAAGGAAAAAACACACATGGCAAGAATAGCATTATACAAATCCCATTCTAGTTTATTCCAGTATTTGCCAAATATCAGGCACTCCTTCTGTAGAAAATATAAATGACCAGAGGCACGGGAGTAGGTGGAGGTAGAGGAAAAGATACAGGAGACTTCACACATACATACATGAAGACATGCAAATTTTAATGTACTATATCAAGGATATGATTGATTTTAAGTGAAGGGGAAACTGGTTCTAAACTTAAGCAAGCTGATCTTGTTTAGGGCTCAAGTTTTGGAACCATCTAATTACATCAGACTCAGGGTTGTGTCTGAGTGCTTTTCTGCCTTTTACTACTCAATAAAACACTTTGGAAATGTGAACAGGCTATGATGTAGACATTGATATGCATTTCTGAGTAAGCAGATGGCCTAAAACTATCACTCCAGAGCTGTAGCTCTTTTCCTCCATCTCCAGGAGGTATTTACTACAAGTTTTACTGTCTTGAAATGCTGCTGACACAACCTACCCTGGGAACACTGTGCAGGACAGAAGAAGAAGGACAATACAATGTCCATCCTTCCTAAGCAAGGCAAGGGATGCTGCCAGACTAATATTTTTGAGAAAAGACACAATTATGATGAAGTTTCTGGTGGAAGAGGAGTATCCTACACCACAGCTTCCGTTTCTCAAAAAAAAGCCCAACCATTATCACACCATCTTGTTGGAGTCCTGGTGTGTTGTTCCAAAGATTGCTAAATACAGCTTTCTGGATCAGAGAACAACAAACAAACATTTGTGAAATCACAGTCAGAAATGTAAGCTTATCCTTGCTGTGCCACTTGTGCAAGACTTTCAGCCTTCATCATGGGTTGCCCCAATAAAGGGGTCTGCTCATCTTGAGGAGACTGCAGGGTTGGGACCTACTTATGACAGTTGTATTTGGTAAATTAATGTTCCACAGTTTCTCCAGCACCTCTGCTCCTAATGGAACAAATTCACAACAGCATGCATGTAAGTAAACATCAGAGCCAATTTGAGCTGTCTGAGCAAATCTCCAGCCAGAAACATTACACTTTATTGGAGGGAGCCACTTAGGTTGTCATATTAATGATATGAAAGCAAACATAGTATTGTGAGGCTTAATACTGGTGAACACTTGCTTTTACTCTGTTGAACATGGGTGGGTCTCATATGAAAAAATAATAACTAAAGGATTATTTATAATCATCATCATCATGGCTGGGCTTTGCGAACGAAAATTTGGGAAGGGCTCTACCCACGTTTGTTGCAAGCGTGTTGGTGGCTAAAAAGGCCAATATGAGATAGGCATGTCCAGTTGCAAAAGGCACAGCAGAAAGACTCCTTAGGTGGTATATTCTTCAAGGCACGATTCTTTCTGCATTGTCTTTTCTCCTCAAGAGTGATCCTGCATGCTTTCTCAAAAGCATCAGCAGCGTTATAGATGGTGTGTCTCCAGACCTCACGATTTGACGCCAGAGTAGACTAGTTATGTTGAACAATACGGCCAAGGCTGAGATGTTGTTTCAGAGAGTCCTTGTATCTTCTCTTTGGGGCTCCTCTCTTGCGGCAGCAGGTGGTAAGTTCACCATAAAGCAGGATCTTAGAGAGGCGGTGGTCCTTCATCCTTGAGACGTGCCCTGCCCAGCGCAGCTGTGTTCTCATTTATAATCATATTTCCTTCCTTTTTCACTCCCTTACTCCAGTTTTACCCTCCTCACACCTGGAAATTAATATTGAAACATTTGCATGTTGTAATTTCTTTTACTCCATCTTCTCTGACTTCTTAGTGCATAAACCATTTGGTTCAGGAACTGTATGTGTATAAACCTCATAATCTTTAGAAATACCTTGTGACAACAATACATGTCCTGGCTCCTGAGGGAGTTCATGGTCCCAGTGGAGTGAAGCAAGGGGTGTAAAATGCAAGTACTCTACATAGAAGGGTGGCATAAGCAGTATGCTAATGCTCAAAGCTGCAATCCCAGGAGCTGTGAATTGAAGTGAGACAGGAGAGGAACTCACAGAGTACAATCTCATGGCCTGTGGAGGGGTAGTAATTAGATCCAAAGGTTGTATGCACACATGTGACTGAGCTTTAAAGTTACGTCAGCAGCAGAAGAACTGCTCCATCTTTCTGCTCTGCAAAAGCTCAATTACATGGAGATCCACATCCGTAGCAATAGCAGCTCAAGTCTACAGGGAGGATGAGTTCCAGGCCTCATGCATGAATAGAAATCCAGGATGTTAATGTACATCTTTTGAGCTTCACAGTGTTATAAGCTTGTAGTATTTGTAGGAAGCAAAGGCAGATAATAACATGGGATTTCTCAAAATAATTGGTCTTTACACAAAGAGGAGGATTCACTGCATTCAGCTTCAGATATTTGCAGTGCAGCAAGTTCTTCACAGACAATGAATAGATACTTCTGGGGCATGGTTAATCTTGTCCTCACATAGATATCTAAAATAGGTCAGATGAATCATCTCCTGTGAGTATTTCTTTCCACTGACTATAAAGGGAGCTCATCTCAGATGTAGACTTCTGTATTACAAATGTCTGGAGTGAGGTGTACAGAGTTCTTCAGGAAGATATTCACACTGGATGAACTGTGTGTTCATCCTGCAGAAGCAGCCTCTAAGTTTAAACTTCAACATTTAATGCACAGCAAAGAAGTGTCAATATGTCTTCAACGTTGAACAACGGATATTAATAACTTTCGATCACAATCTCTGAAATATCAAACACCTAGAAAATTAGCAGTGTGTTTCCTTATCCTTAGGTCAATGGCCTTGCAGAAAGTTATTACACTTTCCAGTTGAGTGGCAAAGGAAGCAGAGGAAAGCTTTGTGACTTGGTCATGTCCCTCTCCAGAGCTGTGGCTGTCAGAGACAGGAGAACAAACTGTGGGAGGATCCCCCTCTCTTGCTCAGGGATAACCTCTGTTTCCAGGGTTCCCCCAGCTCACACCAAGGGCTGGATGTGTCACCAGCTACCAACATTCTACCTGCTGTGACGTGACAGCAACATTGTCAGGGCTAATGCCATGAGTTGGTGGCTGCCTGTTATGATATGACCATGGCATCGCCAGGGCTGTTCCAACCCTGTGACACAGCTATTCCCCCATTCCAGCAAGA